>NW_027248462.1:0-600000 GCF_031021105.1 Erythrolamprus reginae
ACTTTGTCCAGCCTGGTTCCATTTACATTTCTCTTCCTTGGGGACTTCATGCTAATGGCTGAGGTGCCCGGAGCCATTGCTCATTTTTGTCCAGTTTTAAAACAACAGATTGCTTCCTATCCTTCTGTTAGCATCCATATGAAGATGGCAATCTCTTCTCCCTGCCCCCTCTCTCCCCCTTCTTTCCCTTCGCCTCTCCTCTCCCCTCCTGTCTCTCCCATCTGTCTTCTTCTCCCCTCCCCTCCTTTCCCCTCCCCCTCATCTGTCTTCTCCCCTCCTCTGCCCTCCCCTCCTTTCCCCTCTTTTCTCCTTCTCTCCCTCTCTTCTTTTTCCCACCCCTGCCCTCCCCCTTTTACATCTCTCTCCCTCCTCCCCCGTTTCCTCTCATCTACCCTGCCCTCTCTCCTTCCCCTTCTCTCTTCTTCTTCCCTCCCCCTTTTACCTCTCTCTCCCTCCTCCCCCGTTTCCTCTCATCTACCCTGCCCTCTCTCCTTCCCCTTCTCTCTTCTTCTTCCCTCCCCCTTTTACCTCTCTCTCCCTCCTCCCCCGTTTCCTCTCATCTACCCTGCCCCCTCTCCTTCCCCTTCTCTCTTCTTCTTCCCTCCCCCTTTTACCTCTCTCTCCCTCCTCCCCCCTTTCCTCTCATCTACCCTGCCCTCTCTTCTTCCCCTCCTCTCTTCTTCTTCCCCTCCCCTTTCCTGCCCTCCCCTCCTTTCACCTCTTTTCTCCCTCCCCCTTTCTTCTCATCTCCCTTGCCCTCCCCTCTTTTCCTTTCCCCTCTCCCCTCCCCTCATCTCTCTTCTTCTCCCTTCCCCTGTCCACCTTTCTCCTCTCTCCATCTCTCATTTCCCCCTCCCCCCTTACTCCCCTCCTCTCTTCCCCTCCCCTTCCCCACCCTCCCATCCTTTCACCTTTTTCTCTCTCCTCTCCCTCTTCTCTTCTCTCTCTCTCCCTCCTATCCTCCCCTCTCCCTTTCCTCTCATCTCTTCTTCTCTCCTCCCCTGCCCTCCTTTCTTCTCCCCTCCTCTCATTCTTCCTCCTTTCTCCTTTCCTTTCTTCCCCCATTCCATTTCTCCTGCTTTTTAAGATATTTTTCTTTGCTCCCTGCTGAAGCGCAGCACAGAGCAACGTATTCACTCTCTTTAGGAGATGTCCTGCCCTTAACCTTTCCCGGGTGTTCTGTGCAACAGACAGTTTCATTTCACTCTATGCTTCAGGAAACAGCGGTCAGATGAAAAACATCTGCTCTCGTTTCTTCTTGCAGTGTATTTCTCCAAGTTGCACTGACTGTGCCCTTCCATCCTCACTTTTCAAGAAGAAAAAGAAAGAAATAGGCGAGGAACCAACCAGTCGTCCTCTCCCCCTTTGCCACCCGCCCCATTCTCCTTTGAAATCCAATGAACTCAGCAATTATTTAGCCAGTGTCTCAAAGAAGTGTCAGCTCTTGTAACTAAAGTTATAGTCCTGAGCAATGTGGGTAAAATGATTGGAGAAGCTCTGTGGAAAACCGTGTCACATACTGCTGACAGCCATTGCAAGGACCCACCTACGATTACAAGACAGCAGCAAAGAAATGTTTTCGGTGATCAAACAGGAATTCATAGAACAAACAAAACTACTGTACTTAACAGAAATATTGTCTTGCGTGGAAATCTGAGAAAGTGTGCCTTTCTATTTTTCCATTGCCTCTTTCTCTGTCGCTTTTTTTGGATGATGCTCTTTTTCTACAAGAAATCCTCCTCGATCCACAGCTCACATTAGAGAAACATCTTTCAGCTGTGGCGAGGGGGGCGTTTGCCCAGGTCCGCCTGGTGCACCAGATGCGGCCCTATCTGGACCGGGACTCACTGCTCACAGTCACTCATGCCCTCATCACCTCGAGGCTTGACTACTGTAATGCTCTCTACATGGGGCTACCTTTGAAAAGTGTTCGGAAACTTCAGATCGTGCAGAATGCAGCTGCGAGAGCAATCATAGGCTTCCCAAGGTATGTCCATCTTACACCAACACTCCGCAGTCTGCATTGGTTGCTGATCAGTTTCCAGTCACAATTGTTGGTTATCACCTATAAAGCCCTTCATGGCACCGGACCAGAATATCTCCGGGATCGCCTTCTGCCGCACGAATCCCAGCGACCAGTTAGGTCCCACAGAGTTGGCCTTCTCCGGGTCCCGTCAACTAAACAATGCCGTTTGGCAGGACCCAGGGGAAGAGCCTTCCCTGTGGCAGCCTCGACCCTTTGGAACCAACTCCCCCTAGATATCAGAGTTGCCCCCACCCTCCCTGCCTTTCGTAAGCTCCTTAAAACCCACCTCTGTCGTCAGGCATGGGGGAATTGAAATTTCACTTCCCCCTAGGCTTATAGAATTTATACATGGTATGTTTGTATGCATGAGTGGTTCTTTAAATTGGGTTTTTAAAGATTATTTTTAATATTAGATTTGTTTACATTGTTTTTTATATTGTTGTTAGCCGCCCCGAGTCTTCGGAGAGGGGTGGCATACAAATCTAATAAATAAATATATGAATTTTTTTCCACATGCAATTTAAGGCAGTAAACATACCTAACACTTGTCCTAAAGGTGCTCTTTAAAAAGTCAACTGGACTTTGGTTTTCCTTGAAGACGTTTCAGTTCTTCTGAAGAACTGAAGAAGCTTCTTAAATGAGAAGCAAAACATCTTCAAGGTAAAAAAAACAAAGCCCAGTTGCCTTTTGAAAAAGCACTTTGGGACAACCATAAACTGATGACTGAGAATCTTCATACAGATATCTAATAATTCTTCCTCCTATTTTCCCCACAGCAACAGCTCTGTGAGGTGCATTGGGCTGAGAGAGAGTAACTGGCCAGAGATTATGGCGCCAGTTTTCATATCTAAAATGGGACTAGAACTCGTGGTTAAGGCTCAAAACCAGGTGACTGTGAATTCTAGCCCTGTGTCGGGTGTGAAGGTCAGCTGGATGACTTAGTGCCATTCAGGTTTTTTTCAGCCCAATGTACCTCACCGTGTTCTTGTACGGAAAATAGGAGGAGGAACAATATTAGGTTTGCTGCCTTGAATTGTATATGAGGAAAAGGCAGGATAAAAATCCAAAGAATAAAAAAACCGCTACCAGAACAGGCACCTTGCTTAGGTAATCTCAGAGCCTAATACCTGCGCAGGATAGGGGCGCCTTTATTAAAAACAATAAAAGGCAGTGTAAAGGGATCTAAATGAAATAAGCAACATATTGATTCTGGAAAAGCAGAACAGAACACAATGAATAAGTAACTTGGAGGAAACAAAGCCCCAAACTAGCACCATAACTGTCTTTGCTGCCAGTACATGAGAGGTTTACACACCAGAGTAAGAGGTTTAGAAGTAACCCAAAGCTTTCTTCCTCTGGTGGGAGCTTCAGCTGATTACTACTCAAGGAGCCACAGCTTGTCTGCTCCTTGCTGGAAAAAAAAGGCTGTTAAAACGTTCCTTGTAGTTCCTGCCATGTCTAAAAGGTTTCAAGAGGGATTGTCTCCAATGCTCTATGCTCCGATGGCTGCAGAGCCAGGCAGAGAGAGCCATAAAAGCCATTTGCTTTCTGGGAGAAATGCGTCTGGGTTTTGTGGCCAGGATAAGGGTGACATGCCACCGTTCAGGGGGATCCAGTGGTGAGGTCAACGTGCTTCCATTTTCAGACGATAAAAACTTCCCTGCCTTGCAGCATCCAATCCGTCTGATTCAGAGGTGATGTCTGACTGAAGCAACTGAATGCTTCCAGCTGTTTTGAGCTGAGAGATGAGTCATCAGAAGAAGAAAAAAGGAGGGGAGGAACGTAACAATCCCACATAAAAATGCATAACTCATGATCCTCCAGGTGCTGAACGATGAGATCCCAGAAGATCCAACAGCACAGAGAACAGTGAGGAATGCTGAGAAAGTTCATTCTGAAACATCAGGAGGACTACATGGACCATATTTATTTATTTATTCAATTTTCCTTAGACTTCTCCTTAGACTCAGGGCGGTTTACAATTTGTTAGCAATAACACTTTTTAAACAGAGAATCAGCCTATTGCCCCCACAATCCGGGTCCTCATTTTACCCACCTCAGAAGGAAGGAAGGTTAAGTCAACCTTGAGCCGGTGATGAGATTTGAACCGCTGACCTGCAGATCTAGCAGTCAGCTTTAGTGGCCTGCAGTACTGCACTCTACCCACTGCGCCTCGGCTCCTTTCAATTCTTTCCTTACCTAATACTGTTCTGTCGAGCTCTCTGGTAGAATCCTCCCGAAAATTCAGAGATACAAATTTCAGACACACACACGATTGAAACTTCAAAACAATGTTCTTTATACCGAAAATTCAAATAAACAAAGCACTCTTTTTGTATAGCAAAGAGCACTCGTCTCCAAACAAACTGGTAATTTGTACAAGTCCCTTATCAGTTCTGAGATACTTAGCTTGCAGCTGTGAGGCAATTCACAGTCCTTCTTCTTTCACAAAGTGAAACACACTTGGCTCTGGTTTAGTTTCAAAGCGGGGAAAAATCAGCACACAAAGGTCGAAGTCAGCAAGGCAGGCACGAAACACAACGATCAGATAATCCTCCACAATGGCCAAACCCACAGGCTGCTATTTATAGCAGCCTCACTAATTACCACAGCCCCACCCAACCACAGGTGGCCTCATTTTCTTTGATAATACTCTCTCGGTTGTTGCTGCCTATGCATCGCTCTCCGCATGCATGGCTATATCATTAACTCTTGTTCCAAATCCAAGGAGGAGCTAGATAATTGATCTCCTTTTGAGCTGTCTGCCACACTCTCCTCCTCCCTGTCACTCATGTCTTCTTGGTCAGAGGAGCCTTCATCAGCAGATTCCACCGGGACCAAAATAGGTCTGCGGCATGTGGATGTCTCCCACACATCCACAGTCCTTGGGGCAGGAGCTGGGCCAGAGCTAACCACAATAAATACACTCGATGAAATGTTTGAAGAACTCCAGAATTTAACTTAACTTACAACCTAAAACGGTTTTGTCATTTTTCCCAAGCGAACCGGACAAGAAACATGATAAGTTAATTCCACTTTTAATGCAAAGCTACATTGACAGAATCTTGCGTCCCATTAGGTTAGGAAGGATCTTTTATGAGTTTGTTCCTCTGCGTATTATGCAGGTGTGGTCTTCCATTTCATTTATCTGATCATTTCCTAGCTATCTCTCTCCCCTTCTGTCATGTTATACCACTACAAGGTTTGAATTGAACTGAAACCAGTGAAGGGCTGCAAAAGAATTTACTACCACACTATGGTTGTGGTTTATTGTGTGGGTGTGGCTTGATGGTCATGTGACTGGGTAGGAGTAGCTTGCCGGTCACGAGACCAGGTGGTGGCGGCTTGACAATCATGTGACTGGGGATGGCTTAAAGATTATGTGACTGGATGGGAGGGGTTTACTGACCACGATAAGTTTTCAGATAGGTGCTTGGACTCTTTTTTTCAGTTGATTAAGTCACATTATTTGAATAGCCACAAAAAGGAAAATGATGGACAGTAATATTTGTTGAGGAGCACAGTAACATTTTATGGCTTTGTACTGAACCCCCAAGGTTCAGTATGATAACAGATTAGGCAAGTAGCTCAATTTTCTTTAATTGCTATAAAAGTTCAGTTCTAGATAATGATGAAAATGCTTAAAGTGTTTATGGGTAAAAGCATACTATTTAATTATTTCCTATTATAAAAAGAAATTAAGGATCATACTAAGGTACTAGAGAAGGACGAACAATAAAAAACTATTAAGTATTCAATAAATAGTGCATAAGTCCAATAAATAAATAAACTTACTACTCCCACTGCATGGGGGCAGCAGCCCCTTACTGACTGTAACTTACACACATGTATGTCCAAATCATTTGGAAATAACAGAGAGTGTTTTATCACTCTGTTTACACTCAAATGTAGTTTGCATAATAGTTTAAAATTGTTACCCAAATTAATTACCTAAGAAAATATATATCTACTGTATTGCCACAAATGAGCCTGCCGCAGATAATCAGAAACAAAATTATTAGAAAAACTCCCCTCATCTGCGAACAATAATGGTATAAAATCATTGCAAAGCTTTTGTTCAACTATGTATTGCTTTTTCATCATAACACTACTGGACTAAGGAACAAAAATTCTCTATATTTCTATCCTCCATCGAATTTTTGTAAATCTATAATCCTCTTTCTTAAAGAATAATAACATCTCCAGCAAATGTTCATTTAGAATATGCAAAAAACAAAACATTCACAAGAGGTTTTACAGATGACATCTAGCGCCAGCCAGATTAGCAAAAATATACCCTAATTTAAGGCTGAATTACTAGAGATGTGGAAATGATAATGGAACTTTCTTCCATATGTGGTGGACATGTCCCCAAATAAAGAAAATCTGGAATAAAATTAGAACATGGATCAATGAAATTACCTTACAAGAACTTAAATTAAAACCTGAAATCTTCCTGTTAGGCATAATAGACTAAAAAAAAAAAAGAATACTTCTATCTTATACAACATATAATCACAGCGATTAAGATATATATTGCCCAAAACTGGAAGAAAGAGGAAATGCCAACAGAAAGAATTGTGATAAAAAAATATATGACTTAGATAAGTTGACATAAGAATTGAAAGATAATGATGAATCAAAATATTACGAGGTATGGAAAGAATTTTACAGTTGGTTGGAAAAGAGGAAGCAGAAATAAAGCTGTATACAGGATTACTATGTTAAAGAACTGTTGAAACATAAAATGGTTTTTGTTGAAACTAAACATAAGAATATATACTGCTCAAAAATAAAATAAAGGGGACACTAAAATAACACATCCTAGATCTGAATGAATGAAATATTCTCATCGAATACTTTGTTCTGTACAAAGTTGAATGTACACAACAGCATGTGAAATTGATTGCCAATCAATATTGCTTCCTAAGTGGTGTTATGCCGGGCTTCACGTTACGAGCCCCAATTAAGTCAGAAGTGTAAATTCAAACACACATGCTGTTGTAAACAAAGAGTCGGTTTATCAAAACAAAAGTATTGTACACACGCACTTTAATCAGCAAAAGTGCTCTCCCACAAACCACAAGCCTGGAATGCTGTGAAAAGCAAAAACAAAAGCAGAGCAGAAAAAGACAGCTGTGAAGACATCACAGCCAGCCACCCTTCAAGAGTCCACAAACTGTACTTAACTGTGAAATATCCAAAAAGTCTTTGTAAATTCTGGAGCAGTCCAAAAATCAAACAACACTCGTCTCTCTTCAAACGGATAATCTCCCAGGCATGCTCTTAGCGATGCTGGCAATTTATCAGCAGCCCCATTAGCCTAATTGCCCCAGCCACAGATGTTTCCCCTTATCTTCTATAATACTTGCGCAGTTGTTCCCTTCTCATCATAAACCTGTGCTTGCGAGCATCTATGAATCCCTCTTCCTCCGAGTCTAACGATGACTCACTAATGGGTTCATTAGCTAATGGGCTGCCTATAACTACCTCATCATCTGATCCTGCTTCGCTCCCTGAATCTTCCCTTGACACAGAATCTTCACTGTCCGAAGCTGTTGGCAGTAAAACCAGTCTCTGAGAACGTGAGGATTCTCCCAAACAACACCCACAGTCCTCGGAGCAGGAGCTGGCCCAGAGCCAACCATGACAAGTGGACAGTTTGATTTTACAAAAGTTTGATTTACTTGGAGTTATATCATGTTGTTTAAGTGTTCCTTTAATTTGTTTAGCCGTGTTTATGCAAAGCAAAAAGGTTTTACATGAAGCTGAAAGAAAAACCATTGGTTCCAAGCATGGTAAAATAACATACAAGATATAAAGAAATACTGTAGCTGTCAAGGACAGCATGGGTGTGTGGGTGTTGTTATATGTTTCTATGTTTCCTTTTTCCTTTTCTTATTTGTTCTTTCTGTCGCTATTGTTGTCTGTGTAACCCGTTTGTCCGATTTAAGACATTGTACAATGCAAAATTAATGTAAATAAGTATGAAACAGATGCTAAAGACTCTATATAAACGATCTCTGTGACAATATTACAAGTAATTGTGTTCTCTTTGCTGATGATGTTAAACTATTTAATACCTCTGACAATACTTCTACCCTACAAGGACCTTGACCATGTAGCTGAATGGTCTAACAACTGGCAACTTCAAATCTCTACCAACAAATGCTCTGTCCTACACATCGGTAAAAAAAATCCGAATACTAAAACTGGTAAAACTGAACTCACAGAAGATCCTCACTCAGTCAAAGACCTTGGAGTACTCATTTCCAATGACCTAAGTGCTAGAGCCCACTGTAACAACATTGCCAAAAAAGCATTAAGAATTGTAAACCTAATCTTGCATAGTTTCTTTTCTAGAAACACTGATTAACCAGAGCATACAAAACATTTGTCAGACCTATTCTAGAATACAGTTCACCTGTGTGGAATCCACACTGCATATCAGACATTAATACAATTGAAGGAGTCCAGGAATACTTCACAAGAAGAGTCCTTCACTCCTCCTCACGTAACAAATTACCCTACTCCTCCAGACTTCAAATACTACATCTAGAAAATTTACAACTACGTCATATCCGAACTGGTTTAACTGTTGTTCATAACATCATACATCATAATGTACTCCCTGTCAGTGACTACTTCACCTTTAACAACAACAAAACAAGAGCACGTAATAGATGCAAACTGAATGTAAATCTGGTAACTACAGGCTAGTTAGCTTGACATAAGTTATAGTTAAAATGATGGAGATTCTACTCAAAAAAAGGATAAATCAGCACCTAAAAACCAATAACTTATTGGACCCAAACCAGCATGGCTTTACTGAAGGCAAATCATGTCAGACTAATCTCATTGATTTCTTTGACTATGTCACAAAGGTGTTGGATGAAGGTGGTGCCGTGGATATTGCCTATCTGGACTTCAGCAAAGCCTTTGATACGGTTCCACATAAAGAGCTGATAGATAAGTTAGTGAAGATTGGACTTAATCCCTGGATAGTTCAATGGATTTGCAGTTGGCTGAACTGTAGATATCAGAGGGTTGTTGTTAATAGCTAGTATCCTGAGCAGAGCCTGGTTATAAGCGGTGTGCCACAAGGGTCTGTTCTGGGTACCATTCTTTTTAATATCTTTTTGAATGACATAGGGGAAGGTTTGGTAGGGAAAATTGCCTATTTGCCGATGACTCTAAAGTGTGCAAGATTGCCATTTGTTATTGAACTAAAAATTGATTATAAATCTCTGATCAGTTTTATTATACTCTGCAAACTCTACAAGGCACCAATAAAGGCATTAAATGTTTATTCACATGACAGCAGACATAAAAGAAAATATTAGACATTTGACATAGGATTAGATTTTTATTAGACAAGAAGCAGAAAATGATTTTGTGGGTTTATTTAATTCTTTTTTTGATGCAACTAATGGAATCGGAAAAAATGAAGCATTAGATACACATTTATTTGCATAAACCAATGAAGAATGTAGAACAGCATATTATTAGTACAGCAGTAGTAGAAAACATTTCTCTTTAATAAAATAGAATGCAAGTAAGATGTGACACAAAGGCTACTTAATCCACTCCCTATTGTTGAGGGTCATCAAGTGAAAGCTATCCATTTGAACACAAAAGCATCAAGTAAGAAAAACCTTTGATTGACAGTCAGAACAGTCAAAAATCTATGATAGAGGAAAGTGAATTGACCCTGTTGTGAGAATATCTGGCCTTTTCCTTGAAATGCTCAGTTAGTTATTGATTTATTGGGGCTTTTTTAAAGACATGTCTCAAAGTCCTTTAACTTAAATAAATGTAAGTAAAGTTATGATAAAGCAATTTGTTGCTTCCTCAGAAACAAATGAATTCTGTCTTTTAATCATTTAGCCAACAGCCCCCAAACCATTGGAATAACAACTGATGGCCGATTGAACCGAAATTTACTGTAAAACAATAAGAAAACAATAAGAAAACCTCTAGTGTATTAGGCATAAGCATATGAGACTATTATTTTGACTTCAGATGATATTCTCTCATTATTCTTCCAGCCTGCCTCACAGCATTGTTTATATTATTTTATTTATTAAATGTATATGCCACCCATTGGGGTATATGGGGTGCTCAGGGAGGGGTAGCACCTCTGGTGTAGGGTCAAGTTGTGTCCTTTTATGGCAGTTCATTTAGGGCAGCTCATTCACCTTTGGTCTCCACCTGTCACTCAGATCTCACCTGTGGCTCCTAGTAGCTGTAGCATGCGCAGCGGCCACATCCCGGGCAACAGCTTCGATAGGCTGGCCAAACCAGGCTGAGAGTAGCCGATGAGTCATTGACCTTTGGCAAGATAGGGACTTGTCTATCCTGAGCATGTGAAGACAGGTTCCGGCAGACTGAGCAGATGAAACCTACTAGAATAGCTCATGAATAGCTCATGAAGGTGGTCTCTGCAAGCGATGTGGTACACTAAGAGCATGGAAAGACACGAAAGAAGCCCTGGTCAACCACTAGGAGAAGGGAAACTCTGACTGCAAACCTCCACTTCCTTGTGGCTATATCCATCATTGGAAAAGGCTTCAGGAGTAAACCCCCGAGGCAAAATCTGGAGCCACAGTCCCAGAAGCAGTTTGTGCCGGTGTACAATCACGTTCTGATAACTCCTGCGATGTAGCTGGAACCAATCGTATTGGCCCTTGCGATACCATTGGATTATTTCAGAGACATTGAGAGGAAGGATCTGCTCCTTGGGTAACAGCTTATCCCCCATACTAACCCACCCAGGCTTTGTGCTCCAGGAAAACCAGAGCATGGTGCCATGGTCTTTCGAGACCGAAGCATGCCAATGCAATGAAAAAATGCCACCCATCTCACTATCAAAAGCAACTCTGGATGGCTGTTTCTAGCTGGTGACCAAATAGAAAGGAAGCTAAAGAAAGTAGACTTGACAGTATCATTTGTACACATTAGGAAGCTGCCATAGAACAGCTCAGCGGCAGAGTGGGAGGGGTTCTCTATGGTTCAGGCATGAATCTTCCAACCCTCTCCGAAGATAATAGGAGGTTGTACCTGGAAGCTTTTGCATGCCAAGGTCATAACTCTTCCACTGAGCTATGCTCCCAGCTAAATGAACACAGCTGCCTAATGAACAATCTATTTCATTATTGACTTTTCTCTGGGGAAAAAGGATTTTTCCTGCTCTGCTACAGAGATTTTTTTTTCTTAAAGGACTGAAGGGTTAGGACTGAAACAAATGCCACCCGTATGGAAAACGAGTTTCCTCTAAACTTACAGCTCAGGGGAGTTATATCATTTCAAATGCATAAAACCCTAAGGCTGGAAGGGAACCTTGGACATCTTCTAGTTTAAACCCCTGCCCAAGGCAGGAGTCCTTATACAGGTGAGTCCTCGACTTACAACAGTAAGCTATTCAAACTTACAACTTATTGACCAATGACCATTTTTCACACTTTTCATGGTTGCACTTTTCATCATTGCAGCATCCCATGGTCACATAATCAAAATTCGGAAGCTTGGAAACTGGTTCATATTTATGAGGGTTGCAGTGTCCTGGAATCATATGGTAACCTTCTGGAAAGCAAAGTCAATGGGAAAGCCAAATTCACTTAATATTTTTCTTAGCAGTCAAACTTCTGTGCTCAATTGTGGTTATAAGTTGAGGATTATCTGCAGCATCTTATAAATAGCTGGGAATTTATCTGGCTTTTTTTTTTTTTTACATAAAGGCTCTTATCCAGAAACCTAGATTCCAAGAAGTGGGGCAATCCTGGTTTCTATCTCCCTCTTTTCTAATTTCCTCCCCTTTTCCTTCTTTATTATGCCTGAAATCTCTGATATTTAGTATAGATAGGGAGAAAGATTCCAATAGGATGAAATTCTATGATCTCTAACTTTGGAGTAAGACTCTACAGAATTACTTCTGAATTGGCATGGGTAACATCGGGTTATGCGTGAAACAACAAGCAGAGAGGAGCAGGAAGAAAGAAGTGGAAGAGATGAAAAGAGGTTAAGTCAATGTCAGCTAATTTCTGGACTCAGCAATACATTAGGAACTATCAGGAGAATTTCCAGGTTGGAGTCTGGAAACGCAATGGTTCATCACCATCATCATCATCATGTCTAGAAACCTGTTCTTGTGTTTTAAAAATGGAATTATTCCATGGAGTATAGTGAATGCAGACACTTCTTAAGGCCATGAAACTAATGATAACTACTATTTTCTGACCGCTCATGAGGGCAGTGGGATTTCCTGCTGCAGCTGTGATGTTTAATCTTTTCAATCGGAACCACATGACGATTGTTTAGAAAGGGCTAAGCCAACTCGGTCATGATCTCGGTCAAAGACTGAGTAGTATCGTCGGAGGAAAACATCTCCCAGGATCCAGAGTGGTCCTGTGGGCTTTGGGATGTCGAGGGTCATGAATCCACTGATGCAAGCAGTCACCTTTGCCTGTCTCACCTGTGGAAGAAAGAAGACACCCGAATAAGCTGAATGATAAGCTTATGAACCTCAGGGTTTCACATTTTCATCATTGCATGTCTTTCCCCTGAGCATAACATCCCCTGCTGATCTATGGCAGCTGAAGAACAGATAATCCCCTTTTCCTCCTAGCGTAATATGATTTATTCTGTTTGAAAAGAACTTAGATACTTTCCCACTCTTCTTGCATCATTTGTAATCAAAGATGTCAACAACTGAACTTTCATGTTTGGGGGCAAATGTCCACATCCATTGAGGCAGGGCCCCAATGACAAACTTTGGACCCATGATTGGGGTACAGCCCTATGGGAAAATGCCAGACTGGGGAAAGTTGTGCTGGGGTAAATATTTCTTGGAAACATGTACTGCATTTATTTTATTTTATTATTTTACTTTATAGTCATTGCACCCTGTACAATGAAATTAAATGCCATCTTCAGTGTACATTATAACTATAAAAATAAAACAGAAACATACATCCTTCACATTCTATACAATTGAATTGAAAACGTGATATTGCAATAATATTCCACTGTACAGTGGAATTCAATATTGTTACTTCCCTAGGATAGAGGTGGTGTAGGGTTTCCTGCAGTGAAGGGCTACCAAAATGTTTACTACCACACTGTAGGCATGGCCCTGCATTTTCTTTCAACATCTTTCACTGCAAACTGGGGTGGAGCTCCATTTTCACTGCCCCACTGCATTCCCTCATGTCCGGGCAGTAGCCTACCCCTGGTTTCCTGCCTAAGCAAGGGGTTGGCCCTAGAAGACCTCCAAGGTCCTTTCCAACTCTGTTATTCTGTTCTGCTTTTTCAGCCTATTTGTCCTTGTTTTATTTTCCTGTACCGTCTGCCGGATGGTAATAGTTCAAAAAAAATGGGTGCCCAGGATGAAATGGATCTTTAAGGATGTTTGAATTTTCTTAAGGCAGCGGGAGCTATAAGCCTCTTCCAAAAAGGGGAGAGGGCAACCATTGATCTTCTGGGCAATGACATTAACCCTCTGGAGTGAGGTCCTATCTGCCACTGTGCTATTGGCAAACTATACAGAGGACAGAGGTGCAGTAAGTTAAAATACTCTCTATGATGCAGTGGTAGAAGGTCACCAGCATTTTTCATTCAGTTGTTGTTTCCTGAGAAGTCTCAGGTAATATAATCTCTGCTGGGCCCTTTTGACCAGCACTGCAATGTGAGTGCTCCAGGTCAGATCCTCCTTTATGATAATACCCAGAAACTTAAAACTGGCCACTTGCTCCACTCGGTCTCCATTGATAAGCAAGGGCTGGATGTCTGATCTATCTATCTATCTATCTATCTATCTATCTATCTATCTATCTATCTATCTATCTATCTATCTATCTATCTATTTGATTTGTATGCCGCCCCTCTCCGCAGACTCGGAGCGGCTAACAACAGTGACAAAAAACAGCATGTAACAATCCAATACTAAACAACTAAAAAAACCCTTATTTTAAAACCAAACATATATACAAACATACCATGCATAAATTGTAAGGCCTAGGTGGAAAGAATATCTCAGTTCCCCCATGCCTGACGGCAGAGGTGGGTTTTAAGAAGCTTACAAAAGGTAAGGAGGGTGGGGGCAATTCTAATCTCTGGGGGGAGTTGGTTCCAAAGGGCTGGGGCCGCCACAGAGAAGGCTCTTCCCCTGGGTCCCACCAAATGACATTGTTTAGTTGACGGGACCCGGAGAAGACCCACTCTGTGGGACCTAACTGGTCGCTGGGATTTGTGCAGCAGAAGGCGGTCCCTGAGATAATCTGGTCCGGTGCCATGAAGGGCTTTGTAGATCCTATTCCTTCTATAGTTCATTATAAGTTCTTTGGTCTTATTGGTGTTACGATTGGACAATGACATTAACCCTCTGGAGTGAGGTCCTATCTGCCACTGTGCAATTGGCAAACCATACACCATGAAAAAAACTGGTCCACCCCAATCAAATATATACTAGATTCCTAGCTCTTCATTATATATGTTGGTCAACAACAACAATAAAATACATACTACTGAAAGTCTCCTTTGCCCCTCCCTTCCAACAGTAAATAAAGTTTCCCCAGGATGATCCAGTGATATTTTATTAATGTACAGTAGACTGAATCGGAAGGATTTATACAAATCTAATAAATTGAATTATAGAAAACATGATCTGTTTGTGAGCAATTGTTCCTATTGTGAAGCCTTCAAAGTAACTTCAAATTTTGTCAATACATTTTATGGAATTATTTTCCATTTTGTTTTATAATTTATATCATTTGTTTTTATAAAGGGAGCCAAGTTGAATGTGGTAGAGGGAATAATGACATTATCATAATGTATCCTCTGGTTTCATTTTTTTAAAAAATGTGTAAAATGAAATATTCCTCCTGTCTGGAGGAACAAATTCTCTGCCCTTGATTTTATAGGACCTTCCTTTAAATATTCATGATATTATGAGGAGATCAAGATTCCACTGGTTTCCAATTTCCATATGATGCAGCTGAAATAATCAAGATGGAATACTGACAGTGCGATTGATTTTATATAAATTGGGCCACCATCTTAACATTTTTCTTCATACATTGTGGACATTTTTGGTTCAAAATATGCTCAGCCCGTACTGTTGTATTTGGGGACCTCTTTTTTGAGTAGGATCTTAACCTTCTGCCCTGCCCATGATCTGGTTCCATCAAGACGCTCTACTCCAGGAAACTGCACCACAATTTCAATTTTAAAATCTTGGGAAAATTCTTCACTGACTGGAGGCTCACTTCTATTTCCAGCAAAATGGTAACTATCTACTTTCACCTTAACAGAAAAAGTTACATATGAAGCCCCAAAAGTCTACTTAAACAGCAACTTATTCCCCTATAATATCCATCCAAAGTCCCTTGGAATAACATTGGACTGGAGTCTCTACTATATGATACAACTAAAGAATATGACAGCAAAAATCAATACTAGGAGCAACATACTCCATAAATTATGTGGAGCTAAATGGGGAGCATCAACTGCCAACCTCAGGGCATCAGTACTGTGGTTGGTCTACTCCAGGGTAGGCAAAGTTGGCTCTTCTATGACTTGTGGACTTCAACTCCCAGAATTCCCTGAGCCAATCATGCTAGCTCAGGAATTCTGGGAGTTGAAGTCCACAGGTCATAGAAGAGCCAACTTTGCCTACCCCCTGGTCTACTCCATAGCAGAATACTGTGCCCCTGTAACAGCTGCCATACTAGTAAGTTAGACACCAGACTGAATGACATCATAAAGATTTTAAGCGGATGTATTACAATCGCTCCAACTTGCTGGTTTCGTCCTTTGAGCCATATAGCATTGTCAGTTTTATGAAGGCAAGATACACTAGTGAAGGAATACAGAAAAATAATGAACAACTCACTGCTATCAGTAGTTCATGCTGACCTTTCTCATTTATCAGCTGGAAAACACAAACCCAGGAAGCCCCCCCATTGGTACTTCCATAACATCTGCCAAACAACTTGAACATCAGTTCCCAATGGAAAGTCCAATGGGCTTCTGAACGCCCAGACATAGAAAAACATATAAATTACCACACACAAAAAGGTGCCAAGCTCTGAATCACCCTGCCAGTAATGGGCAATCTTGAATATGACTCACACCTCACACGGTGTCTGCTAGGATTCTCGGTATAAATGGGGCATAGTACCCTCCCCTCAATGGGACTGTGAGGTCCCATGTCAAACTGTAAATCACAAATTGTGAGTAGTTGTAAGTTTAGGGCACATGAAGAATGTGACATGATGGTTTTTCACACTTAAGACCTTTTTAGCAGATTGTGTGATTAAAAACTCAGGATGTTTGGCAACCGGTTGATACTCATGATCATTGCTATGTCCCAAGGTCATATTATCCCCTTTTGTGACCCACTGACAAGCAAGGTCAAGGGGGAAACCAGATTCACTTAACAACGGACTTGCTAACTTAGCAACTGCAACTATTCATTTCACAACTGTGGCGAAAAAAGATCATAAAAAGGTACAAAACTCATTTAACAAAAGTCTCACTTAACAGAAATTTGGGGTTCAGTGGTGTGTGTGTGTCATAGCATTATCTGTATTGTCAAGTATCTGATTTTTTAAAAAAAATAGAAACAATGCTGCACGTCAGTGGTTAGATGGTCTAGTGCAAGGGTAGGCAAAGCTGTCTCTTCTGTGACATGTGGACTTCAACTCCCAGAATTCCTAAGCTAGCATGATTGGCTCAGGAATTCTGGGAGTTGAAGTCCACAAGTCATAGAAGTGCCAACTTTGCCTACCCCTGGTCTAGAGCAGTGAGGGCGAACTTATTTTTGGTTCGTGTGCCAAAAGGGTGTGTGTGTGTGTGTGTGTGCTAGCAGGTGTGCACATGCCCACACCTATTCCCTCTGCACCACCAGGGATGAGTTGCTACCAGTGCGGTAGGCAACTGCGCACCAGCAGCGGCTGCCAGATTGTGCAATTTGTGCGCAACCACTGCTGTGCCAGTTCTTCGGGCACTACCATCTTTTTTCTTTAATTTTTGGTAATTTTTTGCCCTCCTGCACATGTGCAGAAGCAAAATCTCATGAGGGAATGCTTGCACACCTGAGATTTTTCCAATTTTTTGCTCACACACATGCGGGGAAGCAAAAAAATTGCTGAAGTCTCTCTTGCGCGCATGCATCCCCTCAAGAGATTTAGGCGCATTTTTGCTTCCTGCTGGGGACACAGTGCATGTGTAGAACGTGCGCACACACAATATTCCCAATGCTGCAAGCACAGCGCACTGGTAACAGAAGGGAAAAGCAATCCGCCCTTCCTTCCCACGCATGCAAACACACACTCCTGCGCGTGCACACAATCCGCCCCATTCCCGAGCATTTGCACAGGCCTTCCTGAACCTTGGGGCGGTAAAAAATCAACCCGGAAGTTCAGAAAACCGTACTTCTAGTTTGCCCATTGTGCTGTTTTTTGCACTCTGGAGCTTCAGGACAAGGGGAAACTGGGAGTTTGTTTCTCCAAACTTCCGATCTGCCCGTTGGGCGTTTTTTTGCACTCCGGGAAACTTATCTGAAGCTCCCAGAGGGTAAAATGACCTTCTCCAAGGCTGAAAATCAGCTGGCTAGTGCACACGCGTGCTGAAGCTGACATAGGGCAATGGCCTCGTGCCCTCTGATATGGCTCCATGTGCCACCAGTGGCACGCTTGCCACAGGTTCGCCATCATGGGCCTAGAGATTGGGATTTGAACACAGACCTTTTAGCATTTATATTTTATTGTGTTTTATTCATCTAGTTGCAATGTTAATGCTGTGAGCCCTAGGAGAGGGGCAGCATACAAATCCAATTAAATCTAAATCTTAATTTATAGTGTCAGTCATTTTATATATATATAAATTGCTAGTGCAGGCAGACGGGGACATGATTGAAGGATTGACTAAATGATGGCAAAATGAGATACAAGTAGAGGTACAAGAGATGGAAAATATAGTAGAAAATATAAGGAAAATTAAAAATACAAGAATCGGGGAAATGAGAAGGAAAATATTACATAAGTGGTATTTTACTCCCGTTCAACTCGCACACTTTCAGCAGAATGTCAGGGGTAATTTTTGGCATGGGTGTCAAGATAAAGGAGTGTTTATGCATATGTTTTGGGAATGCCCGAGAGTACAGGAATTTTGGCAAAAAGTGAAAGAGGATATTAATAGAATGCTAAATATACAATGGACAATCACTAAGGAAATGACAGTACAGTACTAGTTAAAAGTAATGCGATGGGAGAATTTAGAGAAATAAAACAAGCAGCAATAGAAAGCGCTCAGGCAGTAATAGTTTTGGGTTGAAGGGATGCGACAAAATGGACAATGCAAAATTGGTATAGGTACATGATGGACCATATTCAATTTGAAATTATGGATAAAAGGATAAATGCGGATAATGAAATTGAATTGGGACAACTGATGGGACGGTGGGACAAGGTAAGGCGACATATGATGAGCAGAATCCTTGACCAAGCTACAAGAAATAAATTGGAATCCCTCTATAATATGTAAATAGATTACATACAAGTGGATTATATAAGAAACACCTCCGATTTGGTGGTGGGGTATGTGTGTGTGTCTGGGTGGTGGGCACATTTCACTATGCACTGTTTTATGTTGTGTATATTAAACTTGTTAAAAATTAATAAAAATAATTTTTGAAAAATTATAGTGTCAGTCCATGTATGATATGTCATGCTCTAAATAAATAATAAATTTCAGTGTAAATGGAATTAAACCTTACATCGGAAGCAGAAAAATGAACCTGGAAAAACATGGTTTTCCGGCTGTGCATTAAGCGCCCCACCTACCCCGCTGTCTCGGGGATTTCATTGGCTCACCTGGAGGGTATATTCTTCGGGAGTCAAGGTGTAAGGTTTGCCATCCAGATGAAAAGTGATACTGGGCATCTCAGTTATTTTCTCGCAATCTATTATGTACTGGAAGAAGGAAAGGGAGACAGGCATGAAGAAAAAGAAGAAAAAAGTTACTCTCACGCTTATACAAAAGTGCTTGTGTTGTTGCTGGTTTTTCTCTTCTCCTCCCTTGCTGATTCCCGTCACACTCGCTGCCTGAGACAGGTGGGAAAAACTGTCACTGTTGATCACGGCAATCTTGTTTCTTGGTTTTTCTCTTCCCTGTCAAGCCCAGCAAAATTCAGCAGGTGGCATAATGCCATCATGTAGTGACTTTGATGCCAGCAGGAAAGGGAATGTCGTCATCGTTATCATCATCATCATCATCATCATCATCATCATCATCATCATCTTGAATTTATATAGCCACCTTTTCGCCCATGGAGACTCAAGGCGGCTTACAGAGTATAAAACCACATTTAAAACAATAAAAAGAATGAAAAGAATCAAACCAATTAATACAGTAAAATATAATAAAACACACACACACACAACCCAGTGGCAACTGATCATACAAGCCATTGAATGGGCTCCATCCCGCTCTGGGTACCCCAGGCCCACTGGCAGAACCAAGTCTTCAGCGCCTTCCCAAAAAGAATTAGAGTGGTGGCTGTTCTAATCTCTAGGACAGTGTTTCCCAACCTTGGCAACTTGAAGATATTTGGACTTCAACTCCCAGAATTCCCCTGCCAGCGAATGCTGGCTGGGGAATTCTGGGAGTTGAAGTCCAAATATCTTCAAGTTGCCAAGGTTGGGAAACAATGCTCTAGGAGAATGATGTTCCAGAGAGAGGGAGTCACCTTGGAGAAGGCCCTTCTTCTGAGTTACACCAGGTGTATCTCCAGACGCGGATTCCCATTACAGATGCTACCGGTGCACTGTGCGCACAGCTTCAATCCTCTTGCGTCCATGCATCACAGTGTGTTTTTGCTTCTGAGCATGAAGCAAAAATGCACTGAAATCTCGTGAGATTTCATTCATTCATTCATTCATTCATTCATTCATTTGAATTGTATGCCGCCCTTCTCCGAGGACTCAGGGTGGCTCACAGCATATAATATAACAACACAGTACAACGGCAAATCTAATTAAATTTAAAATTACAATCTAAAAGTCCAATATTTAAAAACAATCATACTAGTTCAATCATACAACATATATTTCATTTCGTTGGTTAGGGGGCTGAGACCGAATTGCCCTAAACCTGGTGACAAAGGTGAGTCTTAAGATTCTTAAGGAAGGCAAGGAGGATAGGGGTAGTGCGAATCTCCGGGAGGAGCTGATTCTAGAGGGCCGGGACCCACACAAAGAAGGCTCTTCCTGTATGCCCTGCCAAGCGAGTCTTTGGAGAGGGGCGGCATAAAAATCTAATAAATCCTTAAATCCTTATTTATTTATTTTATTCAATGTTTCTTTAATGCTGCCCTTCTCCTTAGACTCAGGGCGGCTTACAACATGTTAGCAATAGCACTTTTTTAACAAAGCCAGCCTATTGCCCCCACAATCCGGGTCCTCATTTTACCCACCTCGGAAGGATGGAAGGCTGAGTCAACCTTGAGCCGGTGGTGAGATTTGAACCACTGACCTGCAGATCTAGCAGTCAGCTTTAATGGCCTGCAGTACTGCACTCTACCTACTGCGCCACCACAGTATGACTGTGATTGGGTGAATCTGCTTTAATGATTGTTAATTGTCTGGGGTTTTAGATTTAGATCTTATGTTTGGGTACTTCTTACATTTTGTATTCTTTATTTGATTTTATCTTGTAAGTTGCCCTAAGTCCACTGAAGGAGGGCGGCCTAGAAATACAAACAAACAAAGAAACAAACAAACAAATTTTCGGTACTTTGCACACTCCCTTGTTGCTGTCCAGTGATCATCTGGGGATATATCTTCCTTACCTGTCCACCGAAAGCATGTTGAGCACCAATAATTTCATGCAGAGCCTTTATGTCCGTGCTTGGTCCCGTAATGAGAGAGGTTCCGGTGTCCACAATGCCTTGGCAACTGTCTTTGCAGAGGGTGGATGAATTGGTAGTGTCAAGAAGGGTCCATGGCCAACATGTATTGTCCCTGCGTTGTTTCTCTATGGTTATCCTAAACAGAGTTTTGGGGAAAGGACAGAGATTTGGTTCTGCAACCCAACAAGACTTCAGAGGGTCATCAGAACTGCAGAAAAAACAATTGCTGCCAACATGCCTTCTATCGAGGACCTGTATACTGTATACTGCCATGAGTCAAAAAGATGGCAGTAAAATTTTTTACTGACCCCTCGCATCCTGAACACAAACTGTTTCAACTCCTACCCTCAAAACTTCACTACAGAGCAATGCACACCGAGACAGCTAGGACACAAAAACAGTTTTTCCCCAAATGCTATCACTCTGCTAAACAAATAATTCCCTCAACACTGTCAAACCTTTTACTAAGTCTGCACTTCTATTTCTACTAGTTTTTTCTCATCATTCCTATCATCCTTTTCCCCCCACTTAGGACTGTATGACTGTAACTTGTTGCTTGTATCCTAAGTTTTTTATTAATATTGATTGTTTCCTCATTGCTTATTTGACCCCTATGACAATCATGATTCTTGACAAATGTATATTTTCCTTTATGTAAACTGAGAGCCTATGCACCAAGACAAATTCCTTGCGTGTCCCATCACACTTGGCCAATAAAGAATTCTATTCTATTCTATTCTATTCAAAACTTGGTTTAGATTGGGTGAGAAGGCTCAGTGGGAGGTGAGAGAAAGTGCCAGATCTTCCAAAAGTGCAACTTCCATTTCTCTTGACATAGGAGAACAGATAATCTTTGACTCAATTGGGATAGGTTGTTATGTGAATTGCACCTCATTTGATGGTTTTACTAGATAAATGGTCAAAGCAATGGAAACTGCAGTTTAATGTTTCCAAATGTAAAATAATGCACTTGGGGAAAAGGAATCCTCAATCTGAGTATTGTATTGGCAGTTCTGTGTTAGCGAAAACTTCAGAAGAGAAGGATTTAGGGGTAGTGATTTCTCAAAATGGGTGAGCAGTGTGGTCAGGCGGTAGGAAAAACAAGTAGGATGCTTGCCTGCATAGCTAGAGGTATAACAAGCAGGAAGAGGGAGATTGTGATCCCGCTGTATAGAGTGCTGGTGAGACCACATTTGGAGTACTGTGTTCAGTTCTGGAGACCTCACCTACAAAAAGATATTGACAAAATTGAACGGGTCCAAAGACGGGCTACAAGAATGGTGGAAGGTCTTAAGCATAAAACGTATCAGGAAAGACTTAATGAACTCAATCTGTATAGTCTGGAGGACAGAAGGAAAAGGGGGGACATGATTGAAACATTTAAATATGTTAAAGGGTTAAATAAGGTTCAGGAGGGAAGTGTTTTTAATAGGAAAGTGAACACAAGAACAAGGGGACACAATCTGAAGTCAGTTGGGGAAAAGATCAAAAGCAACATGAGAAAATATTATTTTACTGAAAGAGTAGTAGATCCTTGGAACAAACTTCCAGCAGACGTGGTTGGTAAATCCACAGTAACTGAATTTAAATATGCCTGGGATAAACATAGATCCATTGTAAGATAAAATACAGGAAATAGTATAAGGGCAGACTAGATGGACCATGAGGTCTTTTTCTGCCGTCAGTCTTCTATGTTTCTATGTTTTGCTACAGTCATTAAGTGAATCACTGTCATTGCTTTGTTGGAAGCCCTCTCGAAAGGTCACAAATGGCAACTCCAGAATTCAGCAACCTTTGTAAATACACGATGGTTGCAAAGTGCCCTTATTTTGACCATGGGTGACCACTGTAATTGTGAGGACGACCTTGCCCGTGACTTTGTTTCAGTGTTATAACTTTGGACAGTTGTTGCAGGAATGTGGCAAGCCAATGCAGAAGCTGGTGATAAATTAACTGCTTGCCACGCTATCTATAGAAGGCCTGATGTTTATGGGAACTTGGAATTTTCATGAGGGAACCGATGCAGCCACAAAGCATTCTTTTGAGTGGTTCAAGGCCATCCTATGCCCACTCACCTGGACAGAAGTGGAAGGAGGACTGGCCATGCTGGCACAATCTGAGTGGACAACATGACAAGTTTGTGGCTGGGGGACAAGGGATGTGACCTTTCAACTGAGTAGGAAACTCAGGTTCAAATTTCCCAGTGTAGGTGCCAGGATGGTTCGGGCAATAAATTGGAACTTTGAAGAGTTACTTTGAGTTGGACTCTGATTTAGGTTGGATGCTGCCTGGAACCTTGACAGAAGGATCATAGTTCTTGGAGCATCTGTATCTGGACTGTGCCACTTTTAGAGTCTGGTGGGAACATTGTCTGACTGTCTGCTGCTTTATTCCAAAACCAACCACCATTTTCATTCTGTATACATCTCTGTGTTAGGGAAGAAGGTGTAGCCTCAACCTCTTATTGAGGTGGTAAATTTTTATGCCTTGGGGTCACATTGGACTAGCCCTCAGATGCACAGGGCCCCCACCAGGCTGTGTACTCTCACCACTTCTCTACTCTCTCTATACCAATGACTGCATCTCAAGTGATCCATCCATTAAAATACTGAAGTTTGCAGGTGATACAACAGTGATTGGTCTCATTCGAGACAATGATGAAACCGCATTCAGATGGGAGGTTGAACAACTAGCTTCGTGGTGCAACCAGAACAATCTGGAACTGAACACACTCAAAGCCATAGAAATGGTGGTAGACTTTAAGAGAAACCCTCCCATCCTATCACCTCTTACAATACTAGACAACACAGTATCAACAGTAGAGACCTTCAAATTTCTAGGTTCTATCATATCTCAAGACCTAAAATGGTCACTTAAGATCAAAAACTTCATCAAAAAAGCACAACAAAGAATGTTATTTCTGTGCCAGCTCAGAAGCTTAAACTGCCCAAGGAGCTGCTGATACAATTCTACAGAGGAATTATTGAGACTGTCATCTGCACCTCTATAACTGTCTGGTTCAGTTCTGTAACCCAACAAGAGGATAATCAGAATTGCAGAAAAAACAATTGCTGCCAACCTGCCTTCCATTGAGGTCCTGTATCCTGCACGAGTCAAAAAGAGGGCTGTGAAAATATTTACTGATGCCTTGCATCCTGTACATGAATTGTTTCAACTCTTACCATCAAAATGACGCTATAAAGCACTGCACACCAGATCCTCAATCCGAGTATTGTATTGGCAGTTCTGTGTTAGCAAAAACTTCAGAAGAGAAGGATTTAGAGTTAGTGATTACTGACAGTCTCAAAATGGGTGAGCAGTGTGGTCGGGCGGTAGGAAAAGCAAGTAGAATGCTTGGCTGCATAGCTAGAGGTATAACAAGCAGGAAGAGGGAGATTGTGATCCCGCTATATAGAGCGCTGGTGAGACCACATTTGGAATACTGTGTTCGGTTCTGGAGACCTCACCTACAAAAAGATATTGACAAAATTGAACGGGTCCAAAAACGGGCTACAAGAATGGTGGAAGGTCTTAAGCATAAAACGTATCAGGAAAGACTTAATGAACTCAATCTGTATAGTCTGGAGGACAGAAGAAAAAGGGGGGACATGATCGAAACATTTAAATATGTCAAAGGGTTAAATAAGGTTCAGGAGGGAAGTGTTTTTAATAGGAAAGTGAACACAAGAACAAGGGGACACAATCTGAAGTTAGTTTGTTTGTTTGTTTGTTTATTTATTTATTTATTTATTTATTCAATTTTTAGTTGGAGGAAAGATCAAAAGCAACATGAGAAAATATTATTTTACTGAAAGAGTAGTAGATCCTTGGAACAAACTTCCAGCAGACGTGGTTGGTAAATCCACAGTAACTGAATTTAAACATGCCTGGGATAAACATATATCCATCCTAAGATAAAATTACAAAAAATAGTATAAGGGCAGACTAGATGGATCATGAGGTCTTTTTCTGCCGTCAGTCTTCTATGTTTTATGTTTCTATAACGGGACACAAGAACATTTTTCCCTGAACGCCATCACTCTGCTAAACAAATAATTCCCTCACCACTGTCAAACTACTCACTAAAGCTGCATTACTATAACTATTAGTCTTCTCATTGTTCCTGTCCCCATCTCCTTTCACTCATGACTGTATAACTGTAACCTTTTGCTTGTATCCTTACAATTTACATTGATTGCTTCCTCATTGTTTATTTCTTTGTATCCTATGACAATTGTGAAGTGTTGTATCTCATGATCCTTGACAAATTCCTTGTGTATGCAATTTTACTTGGCCAATAAAGCTTTTTATTCTGTTCTATTCTAAACTGATCACATTATCTGCAGTTTGAGAAGGCATTCATAGAATCATGGCCTTTTAAAGCCTGGAGCTGGGTCATTGCAAACTGGACTTTTTTTAATTTAAAATTTGATTATGTAAATTAAGTGATTAACATAAACATGGGGTGAGGCAGCCAAGAAAGATCAATGGCAGCCATTTTATTTCATTAACATCATTAATATTTGCGGCAAAGGAAGAGGGGACAGGACAGGCAGTTGCATTGGGGAGACAAAATAACTGTGCCCAGTTTAGGCTAGAGAGATGATTGACATCCCTGGTCTCTGTTAGTAAGAATGACGAAAGCACTTTGGAAGAAAATAATATATCAAGTGTGGTAGATGTGGGCTGCTAAGCTGGAACGGTGACGTGTGCTCGCCCCCGTGGCTCTGAGTACTAGCGGAATCCAGCGCAATTATGCTACTGCACCTGGACAGGTAGAAAAATCGTGCGCAGACATACAGGTGCACAACAGTTCTATTTATTTATTAATTTATTATTTATTAATCAGATTTGTATGCCGCCCCTCTCCGCAGACTCGGGGCGGCTCACAGCAATAATAATACAATGTAAACAAATCTAATACTGTATTTAAGTTAATTTTTAAAAAAACCCAATTTAGAAACCAATCATACATACTGACATACCATACATAAATTTTATAAGCCTAGGAGGAGGGAAAATGTTAATTCCCCCATGCCTGACGACACAGGTGGGTTTTAAGGAGCTTACGAAAGGCAAGGAGGGTGGGGAAAACTCTGATATCTGGGGGGAGTTGGTTCCAAAGGGTCGAGGCCGCCACAGAGAAGGCTCTTCCCCTGGGTCCCGCCAAACGACATTGTTTAGTTGACGGGACCCGGAGAAGGCCAACTCTGTGGGACATAACTGGTCGTTGGGATTCGTGCGGCAGAAGGCGATCCCGGAGATATTCTGGTCCGGTGCCATGAAGGGCTTTATAGGTCATAACCAACACTTTGAATTGTGACCGGAAACTGATCGGCAACCAATGCAGACTGGGAGTGTTGGTGTGACATGGGCATATTTAGGGAAGCCCATGATAGCTTTCGCAGCTGCATTCTGCAGGATCTGAAGTTTCCGAACACTTTTCAAAGGTAGCCCCATGTAGAGAGCATTACAGTAGTCGAGCCTCGAGGTGATGAGGGCATGAGTGACTGTGAGCAGTGACTCCCGGTCCAAATAGGGCCGCAACTGGTGCACCAGGCGAACCTGGGCAAACGCCCCCCTCGCCACAGCCGAAAGATGTTCTAGTCTCATTTTAGGCATGAATTTTGGCAGGGTGACTGAGTCAGTGACTTTCTCTCTCAGTCCAATGCACCTCACAGGGTGGTGGTTGTTGTTGACAAAATAGGAGGAAGAAGGAGCAATATTCATGTTGTTGCCTTGAGTTACTTTTAATGTAATAAAGGTGGGATTAAAAAATCTAATAAATAATGGTTTCTACAGAGAATTCCCGCTGAATCTCTTATACATCTACCACAGGCAAAATAGGGGTTGGCCTAAGGCAGGATGTATACTGCTAAGAAAAATAAATAAATAAAGGAAACACTTTTAAACAACAGAATATAATTCCAAATAAATCAAACTTCTGTGAAATCAATCTGTCCATTTAGGAAGCAACACCGATTGACAATCAATTTCATTTTGTTGTCACAGAACAAAGTATTCAATGAGAATATTTCATTCATTCAGATCTAGATTCTGTTATTGGAGTGTTCCCTTTATTTTTCTGAGCTGTATACAATCTTGGCTAAAATTTTATCTGTCATACATCATCTTGACATTTTCACCCAACCTTGGTGTCCCCTTCAGGAAGGAGAAATACGTTACCCAGAATTCTAAGCGGTGGCTCTGCTGATAGAAGGTTTATGGAATTCAGTCCATACATCTGAGGGAGAGTTACACTGGGGAAAGTCGCTCTATCTAGTCTTCCTTTTTTCTATGCTGTCATTATCAATCTGACGCTTTCCATGTATAGTAGACTGCAATACCCATCAGTCCAGATTGGCCATGCGGTCCACACTAGGTTGGGGGAAACTGTGTTTAGTGATCAGAGAAGCAAGCTGGAGGAGACTGCTTTGCTTCTTTCTGGTGCCCTTAAGCTCTTGCAGGACTATTAGGTAGGACAAGAAAAGAAAATAGGGAGGGGGGAAAAACTACGAAGGAAATAGCATAATAGAGGACAGCAGACTCGATTGTCATTTTTTAAAATACTACGGCATTGCCCTCTAGTGTTGAGGGGTGTCACTGCAAGCAGCTAAACTCAGCCCGCACTAGTGGTGGCCTACTATCACTCAACTTACAACCATTTGCTTATTAGCGATTATTCAAAGTTACAATAGTATTGATCAATGTGATAATGAGAAGTTCTCATAATTATGACCACTGCAAAATCTCCATAGTCACGTGATCATTATTTGGGCATTTCACAAATAGCATATATTTATGATGGTTGTAGAATAGAAGAGAACAGAACAGAACAGAGAAGAGTAGAGTAGAGTAGAATAGAAGAGAAGAGAACAGAGTAGAATAGAATAGAATAAAGTAGAGTAGAATAGAATAGAAGAGAAGAGAAGAGAACAGAGTAGAGTAGAATAGAATAGAATAGAATAAAGTAGAGTAGAGTAGAATAGAATAGAATAGAATAGAATTTTTTATTGGCCAAGTGTGATGGGACACACAAAGAATTTGTCTTTAGTGCCTATGCTCTTAGTCTACATAAAAGAAAAGATACATTTATCAAGAATCATGAGGTACAGCACTTAATGATTGTCATAGGGGTCAAGTAAGCCATCAGGAAACAATCAATATTAATAAAAATCTTAAGAATACAAGCAACAAGCTACAGTCATAAGTGGGAGGAGTTGGGTGATAGGAATGATGAGAAAAACTAATAGTAATAATAATGCAGACTTAGCGAATAGTTTGACAGTGTTGAGGGAATTATTTGTTTAGCAGAGTGATGGTGTTTGGGAAAAAACTGTTCTTGTGTCTAGTTGTCTTGGTGTGCAGTGCTCGGTAATAACGTTTTGAAGATAGGAGTTGGAACAGTTATGTCTAGGATGCGAGGGGTCAGTAAATATTTTTTACGGTCCTCTTTTTGATTCATATACAGGGTCCTCAATGGAAGGCATGTTGGCAGCAATTGGTAGCTGTTTGGGAGTGTCATTCACTTAATTTCAGTGATTCTTTTAATAACTGAATCAGCAAAAAAACCGGTCATAAAATGAGATGTGACTCACTTAACAACTGTCTTATTTATTTATTTTTTATTTATTCAATTTTTTAATGCCGCCCTTTCTCCTTAGACTCAGGGCGGCTTACAACATGTTAGCAATAGCACTTTTTAAACATCGCCAGCATATAGCCCCCACAATTCGGGTCCTCATTTTACTCACCTTGGAAGGATGGAAGGCTCAGTCAACCTTGAGCGGGTGATGAGATTTGAACCGCTGACCTGCAGATCTAGCAAGTCAGCTTTAGTGGCCTGCAGTACAGCACTCTACCCACTGCACCACCTCGGCTTGCCAATGGAAATTTGGGGGTGAGTTGTGATCTTAAGTTGAGAATAACTCTCATTTTCTCCAAACAGATGGACTCTTAGCCTTTTCTGTCTGTGTCTACAAAATCATAATGTCTCACATGTGTGTTAAACCCAGAATCTAAAGGTGTACTCACTTGTCCATCTTGATCTGCCAATAGGCTTTGCGTGACACTGGGATGTAGTGAAGCTTTCCAATATAGGCGTTGTGGTTGATGCCTCCAAAAATAACTTCACCTCCCTGGTCTTGTTTTGAGGTCTTGTTGGTGCTAAGAAAAACATTGCAAAAGTTAAAGCATCTCTCTTAAACCCCAGCATCATTTAATACAAGCAAGTTAACTTTTCCAAGATGGCTGAAGGTCTTGAGGTTTTAATGGTTCCAGAGAGGAGTAATTATGGTACTCATGTTAATTTATCTCAACTGTTTCCCTTATTGTATTATAAGCTGTAGCCAGGAATGAGTTTCAAGTGTGTCTAGTGGCTAGAGCAAGTGTCAGCAACCTGCGGCTCTGGAGCCAGATGCAGCTTTTTGGGCCCTCTGCTGTGGCTCCCTGTTGGGTGATCCCTGCCCTTTGCCCTCCCCTCCCAGTCACTCCTTGCCTGGCCTGAGAAGTTAAGGGTGATGGTGGGGGTGGAGAAATTGTCAGGGCATAGATACAGAAAGAGGAGAAGAGAGAGGGAGACATAGAGAGATTCAGAGGGAGGGAATTTCAGACTTGAAATTCTTGGTTTAGACAACTTACAACTCCGTCGTCTCCGTTCCGACTTAATTATAGTTCATAAAATCATATACCAAAATGCCTTACCTGTTAACAACTACTTCACCTTCAACCGCAACAACACACGAGCACGAAATTGATTTAAACTAAATGTCAACCGCTCCAAACTTGACTGCAAAAAATACGACTTCAGCAACAGAGTAATCAATGCCTGGAATGCACTACCTGATTCTGTGGTTTCTACTCCTAACCCCAAAACCTTTAACCTTAGACTATCTACAATTGACCTCTCCCCCTTTCTAAGAGGTCTGTAAGGGGCGTGCATAAGCGCACCACTGTGCCTACCATCCCTATCCTATTGTCTTCTTTTGTTACTTTTTATCATTACTTATCTAATGTTTAATTTGTACAAATTATAACCCTATAATTGTTTGACAAATAAATAAATAAGTAAATAAGTAAGGAAAGAAAGAAAGAAAGAAAGAAAGAAAGAAAGAAAGAGAGGGAGGAATAGAGGGAGAGTTTTGTGGTTCCCGGTGTTTTTCAATAACCAGTTCACTGCCCTAATAACTGGCTAAATAGGTGTGGTTTGGGAGGGTCATGTGGCCACTGCTGGAAGTGAGTGGCATTGAGTTGGCCATGCCCACCCAGGTTTTATGGCTCTCAGTGTTTTGTTTTCTGTGGGAAATGGGTCCAAATGGATCTTTGAATGTTTAAGGTTTCCGACCCCTGGTCTAGGGCCTAGGAATAGAAATCAGGATATCAAAACATTTTGGAAAATTGAAAGCACAATCCAGCAATGGCTTTCCTTGGTTTTTAGGTGTATCCTTACTAAGGCCTTAGGTGCCTGGGCTAGTTCTATTATAGCTACCCAGCCATTTACCCTACCTCCAATCATCTATTCCTCTATTCCAATTGTGTGTGTTTTTCTAACCTGACCACTTTAAACATTCTGCCTGAGGAATTCTGGAGAGCAGATGACTTATAGTGACTTAGGTCTGAATAATACTGCCCTTCCCCATCAATATTCAAATTAGATCCACCATACCTGGGCTGCACAACATCATAGAGCCACCAGATGGTGGTAAAGAGGTAATTCTTCACCTGAGCAGGTGAGAAGGGGGGGAATCGAGGCTAAGTGTTATTTCTTTCCCCATAAGGTCAATTGTCCCATTAGCTAAAGAGAAGCATTTTCACTAGGGAAAGGAAGCATTAATTCCACCCTCCCAGCATTCTTTGGCAATTCTAAAGGAAATTCCCTTCCAGTTTAAAAGTTTAAATACTGGCAAAAAAGTACTAACCATTCCATCAGACCATTTAGTGAAGGTAACACTTAGCAAAGGTTGATAGCATGCTTAATTTTGCCATCAAGAATCAGTTCTTATCTTGAATGCTCTTTTTCCCATATCTATCTATCTATCTATCTATCTATCTATCTATCTATCTATCTATCTATCTATCTATCTATCTACGGTATCTATCTATCTATCTATCTATCTAGCTATCTCAGTGTTTTTCAACCAGTGTGCCGTGGCACACTAGTGTGCCGCGAGACATGGTCAGGTGTGCCGCGAAGCTCAGCAAGAGAGAGAAAGAGAGAGAGAGAAAGAAAGAGAGAGAGAGAAAGAAAGAGAAAGAAAGAGAAAGAAAGCAAGAGAGAAAGAAAGCAAGAGAGAGAAAGAGAGGCAGGGAAGGAGGGAGAGATAGAAAGAGAGCAAAAAAGAGAAGAAGGAAGGGAGAAAGAGGGATGGAGAGAAAGAGGAAGGAAGGAAGAGAGAGAAAGAGGGAGAGAAATAGAGCGAAAGGGAGGAAGAGAGAGAGAATTTTTTTTGTCCAAACTTTTTTTAGCCCCCCCACTCCCCCCCGCTCAAGGTGCCCCATTATTTTGTATATGTAAAAAATGTGCCGCAGCTCAAAAAAGGTTGAAAATCACTGATCTATCTCTCCATCCATCCATCCACCCATCCATCCATCCATCCATCCAGTTATTTTGACAGAGGAGTAGGCTCATAGCCATTCAGGACAACCCTATTGATTCTTATTTGATAGATTTCAAAATTAAATCCAGATGTTGCACACAGCCCTTGATCAATACCATCAAGTGAGATGATGACACGAAACAGAATCAGGTCGCGTAGCAAGCCAAAACAGGTTCCTGTTGAATTGGCACAATTCCTATTTCTGAGTAAGCTTGGTTTTGCTGTACAAGGGAAGTTTGTTTTCGTTCCTTTTTGTTTCCGTCCCTTTTTTGCTCTACTCCTTTTTCACATCATATTATCATTAAATCTATCACAGGGAGGTGGATTAGATGAAGAAATCAACCTGACTGGCCAGTTGGAGAGAGGACTCAGGCCAAGAAGCATGGAAAGTAGTCCTCCAGGGCTGATGGCTGAGAGCGCGGCTACTGGAAGGCAGGTAACAATACGTTTTTTGCCTGGACTACAATTTCCACTACAGGTAGTCCTCAACTCATGGTCAATTGTTTAATGTTTGTTCAAAGTTATATGACAGATTTTCCCTCCCTCCCACCTCAGAAAAGGTACTTAGAGCCTGGCTTCCAATGGGCCTTCCCTCTTCCCATAGTCACATGATCACATGGTCACATGTCAGGTGCTTGGCAACCGGCCGGCATTTATGATTAGTAAGGGGCGAGTACAAGTGCACTGGAGTGCCTTCCGTCCCCTGTCCTATTGCTCTCCTATATCTCCTATACCTTTCTTCTATTCCTATATCTCTTCTTCTATTCTTTCATTGATATGTTCTATTACTATATCTTCTTTTCTATTCTTTCTTAGATATATTTTACTATGAATATCTCCTCTATAACCTTCATCATGTATTTTATTATGTTTGTGTGTGTGTGTATATATATATATATATACATATATATATATATATATATATATATATGTCAAATGTTTTAGCTGAATTTGAAAATTAAGGGAGACTAGGATAGATCTATTTCGGCCTTATTTTGGCCTCATCAGCTAGCCATACCCACTGGGACTTGAACCTGCAACCTTTGCCTTGTAAGGCAGAGAATTAACCTCTAGGCTAATATATATATACCCACTAAAACCCTCATTGTGTGTTGGACTAAATAAATAAATAAATAAATAAATAAATAAATAAATGAATGAATGAATGAATAAATAAACAAACAAACAAATAAATTGCAACATGGCCATTTATGATGGGATTTTTGCTGAAAACTGGAAGCCAGTTGAACAATGAGTTTGCTTTATAATTGAGGGGTTTTCTTTATGACCCCAGCATTTGCTTTACCACATTATCTTAAGGACTCCTGAATTTTATTTTTATTTTTATGGGCCTGGTTATGTGATGACCTGTTTTACAAGCGTCATGACATACAATTGTAATGTGCAGGTTCCATTACTGTCCTAAGTCAAAGACTACCTTTCTCACATCCACATACAGCCTGCCTCTTGACTAGGAGTGGGAGTGAAGGGTTAATTTGGTAACTGAAATAGTCCACTGCAAAAGGAGGGTCTCAGTGGCAGAAGACTTCATAAGGCGAAGCTGACAGACTAAACGCAGGGGTAGGCAAAGTTGGCTCTTCTATGACATTTGGACTTCAACTCCCATAATTCCTGAGCTAGCATGATTGGCTCTGGAATTCTGGGAGTTGAAGTCCACAAGTCATAGAAGCGCCAACTTTGCCTACTCCTGGACTAAAGGAATGACCCAACAGTTGAAGAGAGAAAGAATGAATGGAGATGCTCAACATCCCACTTGTATGTAAAATATGTTGTCTGATGCTCTATACAATATGTTAAATGGTCACATTGTATTCAACAGCTGATAATTGTGTACTTCAAGATGTTTTGAAATCCTGAATTGCTCTTGCTGAGTCAGTTGGACACAGAGCATTAAACCAATTACAAAACAAATTATCCTCTTGGATAGAAGTGATAGATGGTGTATTCCAACACATCTGGAAGGCACTTAGGTCAGGAGCATAATCTTTATCTTTATGCAGGAAGGAGTGGGAGGGAAGAAGGGAGGAATGGAGGGAAGGAGGGAGGATATGCCATCCTGAGTCGTCGGAGAGGGGCAGCATATAAATCCAATGAATGAATGAAGGAAGGAAGGAAGGAAGGAAGGAAAGAAGGAAGGAAGGAAGGAAGGATATGCTACCCCGAGTCCTCGGAGAAGGGCGGCATATAAATCCAATAAAGAAAAGAAGGAAGGAAGGAAGGAAGGAAGGAAGGAAGGAAGGAAGGAAGGATATGCTACCCTGAGTCCTCGGAGAAGGGTGGCATATAAATCCAATAAAGGAAGGAAGGAAGGAAGGAAGGAAGGGGAGGCAGAGGCAGAAAGATAGAACCAATTACGAGCTCCTAGTTTGATGTGACTTTAAGTCTAATTTATCTTAACCAGTCATTCTACACCCTACTGAACTTAAGGCTAAGATTCTTCAAAGAGAATGTTTCCTGTAGCACAGGGGTATCAAACTCATGTCTTCACGGCAGCGTCACATGACATATTGGGACTCCCCCCCCCACTAAAACAGGGAAGGGCATGCTGATGTGTGATCCATCAGGCCTGCCAGATGGGAGTTTGACATCCCTGCTATAGTACAAGGCAATATGGGTTGGATGCCAATTGCTGAGTATGAGGAAGGGACACCTCCCTGTCACCAAACTCTAACAAAAAAAAATGAAACCCAGGAGAAAGTCTTGTGCTTTGGACAATATCAAGGAGGAAGTGATACCGATAGCAGAGAGGTCCATACTTGCAAAGATGGAACGAGAAGACATTGTCTTTCAGAAGTTTTGCCTTCATCATATTATCAAAGGGTGGGGTGATGTTGTTTACTGAGATGGAGGGATAACCCAATCCCATGATACCGTCAAACTTGGCAGCCACAAATACCAAGCCTGGCAAATCGGTAGCTTCAGCAAAGGTCTGGTTCTTAACGGTCAAGTTACCAATCTGAAGAGAAAGAAAATACACAGCATTTTGCCTTCTGTTTCATTTATCAAGAGGTGTCCATAAAATATGAACCACAACAAAGTGCAATGATAACAGTGCAATGATAACTGCCTGGTTTTTATGTGCATCATATAATCACTAAACCCAGCTATATAACTTTTCAAAGTTTACTGCAAACTTTGGTATAGAAATCTCATTCAGTAGAAAACTGAATTTTATCTTCAGGAAAGGAAAGAAATATGCCCTTCTATTTCCTTCTTAATCCCCACTCTCTTCCAGCATTAAAACTATTTATTTCTCAACCCACTTGATAATTACTAGTAACTTACTAATATTACAACCTACAATTACTTCTCACTAACAAAAATAACAAACATAATCAAACTAAGCCATCACAATCCAAATGCCTGCTAGTTTGCAGGTACTCCTCCTCCTCTCTTTTTCTCTCTCTTCTCTCTTTCTTCTTCTTTTCTTTCTTCCCTCTTTCCTTTTCTATCCCACCTCCAATCACCTTCTCTTTCCACGTTATTCTATTACATATTACAGCTATAAGATTATCCAAATAAGAATATTGAATACAAAATATTTACATGTAGACAAATATTCGGAATGTGTATACAATAATATATATAAGCCGTTGTATAAAAATACTATTTACCCCCTCCCCCTCCCCCTTCTCTTTTTTGTATTCCCATCCCCCTTTTCCCTGTTTTCTTTTTTTAATAAACTAATAAAGTATATTTTTTAAAAAATCTATTTATTTCTGAGAACCAGATTCCGTCAGCTTCCAATACTCACCCTGAGGACATCCTGGCTTAAGAATCCTTTAAGGCTACCGCTTCCATAATGAATTTCAAATTTGCTTTTATCAGCCTTGTGGGTGCAGGAAAACAGGGAACGATAATGTTTGTGTACCCCTGATGGAGAAAAAGCAGTTAATTGAGTACAGAGAACAGACTGATCTAGGGCTTCTTTCTCCTTCTCTTCCCTTCTCTCCATGCTAATCTACTTTATGGTATATATCAGTGATATTTCTCAACTTATAGTCTATGTCAGGGCTTGTCAAATTGGCGGTTCGTAGGCCAGATATGTCACATGCAGGCCGTGCCCATCTCAGCTCCGCAAAGGGGAAAAAATCATGATATGTCACATGATTACAACGTGATGCCGCAAAATTGACACCCATGGTCTATAACAGTGATGGCGAGCCTTTTTTTCCTTGGGTGCCGAAAGAGTGTGGGTGTGTGCTATCATACATGTGTGAGTGCCCACACCCATAACTCAATGCCTGGGGGGGAGGAAACTGCTTCCCTCACCTCCCAGGCGCCTTCTGGAAGCCGGAAGTAGCCTGTCTCCCAACTTCTAGTGGGTCCATGATTCGCCCTCCCCAGGCTCCAAAGGCTTCCCTGGAGCCAAGGGGGGTAAAAACACTCTCCCCCATCCTGCCAGAGGCTCTCTGGAAGCCAAAAACAGCCACCCAGAGCCTCTGTGCGAGCCAAAATTCAGTTGGCCGGCACACACATGCATGTTGGAGCAGATATGGCTCTGCATACCACCTGTGGCACCCTTGCCTTAGGTTCGCCATCACTGGTCTATAATATACCCTTCATGGCACCGGACCAGAATATCTCTGGGACCGCCTTCTGCCGCACGAATCCCAGCGACCAATTATGTCCCAGAGAGTTGGCCTTCTCCGGGTCCCGTCGACTAAACAATGTCGTTTGGTGGGTCCCAGGGGAAGAACCTTCTCTGTGGCGGCCCCGACTCTCTGGAACCAGCTCCCCCCGAAGATTAGAACTGCCCCTCCCTTGCCTTTCGTAAACGCCTTAAAACCCACCTTTGCCGCCAGGTATGGGCGAATTGAGATGTGTATGTCTGCTTAATAACGGGTTTTTTTTTTATGTTTTTAAATTATTAGATTTGTCATGAATTGTTTTATTGCTGTTGTGAGCCGCCCCGAGTCTACGGAGAGGGGTGGCATACAAATCTAATAAATAAGTAAGTAAGTAAGTAAGTAAGTAAGTAAGTAAGTAAGTAAGTAAGTAAGTAAGTAAGTAAGTAAGTAAGTAAATAAATAATACTGCAGGTAGATGTGTTATAGTTGCCCCCCCCCCAATAACTAAATCAGTTTCAATGCAAAATATTTTATTTGCACAGAACTTTTCCCTAACTGGAGTATAAGACCAAACTTAACATGTGATCAGCAATATGCTTCACAGTCCCAATACTCACTGGGAAAAACTGCAGTTTTCATGGCTGCCATGAATTCCTAGACTATCAGAGACATGCAATTCCCAAAGAGTCACTGAGACTACTCACTATCAAAAAGTTATGTGATTTCAACTGTAGTTATATTGACTCAACTGGGCAAGCAATTACATAGCGGGGTGAATGGTGTGCTAACTCCTATCAGCCTGAGAGCTCCCAACCTTATACAGTGGTACCTCTACTTAGGAACTTAATTCGTTACGTGACCAGGTTCTTAAGGAGAAAAGTTTGTAAGAAGAAACAATTTTCCCCATAGGAATCAATATAAAAGCAAATAATGTGTGCGATTGGAGAAACCACAGGGAGGGTGGAGACCCTGTTTCTTCCCAGGAGATTCCTAGAGAGGCTCCACAGAGGCTTCTCCCTGCCTTTTCCGGCCCTGTTTCCTCACACAAGATTCCTAGAGAGGCCCCACGGAGGCTTCTTCCTGCCTTTTCCTGTTACAGTTTTGGAGGCTCGGGTTTGTAAGTGGAAAATGGTTCTTGAGAAGAGGCAAAAGAATCTTGAACACCTGGTTCTTATCTAGAAAAGTTCAGAAGTAGAGGCATTTGTGGGTAGAGGTACCACTGTATATTCAATATAATAATTATTTTTGTCATAGGCAACTTGATGAAGGCTCTAATTGTTATGGGCGTCAACAAGGCCATCCATACCTAACCTTATCTGTCCCACCAGGGAGAATCCTGCTGGGGAAAATGGAACCCACACAGTGACACTAGCGTTCTTCTTTGAGTCTCAGTTTTTACATCAGGTAGGGTGCATCCATAATCCAATCATGGATGGTTTTGTTCTGATTTCAAAGTGACCTACCTTTCCAGGAAAGAAAGGCATTTGGACCTTCCAAATCTTCCCTGGTGTTGGATTCACACATTACTGTGGCTTCTTTGCTTTGGTTTTTGCCTGTGAACCAGGCCAAAGTCTCCTAGGATGAAATTGTTCTTTTACCACTAAGTTGAAAACTGGAGAGAATTTGGCTGACCAAGTAATCCTTCTGCTTCTCTAAGAGAGGAACGGATTACTGTAACAATGGTTTCATTTATAATTTTCTCATCTGGTTCATTCTACTGTCACATCAGTTTGTGATTTTAAGAAAAGCCTGCACAACACTTTGGATACATAGCCATGCACATTTCTCTTGAGCACCTCCTCCCCATGCACTTCCACTCAATTCTCAGGAAATCAATTGAGGGTATGATGTCTTACAGCATGCCAGATGTATCAGGCAACATTTGGAAGAAGGCACCCACAAGTTGGACGAGCCAGTATCAAAGACGACGTTGAAGCATTGTTTTGGGGTTCCAAGACAGATTTGACCATAGTATTGGGCCTAAGGTATAGCAAGAGAAGAAGAAAACGAAAGGGTCAGCATTTTATAATGACTTGAACCAATGTCTTTATCTATGGTAGTAATTTATCTATTTATTGCCCTTATTTGTTTGTTTATTATTCTTTTTTCCCCCACTTTTTTTAAAAAAAACTTTATTGAGTTTACAAAAAATAGGTTAGAGATAGGTTAACATTCATTTAAATATAAATCCGCATATTTATTACTTAAACCATGACAATATCAAACTATTAGGGATTCTTAGGGAAAAGGGAGGGTAAAGGGGAGGAAAGAGTGAAGAGAAAGAAAAAAGAGAATAGAGGAGATATGTAAAGAGAAGCTAAAGTAGCAAAAAGAATAGCAAAGAAAGATAGAGGGAGGGTGAAAAGAAACCAGCGAAAAGCTGATGTATCATTTTCATACGACGTTGAGTCAGAATTTATCATTGGTAGATTATTCCCTTCCTTAAAGCAGAAGAAAATTTCTGTTAGATTATTTTAGGGTTAGGGGTGTAAATTTTTCCAGTGTTACATATGGATTATATTCTTTTACTTTGTATTGATTAGAGTATCTTTTAAGAATTTGTCATTCACTAATAAATTATTTTGTTGGGTTATTTTCTTTTTGGATTAATTGAGATATTTTTTCCCTCATTCTTAAATAGAGACGACTAATTTGATGCTGAAACGTAATTGCAGGATCTAAGTTCAGACCCTTGAGTGATTTTGGAATAGACATTCTCTCTTAGACCAACCTGTCTCACAAAGTGCAAAGACGGGCTACAAAAACGGTGGAAGGTCTTAAGCATAAAACTTATCAGGAAAGACTGAATGAACTCAATCTGTGTTGTCTGGAGGACAGAAGGAAAAGGGAGGACATGATCAAAACATTTAAATATGTTAAAGGGTTTAATAAGATTCAGGAGGGAAGTGTTTTCAATAGGAAAGTGAACACAAACCAAGGGGGCACAATCTTAGGTTAGTTGGGGGAAAGATCAGATGTGAGAAATGATATGAGCAATTTGAGAAAATATTATTTTACTGAAAGAGTAGTAGATGCTTGGAACAAACCTCCAGCAGATAGTAACTGAATTTAAACATTATCCTCAGTAACTGAATTTAAACATGCCTGAGATAAACATATATCCATCCTAAGATAAAATACAGGAAATAGTATAAGGGGAGACTAGATGGACCATGAGGTCTTTTTCTGCCATCAATCTTCTATGTTTCTATGTTTCTAAAGTTTCTCTCCCTTCTCACCCAATGGCCATGTAGGTTACCTTGATTGTCTGATTCAGCGTCACCCAACCTTGGCAATTTTAAAATGTGTGGACTTCAACTCGCAAATGAAGTCTGCATGTGTTAGCTGAGGAATTCTGAGCGTTCAAGTCCACATGTTCCAGATGGGGCATTTCGGGAGTTCAAGTCCACATGGGCTAGATAGTGTATTCTAGGAGTTGAAGTTCACACATCTTAAAATTGTCAAGGGGGAGAAACCCTGGTCTGGAGAAAAAAATAAAATAAAAATGTAATTGTAAATTAAATAAATACACCAATAACGAACTCATTCTAAGCGCCAGTCTTTTTTGTATGCGATATGGCAATCGCCAAAGGCAAAACTGAGATATAGCACCAGGCACAAAAACCCTGACATTTGCAGAAGAATTCAAGCACTTCAGAAACATTAAAGAAGAAGAAAAGAAGAACAGAAAATATACTACAAAAACATATGGACTTCATAACTTGACCAAGGTAAATCAATAAGTGCAATTTACATAGACTTTTGTAAAGCCTTTGATTCACTAGTACATGACAAACTACTTCGAAAACTAAACTCTTATGGCATCTCTGGTCCCCTTCATGATTGGATAACTGTGTTCTTGTCAAACAGATAACAAATAGTTAAAATAGGGAGTGCCCTATCAAATCCTGCATCTATCAACAGTGGTGTCCCTCAAGGCAGTGTTCTAGGACCAATGTTATTCATTATTTACATAAATGACCTTAGTGATCATTTTGTAAGTAACTACATTCTCTTTGCTGACAATGTTAAACTATTCAACACCACCGACAATATTTCTACCCTTCAAAAAAGACCCAACCAATGGTCTGATAGCTGGCAACTTCAAATCTCAACCAATAAATGCTCTGTCTTACACATTGGCAAAAAGAACCAGAACACAAAATACAAACTTGGAGGAGACAATAATAATAATAATTAATAATAATAATAATAATAATAATAATAATAATAATAATAATTTATTAGACTTCTATGCCGCCCCTCTCCAAAGACAACCTTGTAGATGACCCTGTCAAGGATCTTGGAGTATTCATATCTAGTGACCTAAGTGCCATAGTCCATTGTAACCGCATTGTAAAAAGGCAATAAGAGTTGTTAATCTTGTGTAGCTTCTTCTCTGGCAATATTAATCTGCTAACCAGAGCATTCAAAACCTTTGCCAGACCAATTCTCTAACACAGCTCACCCGTCTGGAACCTGCACTGCATATCGGACATTAATACAATTGAGAGAGTCCAGAAATATTTCACAAGAAGAGTTCTCCATTCCTCTGCTCACAACAAAATACCTTATTCCACCAGACTTGAAATTTTGGCTTAGATAACTTAGAGCTATGTCGCCTTCGATCTGATCTAAATGTAGTTCATAAAATCATCTACCGCAATGTCCTACCACCAGTCAGTGAATACTTCAGCTCCAGCCACAACAACACACTCACAAAACATAGATTCAAACTCAATGTAAACTCCTCAAAACTTGACTGCAGAAAATACGACTTCAGCAACAGAGTGATCAATGCATGGAATGCACTACCTGACTTTGGTTTCTTCCCCAAACCCCAAAAATTTTAACTTTAGACTATCTACAGTTGACCTCACTCATTCCTAAGAGGTCTGTAAGGGGCATGCATAAGCACCTCATCGTGCCCATTGTCCCTGTCCTACTGTTCTATTGTCCAAATTTACTTACTTACTTACTTACTTACTTACTTACTTACTTACTTACTTACTTACTTACTTATTGGATTTGTATGCTGCCCCTCTCCGGAGACTCGGGGCGGCTAACAGCAATAATAAGACAGCGTACAATAATAATCCAATAGTAAAAATGATTAAAAACCCATTAATATAAAAACCAAACATACATACAGACATACCATGCATAGAATTTGGTTGCTTTTGTTTATGTTTATATCATACTTATTATCTTGTACACATTTTGACAAATAAATATATAAGTAAATGGATAGTTAGCTAGATAGCTAGATAGCTCGCTAGTTAGATAGATAGATAGATAGATAGGTAGGTAGGTAGGTAGGTAGGTAGGTAGATAGATAGCTAGATAGATAGCTAGATAGCTAGATAGATAGATAGATAGATAGATAGATAGATAGATAGATAGATAGATAGATAGATAGATAGATAGATAGATAGATAGATGATAGAGATAGTTAGATAGATAGGTAGGTAGGTAGGTAGGTAGGTAGGTAGGTAGATAGATAGATAGATAGATAGATAGATAGATAGATAGATAGATAGATAGATAGATAAAATTATCCTTGAATCCTGTCTCATTATGGTAGGATAAGTGATGTTCTTTGGAGGAAATGTATGCCAAGTGTATTCTTTCATTAAGGTCACCTAAGGTCACTCCAGCTACCCAACTAAAGACAGCAGGCACCTAGGTTCAGCAGCAGTGATACAGGAAGATGCTGGAGATTGGTGATCACCTTAACCACAACAGGAAGGGCATCATTTTAAGCTGTGTTAGAGAAGGCAGTGATCAGCTGCTTCTGCATTTTACTAGAAAAACCACATGGATAAATAAGATAGAAGTGATTGATGTCATAGTGCCACTCAGGTCAAATTGTACCAGACATACTAATTGTTTATTTCTGAAAACTAATGACGTTTATGATGAGGTTAGATTGGAACTGAAATTCCAGATATTTAGTTGCTGATGTTTGTCATGCAGGAAAAGAAGATCTGGAACTTACTAACTAGCTAGCTAGCTAGCTAGCTAGCTAGCTAGCTTGCTTGCTTGCTTGCTTGCTTGCTTGCTTGCTTGCTTGCTTGCTTGCTTGCTTGCTTGCTTACTTACTTACTTACTTACTTACTTACTTACTTACTTACTTACTTACTTACTTACTTACTTACTTACTTACTTACTTATATAGAAACATAGAAACATAGAAACATAGAAACATAGAAACATAGAAACATAGAAACATAGAAGATTGATGGCAGAAAAAGACCTCATGGCCCATCTAGTCTGCCCTGATACTATTTCCTGTATTTTATCTTAGGATGGATATATGTTTATCCCAGGCATGTTTAAATTCAGTGACTGTGGATTTACCAACCACATCTGCTGGAAGTTTTGTTCCAAGCATCTACTACTCTTTCAGTAAAATAATATGCTCTGACCTTGCTTCTGTTCTTTCCCCCAACTAACCTCAGATTGTACCCCCTTGTTCTTGTGTTCACTTTCCTATTAAAAGTCCTTTCCACCTGAACTTTATTGAACCCTTTAAAATATTTAAATGTTTTGATCATGTCCCCCCTTTCCCTTCTGTCCTCCAGACTATACAGATTGAGTTCATGAAGTCTTTCCTGATAAGTTTTATGCTTAAGACCTTCCACCATTTTTGTTGCTCGTCTTTGGACCCGTTCAATTTTGTCAATATCTTTTTGTAGGTGAGGTCTCCAGAACTGAACACAGGATTCCAAATGTGGTCTCAACAGCACTCTATACAGCAGGATACATATTTTGTGTTGGTTCTGATGTTTACGTGAGTTCCTGGAGCAATACTTACTTATTTACTTACTTACTTACTTACTTACTTACTTACTTACTTACTTACTTACTTACTTACTTACTTACTTACTTACTTATTTGTCATACAGGAAGAATTGACAGTGGAGATATGGAATGCAAGAATCATGAACATGGAAAAGTTTTATACAGAGATATGAAATGAATTGTATATAAATAACATATTAGGCCTCGGTAAATTGAAATGGATTGGAGAATCAGACGATCATACTTTTAACTATTCAGGACAGGAAAAGCAAAGAAGGAATGTCCCTGTTTTTATAGAAAGAAATAGTACAGGCCATCTTCCAATTAAGAAAATTCCTGACTGTTGAAATCTCGAACCTAGATTATAAATTCCTTCAGAAAAGTGCATCAGAACTTTGATTGTTCATTAAGTGACTGGTTATAAATTGAGGACTACCTGTTCTTGGGAACAATATAATCAACATACAGGTAAATTTAATAGAACATCATGGACAACACTTTAATATTATTATCTAAGTTCATGGTCCAATCATTGATGCAGAAGGAGAAGGAGAAGAAGAGTTTTATTATTAATTTCAATTTGAAATGTATAGAACATGCAAAATGTGCTGACTATGGTTAAAAGCTACAGATAGTAGTAAATATAATCCAGGAATATTTTTTTAAAAAAAATTGTATAATCCAGGAATAAAAAATAAAGCAAGACAGTGACTAATTTCTGTCTGCCAATCCTATAATATTGTCATTGCCAGACTACTCTTCAACCAATTAATATTGTGCAAATTCCAAGCCAAACACAAGTCAAATCCCTCTGTTTTCAAAGGCCTCATTTGCACACAAATGAAGCTTCCGGGTCTCCGTCTGGGCAAAAGTTGTCCCAGTAGTACTAGTAAGGAGTTGAGGGAGAAGGGAGGAGTTGGAGACAGGTGCCTCAAACACCTCTCCCTCAAAGGGAAAGAAAACGTCGCAAAGAGGAGACAGATACGTATTTGCAAGGCAAGTGAATCTGGTGAGGCAGGGAGCGAAAAGCATGAGGTAGGGAGGCCTTGGGGGCGTGTTCCATCTCTAGCTCCGCCCCCCACGGCCTTCCCCACCTTGAGATACCTCATGTGCACTTAGCAAACCACGCATCCGCCCACGCATTAAATTAGTGAATGTGTGGACGAAAGCAGGGAATAATCTCTTCAAGGTATGAGATTTATTCCCACGGATCCTCGAGATATGAATGGAATGGGCAGGCCCCAACACATGCATAACTCGAGCAGACATTGAAGGTAGAAGCTGACACAAAAATCCAAGCTAAGTCTTTCAAAGTATTTCCAAAATCAGAAGGAGATTTAAGTTAATACGGTAAAGGATGTCAGTGTACATACAGTAACTGATTCAAAGAAGGTCAAATAAAGATGACGAATCCCAGCGGCCGATAAGGTCCCACAGAGTTGGCCTTCTCCGGGTCCCATCGACTAAACAATGTCGTCTGGCGGGCCCCAGGGGAAGAGCCTTCTCTGTGGTGGCCCCGGCCCTCTGGAATCAACTGCCCCCGGAGATTAGAACTGCTCCCACCCTCCTTGTCTTCCGTAAACTACTTAAGACCCACCTATACCGCCAGGCATGGGGGATTTGAGACACCTTTTCCCCTGGCTTATTATGATTTATGTTTGGTATGTATGTGCTGTTTCGTTTTTAATTATGATAGGGTTTTTAGTTTTTTGGGGTTTTTTTATATTAGATTTGTGCCTGTATAATACTGTTTTTATCGTGTTGTGAGCCTCCCCAAATCTTCGGAGAGGGGCGGCATACAAATCTAATAAATTATTATTGTTATTGTTATTATTATTATTATTATTATTATTAATAATAATTTAGGATCTGAACAACAAATACATTTTTCAAGGTATTTCCAAGAATCTCTAGTACTAAAATATGCAGTTAAATCAACACTTTGAATAGTAGTATTATCAAGTGGGAGGGCTACAAGCATTGAGAGAATATCCATATAAAAACAGCAATGAATAGGAAAAGAATCTGTAAAGACTCTAACCAAATTATGCCAGCAATTCTAGAGAAAGACAAAATGATAAAAGAGAACGAAAAAGAGTAATCTATTACAAATCAAAGAAAGAACACTTACTTATGCAACTATGGTACAGTAAACCTGATTGCACATCCTAGCAAAATAATACTTAGGATTATTTGGATCATTCTAGGTTTACAAAAATTATTTGGATCATTCTAGGTTTACAAGGACTAAGAAAGATTATTGATAATGCACCTAGAAAATTAAGAAAGGGAAAGGATTTTATAAAAAGTCAGTATGGGCTTAATTGATGATATAAAGACATTTTGATTGCATCAGCCACGTCCAATTGTGGTATATCCTGAGAAAATCAGAAATCCTAGAATAACTTACCAGCCTTGTGCAAAATTTATGTAAAGGACTGGAAGCCACAGTTTGTACAGAACACAGCAAAAAGAATGGGATTTATAGTGAATATATATTCAGCAAAGCTGGATTGGAAAAAACCTGAATGCATACAGGTAATCTTCAATTTAGAACCACAATTGAGCCCAAAATTTCTGTTGAAACATTTATTGTGAGTTTTGCTCTGTTTTATGACCTTTATGAGCAATGTTGCTATTGACCTGGCAGGTGGTTTCTGCTTTTCACTAGTGAGCAAACAATAGGAAAGTAACGCTCAAGAAATATGTCACAGGATAGAATTTTGTTAGGATAGAATTTTGCTATTTTGATAGCAATAAATGTTGTAAGCCGCCCCAAGTCCTCGGAGAGGGGCAGCATATAAATCCAATTAAATGAATGCATGAACAAACAAACAAACAAACAAATAAATACCTGGAAAATATATTCATACTATATGCTGAGGAATATCTCTATATCTACAAAAATTAAAATTGTGCTTGCAATGATTTTCTCTGTGACATGCCATGGAAATTAAAGTTAGACTTTGAAGATGCAGGCTAGAAAGATGATTATTTTGAACTTTGGTGTTGGAGAAGACACCTCAGAATGCCATAAATAACAAGAAAACCCCTACAACTTTAACCTTAGACTGTCTACGGTTGAGCTCAGCCCATTCCTAAGAGGTCTGTAATGAGCGTGCATGAGTGCATCATTGTGCCTACCATCCCTAACCTACTCTCCCCATTTATTTGTATCCATTTCATGTATTCGTAAACATGTTTATACACTGCTCAAAAAAAAATAAAGGGAACACTTAAACAACACAATATAACTCCAAGTTAATCAAACTTCTGTGAAATCAAACTGTCCACTTAGGAAGCAACACTGATTGACAATCAATTTCACCTGCTGTTGTGCACATTCAACTTTGTACAGAACAAAGTATTCAATGAGAATATTTCATTCATTCAGATCTGGGATGTGTTATTTGAGTGTTCCCTTTATTTTATTTTTTTTGAGCAGTATAGTACATCTCACAACATTACCATTTGTTGAAGTGTCATCTATTGAATATTAAAAAGGGCAAGTAGAAGCCAAGCCATTCATTAACTACAGTGCCTGAATTCCCACAACATACCTAACCAGAAGCAAACAAGTTTATTTTTTATTAATTAGATTTATAAGCCACACAACTTCTTACGGACTTTGACGGCATGGGTTATCACTGTGGCTTATGTAAAATACACAGTTATTGAGACTCCTATCTGGCAGCTAAGTTTCCTTACTTGATAGATTTGTCACTTGCTTTTTTCCAGAGGCTCATAGTAGTTTACATAGGGTCTTTCTTCAATTTATCCCACAACAATAGCCCCAAAGAGTAAATTTGACCGGAAGAGATTAAGTTTCCTTAGTTGAGGATGGGCTTGAATCTCCTCAAATTTGTCCAATGATTTGACCCTCAGGTTATGGTATTTTGACATCATCACACTTGGGTTCAGAGGCCCTCCATTTACCACTGCAACACTTCGACATTTAATCATAAACTTATCCCTTCTATTAAGAAAACATACATCCATGTAGTTGTGGAGACGCTGGCGAGTGATAGAAGCTGTTGTTGGTGGCTTTCCAGTCCTGAATCCACCTCGCCTTAACACTTCAGCGATGGGAAGCCCTGACTGGCCAAACCGGTTTCGGACAGATGGGAATTTCTGGAGACTGATCCTGCCAGGGAATAGAAAACAGATAGAAGGGATGGAGTGGGGGGTTAAAAGTAATGATGGAGGGTATGATATTCTTGCTATCAGTCACTATCATTATAATAAATCAATGGGCCTGATGATTGACAAAAATCTAGGACAGACATAAAAAAATATAAATCTTAGTAGGTTCAAATGATTTCCCAGAGCCCCCAAGATTATGTACAACCAAAGAAATGGAGTGTGGGAGTGGGTGGGATTAAAGGTAGCCCCTTTGCCCTTTAGCATTCTTCCTCACTTTAAATTGTATTATTTGCAGCATTCCCCTTCATGAAATACAGTTATCCGGATGATGAAAGATATGCAGACCTGATTGAGGGCATATAATGTACGAACTGAAATTATTTCATTTGGTCAAATGGTGCTACGGGAAAAGCCATAATCGATCAGATTCACACTACCTACTGATCTATGAAAAATGAAACAAAGTAACTTATCAATGAATGGTAAAATTTAAAATTATATTGTATTTATCATATTATAAAGGATGTACCCTATATGTAACATTGGAAGATTTTATTCATTTACTCCCAGACAAATCTAGTAGAAACCTTTAAAGCAACAAGAAGGGGAATAATATATTAGTGACACTTTCGAAATTTAAGTCGTATTGATACGATACATCAGCTACATTGCTGGTTCCTTTCCATTTCCTATCTATACTCTCCCTCTCTCTTTATTCTTTTTTCTTTCTGATCAATACTTCCTTTTTCTCTGTTTTCTTTTTCTTTCTTCACCTCTTTTCTTTTCTCTATTTTCTATTTGTATCTCCTCAATATGTCAAATATTATGTGATCCTATGGTATAGATATCAATTGTACTGATTTACAACCAAATTACTGTTGACTTATTACAAGTTACCTTTTCTGTTTTTGTTTTCTGTAAAACTTAACAAAGACATTAAAAAAAAGAAAAGAAAAATGAAGCAAGATTCTGGTTTAGGATGAAGCAAGATGGAGTAGATTCAAGACAGGTTTACTTTCTTGTAGTATATGTGTTGGGACAGATGTTAAAGGTACAAGAATATTTCAAAAGTAAAACGGGCAAATCAAACTCTAGGGTTAACCCCTTTTTTAACCTCAGGTGCCAAAAAAGTGTGCATGCACATGACAGCGTATGCATGTGTGCCACCTTCTAATGCAATGCAGCCTCGCAGGGGGCCCCCACATGTGTTCCCCCCATGCGTGCACTGGTGACCCCCACTCGGCAGCCCTTTTTTGTGCTAGCAGGCCTCCCTGAAGCCTCCTGGGACCAAAAACAGTTGGGGGCAGGGAAGGGCTACCCAAGTTTTTACTACCACATTGTGGGCATGGTCTATGCAGGACGCCCTGCATTTTCTTTCAACGTCTGTGCAAATTGGGTGCTCTGGGGTGGAGCTCCATTTTCACTACCCCAGTGCGTTCCCCCGCATCTGAGCAGCAGCCCCCCCCTGGTTGGGGGATACTGCACCCTCCCATGTCCCATTTTTAGTCCCAGTAGGCTTCAGGGAGGCCCGCTAGAACCAAAATTGGAGAGGGGTGATCTGCGTTCTCCCCAATTTCTTTCCCCAGCATCGCGCACTTGGATTCCTTATTCCCGTGCCTTCTCCAATCTATCCAAATTTCTTTCTCCAGTGCAGTGCGTGGAAATATCCTATGCATGTCTAGCAGAAATCCAAAGATCAGCTGGCTGGCGGGAGGCCTGCACATGTGCAGTGGGGCTGGGCTGGAGTGATGGCTGGCGTTCCTGCAGAGAGGGCGTTTCATGCCATCACAGCTCTAGAGTTTATTATTTCCTTGGATTGGGATTTTAAATCATTGAATTAGATCATTGGTTCACAATCTGGGGGTCAGGACCCCTTTGGGGTCTGTTCTGCCGGGCTCTATGGTAAGAGTCTCCCGAATATTCAAGGGTACAAATTTTAGACACACACGCTTGAAAGTTCAAAAACAATGTTTGTTATCACAAAAATTCGAAAGAAACAAAGCACCCTTTTTGTATTGCAAAGGGCACTCGTCCAAAAACCACCTGATAGTCTGTACAATCCCCTTAATCAGTCTTTAAGTACTCAGCTAGCAGCTGTGAAGGAACGTCACAGCACTTCTTCTCCCACAAAGTGAAACACACACACTTTACTCTGCTTTGGTTTCAAAGTCGTGAAAAATCAACAAAGTCCAGAAACAGCAAGGCACAGTCCTGAAGAACAACAATCAGATAATCTTCCACAACGGCCAAACCAACACGCTGCTATTTATATCAGCAGCTCTAATTACTGGAGCCCCACCCAAACACAGGTGGCCTCTCTTATCTCCTGTAATATTTCTGTAATTGGTCTCTTCTATGCATAATTCTGCGCATGCGTGGGTCTAATACTTCCTCATCCGAATCAACTGAAGATAATGGAGATTGGCTTCCTGGGCTGTGTGCCAAGCCCCCCTCTTCTAAGTCACCCCCAACTTCTTCTTTGTCCGAGGAAACTGCACTACCTGCCTCTGTCAGCAATAAAACAGGCCTATGACATGTTGATGTTTCCCCTGCATCCACCTCCACATTCCTTGGGGCAGGAGCTGGGCCAGAGCCAACCGCAACAGGGTCAAACGACCATTTCACAGGGTTCGCCTAAGACCATGGGATAAGACAAATTTCCCATAGTGTTAAGAACTAAACCTTCTATTCTGGCACCTTGGAATGTATTTTTACAATCCGACCAATCAGGCGTTTACAGTGGGGGTGTCCCTCTGACCTTTCTGCCAATCAGCTTAAAGCTCTGTTGGGAGAATTGGTGCTAGACTTATGGTTGGGGTCACCACAACACAAGGGATTGTATTAAGGGGTCACGGTATTAGAAAAGTTGAGAACCACTGAATAAATTTCATAAATTTCTTAATTCATAAATTTCTTGTCCATCTGGCATTACTGTGTTCAGAAATCTGTAGAGTTAGCTTGGCATTTTTCATCCAACATTCCTCAACCCTCTCCCACCTACCCACATGAGAGAATATTAGGCATCAAGGGAGAGCGATAAATCCTTACACGTGTAATGAGAGATTTTTTAATTAACACTGATACTTGGGCATCACCCACCTGTAGGCAGAAACAGGGCTGGACAGGTGAACTAATTGTAGGTACCTAGTATCCCTAATCAGTGCTGAGTAAGTCATAGACTGGTGTGCTCTGGCACTTCGTAAGACATCAGGTGTTTTCTCATAGCTGCCTGGGAGAAGCCAAACATTAGCCAATCTCTTGATTTGTATCATATGTAAAAGATTTTCAGGAAGGAAGATGAACCAGAACTGATGGATGCAAATGGGGTTATTCTGGAAGAATTGGGTTGAGTTATCAACTGGATAAGATATCTCTTCAAAATACAGGAAAGTGTATTTAACTATTACTCTCCGCTTTGCTCATATATTTATTTATTTATTTATTTATTTATTCAATTTTTTTATGCCGCCCTTCACCTTAGACTCTGGGCGGCTTACAACATGTTAGCAATAGCACTTTTTAACAGAGCCAGCATATTGCCCCCACAATCCAGGTCCTCATTTTATCCACCTTGGAAGGATGGAAGGCTGAGTCAACCTTAAGCCTTTGATGAGATTTGAACCGCTGACCTGCAGATCTAGCAGTCAGCTTTAGTGGCCTGCAGTACTGCACTCTACCCACTGTGCCACCTCGGCTCATATATGCTACCAGGAACTGCTTGGCAGATCTAAATGACTGCCTCACTATATCTCTACAATATTCTTGAATCATAGATCTCATAAATATTTGATTCTTATTATTTTAGAGGAGGAGAGTGAATCATATACATCCCATGTATACAGCTCATCCGTTTGGAACCCATATCGCATCTCAGACATCAACACCCTTGAAAATGCCTAAAGATACTTCACCAGAAGAGCCCTTCACTCCTACACTCAAAACAGAACACCCTACGAGACTAGACTTTCAATCCTGGGCCTAGAAAGCCTAGAATTAAGACGCCTTAAACAAGATCTAAGTATTGCCCACAAGATCATATGCTGCAACGTCCTGCCTGTCGGCGACTACTTCAGCTTCAACCACAACAACACAAGAGCACACAACAAATTTAAACTTAATATTAACCGCTCCAAACTTGACTGTAAAAAATATGACTTCAGTGACCGAACTGTCGAAGCGTGGAACTCATTACCGGACTCCATAGTGTCATCCCCAAACCCCCAACACTTTACCCTTAGATTATCTACCGTTGACCTATCCAGATTCCTAAGAGGTCAGTAAGGGGCGAGTACAAGTGCACTAGTGTGCCCTCCGTCCCTGTCCTATTGCTCTCCTATATCTCCTATACCTTTCTTCTATTCCTATATCTCTTCTTCTATTCTTTCATTGGTATGTTCTATTCCTATACCTTCTTTTCTATTATTTCTTAGATATATTTTACTATGAGTATCTCCTCTATAACCTTCATCATGTATTTTAGTATGTGTATATAGATATATACCCACTAAAACCCTCATTGTGTATTAGACAAAATAAATAAATAAAATAAATAAATAAATAAACAAATAAATAAATAAACATGTTTAATGGCACCCAGCTTGGGAAAATCCATAGTGCTTGTTTCCCAAAAGGGAATGGCTAAAAACAGAGACAGATTGATTGGATGATAACCCTGAAAGTGCTCCAGTTCCAAGTATGAGTAGTCCTTGATTTATGACCACAATTGGCATCAGAATTTCTGTTATTAAACAAGATGGTTGTTAAGTGAGTCACACCCTATTTTACAGACTTTTTTTTTGCCACAGTTGTCAAGCAAATCACTGCAGTTATTATTAAGAGAGCAGCTTCTCCCGTTGACTTCTCAGAAGCCAGCTGGGAACGTTGCAAATAGTGACAAGTATCCATCATAAATTACATGTCAATTGTCAAGTGCCTAAATTTTGATCATATGACCATGAAAATGCTGTGATGGTGAAAAGTTACAAAAGGGTGAAAACCGATCAAAAGTTACTTCTTCAATGTCATTGTTGCTTTCAATGATCACTAAACAAGGACTACCTGTATTGCTTAATGTTGGAATTCATTGCTGGAATGTATTTCTATGTAACACCTACAGTAGTATTCAGCCAGTAGATGGCAGCATTTACAAGTTTGGATCTGTGCTATGTACTCCATACTCTTTTGTTCTAAGAGGAGTTTCCTGTTTCCTGTTACAGTTAAATAGTTGAGCAGTGAAGCACATGGTGATTGTTCTCTTTTGTTTGCTCTGTGGTGCTTTATGGAAACAGAATTTCTAACACTTACCATGTTTCTCAGAAAATAAGACTGGGTCTTATATTAATTTTTGCTCCAATGGACACATTAGGGCTTATTTTTCAGTTACGTCTTATTTTTGAAGAAATATAGTACTAACTGCGTCTGTCTGGCTGACAATTTTAACGGGATTAATTTTGGGCTAGGGTTATATTATTGGTATGCCGAAAAATCATGTTAAAGCTTATTTTCCAGTTGGGATTTATTTTCGGGGAAACAGGGTAGTCATACCCAAGCAGCACCCCATATCTTTCTTATTCCCTTAGAGAAAGAGCAGGAGAGTTTATTTGGCTTCCTCCCATTCCAGGATTAGTTGGCTTCACACACTGCATTAAGCCATAACATTTATTTTTTGGGGGGTTTAATATGTTATGTGAACCCTGTCGTAGTGGCTAAGCATTGGATAAGACAATGACTACTTATGTAGTTATAGGTATCTTAAGGCCCCTAGCACTACATGAAGCTGCCAGATTTGATTTCAAGTTCCAAAGATCAGACTACAACTACAAAAATAGTTGTTTTATACACTGATTAGCTTTTTGAGGTAGGAAGCTCACAGGACAAGTATTGTAAACCCTAACATTTAAATTTAAACTTTAAAAGTCTCCCTTGAAGTAAACACATCTTCGTGAATGTGTCTGTGAATTTGTCTTGGCAACAGTGCAAAAAATGAAATGATCTTATTTTGGGATTTTCTAAAATAATTCACCCTCTAAACTGTTTGATCCTACATGGGTTTTTATTTCATATTGAACAAACGTCACTGCTGTAGCACAACCTAAGGGGGTTAATTGCACTCTGAAAAAGCCTCCCCCCCAATTTTAAACATTCATTTCCCAAATCAAAAATTATCCTACATCAGTTCTGGACACACATATATTCCTGATATATGTATCATGACCTCACTGACTTTATATCCATGGTCTGCCTGTGTTCAAAGGTCAGTGCAACAGTGAGTACATTTAAAATACAGTCAGTTGGATCTAATGCTCCTGATTAGGTCCCTAATATGAACCAGATAGGGCAAGCAGTTCTATCTAGCCGTCCCGAGTCTGCGGAGAGGAGCAGCATACAAATCCAATAAATAATAATAAAATAATATGAGGACCATAGGACCAGCCTTGTGAAGTATGATCATCATAAAAGTAAAGCTCTGTTTCTGGTTTTCCTCAAATGTCCTTAGGGGCAGAGATTTCTGGGTTTAATTCTTTTCTTCTTAATTATTATTTTATAATGTTTTGTTCTTTTTCATTTTAAGGCATTTCTTGCTCAAGATAGCTTGAAAATTCTGCATAGCATTTGCAAATCAGTCTCCAGCTAATCCTGATGTTCTCGCTTCTCTACAGCAGAAATGCTCTACAGTATTTGTGAACTAGTCTTTGAGTATCTTATGTATGATACTCATGATTCTTGACAAATGTATCTTTTTCTTTTATGTACGCTGAGATCATCTGCACCAAGACAAATTCCTTGTGTGTCTATTCTATTCTATTCCATTCTGCTGTATTCCATTCTGTTCCGTTCCATTCCATTCTATTCTATTCTATGTATTTATTTTATTTTAGAGAGCTTCTTTGTTTTTATTTAGGTTAAAGAACAATATATTTAACCATTTCCCCCCCATAGTTGATAATTTTCACTACATAGGTTTTTCTCCTAATTTGTCTGATGCATGCATGGAAAAGTGCACACATTTCAGCAGATTTAAAAAACAACCCCTAGTATTTGTCTTTCTATTCCTAATCTCCAGTAATGTGTTGTTGTTAACCAAGAGACCAAACCTAAATGGTGAGTTATTGCCTAACTATCAGGAGGTTGTGAATTCGATGCTACTTAGAGGCAGATGTAAGGGTCCCCTGCTTGGGCAGGGGGTTGGACTAGATAATCTGCAAGGTCCCTTCCAACTCTGTTAATCTGAACTCTAACGCAGGGGTGTCAAACTCAATTTCATTGAGGGCCATATCAGGATTGTGTTTGACTTCAGGGAGTGGGGTGGCGTGGCCATGGCCAGCCAGCCAGTTTGACGTCACTCAATATTCAGATGCCTGTGGTGGATCCATTGCCTCCAGTGGAGGAAGATGAGACCAGGAAGAGCACTAAATCCTATCAGGCCAAAGCCAGAATGCTTGGAGATTTTTGCCTGCTGCCATGTCCTGTAGAGGAGCCATGAAGCCCCTCTCAGGTCACATGGAGGATCCCCGGACAATGTCACAGGCTGTCCAGAGTCCTAGGCAGTGGAGAGCAAGCACTCAACCCAGCACTCAAGCTTCAGGGCGCTGGGACCCCCCAGCCCAACCTGACCCAGCCCCACTTCCCAGAGGGGGTGCCTGGTGGCGCTTACCTCCTCGAGGCTGCTGCTGCTGTTCTCGTTCTCCTTGGCCAGGTTGCTCATGGTGTGTGCGGGAGGGCAAAGTATGTGGGTCAGAGAGAAGCCCACTCCCTCTCCACGCAAGTAGACCTGGTTTCGTAACCAAAGCATCCTCAGCGATAGGATGGGAGACCACCAGGAGAGGTCAGGAGGAGGAGACCAGGGGATGGCGAAAGGACAGCAGGGCTGCTGGTGGCCAAATGCTAAGGCAGGACTTTCTTTCTTTCTTTCTTTCTTTCTTCTCTTCCCTTTCCTTCCTTCCTTCCCTTCCTTCCTTCCTTCTCTTTCCTTCCTTCCTTCCCTTACCTTCTTCTTTTCCTTTTTTTCTTTCTCTCTTCCTTCTCTTTTCTTCTTTCTTCCCCTTTCTTTTTCTTTCCTTGCTCTCTACCCATCTTCCCTTCTTTTTCTTCATCTCTCTTCTTTCTCCGTTCCTGTCCCTTCTTGGATGCTCAAATGCAAAAGGGGAAACATTTCTCTTTTAGTTTTGCTTTTAGTTTGTTCTGCTAGCCTTCTGCCAGTGAAAATGGAGCTCGGAGGTGGGGGGAATGCTCAGATTTTGCTGGCAGAGGGCTGCAGGAGGCTGTCACAGCCAAAAACAGAGCCTGGGAGGGCTGTGCACGACAGCCCCAAGTTCTTTTGGGGTTTCCAGAGCTGCCCTGCAGGCCAAATCTAAGCATCCCAGGGGCTGGATCTGGCCTGTGGACCTTGATTTTGACACCCCTGCTCTAAAGGTACCTTACAGTAATAACACAATGTAAAGTTCACATTTATTTACCGGGATATGCTATTAAAAGTTACAACACCTATTTTGAATCAAGGCCAACTCTTGTTTATTTTGTAATCAGGCTACTGTAGTGTTCCTCATCCTTGACCATTTTAAACTGTATGGATTTAAACTCCCAGAATTCTTACCCTAACCCTATGGAATCTGAAATTTCATACCTCCATATCAAAGGTGGGAGAAATCTACATTAAATCTAAGGAAAACTCTTAGCTATCATCAAAAATGATGAAGGACAAACCTGAAAGAAGACATATGTATATTTGTGTAAATTTGGACCTGCAAATTGGCCTATACAATAATTTAAGTAAAAATGTAATCTGTCTCGGTTGAGTTGGGCAGAAAATAACCATGTTTCTGCCTGGCTACTCAGCTTCTTAATATGGATGTGTAATTTCAAGACTATTGTTTTTATCTTGAAACTGGACAAGTGCTAAAGGAATTTTCAGTGAAGAGGGAACTCTCAGTTGGAGTCCACTAGCATCCTAATCCAGCAATTTGTTTTCTGGCCAATTGCAAGCCTAAAACTCAATTTAATCCCCCCCTTGTTCTTTTAAAGAACCAAAGAGTTCTGGTTCTCACAAGTTTTGTTCTTTTTACAGACTTTACAGGAATGTAAAGAATATATACATTTATAAATACTGTATATACATATATATTTAAAAATTTTTTTTTAAAAAAAGCCAAGTCTTTAAACCCAGTCCTGTAGCTAAAGTCTTTCTCTTCTAATCTGTTTAATTCCATTTCTTTTCAAATGTTTGAGACATCCCAGTTTTTAAAAATCTTTTAGGGTGTGCTTTTACTACCAACTACTGGTTATTCAATATATCAGTATTTTTCAACCATGGCAGCTGGGAGATGGAAGGACTTCAACTCCCAGAATTTCCTAGCTAGCCTAGCTGAAGAAGGTTGAGAAACACTGCAATGTATACTTCTTATTTTTATCTGAAATCTCTGCATTGTTCTTTCTTCTGCCTCCTTTGAAGACACTTTCCTGCATGATAGAAAGTCCCTTTTTTCCTATCTCACATCTAAAATTTCAGATGTGTCAGAACTTCTACTTTTTCAGATATTACTAAGGTAGAATTCTCAACCCGCTGGGTAAAGCTGTTGGGAGTTAAGTCTATGGACAGTCTATGGGCAGCCACAGATTCACATGTTAAGCTGCCAGCATCCTTCAAGAGAGAGGAGAGTCCTCTCTCTTGAATAATATTATCTATCGGTTTGACTGATCTATTATTTTAATCTAAGTTTCCACAACCAGGTGATCTCAAGATTTATCGAAACTAAAATTCCACTATTTCCAGGATCTCCCTCTGTATCCCAGTACAAAGAAAAGGGAAAAGTAGATCATTACATTAACTTCACAGAGATCCTTTTCTAATCCCTATAGCTTGATTCTTCAAATTCTCTGCAATCTTATTCTTCTTCCATGATCGAGGGCCCCTCAACCCTCCCCCCTAAACTAGAATGAGGACTAGAGTTTACAGAATTCACCCTGCTAACCAGGAAGTTGGGAACTAACTGGTCCAGCCCAGATGTCGCATCTGAAACTAAAAAAGGCTATCCTATCTTCTATGAGGATCTAAATTCCTAGGTATTCCTCTGCAGCCCAGAGTTCAATAACCATCTTGCATTATCTCACCGGATTTGCCCTTCAATCCCAATTGCCAGCAGCATTATGATCCAGATTCTGCCTCCCATCTTCCGTCGGTTCAGTCCTTCGGTTCAGTTTCCAGCAGGAATTCCCTCCTCCGTGTGTCCTGAATGCACCCGGATTATTTTTCACGGGGATGGAGAAGTATATTTGCACTGGCTGGGGAGTAGCATTATTGCCTCGCCCATAGGACCTAGGAATGTGGGTTGTAGATCCTGACTGGTTAGGACTGCTGGGGTTTACCGCCTCTATTCTATGTAATTATTGGGGTTCATGTTTCAATTGACTAAGAGCACCTGATGTCAAAAATGCTTTGCCGCACTCATTAATGAGCAGTGAATTTTGATAGCTCTGAACTCTTTGGTCGTCAGGCGAGCTCAGTCCGAAAGCAGATCTCCTTAATGTTTGGCTAGAACTTGTTGTATTCCCTGTTTGTGTCATGAAAACCTGAGGGTTCAGAAACAAAACAATTTTCCTTGAAGCCCTTGAATAGGTAGAGCCATCATTGGTGCGATATACAGTATCTCTTGCCATCAAGACAGAGAGATTAATTTGGCAGCAGGAAATATTATATGAATCAGCGGACAACAGCTGGGAAATTCCCCTTCTGTTTTGTTTTTATTTTCTTTAAAACAAAAATAAAATCAGGTAACTATGCTTATATAAATCTGGGACACAAAGAGATAGTTACTATGCATACAAAAAACCTCTCTCCCTCTCACCAGACTACAATCTAGTCATTGAGATAAACTATAAAACCTATCCAGGTCTGATAAAATAATGGTTCCTAGCTCTGATGTCTCCTTAATTTAACTTTGTAATTTTTTTTCTATCATAGCAACTGACCAGACCTTATTAATCCACCCACTTTTTTTCCTGTTGTGCCAAATGTTGCAAACCTTTTGTTCAGGTGAGAAAACTACGTTTCGTTAAGATGAAGTTACTGCAACAATCCCCAGTGTATTTATTATTCTATCTCAATCACACTTCAAAATATTTATAGTCACTAAGGTAGGGTTTGAGGAAACACTCAGGCTTTTGAAGACAATTCATTGTGAACTGCTTGCTTATGAGACAGCTGCAGTTGCTGATTAAGTTAGGCAGAAGGGAAACAGCTAACTAAAAAGGACTCAAGAATGACTCACTTTTTCATTTTGCAAATTAAAGCTTTTCTTGAACTTAAGGCCAATATTAGCATCTGTTTTGCCTGAAAGTCCCATCCTCTTCTGAATAGATAGTCCTCAACTTACATCCACAATTGAGTCATGAATTAGCCATAAATTGTGCTTTTGGTTAAGCTGGTCACCATGTGATCATGCCTGATTTTATGATATTTTTGGGGGGTGATGGTCATTAAGTGAACTCATTTTCTTTAAAGGGTATTTTTTTACCAGAAACTGGAAGTCAATGCCAATTTCTGGCAAAAAACAAAAGCAAAAAGCAGAGTCATGTGACCAGGGAATCAGAGCTCTTAAATGCAGGTTAGTTGCCAAGCAAGGGGTGGGTCGCCATAGAAACCTCAAATCTGGGTTGTAAGTAGTTCTGTGGAGACCAGTTGTAATTTCAGTCACTAAGAAATTATTTCTAAGTTATGGCCCATAAATTATGGGCTATCTGTAATACAGTACTCAACTTACAGCAGTTCATTTAGTGACTGTTCAAAGTTAGAACACTTTAGAAAACTTGTGACATGACCGTTTTTCCTAGTTACATCTGTTGCAGCATCTCTGTGGTCATGCTGTATTCACAATCTCCCTCTTCCTGCTTGTTATACCTCTGGCTGCATAACAAGCAGGAAGAGGGAGATTGTGATCCCCTTATATAGAGCGCTGGTGAGACCACATTTGGAATACTGTGTTCTGTTCTGGAGATCTCACCTACAAAAAGATATTGACAAAATTGAACGGGTCCAAAGATGGGCTACAAGAATGGTGGAAGGTCTTAAGCATAAAATGTATCAGGAAAGACTTAATGAACTCAATCTGTATAGTCTGGAGGACATAAGGAAAAGGGGGGACATGATCGAAACATCTAAATATGTTAAAGGGTTAAATAAGGTTCAGGAGGGAAGTGTTTTTAATAGGAAAGTGAACACAAGAACAAGGGGACACAATCTGAAGTTAGTTGGGGGAAAGATCAAAAGCAATGTGAGAAAATATTATTTTACTGAAAGAGTAGTAGATCCTTGGAACAAACTTCCAGCAGACGGGGTTGGTAAATCCATAGTTACTGAATTTAAACATGCCTGGGATAAACATGTATCCATCCTAAGATAAAATACAGTAAATAGTATAAGGGCAGACTAGATGGACCATGAGGTCTTTTTCTGCCGTCAGTCTTCTATGTTTCTATGTGATCAAAATTTAGACACTTGCCGAATGACCTATATTTATAATTGTGATATCCTAGGGTCATGTAATCAATCCCCTTTTGTGCAAAGAAAAAAAATCTGTTGCGAACTCCACATGGCAACAGGAAGGGCACCCAGACAGGAAATTCTCAGCTCCATCCAGTCACCCTGACTCTACCTTGAATTAAGGGATTACAGTGTCATTAAAAGGAAGTTTTAAGCGGACTCTGACATAGTGCGGGAATAAATGCTAGGGAGAAGATGTTTCTTCTCACAAGCCTCTCAAAAGTTGTTTGGATTCACTCCCTGGTGGTTTCTGTTGCTGGCGATTTCAAAACACCCACATCGGTTTCCAACTAGTCAGGAAGAGAATGCAAAGAACATAACAGTCAATAGTTCTCCCCTATAGTTATGTACTTGCAAAAAATTAAAAAATGAAAGGTTTCTATAAGGAAGAGCTAAGAGGACATCCAGGCACTATCCTTCTATTTGCTCTGAAAATACCTGTGAATTAATAGTGTCCCAGTGTGATTTATATTCTCTTGGTAGGACCATGCTTGGACTATTGCATTCAGGCATGATATTAAAAAGGTGTTGAGAAAGAGTGCATAGAGGAGCAATAAAGATTATTAGGAAACTGGAGACTAAAACGTGAAGAATGGTTGCAGGAATTGAGTATGTCTAGCCTAATGGAAATAAGGACTGGGGTGACATGATAGCAGTGTTCCAATATTTGAGGGTCTGCTGCAAAGAATCGAGGAGGTCAGTCTATTCTTCAAAGCACCTGAAGGCAGAACAAGAAGCAATGAACGGAAATTAATCAAGAAGAAAACCAACTTAGAAATTTGGAGAAGTTTCCTTAGAGTTAGAATAATTAATCAGTGGAATGGCCTGCCTTTGACAAGTTACGGATGCTCCATCAGTGGAGATTCTTAAGTAAAGCTTGGACAGATACAGTGTCTCCTGCTTCCAACACTATTATTTTTCTGCTATAACATCTGATCCTCTATGAGGAAGTTAACTTGAACTCATAATCTGGGAGGTGGATTGAGCCGAGAGCTCCTGCCAATGGGCCAGTGGTTCTCCAAAGCGTAGCAGCCCATACCACAAAAGAGAGAAATCTGTAAATTCCAAATGCATCCTGGCCAGTGGTGGGATTCAAATAATTTAACAACTGGGTTCTCTGCCACGGATGGGGATTGATAAACACTGCATTTTATCCTGGGATCACATAATTGCCGATTGCAACCTTCCCAGATGGCTTCTAGCAAGCAAAGTTAATAGGGATATCTGAATTCACTTTATGGCCATCTGATTCACTTAACAACTTTGCAGTGATTCGCTTAACAAAAGTAGCAAGAAAGATTGTAAGATCAGGTATGAGGTACTTAAATCACACCTGATCACACCTAATCACACTAAATTGCTTTGCTTAGCAATAGAAATTCTGGTCCCAATTGTGGTCATAAGTTGAGAACTACCATATTTTTCAGAGTATAAGATGCACACACATCCAAAGGAGGCTGAAAATTTTAGTATGTAATATACTCCAAATGTAGCTTTTTTAAAAAGCTTTTTTTCCCCAGCCCTGAGGTGCTAATGATCTTCCTGGCTTGCAGGCTTTTTTTTCATTGCTACTCCGAAGAAAGTTTTTTTCTAGCCCTAAGTCTTTACAGGCTTTTTTTCAGTGTTACTCCCTGCGAACATTTTTTTCAGCCCTAAACAGGGGATAAAATGTGCTGAAGCTAATCAGACTAAGGACACTAGCTAGGTCAGGGGTCCCCAACCACCGGGCCGAGGACCAGTACCGGGCCGCGGGGCATGTTGCACCGGTCCGTGGAGTCAGCAGCTGCCGGCCCTCCTGCCGCCACCCCTTCCCTCCAGCGCTTCGCCTCCCGCCAGGCAAGAGGCCTCGGGAGGCAGGTTCTGCCGGCCACACGACGATGGATGGGACAGAGTGGCGGGAAGGACTGAGAGGCTCAAGCCTCTTTTGGCTTCTGCCGCGGTGCGCTTTTGCGTTTTTGGCTGGGAGGAGGCAGGAGGGCCAGCCTGACCCCCTCTCTCCAGCGCTTAGCCTCCCGCCGGGCAAGAGGGCTTGGGAGGCAGGTTCTGCCGGCCACAGGGCGATGGCGGGAAAGAGGGGCAGGGAGGACCAGCACCCCCATGCTTAATCCCGCCCCCAACCACACCCCTTTCCGACCCCACTGGGCCATAGAAAAATTGTCTTGCTGAAACTGGTCCCTGGTGGAAAAAACGTTGGGGACCACTGAGCTAGGTAAATACTTGGTAGGTAGATTTCCCCCCCCTATTCTCCTTCCCCAAAACGAAGGTGCATCTTATACTCCAAAAAATACTAAATTAACTACTAGCCATCCGTCCCCTGACCCTCCCACTTTAGGAAGAATTGGTATCTGCTGCCGTGCTGGCATTTCCGGGAGATTTGGATGGCACATCCTGTCGATCTTTTGCAAAGCACTGAAGACCTGAAAGCTTTCATACACAAATTTGTGCTGTGATGTATGGATGTCCCACTGGCTGGTTGTTAAGTCATTGTTTCAGTAATTGCACTAAAGTTATTCCTTTTTTATTTATATCTTTACCCAAATCATGTATTTTGTTAGAGCTCCTATTGCTGTTGTACTTTGCTTTATTCCATACATTGTACATTGTTTCATGTTCTTTTTTAATGGTTTAATTAATAAAACAGCTAATTAGCAATTTAATTAACATGATTAAATAGTTAATGGCACAGTTAAATAGTTAATGTATTTAATTCCTCCCTCCACCTCGTATCATTATTATTTGGTGAGATTTTCTATGGCTGACACCTTAGGGTGGTTTCTCCTCGCTTTGTTTCCATATTATGATTTTCTGCAGAGGAGATCCAGATGTTTCCTGGGGTAGAGAAATGCCTTGTAATGCCTCTTTTAATGTTTAGAGAGAGATTTATTTAACCTGGGGTGGGAAAATCAAATGACAGTTGACTATGAGGCAAAGCTCAGCTGAGATATGTTTTCCTCTGAGCCGAGTTCAAATCTGTTACGTCTATCTCCATGCAGTTTTCCTACAATACAGAAGTGCTTTGTCATTATCTTCTCCAATCATGGTTTTCCAACTTACAATCTTGTCTATAGCCTTGGGATTTCCTGATGCCTTTTTTTGCCAAGTTCTAACCAGCTTTAAACCCCACTTAGTTTTTGGAGATCAACCACAATGGTTAGAACTGGTATGACCTACATAATTGTATCTTAACACAGCTTCTGGATTATTATCAATTAAACTGACAATAGATACGTTGAGAAAAGTGTAAATAAAATGCTGGAAGCACACCAACAAGCACACCAACTGGCTTACATCAGCCCCTGCCCATGTATTTGTAGGATTAAATGTGTCATAAGAACCAGAAGCATGGAAACAAAAAAAAAAACTAAAAATGGCCACTATGCTTATTTATTTATTTATTTTCCAAAATCCACAGCTACTAAAATATCAATTAAAAAAACCCAACAACCCACAGATGTTCACAAATTCATCTTGGTTGTCTCAGCCTTGTTTCCACACTTTGATGGATGGAGTGCACTTCTATAGGTGGAGTGAAGTTGCTTCTGAATAGTTTTTCTTTCCCAAATATCAGTCATCCAGGGATGTGTTGAAAGAACGGCGTGGTTGGGCCTTACAAACTTCCCACACTTCACTAACTGGCCATGTGAGGGCCATTTTCAAATGCATATCCATCTCACGTGCTGCAGATCTTTGGATTAAGATGTGACTAAAGAGAATTTGTGGGGTTGTGAGACATCTTTCTTGTTTTGCTTCTTGTGAAGTTTGACCAGCCCTTCAGGGCACGGTGCTTTCAACCTCTGTGGCAAATAAAGGAGAGCTTTAAGGCACCTTGATTTGTTTGTGTGTCAGAGAAACAAGAAGAAAGGACGAATAACTACGTAAGCACATAAAAATCCGCAGGCATACTGAGTTTGTAAATCAGACCGGATGTATGTGTTCAATAGATGTATGTGAGTATGTGTTTGTAGTTACTTACAAGTGCTATGTAGAGGAATTTGGTGACTATACTTTTACGCAGCTTTGCTTCTGAGTCTTTATTATTCTAGAGTCTATTTTACCAATTTTGCGTCACCCTCAAAACAACAAAAGCCTTGGTTTCTGTGAATAAAATATTTAAATGGCGCTTCAGAGGGCTTGCCTTGCAATTCTATAACTAAAGGGAAGGACAAAAAGCTAGGCTGAATGCAGAAGCCAGAACCACCCATGTGGGGTGCCATGTGGACCCACCCACCCGTTGTAGCTTCTGAGATTTCACTACCATTTCCCACAGTTTTCCGGGTGAACTTCGCAACTACATAGGCTAAGAACTTTCATGACTATCAAAATGCAACCGGATCTCTGAAGAAACTGAATTTTGCATCTTTCTGTCTTGGAAAATGCAATCTCAAAAATGCAAACTATATAGAGATGTAATTTTACTGATTGGGTAATTCCCCATCCCCACCCACCCCCGATTCTGCCCATTCTATCTAACCCTGTATGGGTTCCACATAATTGGCAGGGTAGAGGCCCACGTGTCCACTGTCAGTCACTCCTTTGCACCAGCCTTGTTCATCCTCGTCTTCCAATTTGGTGAGAAGCTCTCCTGAAAAGGAAAAGCAGGGGAGGGTCTCGTAAATTATTACAGATAATGAGAAGGGTGAAATACAGTGGTCCCTCGAGTTTCGCGATCTCACCTATTGCGAAACGCTATATCGCGAGTTTTCAACCCGGAAGTAAACTCCACCATCTGCGCATGCGTACCCTTCCACACATGCGTAGATGGTGGAGTTTCCCCGCCGGGCAGAGGCTTCCCTGGGTCTTCCCCCTCTTGCCCCGGTAAGGCGCGAGCAACGGCGTGGGCGGGTGGGCGGCACACGCACGGGGAAACCCCAGGGCCGCTTCTCAGCTGAGAAGCGGCCCCAGCAACAGCGCGGGGGGGCGGGCGGCACGCGCGCGCGCGGGGAAACCCCAGGGCCGCTTCTCAGCTGAGAAGCGGCCCCAGCAACAGCGCGGGGGGGGCGGGCGGCACGCGCGCGCGCGGGGAAACCCCAGGGCCGCTTCTCAGCTGAGAAGCGGCCCCAGCAACAGCGCGGGGGGGGCGGGCACGCGCGCGCGTGGGGAAACCCCAGGGCCGCTTCTCAGCTGAGAAGCGGCCCCAGCAACAGCGCGGGGGGCGGGTGGCACGCGCGCGCGCGGGGAAACCCCAGGGCCGCTTCTCAGCTGAGAAGCGGCCCCAGCAACAGCGCGGGGGGGCGGGCGGCACGCGCGCGCGCGGGGAAACCCCAGGGCCGCTTCTCAGCTGAGAAGCGGCCCCAGCAACAGCGCGGGGGGGCGGGCGGCACGCGCGCGCGCGGGGAAACCCCAGGGCCGCTTCTCAGCTGAGAAGCGGCCCCAGCAACAGCGCGGGGGGCGGGCGGCACGCGCGCGCGCGGGGAAACCCCAGGGCCGCTTCTCAGCTGAGAAGCGGCCCCAGCAACAGCGCGGGGGGGCGGACGGCACGCGCGCGCGCGGGGAAACCCCAGGGCCGCTTCTCAGCTGAGAAGCGGCCCCAGCAACAGCGTGGGGGGGGCGGGCGGCACGCGCGCGGACAAGCAGCAGCAGCGAGGCGGCGGGGAAACCCAATCTTCGGCTCCTCGCTGCTGCGGTGGAAATAAAAACACCATCTGCGCATGCGCAGATGGTGTTTTTACTTCCGCACCGCTACTTCGCGACAAATCGATCATCGCGAGGGGTCCTGGAACGGAACCCTCGCGATGATCGAGGGATCACTGTAGCTTGAATTCATAAACTGATCTGCCATCAGTTGCGGCCCTATTTGGACCGGGACTCACTACTCACAGTCACTCATGCCCTCATCACCTCGAGGTTCGACTACTGTAATGCTCTCTACATGGGGCTACCTTTGAAAAGTGTTCAGAAACTTCAGATCGTGCAGAATGCAGCTGCGAGAGCAATCATGGGCTTCCCCAAATATGCCCATGTTACACCAACACTCCGCAGTCTGCATTGGTTGCCGATCAATTTCCGGTCACAATTCAAAGTGTTGGTTATGACCTTTAAAGCCCTTCATGGCATCGGACCAGAATATCTCCGAGACCGCCTTCTGCCGCACGAATCCCAGTGACCGATCAGGTCCCACAGAGTGGGCCTTCTCCGGGTCCCGTCAACTAAACAATGTCATTTGGCGGGCCCCAGGGGAAGAGCCTTCTCTGTGGCGGCCCTGACTCTCTGGAACCAGCTCCCCCCAGAGATTAGAACTGCCCCTACCCTCCTCGCCTTTCGCAAACTCCTTAAAACCCACCTTTGTCATCAGGCATGGTGGAACTGAGATATCTCCCCCAGGCCTATACAATTTATGTATGGTATGCTTGTGTGTATGTCTGTTTAATAATGGGATTTTTAAATATTTTAAATTGTAAATTATTAGATTTGTTATAAACTGTTTTTATTGTGTTGTGAGCCGCCCCGAGTCTACGGAAAGGGGCAGCATACAAATCTAATTAATAATAATAATAATAATAATAATAATAATAATAATAATAATAATAATCAAATTGCATAACTACATATAGTGCTCGTCTTACAACAGTTGGTTTAGTGAACGCTCAAAGTTGCAACGGCACTGAAAAAAGTGAGTCATGATCATTTTTCACACTTACGTGTGAAAAAAAAACTATGACCGTTGCAGCATTCACCTGACAACCTGGCAACTGAGTCATATTTACGACAGTTGCTGTGTCCCAGGTTCATGAGATCACCTTTTGCAAGATTACGTTCTGACAAGCGAATCAATGGTGAAGCGTAACAACTGTGTTACAAACCTAACAGCTGCATGTGATTCACTGAACAACTATGGCAAGAAGGTTCGTAAAATGGGACAAAATTAACAAATGTCTCACTTAGCAACAGAAATCTTGGACAGAATTGTGGTTGTAAGTCGAGGACTACCTATATTAAGAGAATGGTTTGACACATATTCTAAAACAATCGAAGGATTTCTGGGTTGCTTTTCAGAATTTTTTTCCCCAACAAGGTATCCAAATACAGTGAAAATCTATTAAATATTTATTAATGTTATTTTAATGGACTAATTATTTGAAGATATGTTATATTGCTATTAATACCAGCCTTGTTCTGGTATTGTTACATTTAGAATAGTAGGACTGTTCATATGATTCTGGGTTGATGTCTAAGTGTTGGGAACGCATTTGTTTTTTTCTTGGCTATATTCCTAGAGATTAATTTAAAATCCATTAAAGCAAAAAGGTGGATTGTGCAAGCATGGAGACTTACCAAAAGAATTAACATACCGTGCTGGAAGAAAAACTGATTTAAAGCAATGCATTTTTGTTTTGTTTTTTTAAAGATCAAGATAAAAGATTTTTGATGGTAGTAATTTTTTTAGTCGTTTTGTTTATTACATCCTTTTTCAGGCCCATCTTCCTCTCTGCATTTTATTAACATGAATTTTACGTAAATGATTACACATGACACACACACACAAATTTCAAAGCCAGCCACCTCATCTCAAGTTCTAACCTATCAAAAACAAGCAGCTATAATATGCCATCTATTTTTGCTAATTAAAAGCAGGCTGAAATCAATCAAGTTTTAGAATTGTCTTCCCCATCCTGGAACTCTTCAGATTGCCACTTCCTTAATTCCCCATTCAGGTTAGATATTACTCAAGGAGCCAGCATGCCCACCAATTTCAATTACGGTATGCCTACAAGTAGGCAACTGTAGCTAAACTCTTGTGGTGTTACAACACTTTCCCAATAGCATTGTGGTTGCTGGCCAGCCAAGCCTTTGTTTAGAAGATTGCTTGTTAATGGCCCAGAATCTTGATGTTTCCTTAAGGAAAAGTAATGTTTGGGGAAGATCTCTCGAGAATCAGCCCCCGCAGCTCTGAGAAAATGAGCCACATGTACCTTGCTGAGCCTTAATGAGTAAGAGGGTGAAATTATGCGTACGCATGAGTCTGTATTCTGAAACAAGAGACAGAGATGCCAATTAGTTGAGGCTTGAACTACCTTCGAGATCTGGTATACGGTAACAACTCCGACGCTGGAAGTAGGACGCATGTTTGCCTTCTATGTTTGGTTTGTAGGGCATCTGTTTTGTTCATAAATATTACTGGTAGTCCTCGACTTATTTTTTTTATTATTTTATTAATATTTTTATTTATTTTCATAATATAACACACACACACAACATATAACATGTGCTCAGTGATTGTGCCAACCACCAGACAATCAATCATACCCCACCACCAGTTGGGGGTATTTCTTGTATAAATCATTTAAACCCAAGAGTGAAATATTTCTTTACATATTATAGAGTGATTCCAACTTGTTTCTTATAGCTTGGTCTCGGATCCTACTCGCCATATATCGTCTTACCTTCTCCCATTGCCCCATCAGCTGTTGCAAATCAGTTTCATTAATCGAATTCATCCTTTTATCCATAATCTCAAATTGAATGTGTTTCACCATATACCTGTACCAATTTTGCATTGTCCTCGACTTATGACCACAATTGAATCCAAAATTTCTGTTGCTAAGCAAGACACAAGTGACTTTTGCCCCATTTTATGAGCTCTCTTTCCACATTTATTAAGTGAATCACTGCAGTTGTTAAATAAGTAACAATGCAGTTAAGTGAATCTTGCTTCCCTATTAACTTGGCTTGCTATAGGAGTTGCAAAAGGTGATCCCAAGACTCAGGGACACTGAAACCAGTATTGAGTTGCTACCAGTATGGATGAGGGCGGAGCACCGATAGTGAAAGTTGCACTACACGCGCAGCTTCTGTTCTGTGGTGTGCACATTTTTCCTTCTGTGCATGCACAGGAAGCCAAAGATTAAGGGACGCGTGCAAGAGAGAGATTCCATCATTTATTTCCTTCTGGGCATATATCCAAAAAATAATAATAATCACAGAAATCTCTCACTTGTGCGCATTCCCTTGCAGGATGTTGCTAGTTGCTCATGCACAGAAGCAAAAACAGGCTGAGACACATGCGCGTACACACAGGAAGACAGAAGCTGTACATGCAGCGCACCAATGGGAATCCACCCCTGACTTAAACCATTGTAAATAGGAGTTCGTTGCCAAAGTCTGAATTTTGATCACATGACCACGAGGATGCTACAACAATTGTAAGTGTGAAAAACAGTCATAAGTCACTTTTTTCAGTGCAATTTATTTATTAATTAAATTTGTATGCCACTCCTCTCCGTAGACTCAGGGTGGCTCACAACAGTAATAGAAAAAACAATGTACAATACAAATCTAATAATTAAAACTAAAAACCCACAATTTAAAAAACATGTACACAACATACCATACATAAACAATATAGGCCTGGGGAAGTTATCTCAGTTCCCCCAAGCCTGATGGCAGAGGTGGGTTTTAAGGAGTTTACGAAAGGCAAGGAGGGTGGGGGCAGTTCTAATCTCAGGGGGGAGCTGGTTCCAGAGGGTCGGGGCCGCCACAGAGAAGGCTCTTCCCCTGGGACCTGCCAAACGACATTGTTTAGTCAACGGGACCCGGAGAAGGCCAACTCTTGTGTAGAGATGGGTTCCTACCGGTTCTAACCGGTTCTTTAGAACCGTTAATAAACCAGTGGTGACATCACAGGAGCCGGTTCTGTCGGTTGGGCGCCACCATCTTTGATTTTGCTTCTGCGCATGTGCAGAAGTTAATTTTCCAGGAAGGGATGCACACCCATGCACAAGCACACTTCCGGCGCGATGCAAAGGGGTGAGCATGGTTAGTAGAACCTACCCCTGGTGTTGTGACTTCGAGCATCATTAAATGAACTGTTGCAAAGTCGAGGTCTAGCTGTATTAATGTTTCGCTCCTCCCACAAAAAGGAGAAGGTCCTTGACCATGGTCCCGTGACAGAAGGAACCATGGCCACTCTGCTGATCAGCCACAGCTGGACAAAGGGGAACAGGTTTCCCATTAGAACCAGCACAAATAAATATTCAATAGGGCTGTGAAGCAGGGAGGAGGGATACTTTAATCTTAGTTGCCTTATGCAAATCCAAGTGAAAATTCCTAATGCCAACTGTAGTGGGGATAAAACCCTTTTCAGTACTGCTAAAGTGGGGATGGATAAATCTACTAAGTCTAGCCTGTCTCCCGAGAATCCTAATGATGAACTGGCTGTCCTCTTCTCTTCCCACCCCTCAGTCTTAGCAGTAGGTCCCCACAGGCTGAGTGGAACTGAAGAGAAGAAGGGAGTCAAGTGGCTAGCCCTGAAGAACGTTCGGAGACTACAGTTGGTCCAGAATGCAGCCGTGCGAGCTCTTGTGGATGCCCCTAGATGCACCCACACTATACCAATTATTCACGAGCTGCACTGGCTTCCTATCGGCCTCCGGTCACAATACAAGGTGTTGGTCCATGGGGTAGAGCCTTCTCTGTGGTGGCCCCGACTCTCTGGAAAAAGCTACCTCCTGAGATCTGTACTACCCCCCACTTTATTGGCCTTCCAGAAAGCTGTAAAGACCTGACTTTTCCAACAGGCTTGGGGCCACTGACCTTGGGAGGGGGGATGATTAGTAAGGTCGGCCCATGAATGTTTGAATGACTGTAACTCTTTTAAAATGAAATGTCTTTTATATGGATCTATACCTGTTTTTATTGTGAGCCGCCCTGAGTCCCAAGGGAGTTAGGCAACATAGAAATTAAATTTAATTAATTAATGAGTACCATAGGTTGAGGATACTGAAAAAGAGATAGCTCCTCGTTTCTTCTGCCAACCTTGTTTCATTTTGAAACTTAGAAACATAGAAGACTGACGGTAGAAAAAGACCTCATGATCCATCTAGTCTGCCCTTATACTATTTTCTGTATTTTATCTTAGGATGGATATATGTTTATCCCAGGCATGTTTAAATTCAGTTACTGTGGATTTACCAACCACATCTGCTGGATGTTTGTTCCAAGGATCTACTACTCTTTCAGTAAAATAATATTTCTCATGTTGCTTTTGATCTTTCCCCCAACTAACTTCAGATTGTGCCCCCTTGTCCTTGTGTTCACTTTCCTATTAAAAATACTTCCCTCCTGAACCTTATTTAACCCTTTGACATATTTAAATGTTTCGATCATGTCCCCACTTTTCCTTCTGTCCTCCAGACTATACAGATTGAGTTCATTAAGTCTTTCCTGATACGTTTTATGCTTAAGATCTTCCACCATTCTTGTAGCCTGTTCAATTTTGTCAATATCGTTTTGTAGGTGAGGTCTCCAGAACTGAACACAGTACAGTATTCCAAATGTGGTCTCACCAGCACTCTATATAGCGGGATCACAATCTCCCTCTTCCTGCTTGTTATACCTCTAACTATGCAGCCAAGGATCCTACTTGCTTTTCCTACTGCCCGACCACACTGCTCACCCATTTTGAGACTGTCAGAAATCACTATCTTAAATCCTTTTCTTCTGAAGTTTTTGCTAACACAGAACTGCCAATACAATACTCAGATTGAGGATTCCTTTTCCCCAAGTGCATTATTTTACATTTGGAAATTTTGTTTGTTTGTTTGTTTATGATTTGATTTGTATGCTGTCTAGATGGTATGGATGGTATCTCGTCAAGATGGTATGGAGGGATGACTTTAGAAAGGAGAATCTCAGATGGGGCAATTGCCATGTAAAAAATATCTCAGCCACAGAAGGGGAAATGGTGTGGGAGATGTTTCAAAAGAGACTCTCATCGGTTTTCTGGAAATTAATAAAAGGGGAGAATACTTTCATCTCGCAAGATTCTTTTAATGTAACATTACAACAGAGATCCAGCTTAGTGTAGTGATTAAGGCACGGGACAGCTGGATGACCTTGGGCCAATCATGTGTTTTAAGCCCCAGGAAACACATAATGACATACCATTTCTAAAATCTTGCCAAGAAAATTGCAGAGACTGGTCCAGACAGTTGGTTAGCATCATCAATTACTCAAAGAGCACAAAAAACAAATCAAAACCCAATCCCAAACCCCTCACCATAAAGCTAGAACTTTATGTCTTGTGTGGATAAAATTGCAGGCTTAATACCACTCTTTTCAGCCCTGGCTGGAATAACGTTTGACAGACAGAACCCCATTTTTGATCTAAACTTCCATCAAAACTCTCTGGTTACTCAGCCTCAACTCAATCCCCTCAAGTACATTGCCTGGTATGTTTAGTGGGACAGAAGGAAACAGAGTCAGTAGAACTCTCTATGTCTTTTGTTTAGTTCACTGTAAATGAGGATGCCGTTTAATGGCATTATTCTATGACATAATAAAGTGGGTCAACAACTGTTACGCTAGTACAGGGGTGGGCAATTAATTTTTGCCATGGGGCCGCATGATAAATTGGGATGGTTTTAGAGGGCCGGATTAATATAATTAACTCAGTTCTACCCAATACTGTGTATTATTGGGTAGAACTGAGTGAATTATATTATAATTATAAATTATAATTATATATAATATTATATGTTATATGTTATAAATTATATTATAATTATAAATTAATTGCCCACCCCTTCCTTCCTTGTTGCCTCCATTTCTCCTTCCTTCCTTCCTTCCTTCCTTCCTTCCTTCCTTCCTTCCTTCCTTCCTTCCTTCCTTCCTTCCTTCCTTCTCCAGATGGAGAGAAGCTTCTGTTTCTCTGATTTTCTCTGCCATTTATTTCTGCTTTTGGGCAGTTCTTTACTTCTCTTTCAAAATATTCCTTTCAGCTGCCTCTCTTCAACTGACCTACATTGTCAGTTGAGAAAACATAGTGGAGGCTTTGCCTGAAAGTAGCTTTGGATTCCTTTTCTTCTTCCTTCTCCCTTCCCCCCCCCTCCCTTAGAGGTGGGGTGGGGAGTTTGCTTTAAATTTCTTGGAAATGCCAATGAAACCAATGAAAAATTAAAAAAATGAACATCTATTGGACTTTTGCAAAAGGGCACGGAAAGAGAATTTCTCCTTCCTTCCTTCCTCCCTCCCTCCATTTCTCCTCCCCTCCTCCCTCCCTCCATTTCTCCTTCCTTCCTCCCTACCTCCCTCCCTCTATTTCTCCTTATTTCCTCCCTCCATTTCTCCTTCCTTCCCTCCTGCCTCCATTTCTCCTTCCTTCCTCCCTCCATTTCTCCTCCCCTCCTCCCTCCATTTCTCCTTCCTTCCTTCCTCCCTCCATTTCTCCTTCCTTCCTCCCTCCATTTCTCCTCCCATCCTCCCTCCCTCCCTCCATTTCTCCTTCCTTCCTCCCTCCCTCCCTCCCTCTATTTCTCCTTCCTTCCTCCTTCCATTTCTCCTTCCTTCCTTCCCTCCTCCCTCCATTTCTCCTTCCTTCCTCCCTCCATTTCTCCTCCCCTCCTCCCTCCCTCCATTTCTCCTTCCTTCCTCCCTCCATTTCTCCTTCCTCCCTCCCTCCATTTCTCCTCCCCTCCTCCCTCCCTCCCTCCATTTCTCCTTCCTTCCTCCCTCCATTTCTCCTCCCCTCCTCCCTCCCTCCATTTCTCCTTCCTTCCTTCCTCCCTCCCTCCATTTCTCCTTCCTTCCTCCCTCCATTTCTCCTCCCCTCCTCCCTCCCTCCATTTCTCCTTCCTTCCTTCCCTCCTCCCTCTATTTCTCCTTCCTTCCTCCCTCCATTTCTCCTCCCCTCCTCCCTCCCTCCATTTCTCCTTCCTTCCTTCCCTCCTCCCTCCATTTCTCCTTCCTTCCTTCCCTCCTCCCTCTATTTCTCCTTCCTTCCTTCCTCCCTCCATTTCTCCTCCCCTCCTCCCTCCCTCCATTTCTCCTTCCTTCCTTCCCTCCTCCCTCCATTTCTCCTTCCTTCCTCCCTCCATTTCTCCTTCCTTCCTTCCTTCATTTCTCCTTCCTTCCTTCCGTCTTTCCTTCCAACCTCCTCTCTGAGGTGAGGAGAGGCCAGGCACCCTATCCCTAACCCTTGGCGTCAAATTAGCCACCTTTAAGCCAGTCACATGACCCTTAAGCCACCCCGGCCACATGATCGTCAAGCCACTCCCACCTGGTCACATGGCCAGCAAGCCACACCCATAAAATAAAATAAAATAAGTGTGATAGTAAAAAAATAAAATCAGCTCTTCACTGAGATAGCACTGAATCTAACTTGCATGGAGCAGCCTTAGGAAGAGGCAGGACCATTCTCAGTTAATCCTGACCACTTTGGCAAAGGAGGAAATAATATTAGATGAACAAGGCCTGTATGCATCACCTCTGTAACTGGAAACACCACTATCTCCTGATCCTTGTCAAGTGCAAACAACCACAGCCTATTTATGAATAACAAAAGTCAGTAACTTTATTATCTGCCACTAAGTTACAAGAATCTCACCAGAATGCTTGTCTTTCCCTGGGAACAACTAGAGAAGGCATCACGGATCCTGGGAGTCGGTGGGAGATGTCAAGTTTATGCCACTTGCGGCTACAGAAGGACTCCAGGCTAGGCCCTTGCTCGACTCTCCCTTCCAGCCTGGCCGGCAGTTTTCCAACAAGCCACTGATTGCTTATCCCCATCTTAAAATTACAGTGTTCCCTCGATTTTTGCGGGTTCGAACTTCGCAAATAGCCTATACCACGGTTTTTCAAAATACTTAAAAAATTAAAAAATACTTCAAGGTTTTTTTTTTCTATACCACAGTTTTTCCCGCCCGATGACATCATACATCATAGGCCAAACTAATAATTTTTGCAAATAAATAAAAAAAATAATTATTGTTAGTAAATAATTATGTTTATAAATATCAGGATTACTAAGTGTCTTATTCAATATACCAGTAATAATGGTGAGTAAATTGTTGTTAAGGGGATGGGAAATGGTAATTTAGGTGTTTAAAGTGTTAAGGGATGGCTTGTGAGACTGTCCATAGCCAAAAATGGTGTATTTACTTCCGCATCTCTACTTCGCGGAAATTTGACTTTCGCGGGTGGTCTCGGAACACATCCCCCGCAAAAATCGAGGGAATACTGTACTATGTTTCCTGGAAAATAAGACCCAGTATTTCTTTCTTTTGGGCCCTAAAATAAGTGTCGCCAGGCAAAGGCAATCCTCCCATGGCTGCCCGGCATTGCGGCCCACTGCCACTCTGCTTTCCCGCGGCCTGTGCCGTGCATCTGGATCATCATCTATCCCATGCTTCTGCCTCTGACTGCTGCATCCCATGGCTGCTGGTTCCAGCCCATGGCCTTGGCTTTCCCACAGTTCAATCAGCACGTCCGGATTACCTGCCTCCCCTCTGCACCTCTGCCTCTACTTTCACAGGTACTCACCTGTGTTGCGCGGACTGTGGCTGCTGCCAGACACCATCAGCTCATGTGCGCTTGCATCCGCCTACGGTGGCCACCCCCACCTCCGTTCACTAAGTCTGACATTTGGGGAGGGCTTATATTAGGCGCATGCATTAAATAAATAGGGTTGGCATTATTTTCGGGATAGGTCATATGTACGAGGACATGAAGAGAATGGAATAATGTGAATGACAAGAGAAGGGAAATCAGAATACATTTTAGGAGGTTGGAGTCCAATTGTCTCTCCTTATCCTATACCCTCATATATCTTTTCTTCCTTTCATATATCTTCTCCTCTATTTTTATATCTTTTCTTTATATATAATGCACCATGTCTATTCTCTTCAATATGTATTGGAATAAATAAGTAAGTAAGTAGGTAGGTAGGTAGGTAGAGATAGATAGAGATAGATAGAGATAGATAAATAGAGATAGATAGATAGATAGAGATAGATAGAGATAGATAGATAGATAGATAGATAGAGAGAGATAGATAAAGATAGATAGATAGATAGATAGATAGATAGAGATAGATAGATAGAGAGAGAGAGAGAGAGAGAGAGAGAGAGAGAGAGATAGATAGATAGAGATAGATAGATAGATAGATAGATAGATAGATAGATAGATAGACAGATAGATAGATAAATAAAATTTAATACCAGCCAGTCTCTGGAGATGAGACTTTGAAGAATGATGCTGTGTGGAAGGATTATAAAGATAATACTCACCTGCCTTGAAACTTAGCTCATCTGCTTCCTGGCCAATATAATCGTACACGGCACGAACCCGCTGACCTGGTATTGGTGTAGGTGTAGGTGCAGGTGCAGGTGCTGGTGCAGGTGCTGGTGCTGGTACTGGTGCTGGTGGTGGCTTGGGACTGTAGAAAGGAGGGAGAATGTGACTATAAGTGACCTTGTTCAACCTTTGCTTATTATACCTACCCTGATCTTTCTGCATATTCTACAACAGGTTAAGGCGATGTACATGGTAAGCCACAAATTATGTGTTATTATATTACAGCTTCGTGTGAACTATGAAGAAGATCTGACACCAAGTGAAATTAATGGCCAAATGGAGATATATATATAGGATTTCTTTGGATCATCAAAGTTAGCATCTGGTCATTTCTTTGCTTTATCATAGAATATTAACGGCAGAAAAAAACCTCATGGTCCATGTTATACTATTTCCTGTATTTTATCTTAGGATGGATATATGTTTATCCCAGGCATGTTTAAATTCAGTTACTGTGGATTTACCAACCACGTCTGCTGGAAGTTTGGTTCCAAGCATCTACTACTCTTTCAGTAAAGTCATATTTTTTCATGTTGCTTTTGATCTTTTCCCCAACTAACTTCAGATTGTGTCCCCTTGTTCTTGTGTTCACTTTCCTATTAAAAACACTTCCCTCCTGAACCTTATTTAACCCTTTAACATATTTAAATGTTTCGATCATGTTCCCCCTTTCCCTTCTGTCCTCTAGACCAGGGGTCCCCAACCACCGGGCCGCGGACCAGTACCGGGACGCGGGGCATGTTGCACCGGTCCGTGGAGTCAGCAGCTGCCGGCCCTCATGCCGCCACCCCCTCCCTCCAGCGCTTCGCCTCCCGCCGGGCAAGAGGCCTCGGGAGGCAGGTTCTGCCGGCCACAGGACGATGGATGGGACAGAGGGGCGGGAAGGACCGAGAGGCTCAAGCCTCTTTTGGCTTCTGCTGCGGGGCGCTTTTGCGTTTTTGGCTGGGGGGAGGCAGGAGGGCCAGCCTGACCCCCTCTCTCCAGCTTTTAGCTCCCGCTGGGCAAGAGGGCTTGGGAGGCAGGTTCTGCCAGCCATAGAGCGATGGCGGTAAAGAGGGGTGGGGAGGACCAGCACCCCCATGCTTAATCCCGCCCCCAACCACACCCCTTTCCGCTCCCACTGGGCCATAGAAAAATTGTCTTGCTGAAACTGGTCCCTAGTGGAAAAAACGTTGGGGACCACTGCTCTAGACCAGTGCTTTCCAACCTTGGCAGCTTGAAGATATTTGGACTTCAACTCCCAGAATTCCCCACCCAGCGAATGCTGGCTGGGGAATTCTGGGAGTCGAAGTCCAGATATCTTCAAGTTGCCAAGGTTGGGAAACACTGCTCTAGACTATCATGTGAGTGATAATCATAAATGTAGAAAATAACAAAGGATTGAAAATCTATAAATACCAGTAGTTAAAGGGATTCTGAAACCTGCTAGCTAGCCGAACTTTCTTAAGGTCTCCATAAATACAGGGACTGTCTTTCCAAGATGAGATTTCAGGAAGAGATTCTAGATAGTCCTTGATTTATGGACCACAATTGGGATCAGAATTTCCACTGCAAAGCAAGGTGGATATTAAATGAATCATGCCCAGTTTTGCAATCTCTGTTGCAATCTTTACACTATTAAGTGAGTGTTGCAGGTAGTAATGATGTGATCCTTAAGCAAATTTGACTTCCTCCATTTACTTTGCTTGTCAGAAATTGGCTAAGAAAGTTGTAAATTATATTCACACTGACCTTGAGATGCTGCAACCACCATAAATACATGCCAGTTGCCAAACACCCTAGTTTTAATTACCTGATCACAAAGATTCTATAATGATTGTCTCTGGGAGAATTTCTTGTAAAGCACTTTTTTCCAGTTCTGTTGTAACTTTGAACAGGACTAAACAACTGATTGTAAGTTAAGAACTACTTATAATTTGTTTGTTTCAAGAAGTCTTGGCTTGTTGGTCTACAAGAGACATGGATTACCAGGTCCGTGAGAACAGATTTAATGTCACTGGGCCTAGAAAAACCAGAAAGTGAGTAAAATTGTGACAGACTTCTTAGTTAAGTCTTTTGAGTGATATATCATTTTTTTAGAAGGGTAATTGTATCTACAGTCTAATTCTGTACCTCTGTCTCTTTGTTTGCTTGGGTTACTTATGAATTACAAGATCTCAGCTTCATAGAACTGTCTGTAGTTTTATATAAGGTTAAATCATAGCAATTGGACCAACGTTTATTAAAACTAAGACTTTTGACCTGGGTGATTAAATATTCATTTACAAATTGCTTGCAGTGAAACTATCCTAGCAAATCTTTCCTTTGTTGTCTTATTATTATTTTTTTAAATTACACTATTGGGTTTGTAATCTCTCATTTTATGTTCCAAAACTATTTGGGTCTGGTAATCCTGCTAAGAAGGGAAGTGCTTTTTCCCGGGGGGAAAAATGGTTCCTGTCTTAGTATAAATTGAGAACAAGTTTAATTTTATTAAATTTTATTAAATAAATTATTTATTTATTTTATTTTATTTAATTATTTTTTTAATTTAACAAGTCAACATTTTATTCCATCAAGCTTCCTGGTAGCTTTGGTTTACTACTGGTAATCTTGGATTTACTACTGTTTGATTAATTCAAAGTTCAAAGTTCAGGCAATCTCTTCCAAAACCTGTTTATGACCCAGTTCCAAAGTTCGGATGTTTGTTCCCTCCCCACCAGTAACAGTCACATGGTTGCCAACTCACCCACATTTATGGCAGTCTGCGATCCAACCATGATTTATTTACGGGACTGTCTCCTGCCACATACCTCCAGGAGACCAATTAGAGCACGCAAAGTTGGCATCTCCAGGTCCCATCAGCTAAACAATGCAGGTTGGCGGGACCGTGGGGGAGGGCCTTCTCTGTTGCTGCCCCAGCACTATAGAATCAACTCCCCCCCCCAGGTCCGTACAGCTCCCACCCTGCTGGCTTTTTGTAAGGCCACGAAGACCTGGCTACGCCAGCAGGGGGCCCTAAGTCAACCACTAGCTCAGTGTTTCCCAACCTTGGCAACTTGGAGATATTTGGACTTCAACTCCCAGCATTCGCTGGCTGGGGGATTCTGGGAGTTGAAGTCCAAATATCTCCAAGTTGCCAAGGTTGGGAAACACTGCACTAGCTTGTCCATGTGTATGAATCGGTATGAATGGCTAGTACGCATGCTGCTGAATTGTTTTTTGAGTTTTAATTAGGCTTTTAGAATTTAGTTTGTTTTTTTCTTGACTTTTTATTGTCATTTGTAATTTACATTGTTGTAAGCCGCCCTAAGACCTTCAGGATTGGGCGGCATACAAGTCAAATAAAATAAATAAATAAATAAATAAATAAATAAATAAATAAATAAATAAATTTACGGTCATTTTGCTGAGAACCAGAGTTTATTTTTTGTTTCGGGCAAAAATTGGCCCATGGTAAACAATGGATTCACTTAATGACTTCAATGCTCACTTAATGACCACCATAAAAATGTTGTAAAATCAGGTTTGGTCATGACTCACTTTCCGATTGTCACAATTTATGATCATAATTGCAGGGCTTCATTATGATTGTGACTCAAGGAATAGCCATACTTTGCAAGTGCTGTTGACATGGTTAAGCAGAGAGAACATATTTCAGGTCTATAATTGCTGGGCTGCTTTACAAATTCAATATTGCTCCCTATAAAGTAAAGGAGCAACATTAGTCTTCAAATATTCCTGAAAGCAAACTCAAAGTTGCAATTCTTTGGAAAGTGAGGTTATTTTTTTTTATTAAATCATAAACGTTCAAAATAACTTACTGCAGAAAAATAATTAGCACAAATTTCTAAAATGGCTACAGAACATTTGATTGTGTTACGAAACAGTTAAGCTCAACCTAGATGTTTTTTTAAAATAAAGTTTTATAAAATGCCACAACCTGGAAGATACCTTCCAAATAAAACTGAATCCCGACCAGAAGTATTGTTTTCTTATCATTACTCAAGTTATAATAATAACCCAGCAACGTCTCTTTAATTATTTCATCCCTATCCTATCACGTATTTTTAAATTTGCTTAATAATTGAAAGGGCATTTGGGAGTTTTCTTTGAATAAAACCAGAGATGATTCAAGTCTAAAATACTAATGTTTAACCCCGCCACCAAAAGCAATTTCAGAAGTTCAATATCTGATTGAACAAGGATGAGCTGCACAGAGGTTGAATAAATCCACATCTCCACTAAGGAGCTGCTGTTGGCACAGATAGTTACGAGTTCTGTATTCTTTTGGAGGAGTATTATACCATAATAAAAGCACAACAAGAAACATGCATGTGACCTTATAATAGGAATATAGAATATACATTGTAGTAACTATTTTAAAATAATGATTTCTGAAAAACAGTTGGCTACATCCCCAAAAGTAGTTAAGCCCCAATCATGGTTATCAACCCAGGCAGTTGACATCACATATCATGTTAGGATATAGTTTTTAAGATGAACAAACCATAGTTGAGTGGGTACCACAGTACACAAAACCGGTTAGCCACATTTAGGTTGTTCCCTCTCATCAAACAAAAATTCTTAGAAATGTTTTATCAAATAGTAGCTCAAAAATATCAACAGATCAGATCATGGATCTCCTCTGCCATTCCCATTCCCATTTTTATTTTATTTATTCTTTGTCCAATATACAATACATATGGAAGAGAATAGACATTAAGTAATATATATAACGATAGAAAGTAAAAAGAAGAGAAGTAGATGGGAGGGAGAGAATATATATGATATAAGAGATAAGGAGAGAATATATATGATATATATATAGATAAGGAGAGAATATATATGATATATGAGATAAGGAAAGACAATTGGACAGGGGACGATAGGCACATCAGTGCACTTATATACGGCCCTTACTGGCCTTTAACACAGCCCTCGTGTGTTAAATCAGAAATAACTTTATATTCAGGGCTGTGGCGCTATGTTTGAAGGGCATGTTTTTCTGGGTGGCCTCACTTTCAAGTCAACTGAAGTTTTATGCATTCAGAAATACAGTGATATCTCTACTTACAAACTTAATACATTCCATGACCAAGTTCTTAAGTAGAAAAGTTGGTAAGAAGAAGCATTTTTTCCCATGGGAATCAATGTAAAAGCAAATAATGTGTGTGATTGGGGAAAACCACAGGGAGGGAGGAGGCCCTGTTTCCTCCCAGGAGATTCCTAGAGAGGCCCCACAGAGGCTTCTCCCCACATTTTCCAGCCCTGTTTCCTCCCAGGAAATTCCTAGAGTGGCCCCACGGAGACTTCTCCCTGTCCTTTCCGGTTACAGTTTTGGAGGCTCGGGTTTGTAAGTGGAAAATGGTTCTTGAGAAGAGGCAAAAAAATCCTGAACACCCGGTTCTTATCTAGAAAAGTTCATAAGTAGAGGCGTTCTTAGGTAGAGGCACCACTGTAAATAAAAATGCCCCATGTAGGAACAAGTGGAACTGTCTCAAATAACTGGGCATCCAAGCAGGTCGAAGGACAAGACAAGCTTTGCTGCCAATCAGGGATGGCCTTCAAGAAGGGAAGAGAATTCAATAGATCCAAAACTTTCAATGTCAGGTTTTAGGATGGAATATCTGTGGTAATGACAAGGAAGGCATCCTCTGACCTTGCTCACAAGTGAGAAGGTGCCTTCTCACTTCTACTCATGATGCAACAGACAGCCTGGGGGGATTCTGGGATTTGAAGCCCTTAAAATCATTGGAATAGACTTATCAGTCAGGAAGGGTCTAACTCAATTTTTTTGGAGACGGGGAAGTTGATGAAATTCAACAGTTTTATAGCTACTAAGCGGTGGCTCAGTGACTAAGCTTGTCGATCAGAAAGGTTCAGTTCAGCGTTAGCGCCACCGCCACGTAACGGAGTGAGCTCCCATTAATTGGCCCAACTTCTGCCCACCTAGCAGTTCGAAAGCATGTAAAAATGCAAGTAACAAAATAGGGACCACCTTTGGTGGGAACGTAATAGTGTTCCCTGCATCTTTGATATTTAGTTATGCCAACCACATGACCACGGAATCATCATCAGACAGTGCTGGCTCTCCAGATTAGAAACGGAGATGACCACTGCCCTCTAGAATATGTGCCAGGGGAACCTTTGCCTTAAGCCCAAACCACACAGAGACATATTGGGTGAATCCAACCATCCTACTTTGTATACTGTGCTTTATGGTTCAGCATAGAGTTTGAACCCAGCCAAATGTGGCTTATTTGATAATGATTGAGCAAATCATAGGTTGGTGTGGTGCCTTAATCAGATAAGTAAGAGACTGTAGCCAAATAGCCCTTTTTCTTAATTACCGGCTTCCTGCTATTGTCACGGACTCTTCACTTACTTTGCGAGGTTGCAAGAATTCCAGTGGAAAAGGGTCTTGATGACTAAGAACATTAAGACTGCCCGTTTGTATCACACCACAACTTTTCAGTGGTCAGCCAGATGTCCCTGAAGTCCTTGTTCCTCCCTCTCCCCATCGTTCCTCTGATGCCCTGCCAAGCTAAGGTAGTTGACAGAGCCAATAGAGGCCCAAAAACTTTTAAAACAATTCAAATATGTGGCTGTCACTGTATCTCAGTGATATTTATTATTATTTATTATTAATTAGATTTGTATGCCGCCCCTCTCCGTAGCCATATATAGTGCTCAAAAAAAATAAAGGGAATACTCAAACTACACAACCTAGATCTGAATGCATGAAATATTCTCCTTGAATACTTTGTTCTTTACAAAGTTGAATGCTGACAACAAAATTAAATGGATTGCTTCCTAAGTGGATAGTTTGATTTCACAGACGTTTGGTTTACTTGGAGTTTTTTTCCTGTTGTTTAAGTGTTCCCTTTATTTTTTGAGCAGTTTATTTTAATTCTATGGTCTATAAAGAAGCTCTTGCTTTTTTCCTGTAGGCTAAACTCTTCAGTCTCACTGGATGACCCCTGACTCTAATGTTTAAGAGTTAGGGTTTTCCTGTGTCACATGTTAATCAAGCACGTGCCTCCTCTTTTCAAGTTCAAATATTCCAGTTTTTTTCTTGCAGGAAGAATACTTGACACTCCAAATCAGGGGTCGGCAACCTTAAACACCCTAGAGAACCATTTGGACCTATTTTCCACAGAAAAGAAATCACTAAGAGCCACAAAACTCTTCCCATGCCTGACTGTATCCTAAGCAGCCAGAAAACTAGCATATACAGTTGAATTAAAGATTATTTTCTGCTAAAAATCTCATTTTCTTGGACTTATCCATCATTGGCTTACTGGGGGTCACACACTGGCAATTGTGAGCAGTATTGGGTTCCTGGGGAGACGGTGTTCCAGAAGGAAAAATGGAGCTGGGCACACAGCTCTGTTTCCCTGATGCAAGGTGTGTCCGGGCGCCAGCAGGTCAGATTTTGTCCATGAGATTTTGCTGATTTTTGATACTTTTTTGCTTCTGCAAAGCAAAAAAATGCTAGAAATTGGTGAAATCTCCTGCGTCCTCGCCAAGATTTGGCTTCCTGCACATGCGCAGAAGTCGAATCTTGCGCTGATATGTGCGTGCCAGCTCCGGTCAGTGGGAGCACAGGCGACAAGGAACCCTTGCCTGGTTGTGAGGCATGTTTTGAGCGACAGGGAGCTGCAGCAGAGGGATGAAAGAGCCATATGACATATGGCTCCAGAGCCGTGGAGTGCTGACCCCTGTGTTTGGGAGTTCACTTTTGCACTTTTTCTTTTTAGCTTACTCTATCCTTTTTACATCTATATATGGCATTCCAACTGTAAATATAATATAGATTTGTGCTATTGCTTTACAATATCTCATTTATCTTTTCTTCCTTTCAAATATGTTCACCTATTCTTTTATATCTTTTCTTCTATTCTTTTCTTTATTTATATTATTACATATCTATTCTCTTCAATGTATTATGTATTGGACAAAATAAATAAATAAAATAAAATCAATAAATGTTGGCAATTTTTCATCCATTGTCTTGTGATCCTTTGCATATACAGGGTTCCCTCGATTTTCGCAGGGGAAGCGTTCTGAGACCGCCCGCAAAAGTTGGATTTCCACGAAGTAGAGATGCGGAAGTAAATACAGTGATCCCTCGATGTTCGCGATCTCGATCTTCGCGAAACGCTATATCACGATTTTTCCCATGATGACGTCACTCTCTTCCTTCCTCTTGCTCTCGAGCGGTGGGTGAACGGGCAAGCGGCAAACAGCGGGTGGGCGGGTGAACGGGGCGAGCGGCAAACGGCGGGCGGGCAAACGGAGCGAGCGGCAAACGGCGGGCGGGGCGAACGGGCGAGCGCCAAACGGCGGGCGGGCGGGGTGAACAGGCGAGCGGCAAACGGCGGGCGGGCATCAGCGAGGAGCCGAGGCGGCGGGGAAGACCCAGGGAAGGTTCCTTCGGCTGCCCAGCAGCTGATCTGCTCGGTAGCGCAGCAGCAGCGAGGAGCTGAAGATCGGGGTTTCCCCTTTGCGTGGGCGGCTGGGAAACCCCGATCTTCGGCTCCTTGCTGCTGCTGCGCTACCCAGAAGATCAGCTGCTGGGCGGCCGAAGGAACCTTCCCTGGGTCTTCCCCGCCGCCCACACGCAAACCCCACCATCTGCGCATGCGTGGCCATGAAAAAAAAGGGCGCGCATGCGCAGATGGTGTTTTTACTTCCGGAACCCTACATCGCGAAAAATCGATTATCGCGAGGGGTCCTGGAACGGAACCCTCGCGATAATGGAGGGATCACTGTACACTATTTTTGGCTATGAACAGTATCACAAGCCTTCCCTTAACACTTTAAACCCCTAAATTACCATTTCCCATTCCCTTAGCAACCATTTAGATTATTACTCACCATGTTTATTTATTAAAGTTTATTTAAAAACATATTTATTAAAGGTGGATGAAAGTTTGGTGATGACATATGACATCATTGGGCGGGAAAAACTGTGGTATAGGGGGGGAAACCACGAAGTATTTTTTAATTAATATTTTTGAAAAACCGTATTATAGACGTTTCGCGAAGTTCAAACCCGTGAAAATCAAGGGAACACTGTATTGCGTTATAATAGAAACATAGAGACATAGAAGATTGACGGCAAGTGAACACAAGAACAAGGGGACACAATCTGAAGTTAGTTGTGGGAAAGATCAAAAGCAACGTGAGAAAATATTATTTTACTGAAAGAGTAGTAGATCCTTGGAACAAACTTCCAGCAGACGTGGTTGGTAAATCCACAGTAACTGAATTTAAACATGCCTGGGATAAACACATATCCATTGTAAGATAAAATACAGGAAATAGTATAAGGGCAGACTAGATGGACCATGAGGTCTTTTTCTGCCGTCAGTCTTCTATGTTTCTATATCCTTTTTCAGTTACTCACAAACAACTTAAATAATCTCCTAGTGTTTTCTGCCCCACTGAGGCATTTACACTTACTTAAACTAGACCATTTGACTATATTCAATCACTTAATAATTATTTCCAGTCTTTACCACCTTGTTTGTAATCATATCTGCAAACCTGGGCAGTTTGTAAGCTCTCTCAAAATCATTCTAGTTCTTGTTCCACCCGCCCTTCCCACACAACTGGGAAAAGTGCCCTTTTATTTATTTATTTATTTATTTATTTATTTATTTATTATTAGTTGGACTTGTATGCCGCCCCTCTCCGAAGACTCGGGGCAGCTCACAACAAGTAAAAACAGTCACAACAATCCAATTAATTAAAATATTTAACGATTTAAGAAAAACCCCATGTAATAGCAAACACACACACAAGCATACCATGTATAAATTAACGTGCCCAGGGGAGATGTTTAGTTTCTCCATGCCTGACGGCAAAGGTGGGTCTTAAGGAGTTTTCGGAAGGCAGGAAGAGTAGGGGCAGTTCTAATCTCCGGGGGGGAGTTGGTTCCAGAGAGCCGGTGCCGCCACAGAGAAGGCTCTTCCCCTGGGACCCGCCAACCGGCATTGTTTAGTTGACGGGACCCGGAGAAGGCCCACTCTGTGGGACCTAATCGGTCGCTGGGATTCATGCGGCAGGAGGCGGTCTCGGAGATATTCTGGTCTGATGCCATGAAGGGCTTTAAAGGTCATAACCAACACTTTGAATTGTGACCGGAAATTGATCGGCAACCAATGCAGACTGCGGAGTGATGGCGAAACACGGGCATACCTAGGTAAGCCCATGACTGCTCTCGCAGCTGCATTCTGCACGATCTGAAGTTTCCGAACACTTTTCAAAGGTAGCCCCATGTAGAGAGCATTACAGTAGTCGAACCTCGAGGTGATGAGGGCATATTCTTTGCTTTCTGATTCTGAACCAACTAGCAGTCTTTGAAAAGAACTGCTTCAGAACTGCGTCTTACCCTGGGAAGATGAGGTTTATTGAGTTTGTAGGATGGACAGTACAAGTTACACGTTGTCCAACATTGATTTGGCTTTGGAGCAGCGATGGGCTACCAAAATTTTTACTACCACACTGTGGTTGTGGCTTATGCATTTTGTTTCAACATCTTTCAGTGCAAATTGGGTGTTCTGGGGTGGAGCTCCATTTTTGCTACCCTACTGTGTCCCCCCCCCATCCGGGCAGTAGCCCACCCCTGATTATCTACTACATAAAGTGTATGTCCACACACATGTGCACAGCTCTTCTAAAATTATACACATTCAGCCTCATTTACTGCAATAGGAAAAATATACCCAGAGATCAGAAGGGAAAAAAAGAAAAAAACTGACCATACCCGTAAGAGCTCATCATTGTGCTATCTACTAACTCTTCAGAGATACTAGCGCAGACCTGGGCAAAGGGCGGCCCGAGGGCCGGATGCAGCCCGCCCGCTGTCTGTGACCGGCCCGCGGAGGTTGGAAGGAAAGAAGGAAGGAAGGAAGGAAGGAAGGAAGGAGAAATGGAGGGAGGAAGGAAGGAAGGAGAAATGGAGGGAGGAGGGAAGGAAGGAGAAATGGAGGGAGGAGGGAAGGAAGGAAGGAGAAATGGAGGGAGGAAGGAAGGAAGAAAGGAAGGAGAAATGGAGGGAGGAAGGAAGGAAGAAAGGAAGGAGAAATGGAGGGAGGAAGGAAAGAAGAAAGGAAGGAGAAATGGAGGGAGGGAGGAAGGAAGGAAGGAAGAAATGGAGGGACAGGAAGGAGAAATGGAGGGAGGAGGGAAGGAAGGAAGGAGAAATGGAAGGAGGAAGGAAGGAAGGAGAAATGGAAAGAGGAGGGAAGGAAGGAAAAATGGAGGAAGGAGGGAAGGAAGGAGAAATGGAGGGAGGAAGGAAGGAAGGAGAAATAGAGGGAGGGAGGAAGGAAGGAAGGAGAAATTCTCTTTCCATGCCCTTTTGCAAAAGTCCAATAGATGCTCATTTTTTAATTGTTCATTGCTTTCATTGGCATTTCCAAGAAATTTAAAGCAAACCCCCCATCCCACCTCTCAGGGGAAAAAAAGGGGGGAGGAGGACCAAACTTTTGCTACTGGTACTGTCTTTGTGGCCGTACCTATAGGAGCCCACCACTGCTTTGGAGGGTGAGAAGGAAGAGAAAGGTGTAGATACATACAACTCACCAGCGCTGAGAGGGGGAGATGCTGCAAGGTGTCACTTTCTCTGGTTCTTTAGCTTTCTTGATCTTCACTTGTGGCCGCTCATGGTCAGGACTCCAATCCTGGGTAGCAGGAGAGGAGAGGAAGAAAACGTGAAATCTAAATTTGGGCCACATCCCATTCAGAATAAAAAGAAGAAGAAAAGTTGGATGTGGTTAGGAATCAAAAGGGCAGCTTTGCAATAGCAGAACTTTGTTGACGTTGATACCTTTTTTGGATAGTTGGGTCTGTCAGTCACCTGCTGGAAGTCTCCAATCACCACAGCACGGAAAGCATTATAATATTTTGGAGGTAGGTGAAGTGGGTTTCCCAGCAAAGCCTTAACCTCAAGAGATGGATGATAGCCAGTCCAAAGAAGAAAAAATAAAATCTGCCCTTCTTAATAAAAGTATTGAAAAATGTATGGGAGCCTAAATAAACGAATACATTTACCCTGAGAAAAATGTTCATCAAAACCTGCTAGCAATTTGTTCAGTGTTTTTTTTAAGTATTTTATTTATTATATTATTTTATTTATTTATTTTGTCCAATACACAATGAGGGTTTTAGTGGGTATATATCTATAAACACATAGTAAAATACATGATGAAGGTTATAGAGGAGATACTCATAGTAAAATATATCTAAGAAATAATAGAAAAGAAGATATAGTAATAGAACATATCAATGAAAGAATAGAAGAAGAGATATAGGAATAGAAGAAAGGTATAGGAGATATAGGAGAGCAATAGGACAGGGGACAGAAGGCACTCTGGTGCACTTGTACTCGCCTCTTACTGACCTCTTAGGAATCTGGAGAGGTCAACCGTAGATAATCTAAGGGTAAAGTATTGGGGGTTTGGGGATGACACTATGGAGTCCGGTAATGAGTTCCACGCTTCGACAACTCGGTTACTGAAGTCATATTTTTTACAGTCAAGTTTGGAGCGGTTAATATTAAGTTTAAATCTGTTATGTGCTCTTGTGTTGTTGTGGTTGAAGCTGATATTACTAATTTTTACTATTTAGCATTATTTTGCAATTTTCCTCTCAACTTGTATGCGTGGAGAATGGATTTATTATCACTTGTTTAGTGACCGTTCAGTTAAGAAAGTGCTGGGAAAAGTGATTTAGAACTGCTTCTTGCATTTATGATTGTCACCCCATGGTGACCCGATCAAAAGTTGGGCACTCGGCAATTGTCATATGTGGTCACAGGATGATAAGGGGACTGGAAACTAAAAAATACAAAAAGCAGTTGCAGGAACTGATCATGGCCAGTCTTGGGAAGAGAAGGACCAAGGGAAACATGATAGCAGTCTTCAAATACTTGAGGGGCTGCCACAGAGAGGAGGGGGTCAGGCTGTTTTCCAAAGCACCAGAAGGCCAGTCCGGGGAATAATGGATGGAAACTGACCAAGGAGAGATTCAATCTGGAAATAAGGAGTAACTTTCTGACAGTGAGAGCAATCAACCAATGGGACAGCTTGCCTGCAGAGGTTGCGAGAGCTCCAACACATGAGATTTTCACAGGGAGAGTGGGCTGCCATTTGTCCGAAATGGTATAGGGGCTCCTGCTTGAGTGGGGGGTTGGACTAGATGACCTACAAGGTCCCTTCCAATTCAAATGAATGAATGGATGGATGGATGGAGGGTGGATGAATACATTTGCAACAGCTGCAGTGTCCCAGGGTCATGCGATTGACATTTGCAACTTTCCCAGTCAGCTTCCGACAAACAAATTCAATGGTTGAAGCTGGATTCACTTAGCAAACATATGATTCACTTAATGACCCTGCAAAAAAGGTCATAAAATTGGGCACAACTTTACTGAATGATTGCCTCACTTAGCGACGGATGTTCTGCTCCCAATTAAAGTTGTAAGTTGAGAACTACCTGCAGTCACTATTTCTCAAAAGCCATTAATCATTCTCAAAAACAATGAATCGGTGGAATAGCTGGCCTCTGGAAGTTGTGGGTGCTCCGTGATTTAAATATGTGAAGTTTAGGTTTTAAGTAGAGATTGGACAGCCATTTGTCCAGAATGGTATAAAGTCTCCTGATTGGGTAAGGTGTTGGGCTGGAAGACCTCCACGATCCCTTCCAAATTTGTTATTCTGTATTCCATATAGATTCCTGAAGCCTTCTTCATCCAGGGCCCATTTGCCAGATTATATAAAACCTTAGAGAAGATGTAGGTGTAGGAATTATTGCCTTTTGTACAGTATTTCATTTGGTGCCGAGAATCTTTTTACAGTAAAATCCTATAATTTACCTTGAAAGAAATATAAAGTTAAATAGCATAATTAATTAAATCAGATTTGGAATTTTTTTAAAAAAACTTTAGAATAGAATAGAATAGAATTCTTTATTGGCCAAGTGTGATTGGACATACCAGGAATTTGTCTTTGGTGCAGATGCTCTCAGTGTACATTAAAAAAAAGATACATTTGTCAAGAATCATGGGGTACAACACTTAATGATTATTATAGGAGTCAAATAAGCAATGAGGAAACAATATTAATAAAATATTAATAAAAATGTTACAGTCATACAGTCATAAGTTGGAGGAAATAGGTGATAGGAATGATGAGAAAAAACTAGTAGTAATAGTATTGCAGACTTAATAAATAGTTTGACAGTGTTGATGGAATTATTTGTTTAGCAGAGTGATGTCGTTATATGAAAATTCCAATGGGATTTTTAATTATATTTTATTTAATTATATAATTAAATAATTATATTTTTAATTATTTAATATATTAAAAGTTTTATTATATAAACATTCCAATGGGATTATCCCCAATAGCATTGATGCACCCAAATTTAATTAATATAAAAAAGATAATTAGATATAAGGATTTGTTAAAGGAATAGGGAAATTTGAAAACAGAACAAAAATTGGAACATGATTTAGGAAGGGGGATTGATTGGTGGACATATACACAAATGCAGCCTAAATATAAAGATGACAAAAATATGTGAAATACAAAAAGATCAGCAGGAATTGAACAAAATTATACAAGGAGCAGAGGAAAAATTAAATAGTAAAATATACAAATATTTATTGAAATACAAAATGGATGACAAAGTTGTCAAAGAAACAATGATTAAAAGGGGAAAAACTTTAGATAGAATATAAAATTAGAGAAATGGGAAAAAATGTGGGAAAGAAATATAAAATTGACTATGTCAGTGGCATTCAAGGAAAACCAGTGAAAAATGCTTTATAGGTGGCATCTTGCTCTGGCAAGACTGGCTAAGATGTACCTGAACTGTTCACATATGTGTTGGAAGTTTTAAAAACCCTATCATTTATGGTGGACATGCCCATCAGCAAAAAAATATTAGGCTAATATCAGAAAACGTTTAGAAGAAACAATTGATCAATCCATAGATTGATCAATCAATCCACCGGAGACATTTTAATTGGCAATATTAAATAGAAAATACTCTAAAGAAATGCAATATAATTACAGCTGCAAGAATAGCATATGCACAGAAGTGGAACAATGATTATACACCAACTGAGGAAGAACTGATAAAAAAATTCTGGACTGTGCAGAAATGGATGAGCTAACGAAGGAGATAAAGGAAAAGAAAGATACAGATTATTACGCAGTATGGGATAAATAGTACAATTGGTTGGAGATTAGAAATAGTAAATAGAAATGAATTAGGAAACAATATAAAAGATTTAACGTTTATAAAATAAATAAAACAATAGTTGCATGTATAGAAATGAGGTATAATGGGACAATAAGAAGAATGTAAAGAAGATCAGAAGAGAAAAATGTAAATACAGTGTTCCCTCGATTTTCGCGGGTTTGAACTTCGCGAATAGCCTATACCACGTTTTTTAAAAAAATATTAATTAAAAAATACTTTGCAGGTTTTTTTCTATATCATGGTTTTTCCTGCTCGATGACGTCATACGTCATCGCCAAACTAATAATTTTTGCAAATAAATAACAAAAAAAAAATCATTGTTAATAAATAATTATGTTTATAAATATCAGGATCACTAAGTGTCTTATTCAATGGTGAGTACCAGTAATAATGGTAAGTAAATGGTTGTTAAGGGAATGGGAAATGGTAATTTAGAGGTTTAAAGTGTTAATAGATGGCTCGTGATACTATCCATAGCCAAAAATGGTGTATTTACTTCCGCATCTTTACTTCGCGGAAATTCGATTTTCGCGGGTGGTCTCTGAACGCATCCCCCGCAAAAATCGAGGGAACATTGTAATAGAATACTAATGTTACAAAACTGTTATGAAAAGGGAATATGTGTTGTATGTTGATGTTTGTTATGTTTTGTTGTTTTAAAAATAAAAATTTAACGTTTTTTTTTAAAAAAATCAGACTCAGCCTGAAGACTTCTGAAGATTCCTAAACCAAGCTGATTTTTAACATAATATAATTTTTATACACTAAGTCGTAATTGTGAAGAGGTGTAAATGGGATGTTAAATGAAAGCAAAAATCTTTACCTCTTTCAAGATATTTCTGGCAACTTGTCAAAAAAGGGACAACAGGGATTACTGTTGTTATCAAACAATCTGAAATATTTCCCTAGCTATCAGCTGAATTGTTTTGTCACAGAAGACGTTAAAAACAGCAATTGGCTGTCAGCCTGAAGGCTCTGAAGAGAAAGAGTTCTTTGTTTCAGAGGGGAAGAAAAACAACATGGCGAAGTGAGAGTATCTGGATTTAGAATCCACTGAACAGTAAATTCTTTTTTTTTTCTTACTGGAAATAACAGATAGAACTTGATTTATGAACATAATCGAGCCACAAATTTCTGTTGCTGGGACATTTCCTAAGTGAGTTTTGCCCTATTTTATGACCTGCCTTGCCAAAGTTGTTAAGTGAATCCCTGCAATTGTTAAGTTAGTAACATGGTTGTTAAGCAAATCTAGCTTCCTTATTGACTTTGCTTGTTAAAAGACCACGAAAAGTAATCACATGACCCCGCGACACTGCTGGCTTCATAAATGTGAGTTAGTTGCCACGGGTCTGGTCCCATGACCATGGGAATGCCACAATGGTCATAAGAGTGTAAAATGATCCTACAATAACTCACTTTTTTCAGGTTTGTTGTAACTTTGAATCATCGCTAAGTTTGTTATAAGTGGAGGATTACCTGTATTACTGTGTTGGGACATACAGTGGTACCTCATCTTACGAACGCCTCTTCTAACAAACTTTTCAAGATACGAACCCGGTGTTTAAGATTTTTTTGCCTCTTCTTCCGAACTATTTTCACCTTACGAACCCAAGCAGCTGCTGCTGGGATGAAGGGGTTTCTTTTTTCCCCCTTTTTTGAAGAAAGAAAAGGGAGGGGCACCTTGGAGGTGTAAAGATTTTGCATGCTTGCAAAGGCACTAAATTGTGTCTTTTTAAGAAAGAAAAGGGAGGGGCAGCTTGGAGGAGTAAAGATTTTGCATGCTTGCAAAGGCACTGAAACGGTGTCTTTTTAAGAAAGAAAAGGGAGGGGCGCCCCCCTTGCCTTTCTTCCTTCCCACTCACCCTTTAGCCTAGCCTTGTTTCTTCCACCCGCCCCCTTTAGCTGCTCCTCCCTGCCCTCTGTCCACCTCCCTTCTAAAGTTTGGAATTTTCCTGAAGGATTTGCACGCATTATTTGCTTTTACATTGATTCCTATGGGAAACATTGTTTCATCTTACAAACTTTTCACCTTACGAACCTCCTCCTGGAACCAATTAAGTTCGTATGATGAGGTATCACTGTATTTCTATATTCGGACCAGATTACTTGCAGTACCGCCTAATGCCACATGAATCCCACTGACTGGTTTGGTCCCACAGAGTCGGCTTTCTCCAGGTCCTGTCAACTAGACCAGAGGTCCCCAACCGCCGGTCCGCGGACCGGGACCGGGCCGTTGGGGTTTTTCAGCCGGTCCGCGGCACCAGAGCCCCCCTCGGCCTTTCCGCACCACCAGCGGCGCTCCCCCCCGCCAGCCAGCCAAGCCCCGCGCCCGCCGGAACCGGCTCCTCGCTCTCCCGCCGCGTTTGCAGGAGGTGGAAAGGGTCGGGCGGCCCGCCAAGGCCAGGAGGGACGCTGCTGCCCCCCCTTCCCTCTCTCCGCCCGCCGCTGCGCCTCCTTGTAAAAGCTCCCCCCCCCAAGTCTTATCCTTCCCCCTCCGCCCCACGGCCGGGCAAGACCAGCGCTACGCGTTGATGTCAGCATGGCTGGCTCCACGCGAGGAGGCCAGCCTGTCCGCAAGCAGCCCGAGGAACTCAGAGGTCTGGAGGCGCCGGCGGAGCGGAGAGAAGCCCCCGCTAGGCTGCGCGCTCCGGTCTTTCCTCGGCCCTTCGGAAGGATCGCGCGCCTCTTCTTCCTCCTCGTTTCTTGGTCCCCATCCTCCTTTCTACTTTCTCCCCCTTCTCTTCCTAGCCCACTCAGAATATTCAAAATAAGAAAAGCCTTTGCCGGCGAAGGTTTTTCTTATTTTGAATATTCCGAGTGGGCTAGCAGGGGGATAGGGAGCGCGCGTGAGAAGAGAGAGAAAGAGGGGGAGAGAGAGAGAAAGAGAGAGGGGGGAGAGAGAGAAAGAGAGGGAGAGGGAGAAAGAGAGGGAAAGGGGGGAGAGATAGCAAGAGAGGGAGAGAGAGGAGAGAGGGAAAGGGGGAGAGAGGGGGGAGAGAAAGAGAGGGAGAGAGAGAGGAGATAAAGGAAGAGGAGAGAGAGAAAGGAAGAGAAAGAAAGAAAGAGGGATAGAAAGAGAGAGTGAGAGATGCTCAGTGAGCCTTTCTTTGAAGTTGCCTTTCTTTCTTTCTCTTTCTTCCTTTCTTTCTTGCTCTTTTTCTTTCTCTCTTTTACCTTCCCTTCCTCTATTTCTTCTTTTCTTTCTCCTTCCTACCTTCTTCCCTCCCTCCCTCCCTCCCTTCAGTCCTTCCTCTCTTACTCTCCCCTTTCATAAGTTTCCTTGCTTCCTTCCTCTGTTCCTGTCCCTTCCCCCTTTCTTTCTTTCCTTCCTTCCTTTCCTCCCTCCATTTCTTGCTTTCCTTTTCCTTCCTCCCTTCTTTCCTCCTTCATTCCCTTCTTTCACTCCTTCCTCTCTTACTCTCCCCTTTCACACCTTTCCTTGCTTCCTTTGCACCCTTCTTCTGTTCCTGTCCCTTCCCTCTTTCCTTCCTTCCTTCCCACCCTCCGTCCATTCATTCACCCATTCCTCTCTTGATCGCCCCTTTTACGGCGCCGCTGACAGCTAGCTCCCCCCCCCCCCACCGGGCCATGGAAAACTGGTCTAGCTTAAAGCCGGTCCCTGGTGCAAAAAAGGTTGGGGACCTCTGAACTAGACAATGTCGTCTGGCGGGGCCTAGGAGAAGAGCCTTCTCTGTGGGGGCTCCGGCCCTCTGGAATCAGCTCCCTCCGGAGATTCGTACTACCCCACCCTCCTCGCCTTTCGTAAGATTCTTAAGACCTATTTATATCATCAGGCTTGGGCCGATTAGATCTTGACCCCTGGCCAACGAATATTGTACGAATGGGTGTGATTGATTTTATTATTTGGGATTTTGGATAGCTATTTAATTTTTAATCTAATTGGATTAATGCTATTGTAACTTACTGTTTTTATGTGTTGTAAGCTGCCCCAAGTCTTCGGAGAGGGGCGGCATAGAAATCCAATAAACAAACTAACAAACTTCTGTGTCTGTCTGTCTGCCTGTCTGTCTGTCTGTCTGTCTGTCTGTCTGTATCCGGAAGGATTCTGAGAACATGCAGCATGCTCTTCTCCTACCATTGAAGAAGAAATTCTTCCCACCTCAAATTTTGGCCAGTTCATGGGCATTCCTGGGCCGTTTCGGTTACGCCACCACTTAAGATCCTCTTGGTCATTTATCTCCTCAATGGCCTGATGCAAGTCACTATAAACAGCTTGGATGCTGAAGAGAAGGAGAAACAGAGATGAAAGATGATCACACATCCAAGCAGGCAACGTGCACAAAACATTCCCACTTAAGAGCAATGTGTACAAAACAAGTCTAACCAAGGATGCTGCTGCCCTCAAGGCGTTTACCACGTTGTGAAACTGATTTACAGGTTTTTACAGGATGTACTGAGTTGCAACATTTGCCGTGTGGAATTCTACTGTGCTTTCCAACCATTTTTTAAAAAAATATATCCAAGAGAAGAAAAATAGAACAGCCTTATGTTCTGATTGATAGCGCAACCTGGTGCTTTTCAGGAAAATTGGCTACAAGGCAAGGCAGGCTGCAGTTTTAGCAGCTAGATTGCAGGTTGTAGGAAAGATCATATGGGTGGAAGGCGAAAGGAGGTACATTTACTTTATGTATTGTATTTATATGTCGCTCACTCCAAAATGGATTCATAGCAGCTAACAACAATCATAAATACAACAATTGTATAAAAAGCAATAAAAATACAGCAATAAAATCAACAATGCAGTAAAACCAGTAATATTTATTTTATTTATTTATTCATTTGTCCAATACACAAATACATAGGAAGAAAAATAGACGTGGTAATATATATAAGGGTAAAAGTGAACTTAGAGGAGAGGATATATAAAAGGAAGAGAATATATATGATAGGTGAAAGGAAAGACAATTGGACAGGGGACGAGAGGCACACCAGTGCACTTACGTACACTTATGTATTTTTAAAAAAACCATACATACTAATTCCAGGCCTACCGGAAAAGCTAGATCTTAACGGCTTTCCGGAAGATCGGTAGGGAGGAGATAGTGTGAATCTCTGGGGGCAGTTGGTTCTATAACACCGGAGCCGCCACAAAGAAGGCTCTTCCCTGAGGTCCCGCCAACCGACATTGGTGGACGGACATGGAGAAGGCTGACTCTGTGGGTCCTTATTGACAACGAGGGAGGAGGGAGGAGGTGGTCCTATAAATAGTCTGGCCCTGAGCTATTTAGGGGAATAGGTAAGATTTACCTTGGAGAGATGCTAAGGTACAGTTTAACCAGCTCCATCTCAGGCCATGAGATGGGGATAATGTGGAATGGAGACTTCCATTGTAGAAATGGTCGAGGTAAGAACAGATTAGGCATTGATTGTCCTAGAGAGAACCTCTCTATGGTCACTAAGCAGAACAGGATGACTTGCCATGGCCAACTCGCCCCAGCCGACTCACCCTGCCTGCATTTCTCTGGCCATCTTCCTGTGACCGACTCACCCTGGCCAACTTCCTGTGCCCAATTCGCCATAGGAGGATTCACAGCGGGACAATTCAACATGGGGTAATTCAACAGAGGAACAAAAGAGGGACAAGCGATTCAAGCTCTGGCTCACTCTAGCCTCCAGGATGTCTATCTTGAGAAGGTTAAAACCTAAAGTTGTCCTAGACCAGGGGTAAAATACTAACAGTTCAGACCAGTTCACCCAAACTGGTAGTAAAACATGCTTTAACAAGTTTTTTTAAAAAATTCAGACAATTAGCTATGCCTGATTGTTTGTGAAGTTCCTGCTTGTTGCCGGGGCTATTTTGTGTGAAGTCCATCTCTTTTTGCACTGTGTGTGAGTCAGTTGTGTAGCTTTTGTGTTATTTTTGTGTAAAGTGTGATAGTTGGTTTTTGAGCTCACCGTGACACTGTGAGGTTCCTGTTTGATGCAGGTGCCATTTTGTGTGAAGTCCAGCTGCTTTTACGTTGTATATGAGTCAGTTGTGCAGCCACCTCCCTCTGGTCACATGACCACCAAGCCACGCCCACAGAAGTAGTAGGGGAAATTTTTGAATTTCACTGCTGTCCTAGACTCATCATTAAGAGTTGGCTTGATGGTGAATTATTGATCACACAATCAACTAGCAGTGAGGTTTCATGTATGAGAACTTTCATTTATGAGAAGGTGAGAAATTGGGAGGGATAGATTAAAAAAAAGACGTCTGGATAAGGGAAAGGAAAAGGGGAAACAGAAGACTTACCTAAGCCTTAACACCAAGAGATTTAGGACAATTCATCACAGCCATCTCACTCTGACTGACTCAACCCAGCCAACTCGCTTCAGCCATGGGGAAGTGGGACAATTCAATGTGGGATAAATCAAGAGAGGGACAAGAGAATTACAAGGGGCCTTGCCTTGCTTCAGGATTGAACCTTCCCAAGTTAAAAGTCCTCAAGGTTGGGCTGAACTAAAGCATGGAGTCACCCATCTCGCTTGTCCCTCTCTTGAATTATCCTGCATTGAATTGCTCCATGGCGAGCTGTCCCATGGTGAGCTGGCTGCCAAAAGATGTCCCACGGAGAGTTGCCCATGTTCAGCCATGGCAAGGTGGCTGGGGCAAGTTAGTCAAGGCAAGTTGTCCCATTTCAACACCAAGTGTCCAACTTCAGGAAATATGGGCAGAGACAATTATAGTTGAGTGAGCAGGTTTCAGAAGAGTGGGGAAAGGGAGCTGTTTAGTTCTGAGCAAGTCATTCAATAGTTCAGTATAAAATTAATATGCTTAGACACTAATACCTCGTCTTACAAATGCCTCATCGTACAAACTTTTCAAGATACAAACCCGGGGTTTAAGATTTTTTTGCCTCTTCTTACAAACTATTTTCACCTTACAAACTCACCGCTGCCACTGGGATGCCCCACTTCCGGACTTCTGTTGCCAGCAAAGCACCCGTTTTTGTGCTGTTGGGATTCCCCTGAGGCTCCCCTCCATGGAAAACCCCACCTTCGGACTTCCGTTGCCAGCGAAGCACTCATTTTTGTGATGCTGGGATTCCCCTGCAGCATCGCAAAAACACAGAAGTCCAGAGGTGGGGTTTCCCATGGAGGGGAGCCTCAGGGGAATCCCAGCAGCGCAAAAACGGGTGCTTCGGCTGGCAAAAGGGTTGAATTTTGGGCTTGCATGCATTAATCGCTTTTCCATTGATTCCTATGGAAAACATTGTTTCGTCTTACAAACTTTTCACCTTAAGAACCTTGTCCCGGAACCAATTAAGTTTGTAAGACAAGGTATCACTGTACATTGTTGCCTAATAATATTAGTAAAGGCTGTAGAATACTGACAATTGTGATTTTTTTTTTCCTGCAGGAGGGATGGAAGTAAACCCAATATGAGTTTCTCTATTAGTGGAAAGTTCTTTTGTGGAATGTGGCATTTTGGTATAAAAGGGCAGAGGACATCTACGGTATAGCTGCCTTTGGAGAGATAAATTCAAGGGAATGAAAGAAGCATCAGGTCATCTGGTGATTCAAAAAAAGTAGAGATGATGGTTTGACTGTATAAATTAAAGTTGGCATCTTGACTTTTTTTATTCCTCCTCAATGGTCACCCTTGGTTTATTCCTCCATCTAATGGCAAATGGTGGTAATGCACATCTGGAGGAGTGGTCTTTCATCCCCACCCATTTTTAGCTAGTAATCCATATCTGGAATCCATGAGGCTAGAGAGAGTAGATCATTGTTTCTTAACCTTAGAAACGTTAAGATGTGTGGACTTCAACTCCCAGAATTCCTCAGTCAGGCATGAAGTAACATAGCCAAGAAGGCTTCCAGAGTTGTAAAGCTAATCCTACATAGCTTCCGCTCTGGCAATCACACACTACTTACCAGAGCTTACAGAGCTTTTGCCAGAACCATCCTCGAATACAGCTCATCTGTTTGGAACCCATATCGCGTCTCAGACATCAACACCCTTGAAAATGTCCAAAGACACTTCACCAGAAGAGCCCTTCACTCCTCCACTCAAAATAGAATACCCTACGAGACCAGACTTTCAATCCTGGGCCTAGAACTAAAACTAAGACGCCTTAAACAAGATCTAAGTATTGCCCACAAGATCATATGTTGCAACGTCCTGCCTGTCAGCGACTACTTCAGCTTCAACCACAACAACACAAGAGCACACAACAGATTTAAACTTAATATTAACCGCTCCAAACTTGACTGTAAAAAATATGACTTCAGTAACCGAGTTGTTGAAGCGTGGAACTCATTACTGGACTCTATAGTGTCATCCCCAAACCCCCAACAATTTACCCTTAGATTATCTATGGTTGACCTATCCAGATTCCTAAGAGGTCAGTAAGCAGTGAGTACAAGTGCACTAGAGCAGTGTTTCCCAACCTTGGCAACTTGAAGAATTCTGGGAGTTGAAGTCCAAATATCTTCAAGTTGCCAAGGTTGGGAAACACTGCACTAGAGTGCTTTCCGTCCCCTGTCCTATTGCTCTCCTATATCGTCTATACCTTTCTTCTATTCCTATATCTCTTCTTCTATTCTTTCATTGCTATGTTCTATTACTATATTTTCTTTTCTATTCTTTCATAGATATATTTTACTATGAGTATCTCCCCTATAACCTTCATCATGTATTTTACTATGTGTAGATAGATATATACCCACTAAAATCCTCATTGTGTATTGGACAAAATAAAAAAATAAAAATAAATACATAATAAGTAGATAAATTGCATTTTTAACTGGTGTCCAATAATGGCTATTTTACCACTCTTTTCAATGAGGAAGGAAATCCTGCTGCATGAAGCTTAATGCCAACATCTTCGTTTTAACAAATGGATCTGAACAATGTGAGACCATCTGTATGAGTTATATGGCCTTCAAATTGTGGTAGAATGTAGTTACAATCACAGGAGGGAGAGGTTGCTTTGTAGAGGGCAAAAGGGCCGTGAAGTTTAGAATGTCTGTGAGGCAGAAAGAGGATAAAGACGGACCCCTCCCTAGCACTTCACAGCATGTATCTATAGCTACGCAGATTGTGGTTTTAGTCAGGCAAGATTCTGTCTGTAGGCCAACGACAATAGAGAAGCAACACTATATGTTATGCTTCGGGACTGATGCAAGACTCTTTTTTCCACACCTGGAATCTGCAGCGACATCCAGACGCTGATGCAAGGCAAGGAAGGCACTTTTGAGGAAGACAATCCGTCTCTGCTCCAGAGCCTGCCCTTGCTCAAACACAGACTCCATTTCTTCCATGTAGCGAGGGCTGCAACGGTCGAGTTCCTGCAGGGCCTTCTCATAACGTTCACGGATCTGTTGACCAGAGCCAAGAAAATTAACATGCTTTCAGATTCTTCAATCTTTGGTATTTCCATCCCTAAGCATAATTCAATTCAATTCAATTTATTAGATTTGTATGCCGCCCCTCTCCGAAGACTCGGGGCAGCTCACAACAATAATAAAAATATTCCAGTGAAAACAAATCTAATATTAAAAAGCACATAAAACCCTATCATATTTAAAAAAGCAAACAACATGTACACACCCAAACATAAATATAAAAAAGCCTGGGGGAAAGGTGTCTCAACTCCCCCATGCCTGGCGGTATAGATGGGTCTTCAGTAATTTACGAAAGACAAGGAGTCTGGGGGCAGTTCTAATCTCTGGGGGGAGTTGATACCAGAAAGCCTGGGCTGTCACAGACAAGACTCTTCCCCTGGGGCCCGCTAAATGACATTGTTTAGTCGATGGGACCCGGAGAAGGCCAACTCTGTGGGACCTTATCGGTCGCTGGGATTCATGCGGTAGCAGGTGGTTCCGGAGGTACTCTGGTCCAATGCCATGCAGGGCTTTAAAGATCATAACCAACACTTTGAATTGTGACCGGAAACAGATCGGCAGCCAATGCAGGCCACAGAGTGTTGCAGAAACGTGAGCAAATCTAGGAAGCCCCACGATGGCTCTCGCGGCCGCGTTCTGCATGATCTGAAGTTTCCGAACACTTTTCAGAGGTAGCCCCATGTAGAGAGTGTTGTAGTAATCGAACCTCGAGCTGATGAGGGCATGAGCGACTGTGAGCAGTGACTCCCTGTCCAAATAGGGCCGCAACTGGTGCACCAGGCGGACCTGGGCAAACATCTTCCTCGCCACAGCTGAAAGATGATGTTCCAATGTCAGCTGTGGATCGAGGAAGACGCCCAGGTTGCGGACCCTCTCTGAGGGGGTCAATAGTTCCCCCCCCCAGGGTAATGGAAGGACAGATGGAATTGTCCTTGAGAGGCAAGACCCACAGCCACTCTGTCTTGTCTGGGTTTAGTTTGAGTTTGTTGACACCCATCCAGGTCCCAACAGCCTCCAGGCACCGGCACATCACTTCCACTGCTTCGTTGACTGCTCTCAGATGTCTTGGGCAAGGCCATGCTCCTTGTGGCCCACAGTAACCAGACTGGTTGGTTTTGCTGCATTGCAGGGAGAGAGGAAGAAACTCATCTGTTTTGGGGAGCTGAATAAGATTGATGGGTTATCTCCTGCCTTAGATCAGGGAACCTGAACGAACGTAGGAGATAGACAGAGAACAGTGCCTGTGGGTGTTAGAATATGCGCTCCCACTCAAATCGCATCATACCACTCCGAGTTAAATTAGCATTTAATATATGTGTGTGAGTGTCTATAATTGCTGAATGTTTACAAGCTCATGAAATCTCAGAAGATTTTGGCAGTCTCTTGCGATTCCTGAGATCTTGTGAGATCTTGGAATGAGGTTGTCAAGGTTTTGTAATATTTGAGGTGAATTTGGTTAGGGTGCTAACTTTTGCGTGAAATGTTTTATCTCTGATATTTGATTCGACACAAAAATATGTAACCCTTCCCTGGTGCAGAGCTGAAGGGATTGGATACTGTAGCCTAGAGGATAATTCTCTGCCTTACAAGGCAAAGGTTGCAGGTTCAAGTCCCAGGGGGTATGGCTAGCTGATGAGGCCAAAATAAGGCCAAAATACATCTATCCTAGTCTCCCTTAATTTTCAAATTCAGCAAAAAAACATGTGACACACACACACACATACACACACACACATATATATATAAAATATCAGAGATAAAACATTTCACGCAAAAGTTAGCACCCTAAGCAAATTCACCTCAAATATTACAAAACATTTACAACCTCACATATCATATGTGTAGAATTATGTCCTCCACATTGTAATGTGTGTTTGTAATTTGCTTTTACTGTTCTGCAATTCTGGGTAAAAAATAACTCTGCACACCCAGCATCTTGATGAGCAAAAAGGTTTGAATTGGCTGACGTGGAAAAAAAATCTGCAATTCATAATTATTTAATTTTCTTTTTGAACCCAATCCAGAATATTAAAAGGTCACACTGTTCTTCAAACAGATTTTGTATTTAGTTTTCTGCACTCAGGCAACAACAGTATTATTCTGTTGAAATACTTCAAAAGAAAAGGATTTAGGGGTAGTGATTTCTGACAGTCTCAAAATGGGTGAACAGTGCAGTCAGGCGGTAGGGAAAGCAAGTAGGATGCTTGGCTGCATAGCTAAAGGTATAACAAGCAGGAAGAGGGAGATTATGATCCCACTATATAGAATGCTGGTGAGACCACATTTGGAATACTGTGTTCAGTTCTGGAGACCTCACCTACAAAAAGATATTGACAAAATTGAACGGGTCCAAAGACGGGCTACAAGAATGGTGGAAGGTCTTAAGCATAAAACGTATCAGGAAAGACTTAATGAACTCAATCTGTATAGTCTGGAGGACAGAAGGAAAAGGGGGGACATGATCGAAACATTTAAATATATTAAAGGGTTAAATAAGGTCCAGGAGGGAAGTGTTTTTAATAGGAAAGTGAACACAAGAACAAGGGGACACAATCTGAAGTTAGTTGGGGGAAAGATCAAAAGCAACATGAGAAAATATTATTTTACTGAAAGAGTAGTAGATCCTTGGAACAAACTTCCAGCAGAGGTGGTAGATAAATCCACAGTAACTGAATTTAAACATGCCTGGGATAAACATATATCCATCCTAAGATAAAATACAGAAAATAGTATAAGGGCAGACTAGATGGACCATTAGGTCTTTTTCTGCCGTCAGACTTCTATGTTTCTATGTTTCTATTCTGCATAATTGCATTTCCAATCAAAGAAAAGAAAAACTGTTTGCTTTAAATCATTTTGATTTTTTTTTATTCGAGATAAATCCCCAAGTCCTAAACATTTCTCAGATATTAGCAAAAGATCTCAATTGCTGCTGCAAGGTAAACAAACAAAACACGTTATAGATAGACCTCATCTTACAATTGTAGCAATTGTTTAAAGCATATTGCCACCAACAATCTGGGTCTCCATTTTACCCACCTTGGAAGGATGGAAGGCTGTGTCAAACTTGAGCCTGGTGGGATCTGATCTGCCAAACAGCAGGCAGCCGGCAGGCAGACAAGTAACCTGCAGTACTGCACTCTAACCACTGCGCCACCGAGGCTCTCGTTATGATTCTTGCAGCAGCCCCATAGTCATGTGATCAAATTGTGCGCTTGACACCTGGCATTTATTTACAACTGTTGCAGTTTTGGGGCGTCAAGTGATCACCATTTATGGCCTTCCAACAAGCAAAGTCAAAGATGGAAGCAGGGTTCATTTAACAATGGCACAGTGATTAATGGATGCAGTGATTTGCTTAATGACCATGGCAAAAAAAGCATACAAAATTAGGTATGATTAACTTAACTGCTTTGTTTAGGAATGAAACTCCTGGTCCCAAATGTGTCTTAAGTCAAAGACACCCCCACCCCACCCCCATTATACTGAAGGAACAAGAGGGACAAACCCAATTGATACCTTTGATAAAAGTTTCAGGGAACAATTGGTTAAGTAGATCAGGGGTCTCCAAACTCGGCAACTTTAAGCCTGGCGGACTTCAACTCCCAGCATTCCCCAGCCAGCTTTTCTGGGAGTTGAAGTCTGCCAGGCTCAAAGATGCCAAGGTTGGAGCCCCTTGCTCTAGAAGTTGCTAAAATATAACTCAGAACAACTTGTGCCACTTTGGCCTAAAATGAAGAATGCTGGGAACTGTAATTCTGTTTCTGCTTTGTATTTTTAACCAAAATATAGGCAGTCCTTAACATACAGTGGTTCATTTAATGACCACTTGAAGTAACAACAGCAATGAAAAAAGTGACTTATGACATTTTACACATTTACGACCTCCCCATGGTTGTGTCATCAAAATTCAGACACTTGGCAACTGACTCATATTTATGACGGTTGCAGTTTCCTCAAGGTCATGTGCAGAATGTGGCCATGCGAGCTATCATGGGCCTCCCTAGGTACGCCCACGTTTCATCAACACTTCGTGGCTTGAACTGGCTGCCGTTTTCCGGTCACAATTCAAAGTGTTGGTTATGACCTATAAAGCCCTTCATGGCATCGGACCAGAATGTCTACGGGATCGCCTTCTGCCGCACGAATCCCAGCGGCCGATTAAGTCCCATAGAGTTGGCCTTCTCCGGGTCCCATCGAGTAAACAATGCCATCTGGCGGGACCCAGGGAAAGAGCCTTCTCTGTGACGGCCCCAGCCCTCTGGAATCAACTCCCCCCGGAGATTCGAATTGCCCCCACCCTCCCTGTCTTCCGCAAGATGTTAAAGACCCACTTATGTCGCCAGGCATGGGGGGACTGATTCTCCCCCCTTTGCTGATTATAGCACTTGAGAATGGTATGATTGCGTAGTACTGATTTTTTTTTTAATATTAAGGGATTTTAACTTCCTTTTTACTAATATTAGATTTGTACCAGTTTTTTGTATTTTATTATTGTTGTGAGCTGCCCCGAGTCCTTGGAGAGGGGCAGCATACAAATCTAATAAATTATTATTATTATTATTATTATTATTATTATTATTATTATCCCCTTTTGCGACCTTCTGACAAGCAAAATAAATGAGGGACCCAGATTCACTTAACAATTATGTTACTAACTTAACAACTGTGGCAAGGAAGTTCATAGCATTGGGTAAAACTCACTTAATAAATGCCTCAGTTAGTGACAGAAACTTTTGATAACTCAATTGTGGTCGTCAACTGAACACGACCTGTCATGGCCAGCTGATGATGAATCCAACCATAGCTTATAATAGATGGACATACCAGGCACAATTTTGGCCAATGTAGTTGGCCTATCTGACAAACTGCCCCACCAGCCAGGAGCAACGGAGAAGATGGAGAGGTAGGAAAACTCCCCTACCTTGTTGGTTTCTTGGCTACAGCGTTGATGTTCTTCCCGCAAAGTACGTTGCCGATCGGGAGGTACTTCAGCCCCTGGTGCCGTCTGAATTCCACTCTCCCGCAGTGTTGCGATGTACTCTTTGCGACAGGCCTTGTGATAAAGAGTTTTGGCCTTCTCTGCCTGAATGTAGAAGTTGAAGATGAAGAGGAGGAGGAAAGGGATGAAAAATCAGGACAGTTGGGACACAGTAGTCCCAGAAATCCTGCTTCTTAGTTTCCATATACCCTTAATTTATGGAGTCAGTGGGAAGGAAATAAGGCTACGTAGGCAGTCTCCTACTACAGTGGTACCTCGGTTTTCGAACGCTTCTCAGTTCGAACAAATCGGTATTCGACCAGGAAATTCAAGAAACTTTTGCCCTGAAATCCAAACAAATATTTGGAACTCGAACACTCGAGAGAGCTGAAGACAGAAGCCGGCAAGCTACACAGAGAGAGCGAGCCAGGGACAGTAGCGGGCGAGCGAGAGAGCTGAAGATAGAAGCCCGCAAGCTACAGAGAGAGAGAGAGAGAGAACCAGGGACGAGCAAGAGAACTGAAGACGGAAGCCGGCAAGCTACAGAGAGAGAGACACACACACATGGGGACAGAAGCAGGCAAGCTAGAGGGAGAGACAACTGAGGAGGGGAATTTATTTTAAATTGTTTCAGTTCTCAACTAAATCGGTTCTCGACCACACTTCCAGAACGAATTGTGGTCGAGAACCAAGGTACCACTGTATTCATAAACTGAGGACTCCGTCAAATTTCATGTTGGACCTAGTCGGAAAAGGGTAGAGATCAGGGCAGTGGTGAAATCATTTTTTTTTACTACCGGTTCTGTGGGCGTGGCTTGGTGGGAGTGGTGTGACTTGGTGGGAGTGGCTTGGCGGGCATCATAGGGGAAAGATACTGCAAAATCCCATTCCCTCCCCATTCTGGGGCCAGACAGAGTTGGTGTTAGCCAGTTCTCAGAACTACTAAATGTCTGCTACCAGTTTTGCAGAACCTGTTGGGTTTCACCTTTGGAGCAAGGGTCAAGGGAGAGAGAGAAATACAAGTTCACAATGAAGATAAACTTGGTTCACCAGGCTAATTCTGGTTCCTGAACAAACCTTGGATTCTATCCCTCCATGTCTTTACCTATCTCTACACCTTGAGAATCCCAAAGGTTCTTCCTACCTTCTTGAGCTTCTTTGTCCAGGGTTTCTGAGCCCGCTGGAAACCATTTTCTAGCTCGCAAGCTTCCTTGAAGCCTCCAAAGAGCTTGCGGTGATAGGAGTCATGCTGCCAGGATCGGATACGTCCAGTATCCTCAGAAACCAAAGTCCTTTGCATCTCCATGTGTAGCCGGCTTAACCGCTCAGAAGCCCCCAGGAAAGCTTGCCATGCTCGGAGTAGGGAACCATATGCCGGGCCTAGAAGTGAAAGAAGAAGGATAGGGAAAGACAGGATGAATTCCTTCATTGCAGCAAAATTGAGAACAAGTGATTTATTGGGATTTGAAGAATGCAACTTTGATACTTTATTGAGGATCTGGAGAACTGGAAAAGTGATCTCAGTAGAGAAGCCATTATAAAATTGACTTCATTGGCAACTTTTACTCTGTTATAATCATGTGCGGGATTTTCTCCCCGTTGACAAAATTGAACGGGTCCAAAGACAGGCTACAAGAATGGTGGAAGGTCTTAAGCATAAAACGTATCAGGAAAGACTTAATGAACTCAATCTGTGTAGTCTGGAGGACAGAAGGAAAAGGGGGGACACAATCGAAACATTTAAATATGTCAAAGGGTTAAATAAGGTCTAGGAGGGAAGTGTTTTTAATAGGAAAGTGAACACAAGAACAAGGAGAAACAGTCTGAAGTTAGTTGGGGGAAAGATCAAAAGCAACATGAGAAAATATTATTTTACTAACAAACTTCCAGCAGACGTGGTAGATAAATCCACAGTAACTGAATTTAAACATGCCTGGGATAAACATATATCCATCCTAAGATAAAATACAGAAAATAGTATAAGGGCAGACTAGATGGATCAAGAGGTCTTTTTCTGCCGTCAGTCTTCTATGTTTCTATGTTTCTCCACTAACACAGATGTTAGTGCATAGGAAGTGAGGGTGGGCAGAGATCCATATTTAGATTGATAGACAAAAAAATTGGCCTACTGTAAACGAGTCTTTTTCAACCTTGGACACATTTGGACTTCAACTCCCAGAATTCCTCAGTTACCCCAGCTAATCACACATCTTTTTTTGTAATACTTTTTGTTGAATTTTTTTCAATTAAAAAGACAAAACATAATTTCACTCATACAGTTTGTCACTATCGGAATTTCCTTCTTCATTCTACATTTTCTCTACCTAAGGCTATTATTCTTAATTTAAACATTATTACTATTTACAATTTTATGTGTGTTGTATATTATTTTACATCTATTTACATTTTACATTTACATCATTTTATATTAATTTACGCATTAATTTTACTTTCCCTTTCAAGCCAATCATATAATCTATTCCATATTTTGTAATACATTGTTTCCACTCTCTCTCTCTCAATTTCATTGTTAGTTTACTCATTTCTGCGCTTTCTAGCATCTTTTTATAATCATTGTGTTTGAGGGTGTTTTTCCTTTCTTCCAATTTTGGGTGAATTTGATTCTCACTGTGGTAATTATATGATGACTAACATATTAAATTTCCTTTATCATATTTTCTTTTATTATTCCTAGAAGAAACAGTTCTGATCTCATCTCAATTTTTCTGTTTCGTTATCTCCTCAATCCTTTTTTAATTATCCCCCAATATTTCCTTAAATTGGGACATGTCCACCATACAGTATATGGTAGAATGTCACTTGTATGTCATTACATTTCCAGCAATTGGGTGATATGGATGGATACATTTTGGGCAATCTCATTGGTGATAGATGCCATCTGTAAAACATTTTATATGTGTTTTCTTTGTATGCGGCCAACATTAACAATTTGTAATTTTTTTCCCAACTGTTCCCAGTGCTCTAATTTGATGTATCCAAAGTTTTTGACCCAGGCTAGCATTGATTCTTTTACAAATTCCTGCTCCATTTTATGTTTTAAAAGACAATTATATACATTGGTTATCACTTTTTCTTCTGTGTATGTTAATAATAATAATAACAACAACAACAACAACAAAAAACTTTGGAAGGGATCTTGGAGGTCTTCTAGTCCAACCCACTGCTTAGGTAGGAAACCTTACACTACTTCAGACAGATGGTTATCCAACATCTGTTTAAAAACTTTTAGTGTTGGAGCATTCACAAATTCTGGAGGCAAGCTGTTCCACTGATCAACCATTCTGATTGTGAGGAGATTTCTCCTTAGTTCTAAGTTACTTCTCTCCTTGTTTAATTTCCACCTATTGCTTTTTGTTCAGGTGCTTTTGAGAATAGCAACCCCTGAGATATTGGAAGACTGCTATCATGTCTCCCCTAGTCTTTCTTTTCATTAAACTAGCCATGCCCAGTTCCTGCAACCATTCTTCATATGTTTTAGCTTCCAGTCCCCTAATCATCTTTGTTGTTCTTCTCTGTACTTTTCTAGAGTCTCAATATCCTTTTTTGCATTGTGGCAATCAAAACTTAATGCAGTATTCCAAGTGTGGCCTTACCAAGGCCTTATAAAGTGGTATTAACAGTAAATGCGATCTTTATTCTATCTCTGTTAATGCAGCCTAGAACTGTGTTGACATTTTTGGCAGCTGCTGCACACTGCTGGCTCATAGCATAGCAAATCTGTCTGTCCATCACCCTGGGGGGGGATTATTGACCCCCTCAAAGAGGGTCCGCAATTTGGGCGTCCTTCTCGATCCACAGTTCACAATAGAGAAACATCTTTCAGCTGTGGCAAGGGGGGCGTTTGCCCAGGTTCACCTGGTGCACCAGTTGCGGCCCTACCTGGATTGGGACTCACTGCTCACAGTCACTCATGCCCTCATTACCTCGAGGCTCGACTACTGTAACACTCTCTACATGGGGCTACCTTTGAAGAGTGTTCGGAAAGTTCAGATCGTGCAGAATGCAGCTGTGAGAGCAATCATGGGCCTCCCTAGGTATGCCCATGTTACACCAACACTCCGCAGTCTGCATTGGTTGCCGATCAGTTTCCGGTTACAATTCAAAGTGTTGCTTATGACCTATAAAGCCCTTCATGGCACCGGACCAGAATATCTGCGAGACCACCTTCTGCCGCTCGAATCCCAGTGGCCGGTTAGGTGCCACAGAGTTGGCCTTCTCCGGTTTCCGTCAACTAAACAATGTTGGCTGGCGGGACCCAGGAGAAGAGCCATCTCTGTGGTGGCCCCGACCCTCTGGAACCAGTTCTTCCCGGAGATTAGGATTTCCCCCACCCTCCTTGCCTTTCGTAAACTTCTTAAAACCCACCTCTGCCGTCAGGCATGGGGGAACTGAGACATCTCCCCTTTCCTATGTAGTTTTATGTATGGAATGTTTGTGTGTATGCTTTTTATATAAGGGCTTTTTTAGGTTTTTAATGTAAAATTGTTATTTTAGACTTTAATATTAGATTTGCTATTGTATATTGTTTTATCACTGCTGTGAGCCGCCCCGAGTCTACGGAGAGGGGCGGCATACAAATCTAATAAATAATAATAAATAATAATATATGGCAGCTGTAGGAGTGTCCATAGAGTAAGCTTTAAAAAAGTCACGACGGCAGCTATGACTATGTAATTGAAACTCCACCTGGTTTTTTTATGTTCATCACGGTGCTTTGATTGCCTTATCACACCTAACAGCTTGACACCATTGGCCATCAGAGAACCATGAATTTGATATCAGACATTTCAGCTATGCTCATGGGCTGCAGAAATGGGCCTCAAAATTATTTATTATTATTATTATTATTATTATTATTATTATTATTATTATTATTATTGGGTTTGTATGCCGCCCCTCTCCGTAGACACTCGGGGCGGCTAACAACAGTAGTACAAAACATCATGTAAATCCAATACTAAAACTAATACTAAAACAATTAAGAAAAACCCTTATTATAAAACCAAACATACAAACAAACATACCATGCATAAATTGTAAAGGCCTAGGGGGAAAGAATATCTCAGTTCCCCCATGCCTGACAGCAGAGGTGGGTTTTAAGGAGCTTACAAAAGGCGAGGAGGGTGGGGGCAATTCTAATCTCCGGGGGGAGTTGGGCCAGAGGGCCAGGGCCACCACAGAGAAGGCTCTTCCCCTGGGGCCTGCCAAAGGACATTGTTTTGTTGATGGGACCCGGAGAAGGCCCACTCTGTGGGACCTAACAGGTCGCTGGGATTCGTGCAGCAGAAGGCGGTCTCGTAGATACCCTAGTCCGGTGCCATGAAGGACTTTATAGGTGATAACCAACACTTTGAATTGTGACCATAAACTGATCGGCAACCAATGCAGACTGCGGAGTGTTGGTGTTACATGGGCATTTTTGGGAAAGCCCATGATTGCTCTCGCAGCTGCATTCTGCACGATCTGAAGTTTCTGAACATTCTTCAAAGGTAGCCCCATGTAGAGAGCATTACAATAGTCAAACCTCGAGGTGATGAGGGCATGAGTGACTGTGAGCAGTGACCCCCGGTCAAATAGGGCCACAACTGGTGCACCAGGCGAACCTGGGCAAATGCCCCCCTCGCCACAGCTGAAAGATGTTTCTCTCAATGTTCTAGAGTGCAACATTTATTACTGATTTTTGACAGGATACTTCCTGACCACAGATTGCCCAACTATGGTTTACAGTCTATAATAACACGATGATAGCATCCTTTGGAATGACATCACCTGGAGTTCAGGAGATAACTCCCCAAAATATATGTATCCTGAATTATTTGCAGATGAATCCCAGCATTTTACTGATTGCTCAACTGCAGTTTCGGGTACGTTAAAAAGAAAAGAAAACCTAACAGCATTCTCATATAATAGATGTTAAAATGCTGCAGGGCAAGTCTCTGGAATACAGAACATTTAGATTGTCTGAGATAACTTTTAAAAGGCACAATTTATTCGGCTTTTCAATTGCACTGGTTGTCAACAGCAACTATCCATGGAAAAACAGTTTCTTCTGTAGGCATCAGAGCAAAGATATTATCAACCCATCAGAAATACTTATTCTTCCATATACCTTATCAAGATGAAATTGTTACTTCAAAAGGGAAAGAAAAATACAGTATCCAGAGCCATATCATGGGAAATATCTACCTCTCTTTTGATGTTACAACTAGGGTAGTTTTAGGAAATGCATTATAGTATTATGACTAGCTATATCAACATTCTAAATAAATACAGCAGCACTGGGAAAGTTGAAAGGAGAATTTTCCTGGAACATTTTTTAAAAGTCTTCCATAGTATATTCTAAGAATAAAAAAATGAACTAAAAGTTTGTTCAGGAACAAACTTTATTGGATCTTGAAATAGAAGAGACTTTTCCTGCTGCTGAGCTGAAATATTTTACATCCATGTGATCTCTAGAAAACTACATTTGCTGTCCCTTGTTTCCACCATTCATAATCATTGCAATCATCATTACATGTAAAGTAATTGGCAATAAAACCTGATTTTGTATACTTCGAGGTTGTGTTTGAATGATTTTGAACAAATGCTTTTAGCATAGCAAGGAATAATAGGTTTCACACATGGACTGGGGACAAATTGAGGGCAGGATAATGGAGACATGGTAGGAAAAAAAGGTTGCAAGGATCCTTTGGGGCAATACTGTAGTTAGGTATAACTGGAGAAAGACCCAAAAAGGCTGGTGGGATACTAATTCCCTTAACTCCCTATATTGCTTTCTGTTTTTGTGGTGAGTTGATGCTTTGCCTACAGAAATAAATCAGAGTAAAACTGCATAACTCAGACCTTGGAGACATGGAGAAGCATCAACGACACAAGGATGGTTGGATTTACAACGCACTCTAGTAATGTTGCAAATAACTTGTGAATAAACATTCGAGGTGTGGCAAAGTATTGGCCTTAATCCTAAAGGAAATAGCAAGCATACTAACTTACAGTTAGAACATATATTTCTATCAGTTTTTTTCCCACTCCTATCAGTTTTTTCCCCATTTTTTTCAAATGAAACAAAGCAAACCAGAATTTGGAACCTCCATAGCAAAAGGAAAAAAGTGTGCAATAGGGTTGATATTCCTGGAGGCGTCTGTAATATGGTAAATGATTTAGCTTTACTAGATAAATGGTCAAAGCAATGGAAACTGCAGTTTAATGTTTCCAAATGTAAAATAATGCACTTGGGGAAAAGGAATCCTCAATCTGAATATTGTATTGGCAGTTCTGTGTTAGCAAATACTTCAGAATAAAAGGATTTAGGGGTAGTGATTTCTGACAGTCTCAAAATGGGTGAACAGTGCAGTCAGGCGGTAGGGAAAACAAGTAGGATGCTTGGCTGCATAGCTAGAGGTATAACAAGCAGGAAGAGGGAGATTGTGATCCTGCTGTATAGAGCGCTGGTGAGACCCCATTTGGAATACTGTGTTCAGTTCTGGAGACCTCACCTACAAAAAGATATTGACAAAATTGAACAGGTCCAAAGGCAGGCTACAAGAATGGTGGAAGGTCTTAAGCATAAAACGTATCAGGAAAGACTTAATGAACTCAATCTGTATAGTCTGGAGGACAGAAGGAAAAGGGGGGACATGATCGAAATATTTAAATATATTAAAGGGTTAAATAAGGTCCAGGAGGGAAGTGTTTTTAATAGGAAAGTGAACACAAGAACAAGGGGACACAATCTGAAGTTAGTTGGGGGAAAGATCAAAAACAACATGAGAAAATATTATTTTACTGAAAGAGTAGTAGATCCTTGGAACAAACTTCCAGCAGACGTGGTAGATAAATCCACAGTAACTGAATTTAAACATGCCTGGGATGAATATATATCCATCCTAAGATAAAATATAGAAAATAGTATAAGGGCAGACTAGATGGACCATGAGGTCTTTTTCTGCCGTCAGACTTCTATGTTTCTATGTTTCTATGTAAGGATGAAACCACTCACTTGCGTCAACAAGGGGCCGCCATTTGCGAGTCCATTCATCCATCATCAAAGCATAGCTTCGTTCGATCTTTGCCCGTTCCTGGAAACAAGCTACAATCTGGTCACAGACACGATACCCATCGTCCAGATGTTTAACTGTGCTCTGATAGTGATTGGGCTGCAGGAGAAGAGATGGGAAGAAAGGATGGGGAATTGTCTCAGTCTCGTGGTGCAGGAATGCCCCTTCAAAAGAATGCCTACCGTTTAATGCCTTGCCTTACAAACCCCACGGAATTCTACCTCCTCTGGGGTCCTGTGAATTCCAACCAGGATCAAACCAACCCCATTTGAAGTTTTTGAAAAACAGAGAATCCCAAGCACTATCATTAAGTGTTCCAGAAAAAAAACAAGCATAAATTAGGTATTATGACTTTTAATTACTTTAAAAGACTATGGGGTAATGGGATAAATGTGTTTTCAAAACTGGAAGTCTTTGCACAACATGCTAATCCATAATTTACCAAATTACAGTGTGCTCAATTAACCCAGTTCTCTGAACTTGCACAACACAGAGAACCATAAATTATGAGTTGGGTTCATTCATCACAATAGGTTAAAGTACGAGTAGCTAGTCTGAAGTTCAAGGAACATTGCTTTTAAGTTATCGTTTATTTTTTTAAAAACTCAGCGGTGGGGGTGGGGAAATGTAGCCAGACAGCAAAAAATTCTGATACTGATGTTTGCAGTGTTGTTGTCAAGTTCTTTTTTTCCTGTTTAAGATCAAGTGGTATGATAATGAAAAATCCACATTAAGAGAACGGGAAATTTTGAATAAACAGAGTGTTGATGTCCTAATTAGATTAGATTAGATTTATTGGATTTATATGCCCCCCCTCTCCGCAGACTTGGGGCGGCTCACAACAATGGCAATCCTAATCTCAGGGAGCAGCTGTTTCCAGAGGGTCGGAGTCACCACAGAGAAGGCTCTTCCCCTGGATCCCACCAGATGACATTGTTTAGTCGACGGGACCCGGAGAAGGCCCACTCTGTGGGACCTAACCGGTCGCTGGGATTCGTGCAGCAGAAGGCGGTCCCTGAGATATTCTGGTCCGGTGCCATGAAGGGCTTTATAGGTCATAACCAACACTTTGAATTGTGACCAGAAACTGATTGGCAACCAATGCAGACTGCGGAGTGTTGGAGTAATATGGGCATACTTAGAGAAGCCCATGATTGCTCTCGCAGCTGCATTCTGCACGATCTGAAGTTTCCGAACACTTTTCAAAGGTAGACCCATGTAGAGAGTGTTACAGTAGTCGAGCCTCGAGGTGATGAGGGCATGAGTGACTGTGAGCAATGACTCCCGGTGCAAATAGGGCCGCAACTGGCGCACCAGGCGAACCTGGGCAAACGCCCCCCTCGCCACTGCTGAAAGATGTTTCTCTAATGTGAGCTGTGGATCGAGGAGGACCCCCAAGCCTAATGTGGTTTTCTTCATAGCGATTTGGGACTGTTGTTGCTTTCTTCTATTTTTTTTCCAACTTTCTAATCTAGGTTACAACTTGGATATGTCTTCATTACCTTTAGGGAAATCAGAAACCTTCAGCACCACAGCTCTCCCAGCTTCGCTTTTTGCTACCCTTTCGTTAATGTCATGCAGTTTCGACTTCATTGATTTTTATCCCATGGAATTCATATAGGGCTGCCCTTGTAGCCAGTTCAGAAGTTGCAGAATTCAGCAGAGTGGGCAGCTTACAGATGGATTTTGGGATGCCCGTGTTGTACCTCTCCTCTGAGACCTGCACAAGCTTCTAGTGTGATTCTGAATGAAATTCAGAGCCAGCTTGCTCTGGTGATTATGGCACCAGGTTAGAAAGCAGGAGACCGTGAGTTCAAGTCCTCCCCTTAGGCCTGAAAGCCAAGTCATTCTCTCTTGGCCCAGCTCAACTCACAGAGTTGCTATTATGGGGAAATAGAAAGAGGAAGTGTGGTTGAATATGTTCGCCACCTTGAGTTATTTGTAAATATGATAAAGGCAGGATGCAAATAAGCAAATAAATAAATAAACTGCTGTTAATCCAACCCAGTGCTTCTCAATTATTTTCTGTTATGCCCCCCCTCCCCCCGGCAGGAAGAAGTAAACACTTCATGCCCCCCCCAAAACTCTCCGTCGGGACAATTGTAATATTCAGCACATTTTCACTGAAAAAAACTCAAGCAGTTTATCAGCGTGATTGGGGTGTACAGTAATGTGTTTTGGTGACGCCTTAATTTATTTGGCTTCATGCTGTCCGCTGCCAACATTATTAGACACAGGAAGGAAGGAAGGGAAGGAGGGAGGGAAGGAAGGAAGGAAGAAAGGAAAGGAAGGAAAGGAAGGAAGGAAGAAGGAAAGGAAGGAAGGAAGGAAGGAAAAGAAGGAAGGAAGGATGGGAGGGAGGGAGGGAAGGAAGGAAGGAAGAAAGGAAGGGAAGGTCATTTGTGATGCCTTCCATCACTCTCAGATGTCAGATTCACACAATATGCTCCACCAGATGTTTTGTATTTTTGTTTTGTAGTTCGGCATGTGATGCAAACTCAGCCCATTTGGTTAATTTAAGATTCAAGGTATTCTGGTGATTTGAAATGGGGGAGCTCAATAAATGAGTCAAACGTGTTACATAAACATAAGATTGAGCCTCCTCCCCTTCTGCCACCCTGCTCACCATCCTTACTCACCATCCAGAAGCTGTTGGTAGTTGGCTCATCGGCAGCCACCTCGCTGTATATCACAGACATGGTGTCACCTGTTTAGAGGGAACAGGTTTCATAGTGCATCCAAAAGTATCAAATAAAGTTCTCATCTTCAACAATTGTTTTGGAACCATTTTTCAGATGTAATCATGAAGAACCTAACTTTTTTTTAATTTTTAACAACAAAGTCCAGAAAACAGCAACACACGATTCCTGAAGAACTGCGATCAGATACTCTTCCACAATGGCCAAACCCACACGCTGCTATTTATAGCAGCAGCCCTAATTACTGGAGCCCCACCCAAACACAGGTGGCCTCTCTTATCTCCTGTAATATGTCCTTACTTGGTCTCTTCTATGCATAATTCTGCGCTTGCGTGGGTCCAAGGCGTCTTCATCCGAATCAATGGAAGATAATGGAGATTGACTGCCTTGTCTGTGTGCCAGCCCCCCTCTGCCGAGTCACTCCCACCTTCTTCTTCGTTCGAGGAAACTAAACTCTGAACTGACTCTGTCGGCAATAACACAGGCCTGTGACATGTTGAAGTTTCCCCTGCATCCACCTCCACATTCCCTGGGGCAGGAGCTGGGCCAGAGCCAACCACAACACATAAGTTATAAAAATATTTATTTGTACTCATATTCTAGCATCATACATGTTTTTATCATAAACCCATTTTCCTTTTTTCTGTCCATTTACATCACGAAGAACCTAATTTAATACCATGTGAGAATGACCTTGGAAGGCAGAAGGGAGAGCCACAAATTGAGCAAAAGATATCTCAGCCCACCAAAGGAGAAGGATGTGGTAGATGTTACACTTTCTGTTTTATTTTATTTTATTCTGTTTTATTTTATTAATTATAAAATTTATTGGTTCCCCAACTTACCACAAGGCAGTGCTTCTCAATTATTTCCTGTTACGCCCACCCTAAATAGAAGTAAATAGTATCAGGGCCCACCTCACCCGACTTGCCACCCTCAAATTGAAACCCACTGCAAGATTCGTGTCCTACCTGATACTTATACCAGTACAGTGGTACCTTGACATATGAGTTTAATTCATTCCAGACCCAAGCTCGTAAGTCGATCAACTCGCATCTCACACAAATGCCTTTAGACTTTGTTTTTCGCGCCAAGATAACTGGAAGCAATTGAGATTCTTGCGCCACCTAGTGGAAGCTCGGCTCCTATCCCGAATTTGAGCTCGGGTGCTGAACAGAAATTTCGCTCGCGTCGCAGCTCGTAACTTGGAATACTCGCATGTGGAGCAGCTCGTATCTAGAGGTACTACTGTACCTCTGTTGCATTCCTCAGCGTTGTGTCCAGGGCAACCCGTTCTGAAAAGAAAATGTCTCGTGACTTCAAGAAGTTTGACTGAACTCACGAGAAGTTTTCTTTTAGAACGGGAACATGATGGAGATACCGGTACAAGTGTCAGGTAGGATGCATGTCCTACTCCCTGCGGCAAAAAAAGCCACGTAAAAAACCCTGAATAATAAATTAACCATGTGCAGAAGCAAAAAATTGCTAAAATCTCACACACATGCGCATCCTCTTGCAAGATTTCAGTGCGTCACGCTGGGGACACTTCACAAACAGCGCATCGGTAGCAGCTGTAATTGCAATCTGCCCCTATAGGTGGCCTATAAATTACTAAACCAATCAATCCCTCTGAAAGCAGAAGAAAACTGCAAGTATTTGCTCCTAACTGTTCAAAAGTGCCTTACATTGAATTAGAGCAACTTTGTTCATATGGACACTTCTAGGTATGTTGGGACTGGAGGTTTTTAAAGAAGTGGCTGGACAGTCACTTATCAGAAATGCTAAGACACCTTTCCCCCAGGCTTATTATAATTTATGTTTGGTATGTATGTGCTGTTTGGTTTTTAATTATGATAGGGTTTTTAGGTTTTTTTAATATTAGATATAATATTGTTTTTATCGTTGTTGTGAGCCGCCCCGAGTCTTCGGAGAGGGGCGGCATACAAATCTAATAAATTATTATTATTATTATTATTATATTTATTTATTCATTCATTCATTCTTCTATGCCGCCCAATCCGAAAGGACTCAAGGCGGCTTACAACAATATAAAAAACAATTAAAAAGAAGTCAAAACCCAAATAAAAACCCATAATAAACTAAATAATCAACATACATATATAGATAGCATTCATACAGTTTGGTCATGCTAGTTGTTAATTCATGGCCCCCAGGCCTGCCAGCAAAGCCAGGTCTTCGTGGCCTTTTGGAAAGCAGTGCGGACCTTGGGAGGGGGGAGTTGATTCCATAGAGCCGGGGCTGCAACAGAGAAGACCCTCCTCCATGGCCCCAGCAACCTGCATTGCTTAGTCAATAGGACCTGGAGGAGGCCAACTTCGTGTGCTCTTATAGGTTTCTGGGAGGTATATGCAGCAGGAGACGGTCCCATAAATAGTCTGGCCCTGAGCCATATAGGGCTTTATAGGTAATAACCAACACCTTGAATTATTCCCGGAGACTAATAGGAAGCCAGTACAGCTCACCGAGTGTAGTGTTATATGGATGAACCGAGGTATATCCATGACAGCTCACGTGGTTGCATTCTGGACAATTTGCAGTCTCCGAACACTCTTCAAGGGTAGCCCCATGTAGAACGCGTTGCAATAATCAAGACGGGAGGTGATGAGGGCCTGAGTGACTGTGCGCAGAGCCTGCTGGTCCAAGTAAGGCTGCAACTGGTAAACCAGACGAACCTGGGCAAAGGTCCCCCTGGCCACAGCTGAGAGGTGGTGATCAAGGCTCAGCTGTGGATCCAGGAAGACACCCAAGTTGCAGACCCTATTTGAGGGGGTCAAGATATAGGACCATGATGGTGAACCTATGGCATGTGGACCACAAGTGGCACGCGAAGTCCTCTCCACTGCACAGGTGTGAGTGCCTCCCACTGGCCAGCTGATTTTCAGCTCAGACAGGCTAATAATAATAATAATAATAATTATTATTATTATTATTATTATTAGTAGTAGTAGTAGTAGTAGTAGTAGTAGTAGTAGTATTAATTAGATTTGTATGCCGCCCCTCTCCGAAGACTCGGGGCAGCTCATGCTTTCTCCCCACTTTCTGCGACCCATGCCTTCCAAGATCTCTGGAGATTCCACCCCATCGCTGTTTGGGCATGCAAGGCTTCCCTCCCTCCCATCTCCGTTTGGGGAAATAGGATCCCCCCCTCCCCAGCTCTGTTTGGAGAAAGAGGATTTCCCCCTCCCTCACAGCTCTGTTTGGGAATGGAGAGGCTTTTACCCACTACCACTACTGTTTTGGGAGGGGAGTCCAAAACAGGGGGTGTCGTTCGTTTGTGCGTGCATGCGCAGTGGATCATGTGCACATGTGCAGGAGGTGAGACATTCAGGAGGAGCATTGCATTATGGCTGTGAGTCTTTCCTGATACGTTTTATGCTTAAGACCTTCCACCATTCTTGTAGCCCGTCTTTGGACCCGTTCAATTTTGTCAATATCTTTTTGTAGGTGAGGTCTCCAGAACTGAACACAGTATTCCAAATGTGGTCTCACCAGCACTCTATATAGCGGGATCATAATCTCCCTCTTCCTGCTTGTTATACCTCTAGCTATGCAGCCAAACATCCTACTTGCTTTCCCTACCGCCTGACTGCACTGTTCACCCATTTTGAGACTGTCAGAAATCACTACCCCTAAATCCTTCTCTTCTGAAGTTTTTGCTAACACAGAACTGCCAATACAATACTCCGATTGAGGATTCCTTTTCCCGAAGTGCATTATTTTACATTGGGAAACATTAAACTGCAGTTTCCATTGCTTCCATGAGTGAGCACTCATGCACGTGTGACAATGCCCATGCGCACACTTTCGGCCCCTGAGGGGGAAAAGGTTTGGCATCACTGATATAGGATTTCCTGTTTGAGGAGGCTGGACTAGAGGACCTCCAAAGTCCTGTCCAGCTTTATCCTGATTCGATGACTAAAAGCCCCATCGGCTGGGAAAAGGCCAAGTTCCTTAGCTTTGTTTCATGTGGACAGATTTTCCCCAAATGAGATGAGGTAGAAAAAATTTCCCCCCTCTATTTATGAAATAAATGACTCCATTGATCAGATTTCAGAAAACGTATGTATGTGTGTGTAGATATAAGAAATTACATCTATACACACGTACTTATCATAATAAGCACTTTTGTTTTGCAAGTTTAATTAAAAGAAAGATTCAAACCTTGTAGATCACATAAAAGTTGGTGCATTAGCACAGTGTTTTTCAACCAGTGTGCTGTGGCACACTAGTGTGCCGCGAGACATGGTCAGGTGTGCCGCGAAGCTCAGAGAGAAAGAAAGCAAGAGAAAGAGCGAGAGAGAAAGAGAACAAGAGAAAGAAAGAAAGAGAGAGAGCAAGAGCGAGAAAGAAAGCAAGAGAGAGAGAAAGAGAACAAGAGAAAGAAAGAGAGAGAGAGAGAGAGAGAGAGAAAGAGAGGGAGGGAAGGAGAGAGAGAGAAAGACATAGAGGGACGTAGGGAGGGAGAGAGAAAGAGAGCAAAAAAGAGAGGAAGGAAGAGAAAGAAAGAGGGATGGAGAGAGAGAGAGAAAGAGGAAGGAAGGGAGAGAAAGAGGGAGGGAGAAAGAAATAGAGCGAAGGGGAGGAAGAGAGAGAGATAATTTTTTTTGTCCAAACTTTTTTTAGCCCCTCTCCTCCCCCCCCCCCCCGCCGCTCAATGTGCCCCAGGGTTTCGTAAATGTAAAAAATGTGCCGCGGCTCAAAAAAGGTTGAAAATCACTGCATTAGCAGCATAGATGATTTGGCATAAGCAAATTATAGAAGAAATGTTACAGAACCTTTAATTAAATCCAGAGCTATTTATTCGAATTCAATTTAGACATTCCCAATCTTGGACTAGCAGCTATCTTCAAATTTGCCAACTTTAAAACTTGTGGACTTCAACCCCCACAAGTCTTCAGCCAGCAGTAGCTGAAGTCTACAAGCCTTAAAGTTGCCGAGTTTGGGGACCCTTGTCATAAAGCAATATTTTTTATTTATTTTTTTTATTTATTCTTTGTCCAATATACAATACATATGAAAGAGAATAGACATTAAGTAATATATATAATGATCGAAAGTAAGAAAGAAGAGAAGTAGGAGGAAAGGAGAGAAAATGTATGATATATGAGATAAGGAAAGAAGATTGGACAGGGGACGATAGGCACATCAGTGCACTTATGTACGCCCCTTACTGGCCTCTTAGGAACCTGGAGAGGTCAATCGTGGAGAGTCTTAGGGAGAAATGTTGGGGGCTGGGGGCTGACACCACTGAGTCTGGCAATGAGTTCCACGCTTCGACAACTCGATTGTTAAAGTTTGCATGCTCACTTTGACAATTTGAGGATTTACCCTTCATATGTTTATGTTAAGAAATTGTCTTTCTCCATATATTATCTTCTAAAATCTTTTAGAAGTTGCTCATCCCAACGATTACAACAAACATTTATACAACATGCCTTATTTCAGCATTCTCTTTTCAGAAGTATAGAGGTAGCTCTTTTAGGAATTGTATACGGTGGTACCTCTTAAGAACTTAATTTGTTCCGTGACCAGGTTCTTAACTAGAAAAGTTTGTAAGTAGAAGCAATTTTTCCCATAGGAATCAACGTAAAACCAAATAATGTGTACAAACCCATTAGGAAAGAAATAAAAGCTCAGAATTTGGGTGGGCGGAGGAGGAGGAACAAGAGGAGGTAGACAGTTGCTGCCGAAGGAAGAAGGTGAGGTGAGAGGAATCAAAAGTCCAAAACTTTAAAGCTAAAAAAAAAAAGAGAGACTCTGAGGCAGCGAAGAGGAGCACGTGCCTCCCATACACCCGGCACGAGGCTGCCTCCCATACACTGCGCCAGAGAGAGAAACCCAGGGGGAATGGCAGGAAACTCGCCGAGCCTTTGTGCCACTCTCAAATTTCCTGGGAAATTTTTCCGGGCTCAGGTTCTTAAGTAAAAAATGTTTCTTAAGAAGAGGCAAAAAAATCTTGAACACCCAGTTCTTATCTAGAAAAGTTCTTAAGCAGAGGCGTTCTTAGGTAGAGGTACCACTGTATTTCTAAATAGTACTTATATAGCTCAACACTGCCCCTAGACTGTTTGTTGAGTTTTATACAGTACAGTGTAAGAAACCCTGAATAACAGCCTACATCTTTTCCCAATTGCTATATTGATTTTGGTGTCACTTTCCATGCTTGTTCTTTAAGATGCATCCATGGTCTTTTTCTTCTTTTTGCAATGAGTGATCCCATTGCAAATAGATCCATTTTATTAGCAGTCAATTGAAGGATCCATTAAGAGTCTAATTTCAACTATTAACTTGCTGATCAAAAAAAGCTGGAATGCCATTATGGATACAAAAACAGCTAATGTTCACGAAATGGTTATTTCTCTATCGGAAAAAATGTGAAAATGGGATTCTTCTCTCCCACCTTCCAAGGAAACATAAGTACAGTGGTACCTCTACCTAAGAATGCCTCTACTTACGAACTTTTCTAGATAAGAACCGGGTGTTCCAGATTTTTTTGCCTCTTCTCAAGAACCATTTTCCACTTACAAACCTGAGCCTCCAAAACTGTAACCTAAAAAGGCATGGAGAAGCCTCGATGAGGCCTCTCTAGGAATCTCCTGGGAGGAACAGGGCCGGAAAAGGCAGGGAGAAGCTTCCGTGGGGCCTCACTAGGAATCTCCTGAGAGGAAACAGGGCCAGAAAAGGCGGGGAGAAGCTTCCGTGGGGCCTCTCTAGGAATCTCCTGGGAGGAAACAGGGCTGGAAAAAGGTGGGGAGAAGCTTCCGTGGGGCCTTTCTAGGAATCTCCTGAGAAGAAACTGGGCCGGAAAAGGCGGGGAGAAGCTTCCGTGGGACCTCTCTAGGAATCTTCTGGGAGGAAACAGGGCCTCCACCCTCCCTGTGATTTACCCAATCGCATGCATTACAGTGATCCCTCCATTATCGCGAGGGTTCCGTTCCAGGACCCCTCGCGATAATCGATTTTTCGCGATGTAGTGGTGCGGAAGTAAAAACACCATCTGCGCATGCGCGCCCCTTTTTCGACTGAGGAGCTGCCTGCCTGCCCGCCCGCCGCTTGTCCGCCCGCCGCTTGTCCGCCCGCCGCTTGTCCGCCCGCCGCTTGTCCGCCCGCTGCTTTTTCGCCGCTTGTCCGGCCGCCGCTTTTTCGCCGCTTGTCCGGCCGCCGCTTTTACGGATGCCGCTTGTCCGGCCGCCGCTTTTCCGCCCGCCTGGGAGTTGAAGACCCAGGGAAGGTTCCTTCGACCGCTCAGCAGCTGATCTGCTCGGCAGCGCAGTAGCAGCGAGGAGCCGAAGATGGGGTTTCCCCGTTGCCCACGCAACGGGGAAACCCCATCTTCGGCTCCTCGCTGCTACTGCGCTGCCAAGCAGATCAGCTGCTGAGCGGTCGAAGGAAGCTTCCCTGGGTGCCGCCAGCCGCTCGAGAGCAAGAGGGGGAGAGATAGAGAAAGAGAGAGAAGGAAAGAAAGAGATGAGAGAGGGAGGAAGAGAGTGTGAGAGAGGAAGAAGCACGATAGAGAAAGAGAGAGAGAAAGAAAGATGAGGAAGGAAGAGAGTGACGTCATCGGGTGGAAAAATCGCGATATAGCGTTTCGCGATGATCGAGATCGCGAAACTCGAGGGATCACTGTATTTGCTTTTACATTGATTCCTATGGGGAAAATTGCTTCTTCTTCAAAACTTTTCTACTTAAGAACCTGGTCATGGAACAAATTAAGTTCGTAAGTAGAAGTACCACTATATATATGTTTGTACTTGAAGACTGGCCATATTCTAAGAACTGAAACACCCATGTGTTTAGAGTAGGAATCCTCGAAAAGAACCAATCCATATTTGTGATGCAAATGTTCTGAGTTCAGTCTCCAAGTCATAAGATTATATTTATTTAGAACCTGGCCAGTCAGTCAAATAATTTAGGCTCAGAAAAAGGGAGCTTTATACGATGTGGTAAAAATAAAGTTTTGTGGCAGTTGGCAATCCAATGCCTATCATGGTTGACTGCAGTCCCGATCCCACCCTGAATTTCATCAGCCCAAGCAAAGATTCTCCCTGGATTTTTGGAGATCACAATTTTCCCTTCTAAGCTTTAACCCTCCAGGGGAAAAAAAAGACCTTTTTTCGCTTACGGCTAGAACTGGGGCAGGAGGAAAAGTAAGGGATAACTAATGAAAATTCTCTTTCAAGAATGATGGTGATTAGCCAAGGCACATCTGAAAAAATAATGGCGATGGGATACTAGGGTAATCCAAGCTTAAAATTAGCATCTAAATTGCATCTCTCAAATACTGCAATTTGGATCAACTCTGTTCTGATGAAGCTGTTTTTAAAAACTTCTTGCAGCATTAAAAATTATTTTAATTTATTCCTGAGTGTTTCTTGGCAGTTTATGCAACTTAAGGGTTTGTTCTTTGTTTTATTAGTTCAGATGCTTTTGCTGCATCTGGGGTTTCGCGGGAGGAATTAACTGTGACCTGGCTCCAATCATTTTTTTTTTTAATAGAAGCAGATAAAATTTATATTAGTCATACATGTCACCTCCAGAATAACAGGTTTTAATGTCCTGTGCTAGCATACTAATGGAAATTGTTTGGTCAGAGTTTTAAAATGAAGAAGAGGAAGTGTCAATCTTTCGGCAGATTAAGCACTGAAGGTATTCATCTCATTTTCCTGTGATCTAAAATTAGGCATATATTTGACACTTTGGGGAATGTTTAATAAAGGGTTGATTTTGACTGTAATTGGAGAGACACACAGGATATGGAACATTGCCATATATGGTTTGATCAGGAATGGGACAATGCTGGTGTCTGGAGGCTGTTGGGGTCTGGATGGGTGTCAACAGACTCAAACTCAACCAGGATAAGACGGAGTGGCTGTGGGTTTTGCTTCCCAAGGACAATTCCATCTGTCCATCCATAGCCCTGGGGAGGGGATTATTGACCCCCTCAGAGAGGGTGCGCAACTTGGGCGTCCTCCTCAATCCACAGCTCACATTAGAGAAACATATTTCAGCTGTGGCGAGGGGGACGTTTGCCCAGGTTCGCCTGGTGCACCAGTTGCGGCCCTATCTGGACCGGGATTCATTGCTCACAGTCACTCATGCCCTCATCACCTCGAGATTCGACTACTGTAACGCTCTCTACATGGGGCTACCTTTGAAAAGTGTTCGGAAACTTCAGATCGTGCAGAATTTATTATTTGGATTTGTATGCCGCCCCTCTCCGAAGACTCGAGAGAGCAATCATGGGCTTTCCTAAATATGCCCATGTTACACCAACACTCCGCAGTCTGCATTGGTTGCTGATTGGTTTCGGGTCACAATTCAAAGTGTTGGTTATGACCTATAAAGCCCTTCCTGGCATCGGACCAGAATATCTCCGGGACCGCCTTCTGCCATACGAATCCCAGCAACCAGTTAGGTCCCACAGAGTTGGCCTTCTCCAGGTCCCGTCGACTAAACAATGTCGTTTGGTGGGTCCCAGGGGAAAAGCCTTCTCTGTGGCAGCCCCGACCCTCTGGAACCAGCTCCTCCCTGAGATTAGAACTGCCCCCACCCACCTTGCCTTCCGCAAACTCCTTAAAACCCTCCTCTGCTGTCAGGCATGGGGGAACTGAAATATCTTCCCTAGGCCTATACTGTTTATGTATGGTATGTTGTGTGCATGTTTTTTAAATTATGGGTTTTTAGCTTTCTAATTATTGAATTTGTATTATATATTGTTTTCTGTTGCTGTTGTGAGCCGCCCCGAGTCTGCGGAGAGGGGCAGCATACAAATTAAATAAATAAATAAATAAATAAATAAACAAACAAATAAACAAATAAATAAATAAGCAAACAAACAAACTTGCCACAACCAACTCACCATGGGCAACTTGCTATAGCCAATTCACCACGGGAGAACTTGCCACAGACTGATAACTTGCCGTGGGACAATTCGCTGCAGAAGAATTTAGCAGTTCTATTTAATCATTCAAAATAAATAAAAATTATTTTAATTTTTGCCATTCATACTTCATTCTGTCACTCCTTTCCTATCTTTTCTTTAATTATTATATTCCACCATTTTTTTGATGTTAGCGTAATTCTTGTCCCACAGCAAGTTGTCCTACAGCGAGTTAGCCGTGGCATTTTCACCATGGTGTGCTGGCCACAGCGAATTGTCATACAGACCCATTTTGATCTTGTCATGCTATTGTCACATATGGGGTTGAAATCAACAGGACTGCTGCTGGAAGTGGATTGATTACTGTGTTAGAAACATAGAAACATAGAAGATTGACGGCAGAAAAAGACCTCATGGACCATCTAGTCTGCCCTTATACTATTTCCTGTATTTTATATTAGGGTGGATATATGTTTATCCCAGGCATGTTTAAATTCAGTTACTGTGGATTTACCAACCATGTCTGCTGGAAGTTTGTTCTAAGTATCTAATACTCTTTCAGTAAAATATTTTCTCACGTTGCTTCTTTCCCCCATTTAACTGCAGATTGTGTCCCCTTGTTCTTGTGTTCACTTTCCTATTAAAAACAGTTCCCTCCTGAACCTTATTTAACCCTTTAACATGTTTAAATGTTTCAATCATGTCCCCCCTTTTCCTTCTGTTCTCCAGACCATGCAGATTGAGTTCATTAAGTCTTTCCTGATACGTTTTATGCTTAAGACCTTCCATCATTTTTGTAGCCCGTCTTTGGATCCGTTCAATTTTGTCAATATCTTTTTGTAGGTGAGGTCTCCAGAACTAAACACAGTATTCCAAATGTGGTCTCATCAGCATTCTATACAGCAGGATCACAATCTCCCTCTTCCTGCTTGTTATACCTCTAGCTATGCAGCCAAGCATTCTACTCATTTTCCCTGCCCTGACTGCACTATTCGCCCATTTTGAGACTGTCAGAAATCACTACCCCTAAATTTTTCTCTTCTGATGTTTTTGCTAATGCAGAACTGCCAATAATCAGATTGAGGATTCCTTTTCCCCAAGTGCATTATTTTACATTTGGAAACATTAAACTGCAGTTGAATATTATTATTGTGTTAATAAATCACAAGTTGTTTTGAGATATTCTCTATTTCTCTATTTATATAAACCCATGTCTTTTAACAAGAATTGATAAACAGTGGTACCTCTACCTACAAACGCCTCTACTTACAAAGTTTTCTATATAAGAACTGGGTGTTCAAGATTTTTTTGCCTTTTCTCAAGAACCATTTTCCACTTACAAACCCGAGCCTCCAAATCGGTAACCGGAAAAGGCAGGGAGAAGCCTCCGAGGGGCCTCTCTAGAAATCTCCTTGCAGGAAACAGGGCCGGAAAAGGCGGGGAGAAGCCTCTGTGGGGCCTCTTTAGGAATCTCCTGGGAGGAAACAGGACCAGAAAAGGCAGGGAGAAGCCTACGTGGGGCCTCTTTAGGAATCTCCTGGGAGGAAACAGGGCCTCCGCCCTCCCTGTGGTTTCCCCAATCGCATGCATTATTTGCTTTTACATTGATTCCTATGGGGAAAATTGCTTTTTCTTACAAACTTTTCTACTTAAGAACCTGGTCTCGGAATGAATTAAGTTCATAAGTAGAGGTACCACTGTAGATTGAAAATGTATGTATATCACCATTCTGCTGGAGCAAAGGAACCATTACTGAACATAGGGAGGAACTTAATGGGTCAAATATAATCAGCATATTTTTGTGAGCTAGAGAGCAATCGGAATTTTGGTGCAGGAGTGCCTCACTTTTTCTGGGCCAATGCCATATTTCACTTTTTAAGTGGTGCATTGGGACCTACAGAACAATTAAGTCCGATTTAATCAAATTTAGATTTATATTATAATTAAATTCAGTTGTTACATATTTCATTATTTCCCACTTCTATTGCACGAAAATTATAATTTTGTAATAACCATTACAGATCTCTGATAGTCTTCCTCTTTCCGATCCCTGGGCCTTTGATTACACACTTCCAGTGCACAATCTTGTTCAACAACCATATCCACTTCCTTTCCTTGATATGAGTGATTTTTTAAACAATGGCTTATTGATTAATCTGTGACTGGCTTACTATATAACACTAAGCCATAAGCTAAAGCTCATTTTGGATGAGTCTACATAATACGCTAGCCCAAAATCAAATAAACCACTGATGTGATGATTCAGCAGTATGGACTAGTTTGTTCTCTAACCCTGGAGACAGTTCTGATTAACTATTGCATTTTTATATCCAAACAGATGACATGTAATGAAACTGCCTTCTTCACCGCCCTGTTCCCTCCAGATGTATTGCATTACTACTCCCAAAATGTTGAAATCTAATACGTTTAGAAAACCACGGGTTTAATAGAGAATTATTCTTTTTTACTTTGAAAGTAATATTGAATTGATTGGGGTAAGAATGCATTTCTTCTGCTTAATTTCCTGCCAAAAGGTCATTTCACTACTGTAATTGTTGGCGCTGTTTCTGAGTGGTCTAACACATGGCAACTCCAAATCTCAACTAGCAAATGCTCTGTCCTACACATTGGGAAGAATAATCTGAACTCCAAATACGAACTGAATAATCAAATTATCACAGATAATCCCCACTCAGTTAAAGACCTCGGTATACTAACAACAAAAGATTTAAGTGCCAAAGCCCACTGCAACAACATAGCCAAGAAGGCTTCCAGAGTTGTAAACCTAATCCTACGTAGCTTCTGCTCCGGCAATCTCACACTACTTACCAGAGCTTACAAAACTTTTGCCAGACCCATCCTCGAATACAGCTCATCTGTTTGGAACCCATATCACATCTCAGACATTAACACCCTTGAAAATGTCCAAAGATACTCACCAGAAGGGCCCTTCACTCCTCCATTCAAAATAGAATACCCTACGAGACTAGACTTTCAATCCTGGGCCTAGAAAGTTTAGAACTAAGATGCCTTAAACAAGATCTAAGTATTGCCCACAAGATCATATGCTGCAACGTCCTGCCTGTCAGCGACTACTTCAACTTCAACCAAAACAACACAAGAGCACACAACAGATTTAAACGTAATATTAACCGCTCCAAACTTTACTGTAAAAAATATGACTTCAGTAACCGAGTTGTCGAAGCATGGAACTCATTACCGGACTCCATAGTGTCATCCCCAAACCCCCAACACTTTACCCTTAGATTATCTACGGTTGACCTATCCAGATTCCTAAGAGGCCAGTAAGGGGCGAGTACAAGTGCACTAGAGTGCCTTCTGTCCCCTGTCCTATTGCTCTGCTATATCTCCTATTCCTTTCTTCTATTCCTATATCTCTTCTTCTATTCTTTCATTGATATATTCATTGATATGTTCCTATATCTTCTCTTCTATTCTTTCTTAGATATATTTTTGTTGTGGTTAGCTCTGGCCCAGCTCCTGCCCCAAGGACTATGGATGTGGGGGAGACATCCACATGCTGCAGGCCTGTTTTGCCCCCGGTGGAATCTGATGATGAAGGCTCCTCTGACCAAGAAGACATAAGTGACAGGGAGGAGGAGAGTGCGGCAGACAGCTCAGAAGGAGATCAATTATCTAGCTCCTCCTTGGATTCAGAACAAGAGTTAATGATACAGTCACACATGAGGAGAGCGATGCATAGGCAACAACAACTGCGAGATTATTATCAAAGAAAATGAGGCCACCTGTGGTTGGGTGGGGCTGTGGTAATTAGTGAGGCTGCTATAAATAGCAGCCTGTGGGTTTGGTCATTGTGGAGGATTATCTGATCGTTGTGTTTCGTCACTGCTTTACTGACTTTGACTTTTTGTGTGCTGATTTTTCCCCACTTTGAAACTAAACCAGAGCAAAGTGTGTTTCACTTTGTGAAAGAAGAAAGACTGTGAATTGCCTCACAGCTGCAACTAAGTATCACAGAAATGATAAGGGACTTGTATAAATTACCAGTTTGTTTGGAGACCAGTGCTCTTTGCTATACCAAAAGAGGGCTTAGTTTAAGTGAATTTTCATTATAAAGAACATTGTTTTGAATTTTCAAACGTGTATGTGTCTGAAATTTGTACCTCTGAATTTTTGGGAGGTGTCTGCCAGAGAGCCCTACAGAACATATTTTACTATGAGTACATCCTCTATAACCTTCATCATGTATTTTACTATGTATGTACCCACTAAAACCCTCATTGTGTATTGGACAAAATAAATGAATGAATGAATGAATGAATGAAGAAAGAAAGAAAGAAAGAAAGAAAGAAAGAAAGAATAACTTTTGTGGATTTGGAGATCCACCCCAAGGTAAAACATTTAAATCTGATTTTTTTTTCCTTTTCCACCACTTATAAAACTCTAACCATGCACACTTCTGGATTTGTAGGTTGCCTTTTCACTCTCCTTGCCTGATGCATCTGCTTTATTTAAGATCTTTATCAGATGAAGGGATGTGAAAACCATATAATCTTGCCCATAATTGTACTTGGTTGGCCCCAATAAAAAGTCTTGCTTGATTGTGGGTTTTCATGTTCTTTTATTCCCTTTGTTTGTGCTTTTTCTCTTTCTCATCCCCCACCATTCCTCTCCCTGAACTTCCAGACAGCCAGCCAAGAGATTTTGGACAGCACGGCTTGAAAATGGACTGATCCATTGAACACTAGATGGAAAAGCCATTTGAAAAAAGAGGAATGTGGGATAGGAAAAGGCTGCAGATGGGAGAACATGTGTTTGCAGTTAAGTGGGACTGTGGGCTGGAAAATAAATAGCATATTGCAGAGAAGAGCACAGCAGTAGCATCAACCCAGCAAGGAAGCAAAGAGCAAAATAAGGATCTGTTCAGCTCCATACAATGAAATTGTGTTGTAGACATACGAATTTTCTGAACGTCTGAAAGCCGTTCCTTCTCTGAAGGTGACTGTAACCTCAAATAACAAATCAAGAATGCAATATTTTGGGAAACATAAAAGGCAGCATTTCCTGGATTGTTATTCAGATTTTAAACATTGTTTATTTAATTTGGGGTTTACTGTCCCTTTAAAGTTACCAATTGTGGTTAATTTAAAAATTAAAAGAAACCCTGGGTTAGTAAATGAGTGATTAGTGCCAGGTTAGGATCAGTTACTTACGGCAATGTTTCCCAACCTTGGCCACTTGAAGATATCTGGACTTCAACTCCCAGAATTCCCCAGCCAGCGAATGCTGGCTGGGGAATTATGGGAGTTGAAGTCCAGATATCTTCAAGTGGCCAAGGTTGGGAAACACTGACTTACGGGACCACCTGCTGCTTCATGTATCCCAGCGGCCATTCAGGTGCCACATAGTTGGCCTTCCGCAGGTCCTATCAGCTAAGCAATGCCATCTGGCGGAACCCAGGAAATAGCCTTCTCTGTGGCAGCCCCGGGCCTCTAGAATCAACTCCCTATCAGCCCCACTCTCCTGACCTTTCGTAAGATCTTAAAAACTCACCTTTGCCAGCAGGCTTGGAGCCATTGAGTACTGCCATCTTACCAAATGTATGATTGTGATGGAATGATTGTGGATGTTTGTTCTTAATAATTGGGGAAGGGGATTAGATTAGTTTTAAGTTGGATTTCTAACATGATCTATTTTGTATTCATTCTTGTTTCGTAAGCTGCCCTGAGTTTACAGAGAAGGGTGGCCTAGAAGTCTAATAGATAGATAAATAGATATATAGATAGATAGATAGAAAGATAGATAGATAGATAGATAGATAGATAGATGGGATAGATAGATAGATAGATAGATAGATAGATAGATAGATAGATAGATGGGATAGATAGATAGATAGATAGATAGATAGATAGATAGATAGATAGATAGATAGGATAGATGGGATAGATAGATAGATAGATAGTTAGATAGATAGATAGATAGATAGATAGATAGATAGATAGATAGATAGATAGATAGATAGATGGGATAGATAGATAGATAGATAGATAGATAGATAGATAGATAGATAGATAGATAGATAGATAGATAGATAGATGGGATAGATAGATAGATAGATAGATAGATAGATAGATAGATAGATAGATAGATAGATAGATAGATAGATAGATAGATAGATAGATAGATAGATAGATGGGATAGATAGATAGATAGATAGATAGATAGATAGATAGATAGATAGATAGATAGATAGATAGATAGATGGGATAGATAGATAGATAGATAGATAGATAGATAGATAGATAGATAGATAGATAGATAGATAGATAGATAGGCAGGCAGGCAGGCAGGCAGTGCAATTCCTGAGTCAAAGGGAAGAAGGATCTGATTTTTGTACCTACCATACCTATTGTATTTTTGTACCTATTCAATAGCTCTCGGAAACTACCAGAGACCTCAAAGTTACTTTTTCAAAAGGTAACTTGAAATCTTTTTCCTTGAGAAAGAAGATGATTCTCAGAACTGATGAAGCTTCTTGGATGAGAAGCAAAACATCCTCTTCCTTAAGGGGGAAAAAGTCCTGTTGCCTTTTTGAAAAATCGCTGAGACAACTGTGACCTGGATGACTGAGGCTCTCCATAGGTACCAGGGACACTAGACACCTGAAATTTTGCAGCTGTGATTACTAAACCAGAAAAAAAAATCATATGTTCTTCGAAGGTTTGTTCTAGGATAGTTTTACTCCATCCTGGTTTCCTGCAGATGTATTAGATTTACAGCAATCAGAACTCCAACCCAGCATTGCCAATAGAATTGTGTTCCATCCTATCTGGTCTTGTAACTGGATCTTCATTTTTAGGATAATTTCTGAATTATCTGTGTATCTGGTAGCCTATCTACAGAAGAAATTCAGCTGCAAGCAGAACTGTGAGGAAGTAGATTGACATCAGTGTAAGAAATGGGTGGGTGGGTGTTTTCATTTTCTTTTTCTTCTGATGCCTAATATTTGCTTTGACGTTTACAATCTTTCCCAACCCGCAGACCTCAAAGAAGGGATAAATGTCTACTATTGGAAATTGGAATTAATCTCCTGCGTAGGGATTTTGAGTTTAGCTGGTAGACAGGCCAAGTTGCCCACCCTTCATTTAAAATCCATCTAATTATTTCTGAATGACCAGAGGGGTTATGTTAGGGGCTTCCTAGCAATTAGCCCATTATCCCACATTTTTGTTATTTATCTTCTGCTATGCAGCTGTCAGCATGCCACCGACAAGTTTTCCACGCCCCACCCTGCTCCCACCCCATTCTTTCAATTTTAGGCTTAATTTAAGTAAGAGAAGTGTCAGAAACTGGTATTCATTCCCTTCACTTGGGAGACCTACAAATAGTAAATCTGCTAGAACTGCTAGAATGAGAAAACTGTTTTGTCCTGTAAAAGGGTAGGTATCAATTAGATAAGACTATGCAACTAAATGGGACAAAACTGAAAACAAATATTGGAGAATTGCTATTTTCCTGTGAAGGCAGAACCTGTGTTTCTACATGAACTGTGGTTATTTCAGACTGCAACTTGTTCCATGCTTGGCACCTGACTTTTCTTAAATCCTGGGATTACATATGGACTGTGGTCTGGCCTACAACTGCTACCTTGTCTATCACGATGACAACTCCCAAGATATGAATACTGCACAATTGGCCTATGAACTCGCCTGAAGCTCATCCAGACAAGTGAGTGACATAAAACCATAAAATGATTGTCTCAATCTTGGTTTAGCAGCTTTCCTGATGGCCAATCATGATTTATACCATAGTGTGCAGTGCAAACTGGGCCATTATAACTTATAAGTAGAATAGAGTAGAATGTTATTGGCCAAGTGTGATTGGACACACAAGGAATTTGTCTTTGGCGCACAAGCTCTTAGTGTACATAAAAGATAAGTTCATCAAAATCATAATGATAGTCTGGGAACAAATAAGCAATCTTTGTAATAAGCAAAATATTACAAATTTAACAGGTTCTGTTAAAAAGTGCTATCGCTAACATGTTGTAAGCCACCCTGAGTCTAAGGAGAGGGACGGCATAAAAAAATTGAATGAATGAATGAATGAATGAATTCATTCGGGACCGCCTTCTGCCGCACGAATCCCAGCGACCAGTTAGGTCCCACAGTTAGGTCCCATCGACTAAACAATGTTGTCTGGCAGGATCCAGGGGAAGAGCCTTCTCTGTGGCGGTCCCGACTCTATGGAACCAACTCCCCCCCGGATATCAGAGTCGCCCCCACCCCCCTAGCCTTTCGCAAGCTCCTTAAAACCTACCTCTGTCATCAGGCATGGGGGAATTGAAATTTCCCTTCCCCCCTTAGGCTTATAGAATTTATACATGGTATGTTTGTATGTATGATTGGTTCTTTAAATGGGGGTTTTTAACATTATTTTTAATATTAGATTTGTTTACATTGTCTTTTTTTATTGTTGTTAGCCGCCCCGAATCTTCGGAGAGGGGCGGCATACAAATCTAATATAAATAAATAATAAATAAATAAATATAAGCAAACAGATCATATTAGGAAAGTTTCAATATAAATTGTGAGGATACAGGCAATGAAGTTACAGTCATACTGTCATTTGTGGGAGGAGATGGGTGATGGCAACGAGGAGATTAATAGCAGTGCAGACTTAGTAAATAGTTTGACAGTGTTAAGAGAATTATTTGTTCAGCAGTTATGGCATTTGGGGGGAAAATTGTTTTCGTGTTTAGTTGTCTCGGTGTGCTCTGTTGCATCATTTTGAGGGAAGGAATTGAAACAGTTTATGTCCAGGATGTGAGGTGTCTGTAAATATTTTCACAGCCCTCTTTTTGACTCATGCTGTATACAGGTCCTCAATGGAAGGCAGGTTGGCAGCAATTCTTTTTTCTGCAGTTCTGATTATCCTCTGAAGTCTGTGTCGGTCTTGTTGGATTGCAGAACCGAACCAGACAGTTATAGAGATGCAGATGACAGACTCAATAATTCCTCTGTAGAACTGTATCAGCAGCTCCTTGGGCAGCTTGAGCTTCCTGAGTTGACGCAGAAAGAGCATTCTTTGTTGTGCTTCTTTGATGACGTTTTTGATGTTAGGTGACTGTTTTAGATCTTGTGATATGGTTGAACCTAGAAATTTGAAGGTCTCTACTATTGTTGTCTAATATTATAAGAGGTAGAAGTATGGGCAGATTCCTCCTAAAGTCTGCCCCGGTTTCTATGGTTTTGAGTGTATTCAGTTCCATATTGTTCTGGTTGCATCACAAGGTTAGTTGTTCAACCTCCCATCTGTATGCGGATTCATCATTGTCTTGAATGAGTCAATCACTGTTGTGTCATTTGCAAACTTCAGTAATTTAACAGATGGATTGTCAGAGATGTAGTCATTTGTCTAGGGAGAGAAGTGGAGAGAGCACACAGTCTTGGGGGGTTCCTGTGCTGATTGTACAGGTATCTGTTTAACTTCACCTGCTGTTTCCTGTTTGTTAGGAAGCTTATAATCCATTTACAAGTGTATTCAGTACCGTTAGCTGGTTCAGCTTGGTTAGAAGAGTGTCTGGAATGATGGTGTTGAATGCTGAACTAAAGTCTGCAAAGAGAACACTTGCATAGATCTTTGGAGTCAAGATGTTGTAGGATGTAGTGCAGAAACATATTAACAGCATCATCTGTTGATCCATTTGTTCGGTATGCAAATTGCAGGGGTCTAACAGGGGATCCATGATGGTTTTCAAGTGGGACAGCACTACCCTTGCAAAGGTTTTCATAACTACCGATGTTAGAGAAATTGGTTTGTAGTTTTATTTATTTTATTTTATTTATTTATTTATTTAGTCCAATACATAATACACATTGAAGAGAATAGATATGTAGTAATATAACTAAAGAAACGAATAGAAGAAAAGGTATAAAAGTATAGGTGAACAAATTTGAAAGGAAAATAAATGAGATAAGGAGAGACAATTGGACAGGGGACGGAAGGCACACTGGTGCAGTTATGCACGCCCCTTACTGACCTCTAAGGAACTTGGAGAGGTCAATCGTGGATAGTCTAAGGGAAAAATGTTGGGGGTTAGGGGTTGACACTACTGAGTCAGGTAATGAGTTCCATGCTTCGACAACTCGGTTGCTGAAGTCATATTTTTTACAGTCAAGTTTGGAGCAGTTAATATTAAGTTTGAATCTGTTGCGTGTTCTTGTGTTGTTGCGATTGAAGCTGAAGTATTCATTGACAGGTAGAACGTTGCAGCATATGATCTTGTGGGCAATACTTAGATCGTGTTTTAGGCGTCGTAGTTCTAAGCTTTCAAGACCAACGATTGATAGTCTGCTTTCGTAGGGCATTCTGTTTTGAGTGGATACTTCTGGTGAAGTATCTTTGGACATTTTGAAGGGTGGTGATGTCTGAGATGTGGTATGGGTTCCAGACAGATGAACTGTATTCAAGGATGGGTCTGGCAAAAGTTGTTCAGTTCCTTGATGGTGGGCTTCTTTGGCACTGGGATGATAGAGCATTTGAAGCAAGAAGGAACATAGCACATCTCTAGCAATTTATTGAAGATTCAGGTGAAGATGGGGGCCGATTGATTATCTTGTCCGGGCCTGGAGCTTTTCCTGGCTTTTGTCTGTGAAATACAGTAGGTCTTGCACTTCTTTTTCTGTTATCGCTAGGGATTGTGAACCCAATGGTAGGGGGTAGTAGGCTTGGTTATTGTTAGTGTGCCTGAGATAGGTGGCTGTAGTTTCCTTTCAAACCTGCAGTAAAACATGTTCAGCTCATCTGATTTCCTTCAGCCTGGGAAGGTGGTTTGCCATAAGCAGACTGGAGGAAATCAGCAATTGGCAGATAATCTGAGTGTGTTTTATTGCAAGTTTGAAAGGAAACTATTTTAAAGATTCATATTCAATGTATTTTTCCAGAAAGATGTACAGCTGAAGATAATATTTAAAGAAACCATAGTTAAAAAGCTAAAAAAATTGAAATAGTCTTTGGATAATTTTTTGCTGTTGTGATAATGGGAATAGTCAAGGGGAATAGCCATATTTTAAATTCTACGATATTGAACTAAATAAGATGCACAATAACTTTATAGTGATTTACAATAGCAAATCTGGCAATTTAAAAAAGGAATTGAATATTTTTAAATGTTGAATTGATGTTTCTTCCTTTTAAAAATGGACTAAAAACCAACAAATACAAGTCAGCATTATACAGAGTTGAAGATGCTGGATTGGGGGCAAAGGCTAATTATCCACTTACCTAATCACTCTCTCAACCCAACCCATCATACGGGATTGTATTTGTAGGGGGAATTAAGAGAAGGGATCAATAGGATGCTCTTGAACTCCTAAATTAAAAATGGGATATGAATCTAATAAATTATCCAATATTGTTTTGTATCTTTTGTATCTTAAAACCCACCTCTGCCGCCAGGCATGGGGGAATTGAGATACTCTTTCCTTCTAGGCCTTTACAATTTTATGCATGGTATGTCTGTATGTATGTTTGGTTTTTATAATAATGGGTTTTTAATTGTTTTTAGTATTGGATTATTATTGTATGCTGTCTTATTATTGCTGTTAGCCGCCCCGAGTCTCCGGAGAGGGGTGGCATACAAATCCAATAAATAATAATAATAATAAATAATAATCTTTTCTGATGTCCTCAAATATTGTAATTAGCTACTTGCATCAAAGATAACAAGAGAATTAATTTGGTGTAGTGGTTAAGACAACAGACTAGAAACCGGGAGACTAGCTTCCTTTGGCAGGAAGTTAGTTTAGGCCTGTCACTCTCTCTCAGCCCTAGGAAAGAGGCAATGGTGCTTCTGAAAAAATCTTAAGAAAACTGCAGAGATTAATTCACCCAGTTGTCAGGTGTCAAAGGCACAAACAGACAAGCCTAGCAATTCGCTTACAATATCATCAAAACAGTCTAGAAAAGTACAATGTAGGTAATTGATTTTAGTACACTATAGTGCTTTAGCAAACTATAGTGTATAATTATGTGGATTATTTTCACAGTAGCTGCTAAAGGATACTGAAACTGATTCAAAACCAATTTATGGCACAAAGTTTTTATCACATTCAAACATCAAATCCCCCTCCTGCCATTTTTGTAGCTCTCAAAAGAACCTGCTATGGTTAATATTTTAGTATGTCTTTAAACAAAACATACTAATTAAAACATTAGTATGTGTGTAATTCTTCACACAAGTTATAATATTCTAGTAAATTTATGAAGATGTAACTGAATTTAACCAAAGTTGTTGGAACTTGCTGTCGTATGTTTGCAAAATATATTCAACAATATAATGGTCTCTTGTGATAATTTCTAATCCTATAACAATTTGCGTTCTTTAGCCTTGAATTGAATTAATGTATTTTTTTATGCTTAAAAAGGTGGTGAACAAGAAAAGCTGGGAACCCAGATTTTACATCATACATATTATGTAAACCCAACCAACTATTGTTTAGTCAACTAACTATGGTGAAAGAAATTCCTAACATTCAACTAACATGATGAAAATCCAGCCATTGTCCATGCACTGTGCGCCTAACACAAATTTGGTGGACATTGATTCTTTTTATTTTAGATCCCCAAAATAATCACAAATACTACTCTATATTGATATATTTGAAACCAGTCCTAAGAAATTATTTAGGAAAGTTAAAAATATACTACTCAGATGTGAATTCTTCTCCTGTTAGCTCAATTTTGTAGCCTTCTCCTTAGCTAAAACCAAATTTGGTCATCAGCCGCATGCATCTTTCAAAATAAATAAATAAATATCTGTCAAATCATGCATGCTTGCTTGAAAAGTATTTGGGATTTTAAAAAGGCTCAAAGTGCCAAGAGATCAGCCAGCTATGGAGTGATGGGTTTAAGCATAAGTTCATGCTCAGCAGAATGAGAGAGATGTGCTGTCATTAGAGATGTCATATTTCCATGTGGTTGGCAAGGCTAGACTAGCAGAATGATGGAGTAGGAACATGGACTCATGGACACAACTATATTGAATTGTACAACTTTATTCCAGCTTCAATTTTAGTTGAAAATTTCTTTCCTTCATAGCTACGGGAAAAGAGAAGTACAGTGGTACCTCTACTTACGAACTTAATTCATTCTGTGACCAGGTTCTTAAGTAGACAAGTTTGTAAGAAGAAGCAATTTTGCCCATAGGAGTCAATGTAAAAGCAAATAATGGGTAAACCACAGGGAGGGTGAAGGCCCTGTTTCCTCCCAGGAGATTCCTAGAGAGGCCCCACATAGGCTTCTCCCCGCCTTTTCCAGCCCTGTTTCCTCCCAGGAGATTCCTAGAGAGGTCCCATGGAGGCTTCTCCTTGCCTTTTCCGGTTGCAGTGTCGGAGGCTTGGGTTTGTAAGTGGAAAATGGTTCTTGAGAAGAGGCAAAAAAAATCTTGAACATCCAGTTCTTATCTATAAAAGTTCATAAGTAGAGGCGTTCTTAGGTAGAGGTACAACTGTAGTCTCTTTACCGACAGTTGCCCCACCCATGTAACTCTCCACCCCATTACAGCAAATCCCATCAATTTAAAAACGTTAAAAGAGCAAGCACAAGATAATCACTGACTTATGATCAATCACTTAGCAATTGTTGAAAGTTACAACAGATCCCGTCCCAAAGGCTCTGAGGTTCCGATCACTGGCGGCTCCTCATTAATGGTCTTGTGACTGCATTTTGGGCAACCAACCCTCATTTACAGCTGTTGCACATGACTCCAATTTTTGACAATTTATGCTGAAAACCAGCCTCTGGCAAAATTCATACTGAACAGTGATTTTGCTTAATGAGTGCAGCATTCACTTAAAAATTGTGGTGTTTGCCTTATGACAGCCTCAAAAAGAGAGTTGTAAAATGGGTTGGTCGCATGACCTATTTTACAATTGTCACAATTTATGACCACTGTTGTAATCATAAGTTTTTAGGCACTGAACTTTAGGAATGGAATATTACTGGAGGGTGATGTTTTAGCCTAATGGGTGCTGTATAAACCTTATTTCTTCCTCTATTGAAAGGAAGCAAAGTCCAGGCTGAGTAAGCAAGCTGCAGAATCCATGACCACGTGGAAAATAATTAACTTGATATACAACATGAAGAAAACCTATAGCTAACTTCCATATAAGGAAATATATGCCTTACTCTCATTCCTTTGCTAATCACCAGTGAACACACAATCCAGGAAAAGGCAAAGAATGGAGCTTCCGTTAATTATCTATAGGGAAGTCACGAGGAGGTTGCCTTATACAGTGCATGAGTGAATGGTAGTTGGAGGATGGCTTAATGTATGTGGCCACATGTCAGGAAAAGTAAAATACAATGAAAGGAGAGATCTTGATTCAATCGAGGTCGTCTCATTGAGAAAATTCTCTGTTGCTTCATTCTGATGTGGCAATCATGGCATTCTGTGCCTCCCTAGAGGTCGGCCCACTGGGGGAGGGCTGTTTGCCTTCAGACCACAATTGGCAAGCTTTATTATAAGTAATAAGTTGAGGGTTACCTATAATGTGTAGGGGCTCTGGCACAATTTCTCTGTTCTAGTATACGCAGATTACAGAAATGGTAAGGGATTCTGATGAAAAGAAGCAGGGAATGGACCTCTGGCACAAAACCAGCTCATTGCAACATTAAATTTCCTTCAAGCACCCGAAAACAGAAGCACATTGTTCATTCTGACTTTACTTATAGAGAAGAGGCTACGGATCCAATAAACTGCCCCACAAGTATGCAAAGAGGAGAACCAGACTTCAAAATATAACCCACTATATGCACCTCCTTTCTTTCTCCACCCCTCCTTCTACCAAATTTAATAAAATCAAACATACAGAATCTAGATAAAGGACTCCGGGGAGGGGGGGATGATGGTGGCATTGCTATTTGGTTTCTTTCTTAACTGAAGTTTTTTCTTTCTAAGGAACAAAGAAGCAGTGTTAGGAAAACTAAGAATAATTACAATGGAAGCTCAAATATCATTTGAGGCTCCTTGAAATGCTATGAATAAAGTGGTGGGGTGCCAGTGAGGCATTTGCATGGGAGTCCCGGCTGATAACTTCTGTGCTGTGAGAGTCTATACTTTTGCCACAATGTCCAATGTTGGCCAAAGATGCAGGCGCATTTTTGTCTTTCAAGATCACTGCCTGGTGGACGTAGAGGAACTTTTTCTCTGTTCACACTGGAGGTCCACTGCAACCCCTGAGAAGGAAGGTACATGGATGTGGCATTCCCTTTGCTGTAACCACTCATATGATGAAGTTTATTTATTTATTTAGTCCAATACACAATGAGGGTTTTAGTGGGTATATATCTATATACACATAGTAAAATACATGATGAAGGTTATAGAGGAGATACTCATAGTAAAATATATCTAAGAAAGAATAGAAAAGAAGATATAGTAATAGAACATATCAATGAAAGAATAGAAGAAGAGATATAGGAATAGAAGAAAGGTATAGGAGATATAGGAGAGCTATAGAACAGGGGACGGAAGGCACTCTAGTGCACTTGTACTCGTCCCTTACTGACCTCTTAGGAATCTGGATAGGTCAACCGTAGATAATCTAAGGGTAAAGTGTTGGGGGTTTGGGGATGACACTATGGAGTCCGGTAATGAGTTCCACGCTTCGACAACTTGATTACTGAAGTCATATTTTTTACAGTCATGTTTGGAGCGGTTAGTATTAAGTTTAAATCTGTTGTGTGCTCTTGTGTTGTTGTGTTTGAAGCTGAAGTAGTCGCCAACAGGCAGGATGTTGCACCATATGATCTTATGGGCAATACTTAGATCTTGTTTAAGGCATCTTAGTTCTAGGCTTTCTAGGCCCAGGATTGAAAGTCTAGTCTCATAGGGTATTCTATTTCAAGTGGAGGAGTGAAGGGCTCTTCTGGTGAAGTATCTTTGGACATTTTCAAGGGTGTTAATGTCTGAGATGCGATATGGGTTTCAAACAGATGAGCTGTATTCGAAGATGGGTCTGGCAAAAGTTTTGTAAGCTCTGGTAAGTAGTGTGAGATTGCCGGAGCAGAAGCTACGTAGGATTAGGTTTACAACTCTTGAAGCCTTCTTGGCTATATTGTTGTAGTGGGCTTTGGCACTTAAATCTTTTGTTGTTAGTATACCAAAAAATGTGAAAAATGGAACCGTTTTTTGCAAAAAATGGGACATGGCGTCAGGAGGCCAAAAATGGCTTTATTTGGTGTATTCGATGCTTATACAGTGATCCCTCGATGTTCGCGATCTCGATCTTCGCGAAACGCTATATCGTGATTTTTCCCACGATGACGTCACTCTCTTCCTTCCTCTTGCTCTCGAGTGGCGGGTGAACGGGCGAGCGGCAAACAGCGGGTGGGCGGGTGAACGGCAAACGGCGGGCGGGTGAACGGGCGAGCGGCAAACGGCGGGCGGGCATCAGCGAGGAGCCGAGGCGGTGGGGAAGACCCAGGGAAGGTTCCTTCGGCCGTCCAGCAGCTGATCTGCTCGGTAGCGCAGCAGCAGCGAGGAGCCGAAGATCGGGGTTTCCCCTTTGCGTGGGCGGCTGGGAAACCCCGATCTTCGGCTCCTCGCTGCTGCTGCGCTACCGAGCAGATCAGCTGCTGGGCGGCCGAAGGAACCTTCCCTGGGTCTTCCCCGCCGCCCACACGCAAACCCCACCATCTGCGCATGCGCGGCCATGAAAAAAAAGGGTGCGCATGCGCAGATGGTGTTTTTACTTCTGGAACCCTACATCGCGAAAAATCGATTATCGCGAGGGGTCCTGGAACGGAACCCTCGCGATAATGGAGGGATCACTGTACTCTGAAAAATATGGTATGTGTTTGTTAGATTGTTAAGCTTTTTCATTTTTATAAATAACTCAAGGCATAGAAAACATAATAGTACTCTTTCTTCCTCCCTTTTTCCCCACAACAGCAACCTTGAGAGGTGGGTTGGGGCTGAGAGAGAGTGACTAACAACTCAGATGCACCCAGCTGGCTTTCATACCTCCAGCAGATCCTGAATTTACAATCTCCTAGTTTTTAGGCCAATACTTTAACTGCTAGACCAAATTGACTTTATATTTTTTATATTTTATATTTGAAGGTCTAACTAAGCCCCCCTTTTTTGTGCAACTTAGCATTTTACATTTAGTTACGCAGTTACACTACATTGCATTTGCTATATTCTTCCCATTCCTGCATTTTGGAGTTGTTCGTTTTAAACTCTGTCCAGCTCCCATGTTGTTTTTAACTTCTCTAAATAATGTGATATCATCAGCAGATACGTTCTTCTCCGCCAGCGCGTCCAAAATCTACATCTGTTGAACAGTTGTGTGCCAGAAGTTGTTAAAAGATTTAGCAGTCCTGCCACGAAGTGTATATTTGCCTTTCTAAACTATGTATTTCTCAGTTTAAAAGGCTCTGTGCAACTCAGACATTATTCAGAGGTTTTGTACCAGCAAAGTTATTCCTTATCCAGGCTCCATTACTGGGGTGGATGGAATGGCCATTTCTCCCATTTTCTATTCCTTGTAGCCTCTAGGACTACATTAAACTCCCCTCCTACCACTGAGATCCAGCACTGCGATTTAATTTTATTCTGGCTCCAATGGCTTTTTCCACAAGCCAAAAAAGAAAGAAAAAAGGACCTGGAAATTAAGAAGAGGGGAGAGAAGGCAGCTCCCAGCTGGAGTTGGCAAAGGATGGGATTTGTTCTAGGGGAAATGGCTCCTCTCTGCCTCCCAAATTTGGCTGCCTTGCCTGCAGTTTTCCTTCCAACTAAGAAAAAATGGGGGGGAAAGTTTTTTTAAAAACCCACAAAACTGGTGAAAATTGCCAGATGGAGGCTGTTCCTTTATTTCCCACAGCAGGGTGGAGGCAAAGCAAATTCTAGGAACTGACTTGCCAGCTTTCCAAGATCTACCCAAATTTTCTTCGATGGTCAAAACGAAAGCACTTGGCACTCCTTGACTGTCCACGACACTTAGAATCTCAGTTCCAAGTCAGTCAAAGATGGTTAAAGTTTACGACTTCAGTTTTTCCTTTGGTTTCAGATCGCCTGAATCATGACTAATTTCTCCCCTGTTCATTAGGTGGAGGGGGGAGAATAAAGGCTCCCAAATTGGCTTACGAATATGGATTGTGGGATATTCCCTGTTTTTTGATGCATAACCAAGACGACATATATTTTATAAAGCAGAGGAATGGGGGATATATTATACAAAGAGAGAAGGAGAGGAGGGAAAGCAAATTCAGGCAATGTTTCTTTAGTAAGTGTTAGAAAAATTGCCCAGCTGGGTTCAGTTCCAAATGGAGAGGGGAAAAAACACTGGAAACATGGAGACTGCTTGGAAAGATGGTTTAATGGTGGCTTGAGTTCCTGAACCAGAAAAGGCAATCACATGCTTCAAGATGTTGGGTGAAGAGAAATAAAAGTCTGAGATGCTAAGAGTGCCTGAGTTTTATACCTTCTGTTGGGGGCCCCACCTTAAGAGTTCCTCTTCCTGCACAGGAAATGTATCCCATTGGCTGTCAAGACTCTGGGAGGGGGTGTGGCGGGGGTCTTGGCTAACTTGGTAGGCTTTTGTCTGTCTTCCACCGGGCTTGTTTGAGTGCTGGCTGATACATTCTTCCCAGATGGCATATAGTGAGATGGGAAGAGGCTAATCCTATCTTTGTTATGTCGAATAGACTGGCTCAGTCCTTAATTGACAAAAGTTGGGGGCTGAGTTCTGGTATTTATTTTATTTTATTATTATTTTTTATTTATTATTTTTTTTATTTTTTTATTTTTTTTTATTAATTTTTTTTTTTTTTTACAGTATTTTATTTTATTTTATTTTATTTTATTGTTAGTTAGTTAGTTAGTTAGTTAGTTAGTTAGTCCAAAACACAATAATACACAATGAAGGTAATAGAGGACACCTTCGAAGAAATAGAATTAGAGAAAGAATAGAAGAGAGAATATAGGATAAAATAAATCGATGAGAGGATAGAAGAAAGATATAGAGATAGAAGAGAAGATATATGGAATATAGGAGAGACTATAGGACAGGGGACGGAAGGCACTCTAGTGCACTTATGCATGCCCCTTACTGACCTCTTAGGAATCTGGAGAGATCAACCATGGACAGTCTAAGGGTAAAATGTTGGTGGTTTGGGGATGATACTACAGAGTCCAGTAATGAGTTCCACGCTTCAGCAACTCTATTACTAAAGTTGTATTTTTTACAGTCAAGTTTGGAGCAGTTAATATTGCGCTTGAATCTGTTATGTGCTCTTATGTTGTTGTGGTTGAAGCTGAAGTAGTCGTTGACAGGCAGGATGTTGCAGCATATGATCTTGTAGGCAATACTTAGATCATGTTTAAGGCATCTTAGTTCTAAGCTTTCTAGGCCCAGGATTGTAAGTCTAGTTTCGTACGGTATTCTGTTACGGGAGGAGGAATGCAGGGCTCTTCTGGTGAAGTATCTCTGGACATTTTCGAGGGAGTTAATGTCTGAGATGCGGTATGGGTTCCAAACAGATGAGCTATATTCTAGGATGGGTCTGGCAAAAGTTTTGTAGGCTCTGGTAAATAGTGTGAGATTTCCAGAGCAGAAGCTACATAGGATTAGGTTAACAACTCTTGAAGCCTTCTTGGCGATGTTGTTGCAGTGGGCTTTGGCACTTAGTCTTTTGTAATTAGTACTCCGAGGTCCTTAACCGAATGGGGGTTATCTGTGATGATTTGATTATTCAGTTCGTATTTGGAGCTCTGATTCTTTTTGCCAATGTGTATGATCTTCTCTTTTTGGGGAAATACTTTGCCTTTCTAGCAGTGGTGGGCTCCTACCGGAATGGCTAATTACGCATGGCTCTGCGGCTCTGGCACGCGACTGCGGGATCAAGCGCATTTTGCTTCAAGCACCTGTGCAGGTAGTGAAATCTTGCATAGGGACACACATGCACACACATTTCTGCAAGGTCCAGGGAAGCAAAATTGAACTCCATCCCAAACTCACGCGCCAGAGCCGCAGAGCTGCACACAATTAGCCGTACCAGTAGGAGCTGACCACTGCTTTCTAGTACTGTATATCCTAAAATATTTCATTTTTCTAGGAGAGGGGCGGGTTTTAACTCAGTGGAAAAATTAATTTTGGCAGCTTTCCCCATCAATATATGATCAGCACTTAGTTAAGTTTATCCAAATCGAACTGAAATAATTTACACAATCAGATCCCGCTTAAACAAATGCAACAAATCTCTACAAATGGTCCTGAACCAATAGCAGGTTGCTACCGGTACGGTAAAGAATGCCACACCGGTAGTGATCGCTTCGCTGCACACACAGCTTCGGTTATCTTGCGTGCGCTCGCGCATGCATCCCACCATGTTTTTGCTTCTGCGCATGAGCAGGAAGCAAAATCTTGCGAGCAGACAAAGTTGAGAGAGAGATTTTGGTGACTTTTTGCTTCTGCGCATGCGCGGAAACAAAAAAAATTGCCAAAAGCTCACACACATGCTGGGACGTGCACCCACACAAGTTAACTGAAGCCGTGCACGCAGTGCACCAGTAGTGGCGATAACAGGAATCCGCCCCTGTCCTGAACATACTGCTTTGTTTTAGAAGGGGACTTTCTTATCCAATCAACCTGTTGGAATTCTGTCGAAAAGCACGTCCAAGTTTCCAAATAAGTATGGATGCCAGAGGAAGTAAAAAAAGTCAAGATGGCAGCCACCACATATCATCAAAATCCCACTTTTTTTCCCACGCAAAAACCTCTGCGTATATTCCCACCAATAATTTTGTCCTGGCTCTTTCATCTTTTAAAAAACCCATTCATTTGTTTACATTTTTTTTCTAACAATAGTGCTAAGAATTATCCACTGGGAAGCATCCGAAATCAGCCCCAAATCCAAACCGCGTAGACGCATCCAAGGATTAGTTTCAACCAACACCACAAATTTGATGATCCTTTTGCTAACAGCAGAGGCCTTGGCCAACTTTAATTGGAGCATTGCTTTACTCCAGTGTAGTGCTTCTCAACCTTGGCTGCTTGAAGCTGTGTAGACTTCAATTCCCAGAATTCCCCAGTCAGCATGTTGGCTAAGGAATTGTGGGATTGAAGTCTACATATCTTCAAGCTGCTAAGGTTGATATATACTCCCCGACTGCCATCTACGGTCCAGAAAGTCCCAAGCATTATAGCTACCACACACAGCCACTTTTCTCTCTCTCCCCCCCACCTCCAAATATCAGCCCCACAAATTATAGTCTTGCTTTCTAACTCTTCGTGCTGCATTCTCTCTTAGTTTTTCCTTCCTGCCATTGGGCTGTGGTCAGAATAAAATGGGGAGGAAAGAGAACCACAGAAGCCACCCAGAATTTGGAGGGAAGGCAATAAAAATTTGATAAGAGGAAATAAAGCAAAAACAATGCAAGAATAATTTAAGCTGAATTTTGGGATTCAAATTTATAGGTACAGATACATCCTCTTTTTTTTCCTTTCTCAAAAAAATGTTCATCCATCCCCCAAAAAGCTCTTTTTTTTCCTGGATTTGCCAATAGGACAGTTGACCCTGTGTTTTATTCTACAGGATTGGGGACAATATTGGAAAAACCAGGATAAATAATACCTCCTCCTTGACTTAAAGCAATTAACTATCCCTGTTTGCACCCCATTTTATAGTAAAATCTACTCTATAAACTTTTCCTCCATTTATTTTGCATAACAATCGCAGGCAGGAAAGTGGACTCTCTCCAGCCTGGAAAATTCCTTCAGATGTGCTGGATTACAATTCCCATCATCCCTTGCCGGCTGGATACCATAGGAGCTAGAATCCAATTTATGTGGCAAATAGTAGAAACATAGAAACATAGAAGTCTGATCGCAGAAAAAGACCTCATGGTCCATCTAGTCTGCCCTTATACTATTTCCTCTATTTTATCTTTGGATGGATATATGTTCATCCCAGGCATGTTTAAATTCAGTTACTGTGGATTTATCTACCACGTCTGCTGGAAGTTTGTTCCAAGGATCTACTACTCTTTCAGTAAAATAATATTTTCTCATGTTGCTTTTGATCTTTCCCCCAACTAACTTCAGATTGTGTCCTCTTGTTCCTGTGTTCACTTTCCTATTAAAAACACTTCCCTCCTGGATCTTATTTAACCCTTTAATATATTTAAATGTTTCGATCATGTCCCCCCTTTTCCTTCTGTCCTCCAGACTATACAGATTGAGTTCATGAAGTCTTTCCTGATACGTTTTATGCTTAAGACCTTCCACCATTCTTGTAGCCCGTCTTTGGACCCGTTCAATTTTGTCAATATCTTTTTGTAGTACTGTAGTTTGAACAAGACTGAACACACACACACATGCACACAACACAACACACACACACACGGACACTCTCCGAGTGTATCCCAAACTTTCATTTTCTGGGCCCACCCCTTTCCTCTGCCCCCCTTCGCCCCCACCCACTTCTACAAATGCCCATTGAGCAATTTTGCTTCTGGCTGGAAAACCTACCTTCTGGTGGAGCCCCCATCCTGCCCGTCCCCGTGCTCCGCTCGCTCAGTTCCAGAGCATGTGGAACGCTGGTTGGTGGCTCAGCACCAGATGGTGGTGGCTCAGCACCAGTGGGGATGGTGGAGGGGAGAGAGCTGGGGCAGGTGCCAGGGAGGACTTAGCTGTGCCGCTCTTCCTCCCAGCCACCCTCACCCCAACTCCCTTCCCACCTTCCTCTCTCTCTCTCTCTCTCTCTCTTGCCTTTCCTTGCCTCCCAATTCTCCATCCGTGCCTGCCACCCTCACTAACTCATAGCACCTCCTTCTAGTTCAGTATCATCCTCCCCCTTTATCTCTTCCCCTTCCTCACTTATCCCTGATAGCTTTTCCCTTTTTACTATTTGTCCTTCTCTTTTAACATTTAAGATTAAATGTTTAAAAGTAATCAGTCGTCTACATCGGGTCTCCAAATTCTCCTTTTTTCTCTAGACAAGTTTTTGTGATAATAGCACAAAATAATAGCACTGTACTTTCAAACAATTAAATATATCTTCCTACCTAATCCTATTTTACCCTGATTCATTTATAGGATTAATCTTTTCAGTCAATCATTCGATGGGAGTTACCGAAGAGCTAAACATTTCCATTTAAAGGTCTTTTAAAAACCCTAAGAGCAGGGAATAATGCAATGTTTTGCAAGTAGCAAAACAATTAAAATATGGCAATAAAAACTGTGATAAAATACGACTTTGAGTAAAGATAATCTCAGAAATACATTTCATTAGAAATAATCACCACTTAGTCAAGGACATGTACTTGTCAAAAATAATGATTTTTAAACATTCTAGTATGTTAACAATTGGTGGATCTTTTGCACCTCAGATCTAATCAATTGATTATCTATCTGATCAGTCAATCATCTACTTATCATTAAAATGATGCAACATTATTCTATTGTCCAGATACAACAATCTAACATTTATTCCCCAAATAACTGTGTGCATGCAGATAAATCCACTAAACTATCTAAAGTAGAGCATCTACTCCAGTTTAAATATTACTAAATTGGGATTAACTGGCCAGTGGCCAGTCAGTATTGATTTAATTGGTGTTTTAATCCTAGCCCCTCTCCTCCCCCCATATTTTTATAATACCCAGTACAAGTTTTGCTATTGCCAAATTGCAAAAAGCAACAATTGTTTTTTACAGTACAAAGCGCATGATGTGTTACAGATAAATAGTTGTGGTCTGGATAATGTCATGACAGCAATTTTATTTTTTTTTAGTTAACTGTTCCTAATTTTTACAACACTATGAAACAAGTTGTACGATCATTTCCACTTTCCTAATTGGAGATGTGATGTAGTGGATCAGTTCATGGACAGTGAAACCAAGATTTGAACCCTGCACGCTCTTCCCTGCCACAATAACTTGCTTCTGCTGTGTCTCTCTTCACACAGCACACACATCCCTCAATGTTTGCGCTTCTCCTATTTCTTTTTCTTTTCACATTTCTTTTTGCATTTTTCTTCCTCTCCGCTCTGTTTTTCTTCCCATAGATGGAGTGGACTCTGGAGCCTAACTTCTTCCCTGATCGTTCAAGTTATTATACTCATTCTCTCTCATAACTGCTGCACACATTCACAAGTTACTTGAACTTACCTTTCCCGTCTTCCTTGCTTGTTTCTGCTTTCTCTTTCATGCTGTTGCAATTTCCAGTCTTCCAGTGTTTTCCAAACTTGGAAAAAAGGGCTGTTGCTGGTAGGAGATGAATTTAGGCCTGGAAAATTCCTCCTTGCTGGGGAATGTCAAACTTCAGGAAGGGTTTTTTTGTTTTTTTTTTTGGAAGGGGGGGGAAAGGACTAGTTAACCCTTTGTTACCAAGCCACTTATCCTAGCTAGCTCTGAGCATTGCACAGTCCTGTAGCTGGGACCTGCTAAGAGGAAGCTGTTACCTTTGCTATTCAGTGTCCCAGAAAGACAGGCATAGCATTGATCTTTACGTGCTGTCCCAGCAGATTCTCGGTCCCTCCACGCCCCGACAGCTGCCACAGCTGTACCCCTGGATCTTTTCCAAAAGTTGGGAGAGAACAGCTTTTCTATTCCAGGAAACTGACGGGGCATACATAAGGGAACAGATTCTGATTTTCCTCTCTCTCCAAATTCTCTAAGACACCATGGTAGACAAATTACTCTTGTGACCAATTTGTGCTAGGAACACCACAAATGAAAACCAACACACTCACATGAAATAAATAGGGAAGCAGGGGGCCGGGAGGTGGGGGGGAACAGAGCCCAAAGTATAAAGCTCCACCCTAAAACTACAAATAACTACAATGGAAAGCATACAACCAGAGTAAACTGATCTGTGCAGGACCAGGAATATGCTGGGGTTGTCAGTAAAACTGGCTGATCTATTTTGTTTCGGCATATCGAATTCTAACTTCACGGTCTGAAGCATGTGCATATGTATGCGTGCATGTTGACTGCCAGAATGAAAGGAACATAAGGACATTGGGATATATATTAAGAGCAGTTGGCAAGTAGTATGTAATAATTGGGGGGGACGGGACAGAAAGCACAATTTTAAGGCGTTTTTTTAATCCTTATTTTTTTAGTCCTTGACTTATATAGAAACATAGAAGTCTGACAGCAGAAAAAGACCTCATGGTCCATCTAGTCTGCCCTTCATACTATTTTCTGTATTTTATCTTAGGATGGATATATGTTTAACCCAGGCATGTTTAAATTCAATTACTGTGGATTTATCTACCACGTCTGCTGGAAGTTTCTTCCAAGGATCTACTACTCTTTCAGTAAAATAATATTTTCTCATGTTGCTTACGTATCACAATTGGGACCAGAATTTCCATTGTTAAGCAAAGTGGTTGTTAAGTGAGTTCACCTTATTTTAACAACCTTGTTTGCCAGGGTTCTTAAGAAAATCATTGCACTTGTTAAATAAATTACAGAGTTGTTAATCAAAGAGGGTCTCTCCCATTGACTTAGTCAGAAATTGGCTGGAAAGATTGCAAAACGGCAACTGGATCGTTCCAAGACCCTGCAACCATCATAAATACGGTTTATGTACATTGCCAAGTGCTCAAATTTAGGTCATGTGACTTGCTGCAATAGCCTTAAATACAAGGACGTATCATCACTTTGTGACATTGTAAACTCTGAACCAATAGTGGGTTCCTACTTGTACAGTTGACGCCATCATATGGTAGCAAAAATTGAGCGGTGTGCATAGCTCTGCATCTCCAGCATGTATGTCCGAGCAAGATTTCACTTCTGCGCATGCACAGGAAACAAAATATCGCGAGGGGCTGCGCATGAGAGATTTTAGCTATTTTTTTGCTTCTGTGCATGCGCAGAGGCAAAAAAATCGTCGGAATCTCACGCATGTGTCCACTCGTGAAATTTTGCTTCCTGCGTATGTCGTGTGCAAAATCTTGCTTGGACGCACGCACGGCAGATAGAGCCGCACACGCAATGCACCAGTGGCAGCGGGAGCAGGAACCCCCAACTGCTCTGAACAGTCTCTAAACAAATGGTTATAAGTTGAGGACTTTGTGTACAGAAACTCTTATTCTCAGACCTGCCGTTAGCAAATACCAATAATTCCTCCCCCCCACCCCATGATTATAATAAGAACTAAGCACTTACTCTTTTTAAAATCAATGAAAGCTCAGATTCCAAACTCCAGATTAAGGTAATCCATTCTGGGCTGGCAAAGTGGTCGTTACGGCAGAAGCTAAGTCTCCCTGTGCATTCTTACCAGCAACTTCTGCGGGTAAAGCAGCAACTTCTACAATAGCTGTGGCAACCCTCTCCTGCGGGTAGAAATGGCTATATTAGGAAGTCCAGCAGAAAATCAAAACTTTAGGTTTTGTTTGTTCTGTCCCTTCTCCTTTTGTAAATGTAAAATGTTCTTACATTTGCTTCCACGGCATAGTCCAGCTTCTGGATCAGGAATCCAACGTCTATTTCGGGGGTGTATCTCATTTCAGTCCCTTGTGTTGCCATTTTGAGGGCATGAACTGCCCAGGGTGTGTGCTTGTTTAAAGACCACAGAGAAAAATGACTGTCCCGTGTTTGGGAACGTCGGAAGAAGAGCATGCTAGGGATTTTTAGAGAATCAGCGGCAAGACAAGCCGAAGATTTTTCCAAAATTGTCAAAGAGATGAAGACGTTTGTGAAAGACAGAATATATTTCTTTTGGTTTTAGAAAGGTATTTAAAAAAAAAAAAATAAGGGCTGCCTATTACGGCTGTAAATCACGATGGTTCTAAAGCAGGACAGAATCTTATGGCCTTTTTTCAAAGTGATAGTTAAGCAAACATAGTGGAGTATAAGGTCATTAAGCAAATCCGTTGTTTGCTAGGGGGCATTTTTTGCCGAAAACTGTTCAGTAAATGCTGGTATTCAGTTAAATAATCGTAAATTGCGGTCATGTGTTTGCAGGGTACTATAAGTGTCTGTAAGGGCATCCTGGTTGCCTAACACCCAAAATGAAGTCACATGACCATGGGATGGGGCTAGGCAGCAGTGGGCTACTAGCTGGAACGCTAAATTGCACTCGCCGCGGCAGCTCATAAGTGTTTGCGGGGCCAGCGCGATTTTGCATCTGCACCTATGGAGGTAGCAAAGTCGTGCATGGAGATGCAGGTGCACCTGTGTTTTGGCATGCGCGGAAGCAAAAAAAACCTCGCCGAAACACGGGCGCACCTGCGGCTCCATGCGTGATTTTGCTACCTTCACAGGCGCAGAAGCAAAATCGCGCTGGCCCCACAAGCACTTATGAGTTGCGGCAGCTAGCGCAATTTAGCATTCCGGTTAGTAGCCCACCGCTGCGGCTAGGGCAATGATGGTGAACCTGTGGCATGTACAGCCATATCTCCCAGCACACGAACCGCTGCCCCAGCTCAGCTGTAGCACACGTGCGTGCTGGCCAGCTGATTTTTGGCTCAGACAGAAGCTCTGGGAGGGCATTTTCAGTTTCCAGAGGACCTTGAGAGGAGTCAGGGGAAGCCTTTGGAACCTGGGGAAAGGGGGAAAATGGGCCTACCAGGCCCACCGGAAGTCAAGAAACGGGCCATTTTGAGCCTCCAGAGCAATGGTTCTCAACCTGGAGATCGGGACCTCTTTGGGGGTCGAACGACCGTTTCACAGGGGCCGCCTAGGACCAGGGAAAAAGACAAATTTCTCATGGTGTTAGGAACTAAAGCTTCTATTCTGGCACCTTGGAACACATTTTTACAATCCGACCAATCAGGCGTTTACAGTGGATATGTCCCTCTGACCTTCCTGCCAATCAGCTTCAAGCTGTGTTGGGAGAATTGGCGCTAGACTTATGGTTGGAGGTCACCACAACTTGAGGAACTTTTTATGACATTCATTTATTTATTTATTTAGTCCAATACATAATACACATTGAAGAGAATAGATATGTAGTAATATAACTAAAGAAACAAATGGAAGAAAAGATATAAAAGTATAGGTGAACAAATTTGAAAGGAAGAAAAGATAAATGAGATAAGGAGAGACAATTGGACAGGGGACGGAAGGCACACTGGTCGCGGCATTAGAAAGGTTGAGAAACACTGCTCCAGAGGCTCTCTGCAGAAGCTGGGGACTCTGTTATCGTCCTCCCCAGGCATTGAATTATGGATGTGGATACTCGCAGATGCGCGATAGGGGAAACAGGGAGGGAAAACAGGTTCACAATCACTGGGTTAGAATTGTATTCATTATAAGCCCTTTATAATTATAAATTATAAGCCCTTATAATTTTGCAACATGGTTGTAAGTACCTTTGGTGCTAGTGAGCACTAAGCAACTGGTGAAAGGTTGAGACTAAATATACTGATCTAAAAAATAAAGGGAACACTAAAACAACGGAATATAACTCCAAGTAAATCAAACTTCTGTGAAATCAAAATGTCCACTTAGGAAGCAACAATGATTGACAATCAATTTCACATGCTATTGTGCACATTCAACTTTGTACATAACAATTCAATGAGAATATTTCATTCATTCAGATCTAGGATGTGTTATTTAAGTGTTCCCTTTATTTTTTGAGCTGTGTATATAATTCTCATATTCTCATATGGCAAGACATTCTACAGCTTTGTAGATCTTTATACATCTACAACGATCTCGTAGGTCTTGGTTTTTCTCCCCAGATGCAAGGATAATTTTACATATATTTACATCTATATACATTGTTGAAAAAAACAAAGGGAACTCTCAAATACAAATCCTAGAACTGAATGAATGAAATATTCTCATTGAATACAGTACTTTGTTCTGTACAAAGTTGAATGTGCTGACAACAAAATGAAATTGATTGTCAATCAGTGTTGCTTAAGTGGACAGTTTGATTTCACAGACAGTTTGATTTACTTGGAATTAAATTCTGTTGTTCAAGTGTTCCCTTTATTTTTTGAGCAATATATATAATACACATACACACACACACACACACACATATATATATGTAGATTGTTCTGAGTTCGGGTTTTGCCCCGTGTAATATTTTGAGTGTCTATGCATAGACACTCAAAATATTACACGGGGCAAAACCCGAACTCAGAACAATCTACATACATATACCCGTGAAAATCTACGAAAACAAATATATATATATGTCACATGTTTAAGCTGAATTTGAAAATTAAGGGAGACTAGGATAGATCTATTTCGGCCTTATTTTGGCCTCATCAGCTAGCCATACCCACTGGGACTTGAACCTGCAACCTTTGCCTTGTAAGGCAGAGAATTATCCTCTAGGCTACAGTATCCAATCCCTTCAGCTCTGTACCAGGGAAGGGTTACATGTTTGTCGAATCACCCTGGTATATTGAAGGAACATCACAGCTCCTTTTTTGCCTCTCGGCCCAACCCAGGGCCATTTCCAAGGCAGTTAATTTTATTGATAGCCGACAATTCTATCTATATGTGTCACATGTTTAAGCTGAATTTGAAAATTAAGGGAGACTAGGATAGATCTATTTCGGCCTTATTTTGGCCTCATCAGCTAGCCATACCCACTGGGACTTGAACCTGCAACCTTTGCCTTGTAAGGCAGAGAATTATCCTCTAGGCTACAGTATCCAATCCCTTCAGCTCTGTATATATATATATTACATCTCACTAGCTTTCTTTAATTTATTACTTTTGTACCAAGTGTTTGGTACAGTGGCTGAAGTTCCAGACGCAAGTCACTTTCAAGGAGCTGTTGGCCAAATATAGAATTTTTCTGGCTTTGAAATAATGTTCAATCAGCACCATTGCACACCAATAATTCCTACTGCAGTACTTAATGTCACTTATTTTTTACGTTGTTTGACAACATCCCTCAGGATTTTGACTTACAATAATTATGTTGTAGAATTTTCTATTGCTTAAAGCTGTATAGTTAGCAAGTGATTAGTTGATATTGACATTTCGTAGTCCTTGGGATTTTGCCAACTATTTAAATAGAACAGAAGAAAAGAATTTTATTGGCCAGGTATGATTGAAATTTGTCTTTGGTGCCTATGCTCCCAACGTACTTAAAATAAAAGATAAGTTTGTCAAGAATAATAAGGTACAACACTTAATGATAGTCCGGGTACAAATAAGCAATCAAATCATATTAGGAACCAGTCAATATAAATTGTAAGGATACAAGCAACAAAGTTAAATACAGTCATTTGTGGGATGGGTGATGAGAACGATGAGAAGATTAATAGTAGTGCAGATTTAGTAAATAGTTTGATAGTGGTGAGAGAATTATTTAATCAGCAAAATGATGGAATTTGGGGGGAAACTGTTCTTATCTTTAGTTGTTCTGGTGTGCAGTCCTCTACAGCGTCATTTTGAGGGTAGGAGTTGAAACAGTTTGTGTCCAGGATGTGAGATATCTGTAAAAGTTTTTAGTCCCCTTTTTGACTCATGGCAATGTACAGGTCCTCAATGGAAGACAGGTTGGCAACAATTGTTTTTTCTGTAGTTCTGATTATCCTCTGAAGTCTATGTCTATCTTATTGGGCTGCAAAACCAAACCAGACAATTATAGAGATGCAGATACAGACTCAATAATTCCTCTGTATTAGTGTTGGGTGAACCAAATCTGCAAAGTTCGGGTTCGTACTGAATTTTGTGCGGTTCGGTATACCAAACCCGAATTTTTGCAAAAGTTCGGCAAAAAGTTTGGGTTCGGGAGAGCGCCAGGAAGCGTCGCTGCCCAGCTGTCACCTTCCGAAACAGCCGGGGAGCTGTTGGCCAGTCGGGAGGCGAAAAAGGAGGTGCGGAATCCCATGAGGAGATTCCAGGGGCGGAGCTTTGACGTCACTGAGACGTCCTTCCTGGCCGGCTGAAACGGGGACTCCAGGAAGGACATCTCAGTGACGTCAAAGCTCCGCCCCTGGAATCCCTTCGTGGGATTCCCCAACTCCTTTTGCGCCTCCTGACCGTTCGACAGCTCCCCGGCTGTTCTGGGAAGTGCCGCCGCCCAGCTGTCACCTTCAGAAACAGCCGGGGCGCTTCTTGGTGGTCTCCCAAACGCCGAACCTGGAAGTTTGGCAAAAGTTCGGGTTTGGCTTCGGAAGAGCGCTGGGAAGCGTCCCGGCTGTTCCGGAAGGTGACAGCTGGGTAGGGGCGCTTCTCGGCGGTCTCTTGAGCACTGAACCCAGAAGTTCGGCAAAAGTCTGGGTTCAGGCTCAGGTGCCGAACCCGAACTTTTTAAAAAATTCGGGTGCCGAACCCGAACCCCGTTGGGTTCGCCCAATACTACTCTGTAGAACTGTATCAGCAGCTCCTTGGGCAGTTTGAACTTTCTGAGTTGGAACAGAAATAACATTCCTTGTGGTGCTTTTTAGATGACGTTTTTAATGTTAGGTATCCATTTTAGATCTTGCTATATGATTGAACCTAGAAATTTGAAAGTCTCTACTGTTGATACTGTGTTATCTAGTATTGTAAGAGATGGAAATATTGGTGGGTTTCTCCTAAAGTCTACCACCATTTTACGGTTTTGAGTGTATTCAGTTCCAGATTGTTCTGGCCCCACCACAAACCTCCCATCTGTATGCGGATTCATCATTGTTTGAAATGAGTCAGATTGCTATTGTTTCATCCTCCAACTTCCGTAGTTTAACAGATGGGTTGTTAGAGATGCAGTCACTGGTATACAGTTGGAAGTGGAGAAAGCACACACCTTGGGGGCCGCCTGTTCTAATTGTACAGGTATCTGGTGTGATTCTGCTTAGCTTCCTGTTTGTTAGGAAGCTTATGATTCACTTACCTGTTCAGGTATCTCTAGCTCTTCTAACAGCTCAGTTAGAAGAGGGAATGATGGTATTGAATGAATGTTAATACATCTGATTTTGTCTATATTTTTTCAGTTTACTACCATAAAAGATTAGTCATTCCAAGAGAGCCAAAGATTTAGCCCTCCTTAGGTGGATGGATAGAGTCACTGAAGCAGTCAGTATGAGCTTAAATGGACTCCAGGAGATGGTATAGGATAGAAAGGCCTGTAAGGACATTGCCCAAGGGGTCACAAGCGGTCAGACAGTAGTTACAAATACAGTGATACCTCGTCTTACAAACGCCTCGTCATACAAACTTTTCGAGATACAAACCCGGGGTTTAAGATTTATTTGCCTCTTCTTACAAACTATTTTCACCTTACAAACCCACCGCCGCCGCTGGGATGCCCCGCCTCCGGACTTCCGTTGCCAGCGAAGCACCCGTTTTTGCGCTGCTGGGATTCCCCTGAGGCTCCCCTCCATAGGAAACCCCACCTCCGGACTTCTGTGTTTTTGTGATGCTGCAGGGGAATCCCAGCAGCGCAAAAACAAGCGCTTCGCTGGCAATGGAAGTCCGGAGGTGGGGTTTCCCAGCGTTGGGAGCCTCAGCGAAACCGCAGCATCGCAAAAACACAGAAGTCTGGAGGTGGGGTTTCCCATGGAGGGGAGCCTCAGGGGAATCCCAGCAGCTCAAACATGGGCGCTTCGGCTGGCAAAAGGGGTGAATTTTGGGCTTGCATGCATTAATCGCTTTTCCATTGATTCCTATGGGAAACATTGTTTCGTCTTACAAACTTTTCACCTTAAGAACCTCGTTCCGGAACCAATTAAGTTTGTAAGACAAGGTATCACTGTAACAACAAATTAGTTTTGTTTTCAAATATGTGATTTATGAAGCATCTAACATTTCTTTCGTGGAAACTGTAAGAGAAATTGGTATAAATATCACAACTAATACTTTATCTTTCTTAGAGAATGAAGCATTTTAATAACAATAAAATCATTAAAAACAATTTAATTATAGCATTTTACCTCTGTGGCTAATCATATTCACCTGGGAAACAGTAAACTTCTTGGTGTTTTCTGGAAAATGATAGTTAATAGCAGGGGTGGGCAATTAATTTTACCATAGGGCCGCATGAAAAATTGGGATAGTTTTAGAGGGCCAGACTAATATAATTAACTCAGTTCTATCCAATTATTGGGTAGAACTGAATTAATTATATTATAATTATAAATTATAATTATATATTATATACATTATATATTATATCTTGAACACCCGGTTCTTATCTAGAAAAGTTGGACCGACCTCCGCAGGCCGGTCACAGACAGCGGGCGGGCCGCATCCGGCCTTCGGGCCGCATCTTGCCCAAGTCTGGTTAATAGTTCCTCCAAGAATAATATTTTCTGTGTGCATCTTCAAGTCAGTTTTGATTCCAGGTGACTCATTATTTCTTGGCAATCCCATTTTCAAAGATAGTTTGTATTGCTTTTGCCCTAGGACTGAGAGAGCATACTGACCCAGTCATTCACTTGGCTTCTGGGCCTATGACAGGACTCTAGATCAGAATTCTATTTTGTAGCCTGTGATTTTAATCACTACAGTAAAAAATGGCTCTCTTAAATCTTAATTCGTAATATACATTTTCTCCACAAATTTGTAGAATTCATCTTTAAAATGATGTAGTCTTTAAATTTATTTATTTGTTATTTATTTATTTATTTGATTTGATTTGATTTGTATGCTGCCCCTCTCCGTAAATTCGGGGCGGCTAACAACAATAGTGAAACAACATACGGTATAACAAATCTAATATTTAAAATACAGTGGTACCTTGGTTTTCGAACGCTTCCTTTCTCATACATTTCAGATACCGAACAAAATTTTCTGCAAAAATTTGCTTCAGTATCCGAACAAAAATTCGGATACTGAACAGAAAATTTTGTTTTCTATCCAAAATGTAAGATCTGAGGGACGAGGTGAGAGGGAATGGGAATCAGAACGCCCCTCCTGGCCGCCCTCTTAATAGCCTTCCAGTCTCTACCTTGTAACTGCTCCACGCAGCAGGAAGGGTTGGGCTGGCTACAATACCGGCAGCTTCGTGGGGGCTACTTTCCTCAGCATTCAGTTGGTGGCGGCTCCGTCGGCTTCCCTTCAAGGAGCAGCAGCAGCGTCGGGAATGTCGCACGGTTCAGTTGGTTACCTCCAGGAAGTTGCACCAACTTTTTCTTTCCCCGCGGCGGCGGCTCGGGCAGCTTCCCTTCGAGGAGCAACAGCAGCGTCAGGAACGTCACGTGAAGGGAAGCCGCCGGAGCCGTCGGAGGGAAAGAAAAAGTTGGTGCAACTTCCTGGAGGTTGGAGGTTGGAAGGTTGGAGACTGGGCGATAGTTGTTGAGAATGGCTGGATCCAGGGAAGGCTTCTTGAGGAGGGGGGCACAAGTGCCTCCTTGTAGGGATCCGGAAAGGACCCCCTCCCCAAAGAAGCGTTGACAATCTCCTGGACCCAGCTCCGTGTCACCTCCCTGCTGGCCGAGACCAGCCAGGGGGGACACAGATCCAGCAAACAGGTGGTGGAACTCACAGCTCCAATGGCCTTGTCCACTTCATCATGTGGCACCAGATCAAACTCTTCCCAGACAGATGGACAAGTACGGGCCCCAGTCACCTCGACTGACTTGTTGTCAGTCGACTCTGTTATCCAATTGGAGTCGAGGTCCGCTCAGATCCGAGCAATTTTATCAGCGAAAAACATGTTAAAGTCCTCAGCACTACTCTGCAAGGGCTTCCGAACTCCCCCCTGGTTAAGAAGGGATTCCATTGCAATTTGCATTGCAAGCCAATAATATGTTTCATCTTGGACATAAATTGTTTCAACTTCTATCCTTAAAACAATACAACAGGGCACTGCACACCAGACCAACTAGATACAAGGACAGTTCCCCTCCCCCACAATGCTATCACTGCTAAACAACTATTTCCCACAACACTGTCAAATTACTCACTGACTGTATTACTATTCTTCTTCCCATCCTTCCTAGTACCTATCTCTTCCACTTATGACTATAACCATGTTGGTTGTATCTTTACAATTTATACTGTCTTATTTGTTTCCTAGTATGATTTGGTTATTAGTAACCTATGACTATCATTCATTATTGTATCTTATGATTCTTGATTAATGTATTTTAAATATTTCTTTATGTACACTGAGAACATATGCACCAAATTCCTTGTGTGTCCAATCACACTTGGCCAATAAAGAATTCTGTTCTGTTCTATTCTATACCCTGGAAAGGACAGCAGTTAGTAAATGGAAAGATTAATTTAATTAATAATCAAATCATTAATCTTAAATCCCAGTAAAGATACATACATTAATCACAGTCATAAAACCAAAATTAGACCTAGAGGATGTAATCCATTCCATTAGGACTGCATTTTTCTCTTTTGTTTTTAGAAGAAACCAATCAGTAGTATGTTGTTAACTTAAAATTTCTAAAGTTGCTGCCTATTTGGTTACTTTTTTGTTACTTATGTACTTCTTATGTACATAACACTTTTCCAGTTTACATTGCCAAACGCAGTTGCGTCTCAACTTTAGCAATTTAAAGATGTGAACTTCAACTCCCAGAAGTCCCCAGCCAACATCACTGATGAGGGAATTCTGGGAGTTGAAGTCCACACATCTTAAAAGTTGAAGAGTTGAGACAATTAGTCCTACGGCTTTATCAATTAAGCCTTGCCCTGGCAAAGAGGCAACCGGATGCCAAAGAAACTCAACACCCTATTTTCTCTTCGCCTTCATGCCACTAATACGGTAAAAGTTTCCATTTGCATTTTCTCTTTACCTCCTTTTCGCGCGCATTTAGACTGGCCGAAAGGCGGAGACTTCATCTCCCTTCGCTCGCGCGCGCCTGTCTTAATAGCGCGCATGCGTAAAATGATGGTCTTGCGAGAGCGAGATTTAGGCGAAAGAGAAGGCGGGGCCACGAGCAGTATAAAAAGCCCACGTGCACCGGCGATCCGTCCTGTTTCAAATGGCGGCCAACTGCAGGTAGAAGCTCGTGGCGGGAGTGGCAGGGGGGCCGTTAAGGGCTATTTGTATCGTTTTTATTTGCTGCTGTGATTGATTTTTTTTTTAACAAGGAAAAAGCGAAAGCCGGACCTGTTGATTTGTTTTTAAAAATCGGGGAGGACGGGGGGAAAAGGGGACTCCTTATAGCAAAGGGGGATTGGAATAAGAAATAGGACTGTTGATATGAGCGGGAAGATAACGACCCTTATAGAAAAGGCCTTGAATGATCTATGGAATGGGGATTCAAATCGATCAGAATAGAGCTGGAAGGGACCTTGGAGATCTTCTAGTCCAACCCCCTGCTCAAGCAGAAGATATAATGTCATTTCAGAAGAGTGACTGCCCATAGTCCCTTCTTAAAAACTTTGCAGTGATAAAGCACCTCCAACTTCTAAAGGCAAATGGCTAAGTGTCTTCACTGTTAGGAAGTTTTTCATTAATTCCAGATTTTTTTCTCTTTGTTAGTTTTCATCCATTGTTTCTTGCCCTGCCCTCTGGTGCTTTGGAAAATAGGTTGTCCCCCGCTCCTCTTTATGGCAGCCTCTCAAATACTGGAATACTGCGATCATGCCCCCCCTCCCAGTCCTTAGAGTAGTTGAACTCCCCAACCGTTACTCGTTTGTTTTAGTCTCCAGGCCTTTAATCATCTTAGCTGCTCTTCTTTGTACTTTTTCCCCCAAAGTCTCCATGTTTTTTTTAACGTGACCACTACCAGATGCAATATTCCAGATGTGGTCTTATTAAGTCTTTATATAAAGCGGTACTTAATACCCTAGATTTTGATCCTGTGCCTCTGCTTATGAAAACAAGGATTGTATTAGCTTTTTTGGCTGCTGACACAGACTGCTGGCTCATGATAAGGGATCATCTGATAGAACTCTAAGGTTCTTTTCATGGTTACTGTTTTGAGCCATGTTTTGCCTAATCTGTTCTTGTACCTTTGGTTTAATTGAATTAAGCCTCTTTTTTCCTTGGTAGGTGGGAAGGACAAGGCAACAGGATTCTTCCAATGATGTTAGCACTGGGCACAGACTACTGTGATGATAACAGTGCCCCCCTTGCCTTTGACATCTTGGGGGTCTGAGGAACAAAATCCTGGCCTGCCTGTTAAAATTTGTAATTGAGGAAGATGCTCTTGGGAGTGCTTGATTGCTGGTAGTGATTGCCATGTTAGGGAAACACAGGTACAGGTAGTCCTCAATTTAACAATTTGTTTAGCAGGTGTTCAAAAGTTACAATGGCCCTGAAAAAGTGACTTTTGCCTGTTTTTCATGCTTGCAACCTTTGCAGTACTCCTATGGTCAAATGATCAAAATTCAGACATGGGCAATAGCCATGTTACTAACTTGACTACAGTGATTGACTGGCAAAATGAGGCACTTAGTAACAGAAATGTTAGGCTCAATTTGGGTCATAAGTTGAGGGCTACCTGTACTTGCCATAATAGCTAAGCTAACTTAAAAGAATAGGTTTATCTGTCATGTCTGGCTGAGTAATTCTAGAGTTGAAGTCTGCACACCTTGACAATTACCAAGGTTGAAAAAGGCTGCTCTACATTCACACAAAATGTGATTGGATAGCCATTTAATGAATAGGCCTTCTAGATATCATGAAAAAGGCCAAGCAACAGATGAAAAGATGCTGCATTGTCCCCCAAATATTTGTATCAAGAAAGCCAGTTTGGTCAATAGGTTAAGGCAGCGTTTCCCAACCGGTGTGCCGCGGCACACTGGTGTGCCGCGAGACAGGGCTACGTGTGCCGTGAAGTTCCAGCTGGGTGGGGCGCTGCCGGTACTTCCGTCCTGGGGCTACCGGTCGCAGCTGTCCCTCGGCTCCTGCTCGATGCCGCGGTTTTCGGCTCTCCTGCTGGGCTCCAAAGAAGGAAGGCAGGAAGAAGGAGAGCTCCATTCTTCACGCCTTTTTCCCGCCTTCTTTGGAGCCCAGCAGGAGAGCCGAAAACCGCGGCATCGAGCAGGAGCCGAGGGACAGCTGCGAGCGGTAGCCCCAGGACGGAAGTACCGGCAGCGCCCCACCCAGCTGGAACTTCTCTGGCGTCGGCGGCAAGTGTCCTTTGTGGCCCGGCGGGAGGGCATTGGCGGTAGGAGCGGGGGGGGATGGCTGCAGCGGCCGCCGGCAGTCGCGGGGAGATGGCGGCGGCGAGAGGGAGCGCTCGCTCTCTCTCTCTCTCTCTCAGCTGACTGCAAGCGGGAGCCCTGACTGTGGCAGTTGGACGTGCTGCTGGACGTCGTACATGCTGGCGCTGCGGGCCTGGCATATACGGTGTCCAGCACCACGTCCAGCCGCCGCCGTCAGGGCTCCCGCTTGCAGTCAGCTGAGAGAGAGAGAGAAAGAGAGACATATAAGAGAGGCAGAGAAAGAGAGACAGCAAGAGAAGCAGAGAGAGAGAGAGAGAAAGAGAGAGAAAAAAGAGACATAGCAAGAGAAAAAGAGAGACTTAGCAAGAGAGGCAGAGAGAGAAAGAAAGAGAGACATAGCAAGAGAGACAGAGAGAGAGAAAGAGAAAGAAAGAGAGATAGCAAGAGAGGCAAAGAGAAAGAAAGAGACATATAGCAAGACAGTGAAAGAGAGAGAGAGCAAGAGAGAGAGAAAAAAGCAAGAAAGAGATAGCAAGAGACAGAGAGAGAGAGCAAGGGAGAGAGAAAGACATAGAGGAAGGGAAGGAGGGAGAGAGAAAGAGAGCAAAAAAGAGAAAGAAAGAAAGAGGGATGGAGAGAGAGAAAGAAGGGAAGGAAGGAAAAGAGAGAAAGAGGGAGAAATAGAGCGAAAGGGAGGAAGAGAGAGGTTTTTTTTGTCCAAACTTTTCTTTAGCCCGCCCCCCGCTCCGCCCCCCCCTTTCAATGTTCCCCAGGATTTTGAAAATATGAATAATGTGCCGCGGCTCAAAAAAGGTTGGGAAACACTGGGTTAAGGCACAAGAAAGCAGGAGAGTGAGTGTCTTAGCCATGAAAGCCACCTGGGTGAGTTTGACTCACTCACACTTAGTCCAATCCCACTGCACAAGGTTGTGTGGAAAATTGGGATGCTGCTTTTAATTAATTTAATTTGTTGGGTTATTTGTAAAATAAAAGTGGGAAATACATAAAAATCTTGAGTGATAAGTGCAGTGAGGGGAGCATGTTAGAAGGGGGGGTTTGGGGGGGTCTTAATAAAACTTTGAAAGTGACCTACTTATTTATCTTCCCCCCCTCCCCCCCAAAATCTGTCTCTTACATTTTGCAGATGTGATTATATCAGATCCTGGAAACAGGAATTTAGTAGCAAACCACGCGCCGATCCAGATAGATGTTTCTGCAAACGGAAGCCATTGAAGCCATTCTACATGTGGAACGGTTGAAGGTAAATGGGATCAGCAAGACTTGGGTTTTTCTTATGCTATTGTTGTACAAAAAGAACTGATAGAAGTTTAAAAGCCTTTGATCTGCCCTCCTTTTTAATAACTTTCTGACTTCAAGTCATATAAACCCAGTTCTACTAATAAAATACAACAATTCCTTAAAGAAAAAAAATGCTAACAGGCAGCCCTGGAATCAACATTTAGAAAGCACTGCAGTTACACCTCTGCCTAGCCAGGAAAATCTTTGCTAATAAAGAAAGGTAACCAAATATACTGCTCAAAAAAAATAAAGGGAACCCTTAAACAACACAATATAACTCCGTTTTCGTCCTCACCGGGCATCATAGTTCCCTCTAAGCTCACTTAAAAATCATCATCAACTCAGAGTTTTCCAAACCTGCCCAGAAGCCGAGAGGGAAGGAGAGAGAGAGAAAGAGAGAGAAAAAAGAGAGGAAGGAAAAGAGAAAGAAAAAGAATGGGAGTAAGGAAGAGAGAAAGAAAATCAAAATCTAGTTTGAAACTAGCTCAACTATTTAAGTGGCATTTTGATATTGATAGAGTTGCCCTGTTATGAGCTCACTGTTATAGACACACAGTACAGTATTTTATTTTGAAATTCTCTGAGGCAAAACAGGGTGGGTTTTTTATTTGTTTGTTTGTTTGTTTATTTGTTTATTCATTCATTCATTCGTTCATTCATTTATTTATTATTTCTGTGCCGCCCAGTCCCGAAGGGACTGCCGCTCAGACACTATACTTTTCCACCCACCCACCCAAAAAATTAGAGGGAACACTGCCGGGCATTGAATTATGGATGTGGGTACTCACACGTGTGTGTGTGTGTGTGTGTGTGTGTGTGTGATAACAAGCGCACACATGCTTTCAGCACTCGGGTGGAAAAAAGGTTCACAATCACTGGGCTAGGATTTATAATTTTATACATTATAAGCCCTTATAATTTTGCAACCTGTCTGTAAGTACCTTTGGTGCTAATAGGCACTAAGCAACTGGTCAAAGGTTGAGACTAAATATACTGCTCAAAAAAATAAAGGAACACTTAAACAACACAATATAACTCCAAGTAAATCAAACTTCTTTGAAATCAAACTGTCCACTTAGGAAGCAACACTGATTGACAATTTCACATGCTGTTTGTACAGAACAAAGTATTCAATGAGAATATTTCTTTCATTCAGATCTAGGATTTGTCCTTTGAGTGTTCCCTTTATTTTTTTAAGCAGTGTATATATAGATGTGAAGGGCGACGCAACAGGATTCTTCCAATGATGTTAGCACTGGGCACAGACTACTATGATGAGAACAGTGCCCCCCTTGCCTTTGACATCTTGGGGGACTGAGGAACAGAATCCTGGCCTGCAAACAAAAACAGAAGAACTAGCTACACAAAATATAATTATAGATTGGTAGACTTACCTCCAAATTCAAACGAGATGCAAAAATGATACGGAACAAATAGGTATAGATAATGTAACTCAACCATTAGATTGGGTTATTTATAAAATAAAAGTGGGGAATACATAAAAATCTTGAGTGATAAGTGCAGGGAAGTGAGCATGTTAGAAATGGTGTTTTTTTTTGGGGGGGGGGGGAAATGCCTTAATAAAACTTTGTGAAAGTGACCTTATTTCTCCCTCCACCTCCCCCCCAAAAATCTGTCTCTCAGATTTTGCAGATGTGATTATACCAGATGCTAGAAACAGGAAATTAGTAGCAAACCATGCACCGATCCACACACCGATGTTTCTGCAAGTGGAAGACATGAGGCCATTCTACATGTGGAATAGTTGAAGTTAAGCAGGATCAGCAAGACTTGGGTTTGTGGTACGTTATTGTTGTACAAAAAGAACTGAAGTTTAAAAGCCTTTGATCTGCCCACCTTTTTAACAACCTTTTGCCTTGAGATTATAGAAACCCAGCTCTACTAATAAAATGCAGTGTTTCCTTTTAAAGAAAATAAAATGCTACAAGGTAAATCTGGAATCATCATTTAGAAAGCATTGCAGTTTTAATACTTAACGCCCATGCTCTTATACCTCTGCCTGGCCAGGAAGATCTTTGCTAAAGAAAGATAACCAAATATTTCCTCTCACCATAAAATCTATACTTCCAGCTCCTTCATGGTTATGAAGAGCATTTTACTCACCAAAGGCTAAAAATGTGTATATAATAAACCTTGCTGATGTGATAATAGGTGGCCAGCCAGTCCAGAAACCATGTTGCTGTCTCTCCACTAGAGGGACTAATGGAAGCCTCTGATCAGAAATGCATGCGCCAATTATGCAGGAAATGGACTTTGTTCAGAGATGAAGCAGGGAAAACCAATTTGGCTAAATAAAGATACAGAAATGAGGATTCAAAAGGGTTGGGATAGTGGAGAAAGGATTGCAGATATGATCCCCCATTTTCCCCAGCTTCCATGTATGTTGAGTTCTGGAATACAGTGATCCCTCGATCATCGCGAGGGTTCCGTTCCAGGACCCCTTGCGATGATCGATTTTTCGCGAAGTAGCGGTGCGGAAGTAAAAACACCATCTGCGCATGCGCAGATGGTGTTTTTACTTCCACCGCCGCCCGCCGTTGCCAGCTCCGCTTCCCAGCTGCGAAGCAGAGCTGGGGGTGTCCCGAAGCGCGCGCCGCCCGCCCACCCACGCCGTTGCTTGCGCCGCCGCTGTCTTACCGGGGCAAGAGGGGGAAGACCCAGGGAAGCCTCTGCCCGGCGGGGAAACTCCACCATCTACGCATGCGTGGAAGGGCACGCATGCGCAGATGGTGGAGTTTACTTCCGGGTTGAAAACTCGCGATATAGCGTTTCGCAATACTCGAGATCGCGAAACTCGAGGGATCACTGTACAGTGATCCCTCTATTATCGCGAGGGTTCCGTTCCAAGACCCCTCGTGATAATCGATTTTTCGCGATGTAGGGTTGCGGAAGTAAAAGCACCATCTGCGCATGCGCGCCCCTTTTTTTCCTATGGCTGCACATGCGTAGATGGTGGAGTTTGCGTTCCCCGCCGCCCACGCAAAGGGGAAACCCCGATTCGGCTCCTCGCTGCTGCTGCTGCGCTACCGAGCAGATCAGCTGCTGGGCGGCCGAAGGAACCTTCCCTGGGTCTTCCCCCTCTTGCTGGCGGGCGGGCGAGCGGCGGGCATCAGCGAGGAGCCAGGGTTTCCCCTTTGCGTAGGCGGCCGGGAAGACCCAGGTTGGGGGTTCGGGGGGGTGCTGGGAAGCCCCCCAGGCCGGCTGCGACCTTTTAAAACAGCCATGCCGCTTCCCAGCTGACTCCCGAAGCCAAAGGCGGAAGTGGGTTTTTTTAAAATATTTTTTTTAAAATCGTGATATAGCGTTTCGCGAAGATCGAGATCGCGAAACTCGAGGGATCACTGTACAGTGATACCTCGTCTTACAAACCCCTCGTCATACACACTTTTCGAGATACAAACCCTGGGTTTAAGATTTTTTTTGCCTCTTCTTCCAAACTATTTTCACCTTACAAACCCAAGCCACCGTCACTGGGATGCCTCGCCTCTGGACTTCTGTTGCCAGCGAAGCACCCGTTTTTGCACTGCTGGGATTTCCCTGAGGTTCCCCTCCATGGGAAACACCACCTCCAGACTTCCGTATTTTTGTGATGCTGCAGGGGAATCTCAGCAGTGCAAAAACGGGCACTTCGCTGGCAACGGAAGTCCAGAGGTGGGGTTTCCCAGCGAGGGGAGCCTCAGCGAAATCGGAGCATCGCAAAAACATGGAAGTCCAGAGGTGGGGTTTCCCATGGGGGGGGAGCCTCAGGAGAATCCCAGCAGCGCAAAAATGGGCACTTCGGCTGGCAAAAGGGGTGAGTTTTGGGCTTGCACATATTAATCGTTTTTCCATTGATTCCTATGGGAAACATTGTTTCGTCTTACAAACCTTTCACCTTACAAACCTCATCCCAGAACCAATTAAGTGCGTAAGAGGAGGTATCACTGTATATCATATCCTCTGGATATTGTTTGTTTGTAAGCAATTTATTTTTTTTCCTAAGGTGTGTTTCATTTTTAAGTGTATGCACTTTGTCATTGTATTTTTCCAAAATGCAGCCTACGTCAGACTGAATTATCTGCCTGCGTTCTTCTCCTGGCTTGGAATAAGAAATAAACCAGATTTAACCTCCAACAGAAGAGAAGAATTGCCAGAATAGAGAGGGAGATGCTGCACTTTGCCTCCTGAAATGGACTGGCCTATCGGCTCCTCCTTTTCCTAGTCTGCCGTCTCTTCCAATGTCTTTTGCTTTTGAGAGGCTGAGGATCTCATAGTAGAAGGTGAGATATAATATTAAATGCAGAAGGGAAGGGCTCCACGTTAGAACCATCTTCAGAGATTCCTCCACCCCCATGCCCTGTTTCCCTTCTTCCTCTTTTCCCTTCCCATAGATTTGGGTGCTTTTGTTGGTCCTCAGTTTACAACCTTTCAGTTGTGATGGCAATGTTATAACGGCGCTGCAAAAAGTAACATGACCATTTTCCACGCAACTCTTGCAGCACCCCTGTGGTCACGTGATCAAAATTTGAACACTTGGCAACTGACTCATGACAGTTGCAGTGGCCCTTGGATCATACAATTACCTTTTGGGACCTTTTGACAAGCAAAATGGGGAAGCCAAGTTCACTTAACTAATTGATTTAACTGCTGCAGTGATTCACTTAACTGACAAGAAGGCAAAGCTCACTTAGCAATTGTCTTGCTTAGCAATTGAGGCTTTGCTCAGTTGTGATGGCAAATCGAGGACTGCCTGTAATCACTTACGTAAAGCTTTAGGTGCCGAGTATTGTAACCATTTTGTTTAATGGGCAAAAAATGTCAATTATTCTTGAAAGATGAGTAAATGGAAAGGAAGCACACTACTGAATAACTGCCTTGTTGCTTTGACACTGTACTTCTGTTAACACTCGGAGCATGGTATTCAAGAATGGAATCTGAGCAAAACATTTTAAAGATTTTATTAGAAAATTTACACAGCCTCCCCAGCTTGGTGGGGTTACAAGGATAAAACCCCAATACAAAAGCAACTCAGCACCACTATGACAATAATTAGACCAGCCACTTGACGGGCTTCATGTCACTCGTGCCCCCAGTCTCATTGGCAGAACCATGTCTGCAGGGCCTTGCAAAATAGTGTCAACGTGGGGGTCAATCTTATTTCTGAGGGGATGGTGTTCCCCAGGGAGGGAGCCCCCACAAAGAAAGCCCCAGTATATTTCTAACTTGGATATCTTTTATTTTTCATAGATGAAATGTTACCCAATTGCTGGCAGCCTTAATGTGATCATGGCTCTTCTGGAATGTATGCAGTACTGTATAGCCTACTAGGACCTTTAAAAGGGCTATTGGTAAGTAATTAGGTGCTGTGAAGGTGATTAGTAATTTTTACTGGTATATCCCAGTTTGGTGCCTGTTGGATGTCTGGGAATTGAAGCCCAGTTTATCTTGTGATACTTGATTGGGGAATGCTGTCCAAACCTTTAGGTGTTGCGATGCTAATGTATTTTGTGTTGCTTGTTTCATTCAGGCAGCACCAAATTGCCTGTCCACATTTTAACGAGCATGGAAGAAGCCTAGGTGGAGGATCTTCCCGAAGAAGAAATGCAACTCAAAAATTTTCCTGGATCCAATGTTTGGGATGGGAGGGATTTGCTGTTGTTTTTTCATGCAGAAGTGAGAGGCTTATTGATGAAGCAATGGGACGTTTACTTACTCAATAAACATTTCATTAATTGGTGAAAAACTTTGCTATGTCTGTTGGAGCTGCAAAGAATAATACCACCACTAAACTCTTGCAAAATATTTGTGATAATGTTGGACTTCTTATACGACACCCATCTGAGTAAACTTATTTATTTATTATTTATTTATTATTTAGATTTGTATGCCGCCCCTCTCCGCAGACTCGGGGCGGCTCACAACAAAGTGAAAACAATTTACAACAAATCTAAATTACTGTTTAAAAATATTTTAAAAACCCCATTTTCTAAACAAACATACATCCAGACATACCATTCATAAATTGTATATGCCCAGGGGAGATGTCTCAGTTCCCCCATGCCTGACGACAAAGGTGGGTCTTAAGGAGCTTACGGAAGGCAAGGAGAGTAGGGGAAGTTCTAATCTCCGGGGGGAGTTGGTTCCAGAGGGCCGGGGCCGCCACAGAGAAGGCTCGTCCCCTGGGGCCCGCCAACCGACATTGTTTAGTTGACGGGACCCGGAGAAGGCCCACTCTGTAGCTGGTAATACTGTTCCAAAGCATTCCTTCTTACAAGGGGTTATTTTCTAACTTCTCTCTTCAAGTGTTCTTTTCTGACTCCTACCTCTGCTATTAGTAGCAGGAAAATGGTAGCCCTTGAAGAGCTGTGCAGCTTACTTAAAATGCCATATGATGCAATGGGTTGTGAACCTCTGCTGTAGAAGCTACTTGAGAACTGGGTCAAGCAATCTAAGCAGCCAAGTTCAGGGGCTGGGAAAGGAACAGCGAAAATTACTCTGCAGAGTGGGAGAAAATCTTTGACTTGCAGCAAAATGTAGCAGTTACATTTTTGGAAGGTGATCTTGGCTCACTAAATGTATTGTAGCTGCCCAGTCAGAAAATCTCCTAAGCAGTGTTCTTTTCAAGGACACTGCCTTTCCATACAATTGGGTGCCTGCAACCTTGTAGGTGTCCTGTATTCATAGATTTGAGAGATACCAGGCGAGACAATATAGCCATCCTTTGGGTGTTGCAAGTATTGGTCACAAATGAAATACTAAAGTACATTTGTTTTTCATGCGCCTTGTCTGCAAACAAGTTTATTGACATTAAACAAAAGGGGTAGTTATTCCTACTGGCAAGACTAAATGTATGAATGAAGTATCCACAATGATATGCCTCTGTAATGGGAAAGTAGCAGCTGCCTTTGGTACAGTGATGTCAAAGTAGCTATAGAAGGGGTCTTCGACCTTGTTAACTTTAAGATTTGTGAAACTGGGAGTTGAAGTCCACAAGTCTTAAAAGTAAACAAGGTTGGAGACCCCTGACCTATAGTACAGTGTTCCCTCGATTTTTGCGGGTTCGAACTTCGCGAAAAGTCTATACCATGGTTTTTCAAAAATATTAATTAAAAAATACATGTTTTTCCCGCCTGATGACATCATATGTCATCGCCAAACTTTCATCCACCTTTAATAAATATTTTTTTTAATAAACTAATAAATAAACATGGTGAGTAATAATCTAAATGGTTGCTAAGGGAATGTGAAATGGTAATTTAGGAGTTTAAAGTGTTAAGGGAAGACTTGTGATACTGTTCATAGCCAAAAATAGTGTATTTACTTCCGCATCTCTACTTCGCGGAAATTCAACTTTCACGGGCGGTCTCGGAACGCATCCCCCGTGAAAAGTGAGGGAACACTGTATATCACTGTGGCAGTGAATAACTCTGCCCTTGAACTGCCGTGCTACCCTTTGCTTTCTAAACTTGCCTTATATCAAGCAGACCCCAAGAAATTGATCTTTTAAATGGATTGGGGGGGTTCATCTAGGATGCCTCCTTTTATTTATAGAAAACTATGGTTCCTTGAGTAGGTGGTTGAACCTGGCTTACCCTGCAGCACTGGATGTAGTGCAAAACTGCACAATAGCTTAACAATCATGTCCTACGCAGTATGTTCTGTGAATGGTAACTCAAGTCAGTACTGAAATGGGCAGTTTGAACCCAAAAACTATGTTGTATAAAGTCAAAAGTCCAGCTTTCCTGCTAGCTGGTGAGAAATTACTGAAGGCATGAAAATGTAGTGTCTTGGCCATGGACTTCCCAAACTACTGAGTGCAGCATTTGGTGGAAACAGGAATGACATGAAGCTGTTCCTGGGTTTAGTGCAGAGCTTACGGAATATTTGAGACGGGGAGAAATGAGTGGGGACAATATGAAGCTGATGCAGTGTATTTAAATGAACCTTAATTTAGATTGGACACTGAAACCTGCTAAAAGGGGGAAGCGTCTATACAAGGAACTTGAGCACAGGACCTGTAGACGAGAGCTAAAATCTAACACTGTTGTGCCATTGATTTTAACATAATGGCATTTCAGCTAAGTACTTTGCATTCCTAGTAATATCCTGTGCTGAATTTCCTGCTGGCCTTGACCTCCAAGTAGTTGGTTAAGAACAATCCTGGCACGGAAGTCTTGTCAACTCCCTCCTTTTGTCACACACATTCTCCCAATTAGAATGCTAGCTGAGTAAGGCTGGTGAGAAGTCCGAGATGGCTGCATTGCACCACATTTTTAAAAAATACAAAAAGGCTTCTTGCTCCACAGGGGTTGGACGGTTGCCATTCAGCTTATCTTCATTATCACCTCCTCCAATACAAGACGCCCATGCCAAGCAGTGCCAGGCCCAGCACACCTACTGCTACCGCCAGGGCTATCACTGCGCTCCCTGCAAATAGAATATTGGATCAGGCTTGAAAGTTTCAATTAACTAGCACTGTGCTAAGAAAGGAGGGGGTGGGGGAGATGATCTCATTACCTGGACCGCTCTGAGGGTTTTTGCATTCGGCATCCCAGTCCTCTGGAATAGCTGTGCGGGTGAGATGAATGAACAGTGGCAATGGACAAGGGGTGGAGCAGCCAGGGAGAGGTAGGATATGGGGCCTGTGGTCACTCCTGTTGCGGTAGAACATGGCAACGCTGAAGGAGCTGAAATGTGAAAATTTAAAAAAAAGTTTTTAACATCCCTCCGGAGCCTGCTTTGCCTCGTCACGTCTCTGCCGAAAGAGATATTTATTTGCTGCTGCTTTTCCCCTTGCGCAATCCTTTAAAAGGTTCAGGTTCTGCCACCTCAGCCTCTCCAGTGATGCTACAGTCTGGCTAATGCGTCAGCAGCTAAATTTGCTGACAGGTTGTTTGAAGGCAGCCAGCTCTGCTGCAAGGAAATACGTTTTGAAAGTGATGCAAAATCTGGCTTGGAAGCAATGTAAGAAAAAGAAAGCAAAATGAAATGGCAGAATGGAAATTAGCTTTGTCTAGAATTTTGTACCTTCTCGAGTCCAGGATGTGCAAAAATCTCCATTTTAACATATTGATTGATTGATTGATTGATTGATTGGATTTGTATGCCGCCCCTCTCCGGAGACTCGGGGCGGCTAACAGCAACAATAAAGCAGTGTACAATAGTAGTCTGATGTTAGAAATAATTAAAAGCCCATTAATATATATAAAAAAAACCAAACATACATACATACCATGCATAGAATTGTAAAGGCCTAGGGGGAAGAGGGTCTCAATTCTCCCATGCCTGGCGGCAGAGGTGGGTTTTAAGCAGCTTACAAAAGGCAAGGAGGGTGGGGGCAATTCTAATCTTTGGGGGGAGTTGGTTCCAGAGGGCCGGGGCCGCTACAGAGAAGGCTCTTCCCCTGGGTCCCGCCAAGCGACATTCTTTAGTTGACGGGACCCGGAGAAGACCCACTCTGTGGGACCTAACTGGTCGCTGGGATTTGTGCAGCAGAAGGCGGTCCCTGAGATAATCTGGTCCGGTGCCATGAAGGGCTTTAAAGATCATAACCAACACTTTGAATTGTGATCGGCAACTGATCAGCAACCAATGCAGACTGCGGAGTGTTGGTGTAACATGGGCATATTTGGGAAAGCCCATGATTGCTCTTGCAGCTGCTTCCGTGAACTACATAATAATTACGGGAAGGCAAAAGTTAAATCATCTTTTTGTGTGTGTTTAGGATACTGCCCAGTTAAGCTCCTTTAAATGTCCTGCCTGGAAATCTTCGCAAGCCGAAGATTGTTTGTCAAATTAACACTATGGTTCAATATTCACAAGACTTTGTATGTGTTCAGCCTTTTAAAGTTTCTAACAGGATCCCAAGAATTGTCCTGAGTGTGTTGAAGAGCAATGCACCATGCCTGCATCTTGGAACTTGTAAGACAGACGCCAGCCCACCCTTCTTTGGTTAAACTTACTTGTTGCCTTCTTGGTAGAATTCAAATCCATGACAAGCTGCATAGGGTGGTGGGTGGCCATTGTAAACCCCAAGGGCTGCCTGCAGAGCAATCAAGGTGCTGTCATGCTAAGTAGAGGAAGCAAACAGAAATAATTACTAAGCCATTTACATAATAAAATAGACTGGATTATCCCTTCTTCCCTGCATGTCCATGATTTCCTTCCTATCCTTATCTTTATTCTTGAATAAAACTTGACATGTCAAATTGTACTCTCTGTATTGTCTGGGAAAGGTGCTTATAAAAGTGAAGAAAGGTATTTTAAGTCCAGAGAAGTTTTTTTTTAAAGTAACATGCTTCTTTTTGTCTCTCATTGCCAATTATTGGCACGAATCCCAGCAACCAGTTAGGTCCCACAGAGTGGGACTTCTCGGGGTCCCGTCAACTAAACAATGTCATTTGGCGGGACCCAGGGGAAGAGCCTTCTCTGTGGCGGCCCCGACCCTCTGGAACCAACTCCCCCCAGAGATTAGAATTGCCCCCACCCTCCTCGCCTTTTGTAAGCTTCTTAAAACCCACCTTTGCCATCAGGCATGGGGGAATTGAGATATTCTTTTCCCCTAGGCCTTTATAATTTATGCATGGTATGTTTGTATGTATGTTTGGTTTTATAATAAGGGTTTTTTAGTTGTTTTAGCATTAGATTGTTATATGCTGTTTTTTATTACTGTTGTTTGCCGCCCCGAGTCTACGGAGAGGGGCGGCATACAAATCCAATAAATAAATAAATTATAGCTATTTTCCTTTTTTGCTTGTTTATGTTATCTTCCCAAAATCACTATGGTGAGTTGAATAGAAACATAGAAGACTGACGGCAGAAAAAGACCTCATGGTCCATCTAGTCTGCCCTTATACTATTTCCTGTATTTTATCTTACAATGGATATATGTTTATCCCAGGCATGTTTAAATTCAGTTACTGTGGATTTACCAACCACGTCTGCTGGAAGTTTGTTCCAAGGATCTACTACTGTTTCAGTAAAATATTATTTTCTCATGTTGCTTTTGATCTTTTCCCCAACTAACTTCAGATTGTGTCCCCTTGTTCTTGTGTTCACTTTCCTATTAAAAACACTTCCCTCCTGGACCTTATTTAACCCTATGACATATTTAAATGTTTCGATCATGTTCCCACTTTTCCTTCTGTCCTCCAGACTATACAGATTGAGTTCATGAAGTCTTTCCTGATACGTTTTATGCTTATGTTCATTAAGTATTTCCTGATATGTTTTATGAATAGGCGTATAGATTTAAAATAAACCAAGGAACGGGTAAAATATTCAACCACCAATATCAGGAAGCATGACTAGGTTTGATCCATCCTTATTTGAAAGTTTTTGCTTATTTTGAAATAAGATGTTCACTCAGCTGGGGCAGTTGTGGGGAAGGGAGGTAAAGCTTCAGCTTTTTTTTCTGGTAAGCCCTGAAATTTTGCCAAAACAGCACCCCTGCAAGGCAGCAGCTAGAATTCTCAAGATTGCAGGGAAAATGGTGCAGAGAAGAAGAAGATTGCTCTGAATTCTCTGGATTATCCCATTTTCCAAAGTGGATCTTTGCAATTTTAAGGAACAGGAGAACTTACAGCAGAATACATTATCATCTTAAGCGGCAGATCCTGGCACACAATTTTGGAAAAGTTGCTCAAAATAGCACCCCAGCAGCAACCCTGCAGAGAGGAAAATATGCTGTTAGATAATATACTGAAACGTATCTGACATTCAGAAAAGCAGAAGACTGAAAAATACCAGCTGCACAGTGTTGTATCAGAAAATATACTAAAGCTTAAAAAGGAAGTTGAAGTTGATTTCCCTCCAGCACTGGCTTTTGGCATGTTAAACCAGTGATTTTCAACCTTTTTTGAGCCGCGGCACATTTTTTTACATTTACGAAATCCTGGGGCACATTGAGCGGGGGGGGGGGGGTGTTAAAAAAAGTTTGGACCAAAAAATTATATATATATCTTCCTCCCCTTCACTCTATTTCTTTCTCCCTCCCTCCTTCTCTCCCTTCCTTTCTCTTTCTCTCTCTCCACCCCTTTCTTTCTCCTCCTTCCTTCCTCTCTTTTTTGCTCTCTTTCACTCTCCCTCCCTCCCTCTATGTCTTTCTCTCTCTCTCCTTCCCTCCCTCTCTTTCTCTCTCTCTTGATTTCTTTCTCTCTCTTTCTCTCTTTCTTTCTCTCTTTCTTTCTCTTGTTTTCTCTCTCTTGCTTTCTCTCTCTCTCTCTCTTGTTCTCTTTCTCTCGCGCGCGCTCTTTCTCTCTCTTGCTTTCTTTCTCTCTCTCTTGCTTTCTCTCTCTCTTGCTTTCTTTCTTTCTCTCTTGCTTTCTTACTCTCTGAGCTTCGCGGCACACCTGACCATGTCTCGCGGCACACTAGTGTGCCACGGCACACTGGTTGAAAAACACTGTGTTAAACAACGATTCCTTGATAGCACCACCACAAGGTGGTGCTATCAAGCTAGGTTGGCTAGTTGCTGGATCCTGAAATGCAGAATTCCCAATGAGATTATGCTATGTTACGCTAGTATATAATAGGACCACTATGGCATCATTGAACCATAGAAAACATGTCCTCATTTGGCACATCATTCTACATGGGGAAATGTGGTAAGTTTACATGTCTAAGAGTCACTTTGTAGGGTAGATGGGTGGTATAGAAATTTAAATAAATAAGAGGGAAGGAAGGAAGGGGAGGAAAGGAAAGGAAAAAAGGAATGAAGAAAGGGGGGGAAGGAAGAAGGGAAGGAAGGAAGGAAAAAACTTCTGAGCTGCTACACACTTTAGTACTTTCAGTCATTTTCCATCAAAATGTTCTGTTTTTACTTATTAACTTAGTATTGCAGAATTTATCATACAGGTAGTATTCAATGTACTACCTGTATTGATTGATCCAAAAATTTATGTTGCTAAGCCCCATTTTATGAGCTTTTTTGCCACAGTTACTGTTCTGCCAGGCTCTCTGGTAGGAGCCTCCCGAAAATTCAAGGGTACAAATTGCAGACACACACACACACACGTTTGAAAATTCAAAACAATGTTCTCTATCACAAAATTCAAAATAAACTAAGCACTCCTTTTGTATTGCAAAGAGCACTCCTCCCAAAACAACCAGGTAGTCTGTACAATTTCCCTTAAGCAGTCATTAAATACTTAGCTAGCAGCTGTGAAGAAACTTCACACCCCTTCTTCTTCCATGCTCTGCTTTGGTTCAAAGGCGTGAAAAATCAACAAACTCCAGAAAACAGGAACACACAATTCCTGAAGAACTGCGATCAGATACTCTTTCACAACGGCCAAACCCACACGCTGCTATTTATACCAGCAGCCCTAATTACTGGAGCCCCACCCAACCATAGGTGGCCTCATTTTCTCTTGTAATAATCCTTCAGTTGTTGTCTCCTATGCATCACTCTACGCATGCGTGGATGTGTCATTAATTCTTGTTCAGAATCCAAGGATGATACAGATGATTGATCTCCTCCTGGGCTTCTGCCAAACTCCCCTCTTCCCTGTCACTCATGCTTCCTTGGTCAGAGGAGGCTTCATCGGCAGATTCTATGTCACCCCACATCCACCTGCACATTCCTTGGGGCAGGAGCTGGGCCAGAGCTAACCACAACAGTTACTAAGTGAATAATTGCAACTGTTAAGTTAGTAAGCACGGTTGTTAACCCTTTGCCTATCAGGGAAACGCAAAACCCCCCCGATGACGTGTTCCCAGGACACTGCAACCATCATAAATATGAACCAGTTGCCAAGCATCTGAATTTTGATCACCTGACCATGAGGATGCTGCAACAGTTATTAAATGTGAAAAATGTTCATGTCACTTTTTTCAGTTCAGTGATGTAACTTTGAACGGTCACTAAATGAACTGTTGTAAGTCAAGGGCTACTGCATATGTCTCTGGAGATTCTCAGTCATCCAGGTCATGGTTGTCTCAAGGGTGGACAGAGGAACTGGGTCTTTTCCCTTGAGGAAGAAGTAGAAAATGTTTTGCTTCTCACCCAAGAGGCTTCGTCAATCCTTCCGTCTCCCTGCCCTATGAATTGGTGAAGCTTGGATGCACATAGGAGTGAAATCAGAGGGAGGAAGAAGAGAAAGAGGAGAGGGGGGGAAAGGGGAAGGGAGGAGAGAGAAAGGTTAGAAGGGAGAGGGAGAAGAAAGAGGAGGAGGAGAGGAAGGAAGAAGAGGGAAGTAGGAGAGAGAGGAGAGAAGGAGAAAGAAGAGAGAGAAAAGGGAGGGAGGTAAAGAGAGAGGGAAGTGGTACGATATCGTGGGCGGGGGGGACACGAGCAACCTTACAATGTTATATTTATATAAACAGTCCAGTTCAATATTGGGTTCCTATTTGGACAAGGGGGCATTCCGATAGGGAAAAATGGCGATACATGTGCAGTTCCAGGAGACTGACATGCAGAACATATGTCGGAGCAAGATTTGGCTTCTGTGCATGCACAGAAAGCAAAATCTCGTGCATGAGATTTTGGTGGGGGGTGGTTTTGCTTCTGCGCATGCGCAGCCAAAATCTCGTGAGAGCGTGCATTCCCTCGCGAGATCTTGCTCCATGTGCAAAAGCAAAGTCTTGCTTGGGTGTGTGCGCGCGCCCGCCGGACGTGTGGAGCATGTTGCAGTAGTGAAAATGATTAAAGTCCGTTTGAACCTTAATTACCGCGGAGGCGATGGATGGAAGCTTTTTAGTTATTTGTTCAAAACAAGATTTCTTTTATTATAAAAGTAGAAAATAAAACATGTCTCGGTGGACAACATAACAAAATGCGTCTTACATAATGGTGGATAGAAAGAAGAATGGAGTTTTAGGATGAAGAAGAAGGAAGTAGTGTTAGATGTGGCAGGATATTACATCATAGTAGGAGGAATTTAATAAAGCACACACAGTTAACTCTTTAATTACTGAATGTCTCTGGGGCTGGCAATATTCAGCGTGACAGAGCACACCGGTAGTGGTGGGAGCTGGCAACCCTTCACTGGTCCAGTTGCCTTTTGAAGGCAAAAAGAGCACATTTGAGACACAATGAGCCAAGGTGGTGCAGTGGGTAGAGTGCAGGGCCCTAAAGCTGCAGGTCAGCGGTTGAAATCTCATCGCCGACTCAAGGTTGACTCAGCCTTCCATACTTCTGAGGTGGATAAAATGAGGACCCCGACTGTGGGTCTAAGTAGAAGGGCGTCATTTAAAAAATCAAATAAATAAATAAACAAATAAATAAAATGTATCATGTACTTCTTGATCTTGATTCCAAACAAAGCCAGTAATTCATATTTAATTGTACCTCCAATGAATCGAGCTTTTTCCTGGGCAGCGTGCATTCCCACATGCGCTTCAATATTAAACACTTCTATCTCTGAGAGAGTTGACAGAACCCGTGGTGTAGCCCAGCTAGGCAAAGTCATGTTATGGGTTTTCTGTATGGAAAATGGAAAAAAACAAAAACAAATGGAAGTTTTCTAATAAAATGGAATCTTGCTTCCATATACAGTGGTACCTCTACTTACGAACTTCAATTTGTTCCCTGACCAGGTTCTTAAGTAGAAACGTTTGTAAAAAGAATCAATTTTTCCCATAGGAATCAATGTAAAAGCAAATAATGCGTGCGATTGGGGCAACCACAGGGAGGGCGGAGGCCCTGTTTCCTCCCAGGAGATTCCACAGAGGCTTCTCCCCACCTTTTCTGGCCCTGTTTCCTCCCAGGAGATTCCTAGAGAGGCCACACGGAGACTTCTCCCCACCTTTTCCAGCCCTGTTTCTCCCAGGAGATTCCTAGAGGGGCCCCACGGAGGCTTCTCCCTGCCTTTACTGGCCCTGTTTCCTCCCAGGAGATTCCTAGAGAGGCCCCATGGAGGCTTCTCCCTGCCTTTTCCAGCCCTGTTTCTCCCAGGAGATTCCTAGAGAGGCCCCACGGAGGCTTCTCCCTGCCTTTTCTGGCCCTGTTTCCTCCCAGGCAATTCCTAGAGAGGCCCCATGGAGGCTTCTCCCTGCTTTTTCCGGTTACAGTTTCGGGTTTGTAAGTAGAAAATGGTTTTTGAGAAGAGGCAAAAAATCTTGAACACACGGTTCTTATCTAGAAAAGTTTGTAAGTAGAGGCGCTCTTAAGTAGAGGTACCACTGTACAGGCAATTCCCAACTTACGATCCCAATTGGGACCAAAATGTTTAAGGCAGGGGCTTGCAAACTTGCAAGTGGGTTGCGAAAGGTTGCAAATGGCGATCACATGATCCTCCAGCACTGCAAACTTAGTATATGTCAATTGTCAAGCGCCCAAATTTTGATCATGTGACCAACCATGGAGATGTTACAATGGTTGGATGGCAATTTTTTCAGTTCCGACTTTGAATAGTCGCTAAACAAATGGTTGTAAATTGAGGATTATTTGTAATGCAGTATCTTACCTGGCAGAAAAGTGTGTCATGCACCTTCCAGAGGCCTCTCAGGCTCAGCTGCTCAGACTTAAGCCCTGTATAATTAGCCATCTTTTCCATAAAGCCCTGCAAGAGAGGACCCAAGGTTCATTGTGCTCAATTATTTCCGTCTCAACTAACCCTGTAGTCTTATTTTCATTCATTCATTCATTCATTCATTCATTCATTTATTTTGTCCAATACACAATGAGGGTTTTAGTGGGTATATATCAATATACACATAGTAAAATACATGATGAAGGTTATAGAGGAGATACTCATAGTAAAATATATCTAAGAAATAATAGAAAAGAAGATATAGTAATAGAACATATCAATGAAAGAATAGAAGAGATATAGGAATAGAAGAAAGGTATAGGAGATATAGGAGAGCAATAGGACAGGGGACGGAAGGCACTCTAGTGCACTTGTACTCGCCCCTTACTGACCTCTTAGGAATCTGAATAGGTCAACCGTAGATAATCTAAGGGTAAAGTGTTGGGGGTTTGGGGATGACACAATGGAGTCCGGTAATGAGTTCCACGCTTCGACAACTCGGTTACTGAAGTCATATTTTTTACAGTCTAGTTTGGAGCGGTTAATATTAAGTTTAAATCTGTTGTGTGCTCTTGTGTTGTTGTGGTTGAAGCTGAAGTAGTCGCCGACAGGCAGGACGTTGCAGCATATGATCTTGTGGGCAATACTTAGATCTTGTTTAAGGCGTCTTAGTTCTAAACTTTCTAGGCCCAGGATTGAAAGTCTAGTCTCGTAGGGTATTCTGTTTCAAATGGAGGAGTGAAGGGCTCTTCTGGTGAAGTATCTTTGGACATTTTCAAGGTTGTTAATGTCTGAGATGCGATATGGGTTCCAAACAGATGAGCTGTATTCGAGGATAGGTCTGGCAAAAGTTTTGTAAGCTCTGGTAAGTAGTGTTTGATTGTTTCCCCAAAATTAGATCTGATTAGCAGAGGTTTTTCCCACTGTACTAGAAACAGAGGTTAATTTCAGAAACCACTGAATCATATCTGGGTCCTGGGATTGACTCATTTGATTGCTTTGTAGATTTTCAGACAACTTAATCAAAGTATAAGCTATTACCTTTATTTGAGATATTACAAATTGTGCTATGAAGCACTTGAAATCTGAAAATGTTTTTTAAACAATAAAACTTTATATTTAGCCATTTCTCATTGAAGTAATCCTACTCAATCCTCCTGACTTGTATCCTGTCTGGGATAAGCTATGTGTAAATTAGTTCTGATTATTTCTGAGGCAGTGATGGCTCAAAAGAAACTTTTCTTCCTTTAAAAGCTTAATATCAGATCGTCGCCTTTTATTGCCGATCTAAAACTCTTCCCTTGCAAATCAACCACTAATCCCTCTTCATGGAATGGATCCTGATAAAAAGAAGATGTTTTCTTTTAAGTGGTGCTGTCTAGGATGACATTGGCAATCACAGTATTTCAAACAAAGCAAGACCTAAATGTAATGAAAGAGTTGAGAAGATGTATTTTTTAATTCCTAAATGCGTGTTAAATAACAAGCTATATCAGCCTGTATTATAACACGACAATGCAAGTGATGCAAATTAGCTTGTGTGCTTTTTATTTGCTTTTTCTAGATTTTTATTACAGTATTTCTATTTCATACTTTTTTTGTTAAGTGCCCAGAGATTTATTTACAAATAAGTAACTCCATATGTAGTAGGAGTTAAAATTAATGGAAATAACATCTGCATAAAAATGTTGTTGTAGGACAGTGGTGGCTAACCTTTGTGTTGTTGTGTGCCAAAAGCAGGGGGAGCGCAGGGGGTCACACATGTGTGTGCCCACACCGATAATTCAATTGTCCCTGGTCCCGTGCATCTGCGTGTAACTTTCTTGTCTTTCTCCCTTTTTTGGCATGTGATGGCACAGTGGGCCCGTTTTTCGCCCTCCACAGGCTCCAGAGACTTTCTAGGAACCAGAGAAGGGTGAAAAAGGCCTTCCCCACCCTCTGAAGGCCCACCTGAGGTGGGAAATGGCCCATTTGTTGACTTCCGGTGGAAGTAGAAGGCTCATTTTCCACCCTCCCTAGCCTCCAGAGGAAATAACAGACTCCCCCTACCCCTCCAGAAGCCCTCCGGAAGCCAGAAACAGCTTCCCAAACTGGCCACTGGAGACTCATGGGAGAGGAGGGGGCATGACTAACCAAAAATCAGCCAGCCGGTGTGCTCTATGGCAATAGCTCCTGTGCCAGCAGATTGGGCTCTGCATGCCACCTGTGGCACACATGCCATAGGTTCCACCACTGTACCCTCTAAGCTGCACGTGTGCGTGCACGCGCACCCCAAAACACACACACCCCGGTGAGAAAAAGAGAGAGAGAGCAAGAGGGGGGGAGAGAGAGAAAGAGAGAGAAAAAGAAAGAGAGAGAAGAAAGGAAGGAAGAGAGAGAGAGTGAGAGAGAGCAAGAAAGAGAGAGAGAGAGATGAGAGAGGAAGGGAGAGAAAGAGAGTGAGAGAGAGCAAGAAAGAGAGAGAGAGATGAGAGAGGAAGGAAGAGAGAGAGAGTGAGAGAGGAAGAAAGCAAGAGAGAGAGAGACAGAGAAAGCAAGAGAGAGAGAGAAGAGTGGAAGGAAGAGAGAGAGAGAAATGATATAAAAAAGGGAAGAAAAAAGAGAAATGAGAAAATGATTGAGGCAGAGAATGACAGGAAACAGAGAGAGAAGTGACTCTTGATGTAAAGCATATGGTAAAAGCACTTAAATAATAACAGAGAAAAAAAACCCAGCCCTCACCTGTTTTTATTAATAGTTATGTTTTTGGTTTTGCTAGTTGTTTTAGTTTTAATAGAAATGGATTTTGGGTTTTTTTTAATTATAAATTTCTTTTAATAAAAAAGAAGGGATTTTTTTCTTATTTATTTATTTGTTTTTTTGTTTGTTTATTTATACAGTATTTCTATGCTGCCCAGTCCCAAGGGGACTGCTGCCCAAACACTATACTTTTCCCCCCACACCGAAAAAAAATTAGAGGGAACATTGGGTTCCACATCCTGGTTATAGGATCATGTAAAATGGATCAGTTTGTTTCAGAATTGATGAATGATATAATTTTTGTTATTCAAGGTCAAATGACCCAAATAACTGCAAATGGCATACAATTAATATACAGTTATATTTAACTGTCTTGTGTGGAGTATTTTGAGATGCCACATACTGTACTTGACTGTTATTTCAAGATATCCTTTGGTCTATTATTCAGGAGTCCATAAACTGAAGTTTCACTGTACAGTGGTACCTCGAGATACGAGTTTAATTCGTTCCTGACCTGGGCTCTTAAGTCGAGCAGCTCTTATCTCGAACGACTTTTCCCCATAGGAATTAATGTAAATAATTTTAATTGGTTCCAGCCCTCAAAAAACTCACAAAGTTAGTCTAAATTATGCAGAAAGACAAGTTTTTAATGAAGAAATGTACATGTACATATAAATGAATAATGAAGTTTCTTTCACTTAACTTGTAAACTTTCTTAAACTTTTAAATTTACATATGTTCAACTTCTCTGCCACCCAATCCTGTAGGACAGAGGTCCCCAACCCTTTTTGCACCAGGGACCGGCTTTAAGCAATCAAGAGAGGAATGGGATAAATGAATGGACGGAGGGTGGGAAGGAAGGAAGGAAAGAGGGAAGGGACAGGAACAGAGGAAGGAAGCAAGGAAACTTATGAAAGGGGAGAGTAAGAGAGGAATGAGTGAAGGGAGGGAGGGAGGGAAGAAGGTGGGAAGGAGAAAGAAAAGAAGAAATAGAGGAAGGGAAGGTAAAAGAGAGAAAGAAAAAGAGCTAACTTCCGCGTTCAGCTTCAGGAGACAGCTGCGAAGCCGCGCGCATGTTTTAAAAGGTTGCAGCCGGCCTGGGGGGCTCGGGGGGGTGCTGGCAAGCCCCCCAGGCTGGCTGCAAGCCCCCCCGAGCCCCCCAGGCCGGCTGCAACCTTTTAAAACACGCGTGCCGCTTCGCAGCTGTCTCCTGAAGCCGAACACGGAAGTTAGCGTTCGGCTTCAGGAGACAGCTCCTTGGCGCTTGTATCTCGAATTTGGGCTTGTAAGTAGAACAAAAATATCTCTCCCCTCCCAGCTCTTATCTCGAGTTGCTCTTAAGTAGAGCAGCTCTTATGTCGGGGTTCCACTGTATTGCTATAATTTTATATTTTGGCCACTGTTAATGTTATGCATTTGTTTTGTTTTTACAAATGCTTTGGATTTTTACTTGTTCTCACTTTACAGGCTACCATGGAACCATTCAGATAAAAGGTGAAATAAAAGCATTTTAATCAGTATTAAAGAACTTGTGAGTCTTCACATACTACTGAACCACAAGTCCCAGGATTCTTTACTGTTCCCAGACTATTAAATACTGTAGTTCAGCAATATCTGAAGTTATCTCATCTTTTTCAAAAAATCAAGTACCTAAAAGCATAGTTCATATAACATGCAAAATTAGGCTAAAATTTGTTCCCCAATTTGTTTAGGGAATCCAATCATTATCCTAGCATATTGTAGGAAATATATATTACATTAGGCATAATATAGTTTGGATAGAACATGTTAAGTTAACTATTAATTATATATTGTTAATCTATGCTTAATGGGTTGCAAAATTTCAATCAGACAGAAGATAACCTACCGGTATTTGCTTTGTCTACCATGATTTTTTTAAAAGCCTAATTACAATTAAAGTGTCTAGACTTAATATTGAAAGGGACGGCTAGGAGAATCTGTTTTGGCGGATGGAGGCTTGGAGCATATTGTATAGGCATGCAGTAATTTATTTAGACCATGTTGGACAGGAAAATGGTTTATTGATTGATTGATTGAGTGACTGACTGACTGATTGATTCATGAGATTATGTGAATATATTCTGAAGATCTTCCGGACTTTGATTTTCAGCACTAGTTCATAAAATAGCACAATGACTTGATATTTAGACACTCAAGGAAATTTAGGGACTGCAACTGTGATGGTAATCAAGGAAGAGAATCATAATAATTTTAATGATTCCTTGGGAAAAAGCTGTGAGAATTAAAATTGATTGAAAACATTATCACTTTCCATGAGCAAAAAATGTTGGTGATGGAATGGATGGTTTATAAATGTACGTATCCTACAACAGAAGACTAAATTGCCTTTACCATTCCTCAACTTCTTTTTCGATTTTGAATTGTGGGGAATCCTACTTCTGGAATTTGGATTTTAATTATTCTCCTTTTTCTTAGCCCTATTCCACCATACCTTCCATTGTCCCAATCTAGCTTGATAGCTTGGCAAATTAATAGTCTCTTCCATCAATTGTTGATACCGTTGGCAGGTTCTGGTTGGTGGTTTTAAAAGCTGGGGACAGAAGTAGGGAATATAGAGCATTAGATAATTTGTCCCAGCCTGAAACTATTGGGTTGTACTTCACTGTTAAAGAAATCAGGTACTTTGACTAAATACAGGTAATCCTTAACTTATGACCATGATTGAGGTCCAATTTAGTGTTAAGTGAGACATTCATTAAGTAAGTTTTGCCCCTTTTTTTGACCTTTCTTGCCATGGCTGTTAAGTGTGTTACTATAGTTGTATAGCTGTATACTTATGATCCTACAAAAGAATCATAAACAGTGGTGGGATTCAAACAATTCGCACCGGCTTGAGAGAATCATTCGTTAACTCTTTGTAGAGTTCTGCAAACTGGCTAAATAGTCTCTGCCTCCCTGCCTAACAATCCGAGTAGCTCACACACACCTCATACCTTCCTGCTCTTTTGTAATTAGCCAAAGGAAGGGGGAAGAAAAAGAAGAAATAACTACATAGAAATTTCCTCAGCAGAAAATTTCTTCCTCCTTTAAAACTTTAAAAATATGAATTTAGAGATGTAATTTCTCCTAGTTTTCCACTACAAAAAAGACTTTCAAGAACTACACAGATGAAAACTTTGCTCCCATATATTTATAATTTACCTCCATGACCTGCAAGACTTCTAGGGAAGGATATACCAAAAAACCCCACAAGAAAACAAAACTATAATATTAAAACTAGGATTACCATATTTAAGCATTCTAAAAGAGAAGATATACCTCTGAAGATTTTTTTTTTCATGTGATGCAAACTGCATAGATTTATTAATTTGTTCTTTTTATTGTTAGTCCTCTATTTAGTGTGCATTCTGTTTCTTCAAAGCCTAAAGTGAACACATCATTAGTAACTGGGGATAAAATTATTTTTTAGCCAGCAAGCATTCTAAGGTCAAACATGTGAAATACTGTACATGCAAATAACAAGTGAAAGCTAACTAACTAACTACCGTAATACCTACAGGACCGCCTTCTGCTGTATGAATTCCAGTGGCTGATTAGGTCACACAGAGTTGGTCTTCTCCGGGTCCCGTCAACTAAGTAATGTCGTCTGGTGGGACCTAGGGGAAGAGCCTTCTCTGTGGCAGCCCCGGCTCTCTGGAATCAACTCCCTCCAGAAATTCGAACCGCCCCCGCCCTCCTTGCCTTCCGCAAGACTCTGAAGACCTATTTATGTCGCCAGGCATGGGGTAATTAATATATCCCCTCTCTGACTAGTAAGATTTATGTATGGTGATGAGTTTTCGGAAAGGGGCGGCATACAAATCTAATAAATTGAATTGAATTGAATTGTGTAATTTTGATTGTTTTAATGATAGTGGGGTTTTAGCTATAGTTTTTAATTATTAGATTTGTATTGCATTGTTTATTGTTGTTGTAAGCTGCCCCGAGTCTTCGGGGAGGGGCGGCATGGAAGTCTAATAAATTATTATTATTATATTATTATTATTATTATTATTATCATTATTATTATTATTATTTTTACAAAAGATGGGTGTTGTTTTATTTTCCATTCTTTTACTCCTGAGCAATACATATATATATATATACACACAATACATATACACACATATAAATATACACATACACGTGAGGGTTTTTTTTACACAACTAAGCAATAAAACCCCCACATCTTTTTATGTACTGTATGTTGCATATGCAGGAGCTTGGTGACAATTGTCAACTTGGCTTTTTTGATTCTCTGCAGACATTCCTGAATCCAAATACTGAGAAAGCTAACAAGTTGGACCTCTATTGAAGTAGGTTTCCCCTAAATCCTGATTAAAATATATGTTGGAATAATGGCTGACAGCTCATTGTCACAGAAGCAATGTATGAGAATCAAATCTCTCTGTGATCAGCATTTATATCAGTATTAAGTTTAAGTTTATCGGAGAACGTGGGGCAGCTTACAACATATAAAAAAGACAATACTGTATATATCAAAATCCAAATAATTAAAATTCAAAGTTACAACTACAGTATAAATTAAAGAACCAATTAAAATACCCATTCAATTGTCAAACTAAACAAAACTCTATTGCTGTGCTATAACTCTCTTTTATGATAAGCCAATGTTTGCTTCCAGGTGGAATTAAATTTCTACATTAACCTTGTTTTTGACTCTTGTAGAAAAATAATGACCCTAGATACTTTAGGGCCAAAAAAGAGAGAGAGAAGAATTCCAGTTAATCCTTATCCACTTTATTTATTTATTGTTTGATTTATGTCCTGTCATCCATATAGGAGATCCCAGCAACATATGATACTTAGTGCTTTATCCTCATCTTCCTGTTTTTCTCTAAAAGAAATTTCTTATGAAAAAAGTAAGAAGGATTGACTGTCCCAAAGTGACTAGCAGGACATATTCTAAAATAATACATTCTTTCCATATGTGGTGCTGACCAGATTCACCTCAACTGTCAAAAGTGCACTGAAAATGCTTGCAGGTAGTCCTCAACCAAAAACCATTTGCTTAATAGTTGTTCAAAATTATAATGACACTGAAAAAAATTAACTTGTGACCAGTTCAGAGGTGGGACCAGGTTGCCTGAACCAGTAGCGACCCACTGCTGCTGATGATATCACGGAACCAGTTTGGTTGGTGGCAGTCCGTGACCAGTACCATATTGGAGGGAATATTTTTTGATTTAAAAAAAAAAAAACATTATTCTGAGCATGTGCAGAAGCTGAGGTTTTGCAACTGTGCATACGGTTGGCATCTTTTTTCCAGCTTTAAAAAATAATTTTTTTTTTTTAAAAAATTCTGAGCATGTGCAGAAGCCGAGTTTCCAGAACTGCGCATGTGGTCAGCATCTTATTTTTAGCTCCCCTCCCCCCGAGTTTCTGGGAATGCGCATGTACATCAAGCGTGCTTGCACCCACGAGGCGCAACCACAAGGTGGGCGCACCCCTGGACTAGTTCTCACACTTATGACGGTTGCAGTATCCCCAAACTTACATAATCAAAGTTCAATTACTAGGCAACTGGTATATATTTGCAGTGTCCTGGGGTCCTTGGATTATTGTTTGCAACCTCCCTGGGAGCATTTGACAAGCAAAATCAATTAGAGAAACCAAATTCCCTTAACAACTGTAAGATTCACTTAACAACTTCAGTGATTTATGGCGAAAAAAGGTCATAACATTGGGGCATGACTCACTGCCTTGCTTAGCAGTGGAAATTTGGAGTTCAACTGTAGTCATAAGTTGAGTATTTTATTTCTAGGGAAACTGTCAGTTAGCAAATCAATGTTGTTACCATTCACCAACGTTTTGTATACATATCTTGTAATCCATATTATAATTGTTTTTTAAACAATCATACTACAAATTTATGAAGCTACATATTTATACTTTTTGTTGTTATAAATTATTTTCTACTGCCCCACGTCATTTCACTGAACTGGTCCTTGCAACGTATCGTGTGTAGCTATATAAACTTTAAATGGATTACATATGGGTTGTGTTCACTTACTTTGTCAAACTTAGTAGGCACAGTGTGGATGGGAATAGGTTTCCAAGGAATCTCTGGATGTGAATTTGGATAGAGCCCCATCAGGTTGGCTTGGGCGCTCATGATGGTGCGGTCATAATCGGTGCTCCTGATGTAGATCTGAAACAGCGGATAACCATGCAGTGAGTTACCTATATTGGCCACAGATTGACCAAAACATTGACATTGTACAGGTTAGTATAGGCCAGTGATAGCAAACATGTGTTTCCTTAGGTGCCGAAGGAGCCTGGGCGTGTGCTATCATGCATGTGTGAGTGCCCACACCCATAATTCAATGCCTGGGGAGGGCGAACACAGTTTCCCCTGCCCCCCCCCCCCCCCTGAGGCCCTCTGGAGGCCAGAAACAGCCTGTTTCACAACTTCTGTTGGGCCCAGTAGGCTTGTGTTTCACTCTCCCCGGGCTCCAAATGCTTCCTTGGAACCAGGGGAAAGTAAAAATGCCCTCCCCCATCCCCCTAGAGCAGTGATTTTCAATCTTTTATGAGCTGCAGCACATTTTTTACATTTACAAAATCCTGGGGCACACCACCAACCAAAATGACACAAAATGACACTCCAATACAGTACATATTACACATATAGTTAATAATATAGTTATGACCTATAAGTTATGGCCACACAATGACAAGTGCGTGGCAGCCCGAGTGGGGAACTTCCTGGGTGTGGGTGAGAGGCGGCCTGCTATTGGTTCATTGCTAGTGGTCGGGATGAATCCTAGAAGGTGATTGGTCAGAGAGTGTTGCCTGTGCCACTCTTCCTGTCACTGATAGCTGGAGGGATTGTGATGGGAATGTTTATTTCGGATGGAGGCAGCTGGCAGCGGGCCGGATAAATGGCCTCCAGGTGACGTATCTGGCACATGGGCGTAGTTTGGGGACCCATGTTTAATTTCCACATGGCACACCTGACCATGTCTCATGGCACACTAGTGTGCCGCGGCACACTGGTTGAAAAACACTGCCCTAGAGGCTCTCTGGAAGCTAAAAATGCCCTCCCAGAGCCTCTGTGTGAGCCAAAAATCAGCTGGCCGGCACACACATAATAATAATAATAATAATAATAATAATAATAATAATAATAATAACAACAACAACAACAACAACAACAACAACAACAATAATAACAATAGCAATAGTAATAGTAATAATAAATATAATAATAATAACAACAATAATAATAATAAATATAATAATAATAATAATAATAGTAATAATAATAATAATAATAATAATAATTATTATTATTATTATTATTATTATTATTATTTATTGGATTTGTATGCCGCCCCTCTCCGTGCATGTCGGAATTGAGCTAGGGCAATGGTTCGCATGCCAGCAGATATGCTCCACAGGCAACCTATGGCACCTGTGCCATAGGTTCGCCATCACTGGTACAGCCTTTCTTGTCTTCAATTTATAACCACAATTGGGATTAAAATATTCTGGATAAGTGAGGAAGTCACTAGGTGAGTTATGCCAGATTTTTATGACCTTTTTTTTTGCTGTGGTTAAGTGAATTACCGCATGACTCACATGAAATCACATGAATCTGGTTTCCCCCATTGTTTTCATTTGTTGGAAGTCCCCTAGGAAGGTCATGATGGTGAATGCATGACCCTGGGATTGCGCATGTGTGGAAGCAAACTATCGGCAAAAATCGCTGAAATCTCACGGTCACACGCATCCTCGTGAGAGATTTTGTTTCCTGCACATGGGCAGGAAGCAAATCTTGCAGCAGGCGTGCACACATGACCGCCAGTCAGCGGGAGCTGTGCATGTAGCTCCATTTCCGCCAGCGGAACGGCATCCCCCCCCCCGGTGGGGGAGCAGTCCACCCCGGGAGTAAAGGAGTTTTCTCATTATTTTTAGAATGACTTTTTGAGAAATGTTGATTTTTAGATTAAGATGTTTTGGTTATCACAGATCTAACCAAAGACACCCACCTACAAACTAAAAAGTCTGAGCAAGGTTGTGGTTAGGGTCTGGATTCATTGGTTGCTGCTGTTCATTTTAATTATTATTTGTCTTCCCCTGTTTATGGTCCCATTCAGTTTGTTTGCTACCTCGGGAATTCAAAGGAGCTGAATTATGTTGACCAATGTATTATTAAAGAAATATTACTTCTTGTGGTTTGTAAGAAGGGCTCAAAAATCCAGCGTATTTCTCCCGGAGGAATTTCCCCAGAGCCTTCTGTTGCAAAATGCCCACCTAAACAGGGAAAAAGCAAACATTAAAATACTACCCTCCGAAATAGGCTTGCTTTGTGGCTGAAGAGTAATATATAAAGTGAATAGCAGCGTGGATATGAGCAAACATGATTCCATGGCTGACCTCTGGTCTGATACAAGGCCTGGCATTAGGCTGCTTCTTGGATTTGTCTGCAAGGAATTTAAGCTTCTGATTCTGAAGCATTTGTTTGTTATTCCTTAGATTTTGCATTCTTGTATTGTGGTAAGATTTATAGCTGCCCTCAAGAACTTTTATCTAGCTCCTGCACAAGCAACTGTTGGCAACAGGATAATTTATAAGATTACTTAGAGGAAGCTGCTGCTGCTGCTGCTACTGCTGCTGCTGCTGCTACTACTACCACTATTATTATTATTATAAAATACAATACAGCAAACAAGATCATTATGCTGGATTTTGTATTTCATCATCAGTCATGTGCTTCCCAAGCACCTAGGCCTGAGTGATGTAGCGGCAAATTATGCATGCTGGTGCAAGTAAAGTGGCCTTTTGCAGTTGATAGATGGAGATTTGTCAATTCCAATGGTTGTCAAATGTCATTGAGATCTTTTGGCACCATGCCCAGCCTCAATATAATATAATATAGTATAATATATTAGTATAGTATAGTATAGTATAGTATAGTATAGTATAGTATAGTATAGTATAGTATAGTATAGTATAGAATAGTATAGTATAGTATAGTATAGTATAGTATAGTATAGTATAGTATAGTATTAGTATAGTCTACAGTGTTCCCCCGATTTTTGCAGGTTCGAACTTTGCGAAAAGTCTATACCACGGTTTTTCAAAAACATTAATTAAAAAATACTTCGTGGTTTTTTCCCTATACCACGGTTTTTCCCGCCCAATGACGTCATATGTCATCGCCAAACTTTCATCCACCTTTAATAAATATTTTTTTAATAAACTTTAATAAATAAACACAGTGAGTAATAATCTAAATGCTCAGGGAATGGGAAATTGTAATTTAGTGGTTTAAAGTGTTAAGGGAAGGTTTATGATACTGTTCATAGCCAAAAATAGTGTATTTACTTCTGCATCTCTATTTCGCGGAAATTCGACTTTCGCGGGCAAGTCTTGGAATGCATCCCCCACGAAAATTGAGGGAACACTGTACTATAACATAACATAACATAACATAACATTGTTGTTGTCAAAACATTGCCAAATGTTTACACTGTATTTGCCATTTTTGTCCACTTATCAGGTCAAGGACCTGGGACAAACAGATGTTATGTAGGACAGGCTGCAACAGGCACCAAGCGAGGATTGTCATTTGACCCCTCTTCTGCATGCCGGCACAGGCTGCCATAACAATAATTACAATTTACCCCTGAACGTACCTCACTCAGCTGCTGGAAACCATGTGGCCAAGCTGCTGCTTTGTGGGGATCTGTAGGGTAAGTGCTGAGAGGAGATCGGTCACCATGGCGATAAACCTGCAAAAGGAAAAATTGCAAGATTGGCAGTTATAGACAACCAATGCTGCAACGTCCTACCTTCAGCTTCAACCGCAACAACACAAGATCACGCAACAGATGCAAACTTAATACGAACCGCTCCAAACTTGACTGTAAAAAATATGATTTCAACAATCGAGTTATCGAAGCGTGGAACTCATTACCTGACTCAATTGTGTCGACCCCTAACTGCCAGCACTTCTCTCTTAGACTCTCCACGATTGACCTCTCCAGGTTCCTAAGAGGCCAGTAAGGGGCGTACACAAGTGCACTGGTGTGCCTTTCGTCCCCTGTCCAATTGTCTCTCCTTTCTCTCACTTATCATATATATTTTCTTTCTTTCATATATCCTCTCCTCTAAGTTCACTTTTACCCTTATATATATTACCACATGTCTATTTTTCTTCCTATGTATTTGTGTATTGGACAAATGAATAAATAAATAAGTATGTGAGTAAGTTGACTCTAAGGAGGGTTAACTACATAACTAGCTTAAACCAGGATCGATAAATCACCATTACTCTGTTCATCCAATATAGGTTATGATGTTGGTTATGATGACCTATAAAGCCCTACAAGGCATCGGACCCGACTACTTGCGGGATCGCCTTCTGCTGCATGAATCCCAGCTAGGTCCCACAGATTCGGCCTTCTCCAGGTCCCATCAACTAGACAGTGTCGTTTGGAGGGACTTAGGGGAAGAGCCTTCTCTGTGAGGGCTCCGGCCTCTGAAATCAGCTCCTCCCAGAGATTCGTACTGCTTCCACCCTCCTCGCCTTCCATAAGAGTCTAAAGACTCATCTATGCCACCAGGCTTGGGGCTATGATTCTAGCCCCCTGGCCAACGAATGACATGTATGTTGTGTTGAGTTGTATGATTTTTTTTTTAATAATGGGGATTTTAGTTTAGATTAGTGGGTTTATATTAATTGTATTTTTATTGCATTGTACTGCATGAGTCAAAAAGAGGGCGGTGAAAATATTTACTGACCCCTTGCATCCTGGACACAGTTTCAACTCCTACCCTCAAAATGTCGTTACAGAGCACTGCACACCAAGACAATTAGACACAAGAACAGTTTTTTCCCGAACGCCATCACTCTACTAAACAAATAATTCCCTCAATACTGTCAGACTTTTTACTAAATCTACACTTCTATTCTACTAGTTTTTCTCATCATTCCTTTCACCCATTTCCTCCCATGTTGACTGTATGACTGTAACTTATTGCTTGTATCCTAAGATTTTTATTAATATTGATTGTTTCTTCATTGCTTATTTGACCCCCTATGGCAATCATTAAGTGTTGTACCACATGATTCTTGACAAATGTATCTTTTTCTTCTATGTACGCTGAGAGCATATGCACCAAGACAAATTCCTTGTGTGTCCAATCACACTTGGCCAATAAAATTCTATTCTACTCTATCTATTCATTGTTCTTTTATATGTTGTGAGCAGTCCCAAGTCCTCGGAGAGGGGCAACATATACATTCAATTAATAAAATAAATAAACAATAGCATGCCCAAATCAGTAAACTCAGTTATAGTTTAGGATGAATGGGCTTGTTTACATAACGTGCTAAGGCTAAAATCCCATTATGCTGAACCATATGTTAACCAGCTTTTTAGCCTAACACAGCAACTTCTGCAAACCCACCTAGAAGTTTAAGGAAAATATCAGTAGCTCAGGATTGAAATAAAGGATCCTTGGTACTCTCTGCGCTTGGTTCTTTTCTTGCTGATATTACATTACCCATATTAGTAACATCATCAGTGGTAGTAGGGAGCAAGGATTGCCCTGACAACATTGATGAAAGTGGTCTTGTTGATTCTTTGTTTGGGCTGTTCACTGTTAGCTTGCTCAGTAATTCTTTGATTGGGGTATTGTTACGTCTTGATTATTGGTCTGATGTTAATTTTGTGGCTAATCTCTGCTCATCTGAGTGTTGATGAACAGGGGATGATGTAGGGGAAGTGTTTTGGTGTTTTTGTTCCATTTCTGAACAGTATGTAGATGTTTATGTCTAAGTAATAATTTGCAACTTCATCAAAATTGGCCTGACCACTCAATCCATAATAGCACAATCGACAAAACTCATAAAAAGGATAACATCGCCATACATCAAAAACGTCTCAGAAACCACCACCAGACTATTACAACCACATGGCATTGGTGTAGTACACAAACCAACTAAAGCCCTCCAAAACATCCAAAGTAAACCAAAAGACTCAATAGGCCAGAAAAAACCCCAGGAGTCATCTACAAGATAATATGTAAGGACTGGAACAATCACTATGTAGGACTAACTGGCAGAAGACTAGCCGAGTGAATTTAATTTAATTTAATTTATTAGATTTGTATGCCGCCCCTCTCCAGAGACTCGGAGTGGCTTACAACAATAACAACAATGTAAACAAATCTAATACATTAAAAAACATCTAAAAACCCATTATTAAAACCATACAACACAACACATACCATGCATAAATAAATAATATAAACCCAGGGGCTCAATTGCCCCATGCCTGACGACATAGGTGGGTCTTCAGTAATTTATGAAAGGCAAGGAGCTTGGGGGCAATCCTAATCTCTGGGGGGAGCTGGTTCCAGAGGATCGGAGCCACCACACAGAAGGCTCTTCCCCTGGGGCCCACCAGATGACATTGTTTAGTCGACGGGATCTGGAGAAGGCCAAGTCTGTGGGACCTAATCAGTCGCTGGGATTCATGCAGCAAAGGACAGTTCTGAAGGTATTCTGGTCCGATGCCATGTAGGGTTTTATAGGTCATTACTAGTGATGGGCGAACCCAACGGTGTTCGGGTTTGGCAAGTTTGGAGGAACTTTACGCAAAATTCAGCCAAATCCGAACTGAACCCGAACTCGAACCCGAATGAGGAATCCCTCCCACGAATCCCTGGGGGCGGAGCTTTGACATCACCGGCAGGTTGCTAAGGACGCCAAGGTGATCACTTTCTGGATTCCATGGCATCCTTAGCAACCTGCCGGTGACGTCAAAGCTCCGAATGCCGAACACGACACCGAACTTTGCCCAAAGTTTGAAAAAAATTCGGGTTTGTGTTCGGCATACCGAACACCGCAAAATTTTGTACAGACCCGAATTGTGCGGGTTCAGTTCGCCCATCACTAGTCATTACCAACCCTTTAAATTGTGACCGGAAACTAATCAGCCACCAACGCAGGCTGCGGAGTGTGGACAAGATGTGGGCGAATCTAGGGAGCTCCACATGGACCAAGGGTGGTATTCACTTACATTCCCTACTGGTTTGCAAATATGTGCTATGCTCCCATGCACCCTATCTGTGCATGTGGGGCTTCCACTTACCAACTGCTACTGGTATGTCCTCCGAGATCGTCTTGGACGTGCATGCTCAGAAGCAAAAAAAAGCCAAAAATTGATGAAATCTCATGTGCGAGAGCATCCTCGTGTGACATTCAGCTTGATTCACATGCACAGAAGTCAAATATCATGCGTACACATGTGTGCACACATTGGGGGCATGGAGATGCGTGTGCATCTCAATTTCCGCCACCGGAACCCCGATCCTAACTATACCGGCTGCAACCCATTACCGGTGCACAGCCTTGAAAATGTGAATAAATGCAACATGATTACATCTGGGTGGATGGGCAGGGCTATCTGCAGTCAGCACCATCAGTTCGTCTGAATTGGATAGAACCAGCTGAATACCATCTCTGACATAGACATAAATAACATCTACATGCTATGCATAAGGGACAATGAACAATCCAAAAAGGGAACAGTAAAGACTGAAACACCTCCCCATAAGCAATCAGCATCCAGATGAGCATAGATTAACCACAAGATTAACATCAGACCAACAACCAAGAAGTAAACAATAACCCCAGGCAAGCAAGCTAACAATAGAAAACACAACCAAATTACCATCAAGACACTCCCATCAATGTTGAGAGGACAAGACATGGTGATAAACCAAAAAGTAAACACAAGACCAAAACATCTCCCTATAACAGCCAGATGAGTCTTTGGAGAGGGGCGGCATACAATCAATCAATCAATAAATAAATAAATAAATCAATAAATCAGCATAAATTAGAAATGGGCTGTCTGGGCTCATCCACAATGTTCATAAATAAGATAATAAGATGGGCTACAAAAATGGTCTTATTATAAGATAATAAGACGGGTCCAAAGACAGGCTACAAAAATGGTGGAAGGTCTTAAGCATAAAACTTATCAAGAAAGATTTAATGAACTCAATCTGTGTAGTCTGAAGGACAAAAGAGAAAAAGGGGCATGATAGAAACATTTAAATATGTTAAAGGGTTAAATAAGGTTCAGGAGGGAAGTGAACACAAGAACAAGGGGACACAATCTGAAGTTAGTTGGGGGGGAAATCAGAAATAACGTGAGAAAATATTTACTGAAAGAGTAGTAGATGCTTGTAACAAACTTCCAGCAGACGTGGTTGGTAAATTTAAACATGCCTGGGATAAACATATATCCATCTTAAGATAAAATACAGGAGATAGTAGAAGGGCAGACTACATGGACCATGAGGTCTTTTTCTGCCGTCAGTCTTCTATGTTTTCTATGTTTCTATGTAATAAAGTACAGTACTTTGTGCCACAAGGCATGGACTTTAAACAAGGTATGAACCCTCTTGACCCACAAAAATAAAATAGTTCCTGCTATTATTTATCTTTTTGTATTAAATCCATTTCTCTCTCTCTCATTTACGCAAACATACACAGACACATTATATCTTCCCCCACCCCCTGCTTTCTTTTCCATATACACTATATAATACTATATACGTAATATTATATTTATATATAATACTATATAATACTGCTGATGAGTCAAGATACCTGTACATCGTAACCCCAAATCCAGATTGAGTCTACCATATCCTAAAACGGCATGGAAAGATAATAGTAGCGGACTCTTAAGAAGTAGGTTTTCCAGTAGCCTTATAAAATTATATACATAATTTTATAAATAAAATTGTGCTTGAGCGAGCAAGGCCGAAAGCACCAGCCTGAAGATGTTGAGTAGGACCTTGTCAAAACATCGCCAGGATTCTATAAACCTAACATGAGAAAAGAATATGCCAACACCTACACACACACACAGTATCATTCTTCTAGACCTCATTATAGATAATGCACATTCTGTTGCTATAAAACCCATCCTTCTGAACTATACTTCAATTCTCTGTGACCCCCAAGATTGATATTTTTGCTTTCCTTTTTTTTCAAGCAATTGGAGACATGACAAATTAATCATATGCCGTTCAATTTTTGTTAATAGTTCAATTTTTGTTGAACTATTAATGTTGGGCCGGCACTAAACCCAATCAACACGGCATCCTTTTACCAGATCAAACTCTAAACAATCCACAACTTAAATCTCCACCTTTTTCAACTGAGATCCCACTAACCCATCCCAAGAACCAAGCAGGCAATTATTTCCAATCCCTGGCTGCAAGCCGGGCTAAAGAAAACAGAATATAGAATCATAGGGCTGGAAAAAACTTCAGGAACATCCCTGCTCAAGGCAAGAGCGTTACACCACCCCAGTCAAATGTTTGTCCAATCTATTTTTTAAAAAACAAAACAGTGATAAGACCAGCCATCTAACAGGATGTTCTCTAGAGCAGTGTTTTTCAACCAGTGTGCCGTGGCACACTAGTGTGCCGCGAGACATGGTCAGGTGTGCCGCGAAGCTCAGCAAGAGAGAGAAAGAAAGCAAGAGAGAGAGAAAGAGAAAGAGAGAGAAAGAAAGGAAGAGAGAGAGGAAGAGAGAGAGAGGAAGAAAGGCAGGGAAGGAGGGAGAGATAGAAAGAGAGCAAAAAAGAGAGGAAGGAAGGAAGAGAGAAAGAAAGAGGGATGGAGAGAGAGAGAAAGGAAGGGAGAGAAAGAGGGAGAGAAATAGAGCGAAAGGGAGGAAGAGAGAGAGAGAGAAAGAGAGAGAAAGAAAGCAAGAGAGAGAAAGAGAGAGAGAAAGAGAGAGAAAGAAAGCAAGAGAGAGAGAAAGAAAGGCAGGGAAGGAGGGAGAGAGGAAGGAAGAGAAAGAGAGAAAGAGGGAGAGAAATAGAGTGAAAGGGAGGAAGAGAGAGAGTGAGAATGGCTGAGGAACTCTGGGAGTTGAAGTCCGCAAGTCTTAAAATTGCCAAGGTTGGAGATCCCTTCTCTAGAGCATTCTGCTCTTTTAATTCCATCCAGCTTTCTCTTTGCCTATCCTGACTGTGAGAAAATAACGGGTTTGAGCACTTAATGGGAGAAAGCTGATTGAAATCATCTTGTCTGGCCCAAGACCCTGGGATTCCCAGCTCTGCCATTGTCCCAATCTGTGTACCAGCGTAACGAAGCGAAGAATTCTTCCTTGGGCAGCTGAGAGAAACAGTATCTCCTGGAGGAGAAGAATCCACGCTGGGAACTTCATGGTCTTGAGCCCCTCGTAAAAACACAGGAGAAGAGTGAGGGCTCCAATTATATAGCTCTAGCTTCAAAGAAAACATGTAATTATCTTGTTGGTGTTTTTTTTTACCCCTGCTGACAGATTTAATAGGTGCCCCACCACAAACCATGTGAAGGTGAGGGGATTGTTCCAACTCTGTTATGTCGCTCTCCCCATCCATCTCACACTTGCTCATCATCTTTAAATTATTTCTCTGTGGACAGGCGAGGCATGGGGAGGGTGGGGGGGAGAGAGAGGATTGGTCTCCACAATTACAAATCTCAGCCAAGACATTACGTCTTGCGTGTTCCAGCTGCAGATATAAAGGTCAAGGCATGTGGCAACCGGTAACTCTGCTTGTTTAGCCTGAGCTCTTTCTTTCTTCCTTTTTTTAAAAATATTTTTTTATTGAAATATATACATTAAAAAAACAATGTAGAGAAAAAAACCATAAACACAACATACAAACCCATAAAGACACACATATATACATACACATACACACAGAAACGATATTCAAGTTAAAATATTCTCGTCCATTAAACACGTTATCTCCATAGTAACTTTTGACGGCTATAACAGATGGTGATACAGAAAAAGAAAAATTAGTTGTGGTTATTTAATTTATATACATGTTTGTTCTGCTTTTTATCGCCTTATTTCAATCAATATCTATCTATCTGTCTATATCTGTCTGTCTATCCATCCATCCATCCATCCATCCATCCATCCATCCATCTAGCCATCTAGCCATCCATTTCGTAAATTACTCAAGACCCACCTATACCGCCAGGCATGGGGGAGTTGAGACACCTTTTCCCCAGGCTCTTTATATTTTATGTTTGGCATGTATGTGTTGTTTGGTTTTTAAATATGATAGGGTTTTATATGCTTCTTTTTTAATATTAGATTTGTTTCGCTATAATGTTTTTTATTATTGTTGTGAGCCACCCCAAGTCTTTGGGGAGGTGCGGCATACAAATTTAATAAATAATAATAATAATTATTATTATTATCATCCATCCATCCATCCATCCATCCATCTATCTTTCTATCTATATATCCATCTATCCATCTATCCATCTATCCATCCATCCATCCATCTATCCATCCATCCATCCATCCATCCGTCCCTCCGTCCATCTGTCCATCCATCCGTCCATGCAGGATCTACTATAGTGGTATGTCTTAATCACGGCAAGTTTAAAATGTGTAGATTTGAACTCCCATAATTCTTTCCTAGATGCCAAGTTTGTCAAGGCTGAGAAAAACTTTCCTGGAGTATTTCTAACCAATGACTATCCAGTCTCTGTTTGAAAACGTCTCACTACTTTGACAAATAAGTCCAATTGTTTTTAAAACTACTTTTTGAATTAGGTCTCATCCAGATACAGTATAATGTATTATTGCTGGATCATGGGGGAATATATACAAACACCAGAGAACACTAAACGCAAGGGAGCCACAGATAAATTGGTTTTCCCTAACTTAATAGCTCAGTAGAAGGAATACTTGCAAGCGGATAAATTATCATAGCTAAATATTCCCTTAACATTTGATTCCAGGGTCATCTTGATTTCCATTAGGTAAGATCAAATGTTTAAAGAGAGATGGTAGTGGAAAAATGCATTTTAAATCTGCCTGAATCCATTTTCTAAATTCATTTTAAATTCAAACCTGTTATGGTCATGATAAACCTTACTTTTTTCTCCCTATTCTTGAAATCAGATTCTGAAATAACTATTGATTGGTTTCAGAGCAAAAGGCCAACAATTATTCTATCTCTCCTGTTCCCCATATGAGTGGGCAGGGCCTGAGTTTTCTGCACAGAATGATAAAAGTGCAGATACAGTATTCCCAAATGAATTCATGTTTACTTAAACCTTATACAACTGAGCTGACCAGTTGGAAATGGTCCACCAGACACAAAATTCCACTTTAAAAGCAGAACTTTAAAATATACATTAACCATACTTTTTCACATTGGTTTGGTTGAGAGATTTTAAAATGCTGGATTAATTTGTTCTTTTGATTCACATTAAAATAATAGCAAGGCAAGAGCGCTGGATTTAAAATAATTGCCTTTGTGCTATTTCTGAAACACTAATCTGAGTGGCCTAGCCCTGCAAACTTTACTGTACAAGTGACAACACATCTTTGTGCAACGTGGCCAGTTGGGCACTTAGAAGATAAGAGGATAAGTATTAGACAGAGCAGTGGTTGGTATTATAATTGACGGGTAGCAAAACTTCTGGGAGAAATTGAACCACAATCCACTGTGAGATCAAAGGTGCTAAGGGTCAAAGCAAATCTTGGAATTAAATCTGGCAAAATAATCATGGGGATATTCAATAGGGATCTATCCAGATATATACATTGATACCCATTCATTATTAAAAGTGCCACTGATGTCTACATAAGGCATCTCATATTTCTGCATTTCTGTACAGATAACTTCTTGACCTACGATCACAATTCAGCTCAAAATTTATGTTACTCTGTATGATACGTTAAGCAAACTTTGCTCTACTTTGCAACCTTTCAGGCCATAGTTATTAACTGAACCACTGCGGTTTAAAGTTAGTAACAGGGTTATTAAGAGAATCTGCCTTCCCCATTAACTTTGCTTGCCAGAAGGTCGCAAAAGGAGATCACTTGACGGTGGGACACTGCAAGAGTCATAAATATAAGCCCTGTTATCTAGTGCCCAAATTTTGATCACATGACCATGGAGATGCTGCAACAATTGTGAGTTGGTCAGTGCCATCGTAGCTTCGAATGGTCATGGAATGAACGATCATAAGTCAAGGACTGTTTGTATAGTAACTCTCAACATGGCTACTGCCCAAGAGTTCAATGACCTATTGGAGCAAATGTTTGTATATCTGAGAGTGGCTACCAGTACCAAGAAAGTGAAGCTGTTTTTTATTTAGAGGACCTGTCCTGATCAGACCTCTAGCTTACTCTCCAACCAGCCTTTTCCCTCAGAACTAAAAACTAACTGACAACAATTTAGAGGCCAGCCATGGGATTACTTGGAGTTTTTATTGTCACCGTCCTTTTCCTTGGAGTTGCAGGTGGGTACAAATACTTCAACTGCAGCTTTTGTTGTGTGCTCAGGTAAAGAGAAATGATTGTGTCAGGTAGGAGTTGTTGATGGACATACTTGACAGCTCTCTAAATATTCCCTTGAAGCCATAGATGGACAAACTTTCAGAGATCAATTGGCATCACAATTTTTTTTTAAGGCCAGACTAAAGTCCCCGAGTGATAGTCACTGTATCATATATAAGGTTAGGGGGAGGTTTTGAGGTTGACGTGACTTTGGACAACGTGGTTCTTTTAGAGTTAATGTTACACTTTTCATGAAAATGAAATGCCAGTAAATTATGCGGTCTGCGTTCATCCTTCAGCAGTCAGGATCAAAAGTCGTGATCGGAGTTCTGGGGACCACGTATGTGGAACATAACAACCGCTTGGGGCAACAGTCCACCCACCCCTTAAAAAAAATCCTTAATCAAACCAATATGAAAATTATTCTACTCTACCAATTAAGAATGCCCAGAATGTCAGGGCCCAGGGGAAGAGCCTTCTCTGTGGCGGCCCTGACCCTCTGGAATCAACTCTCCCCAGAGATTAGGATTGGCCCCCACCCTCCTTGCCTTTCGCAAACTCCTTAAAACCCACCTCTGCCATCAGGCATGGGGAAATTGATTCCCCTGGACTGTTTCCGTTTTATGTATGGTTTGTTTTTATATTAAGGAGTTTTAAATTGTTTTTAACTATTGGATTTGTACTGTTTTCTTGTTGTGAGCCGCTCTGAGTCTTTGGAGAGGGGCGGCATGCAAATCTAATTAATAATAATAATAATAATAATAATAATAATAATAATAATAATAATAATAAAAATAAGGTAGAGATTTAAATCTCCATTAAACCGGGAATGTCCCTTAGATTATCAAAATGAGACAAAAACATGTGCAGAACGATTGCAGGAATTGGGAATGGACAGTCTAGAAAAAAGAAGGATTAAGGATGATATGATAGCAGTATTCCAGAATTTGAGGATTGCCACAAAAAATCCCAGTGACTGCTTAGGTCCCACATAGTCGGCCTTCTCCAGATCCTGTCAACCAGACAATGTCGCTTGGCAGGGCCTAGGGAAAGAGCCTTCTCTGTGGGGGCCCCGGCCCTCTGGAATCAGCTCCCCCCAGAGATTTGCATTGCCCCCACCCTCCTCGCCTTCCGCAAGAGTCTTAAGACTCAATTTATGCCACCAGGCTTGGAGCGATTAGATTTTAGCCCCCTGGCCAGCGAATGTTATGTATGGTTGTTTTCTGAATGGGTACAATTAAGTAAACTAGTCTAAAATCCCCAACTATATTAAAAATCAATCGTACCCATTCAGACAACAACCATTTCTTTTCTCTCCTTGATTAGGTTCCATGCATTGTTCCTTGTTTTTCCTTCTGGTGCTTTGGAAATCAGATTGATCCAGATTTATTTGTTTGTTTGTTTATTTATTGGATTTATATGCCGCCCTTCTCCGAGGACAAGGCACAGCTTACAACGTATAAAAAGAAACAATAGAAGACAATAGGGTAAATCCAATTAATTAAAGCTAAGTAAACTAGTCTAAAATCCCCAGCTATATTAAAAATCAGTTTTAATTAACTGCATGAGGATGCGGTTGAATGTGCAGAGGTCCCTTCTCTATGACAATTGCCACTGCTGGTTTATGTCTGATAGAAGTTGGAGTACAACAGTTGGAAAACCATCTTTACCCCATCTTTATTGGGCTAAAACAACATGTACAGTGATACCTCGTCTTACAAACCCCTCGTCATAAAAACTTTTCGAGATACAAACCCGGGGTTTAAGATTTTTTTGCCTCTTCTTCCAAACTATTTTCACATTACAAATCCAAGCCGCCACCACTGGGATGCCCCATCTCCGGACTTCTGTTGCCAATGAAGCACCTGTTTTTGCACTGCTGGGATTTCCCTTAGGCTCCCCTCCATGGGAAACACCACCTCTAGACTTCCGTGTTTTTGCGATGCTGCAGGGGAATCCCAGCAGCGCAAAAACGGGTACTTAGCTGGCAACAGAAGTCCGGAGGTGGGGTTTCCCAGCGAGGGGAGCTCAGCGAAATCGCAGCATCACAAAAACACGGAGGTCCGGAGGTGGGGTTTTGAGGACTTCCGTGTTGTTGCAATGCTGCGATTTCACTGAGACTCCCCTCACTGGGAAATCCCATCTCCGGGCTTCCGTTGCCAGCGAAGCACCCGTTTTTGCGCTGCTGGGATTCCCCTGCTGGGATTCCCCTGCAGCATCATAAAAACACAGAAATCCAGAGGTGGGGTTTCCCATGGAGGGGAGCCTCAGGGGAATCCCAGCAGTGCAAAAACGGGCACTTTGGCTTGCAAAAGGGGTGAGTTTTGGGCTTGCATGCATTAATCGCTTTTCCATTGATTCATATGGGAAACATTGTTTCATCTTACAAACGTTTCACCTTACAAACCTCGTCCCAGAACCAATTAAGTTTGTAAGACGAGGTATCACTGTATATTTAAGAATATGTAACAAATACATTTTTGGCATATAAACAGTGCTGCAATGATTTAAAGCTTTGGTCTGGATTTAATGGTTTTATGCATTTGAATGAAGATAAATGTAGTTACTGAATTGACAGTCTAATAGCTCCTAAAATTCATGATTTTATCTTATGCTAATAATAATCAGAGTTCTATTTTTTTTTAAAAAATCAGCAGACCATTTGATTAGCTAGTTATCAGCCAATCCTGACTAAGTATCTACAAATATTGATGTAATTTATAGGTACAGTGATAGAGAAAAAAATAAATAGACACTTTCACTGCTTCGTTGTCTGGACATGGGGTGAGATGTACAGTTGGGTATCATCGGTGTACTGATGATATCTCACCCCATGCCCTTGGATGATCTCATCCAGCGGTTTCATGTAGATATCAAATAGCAGGGGGGAAAGGACCAACCCCTGAGGCACCCCACAAGGGAGAGACCTAGAGATCGACCTCTGACCCCCCCCCCTAACATCGACTGCGACCGACCGGAGAGGTAGGAGGAGAGCCACTGGAGAACAGTGCCTCCCACTCTCAACCCCTCCAGCCGGCGCAGAAGGATACCATGGTCGATGGTATCAAAAGCTGCTGAGAGGTCAAGAAGCACCAGGACAGAGGATAAACCCCTGTTCCGGGCCCGCCAGAGATCATCCATCAACGTGACCAAAGCAGTTTCTGTGCTGTAGCTGGGCCTGAAACCTGACTGTTGAGGGCCTAGATAATCGGTTTCTTCCAAGGACCGCTGGAGCTGGAACGCCACCACCTTCTCAACAACCTCCCCCATAAAGGGAAGGTTGGAGACTGGATGATAGTTGTTGAGAATGGTTGGGTCCAGAGAAGGCTTCTTGAGGAGGGGGCGCACAAGTGTTTCCTTATAGGGAGCCAGGAAGGACCCCCTCCCTTGACAATCTCCTGGACCCAGCTCCGTGTCACCTCCCTGCTGGCCGAAACCAGCCAGGAGGGACACGGATCCAGTAAACAGGTAGCAGAACTCACAGCTCCAATGGCCTTGTCCACTTCATCATGTGTCACCAGATCAAACTCTTCCCAGACAGATGGACAAGTACAGGCCCCAGTCACCTCGATTGACTCATTGTCAGTCGACTCTGTTATCCAATCGGAGTCGAGGTCTGCCCGGATCTGAGCGATTTTATCAGCAAAAAATGTGTTAAAATCCTTGGCACTGCTCTGCAAGGGCTCCCCAACTTCCCCCTGGTTATGAAGGGAGCGGGTCACCCTAAACAGAGCGGCCAGGCAAGATTTCGCTGATGCAATCAAGGCGGCATGATACGCACATCTTGCCGCCTTGAGCGTCACTTTGTAAGTCTTAATATGAGCTCTTACAAGTGTTCGGTCGGATTCGGACTTACTCTTCCTCCATCGCTTCTCTAGACGTCTCTTCTGGCATTTCAACTCCCGGAGCTCCTTGGTAAACCAAGGAGCTCTCCAGCGTCTAGTGCCACAGAGAGGTTGCAACGGTGCAATACATACATACATACATACATACATACATACATACATACATAAACACACACACATTAGCACTGTCCTGGCCTTAGAAAATTCTGTTAAAATTGAATTGATATTTTTAATAATGTTCAACTATTTTCCTTTTATAACAGGGTCAAAAGACTTTGATCTTTCTGACGTTTTTGATTTTTCTCAAGATACCACAACAGCTTCCCCAAGAAGACCAGGAAAACAGGGTAAGCAAAAAGTAAAAAAAAAATTGATTTTATTAATGTTATAATTTATCTTTAAATGAGAAAGATCTTAGATTCACTGAAAATAAGTCAGGGCATTTTTTTTCTTATTAATGTTTGGAGAGGTTTTTTTTTCAATCCAGCATGTCAGAAATTTCAGTTTTCATTTTTGTTAACAAACTAGACTTTTCTGAAGACAGGCTTGGATATAAGCCTTATATGGTGAATTGTCAACCGTAATTTTTAGCTGTATATTGATTAGAAATTAAGGGGGTTCAGTGTTAGTGCATATGGGTAAAATCAGGTTCTATCGACCATCCTTTGGAAGCAAAATAAAGTCATGAAAAGGGCCTTCTCTATGTATTCAAATACAATTCTTTATTGCTCATGTGTATCTTGGAAAGAGGAGGTTTTTTGAGGATGAGAAAGAACGTTTCCAGCATTTTTTCCCTAGCAAAATGACAATACCTTTAGCCTGTAACTTTTCCCCCACAATAGTCTATAATACCAAGATGAAAAAAAAACCCTGAATTTTTGTTTGTTAGGAAGCTATTAAAATATTCAAGAGGCTCTCAGCTGGACATTTATGATAAGTTGAGAAGGGTAGAGGATACAGTTCCCTCTAAGCTGAGCAGTGAGCAATCGCTCACTTAAAAATCATCATCAACTCAGAGTTTTCCAAACCTGCCCAGAAGCCGAGAGGGAAAGAGTGAGAGGGAAGGAGAGAGAGAGGAAGAGAGGAAGAGAGAGAAACAGATAGAAAAAAGAGAGGAAGGAAAAGAGAAAGAAAAAGAATGGGAGTAAGGAAGAGAGAAAGAAAATGAAAATCTAGTTTGAAACTAGCTCAACTATTTAAGTGGCATTTTGATATTGATAGAGTTGCCCTATTATGAGCTCACTGTTATAGACACACAGTACAGTATTTTATTTTGAAATTCTCTGAGGCAAAACAGGGTGGGTTTTTTATTTGTTTGTTTGTTTATTTATTTATTATTTCTGTGCCGCCCAGTCCCGAAGGGACTGCCGCTCAGACACTATACTTTTCCGCCCACCCCCCAAAAAACTTAGAGGGAACACTGGTAGAGGATAACTTTGAAATTGAAGTCTTTCCTTTATTCTTTTCTTTCCAGAGTGTCCAAATGTTGCCCGAGACATTGTGTTATTGATTGATGGGTCTAGCAGCGTTCGAACTGGAGAATTTATTGCACAGAAGTTATTTGTTTCAGCCTTCAGTAAAACGTTTCCTGAAAATACTCTGGTCAGTTGGAGGAATGGAGAACCCCATGAGGAGGATAATATTTTCAATCTGGATTGCTCTTTGAAGCCAAGGGAATGGGAGGGAATGAAGTGATGGAGAGATATTCTGTTCTTCTGAGCAGGATTTTCATAAGACAGTTGAGACACCTCGTCATAGACTTGGGGAGAAAGGGAATACCTTTGTGAGATATGGGTAAAAAATGGTGCAAAGAAAAGAACTGCCTAAAAGCTTTACAATTTAATTTGTAGAGAAAGAAAAATTAGAAAAAGGAAGAAAGGAAGGAAGGAAGGAAGGGCAAATGGACAGAAAGGAAGAAAGAAATGGAGGGAGGAAAGAAGAAAGGGACAGATATACAGACAGGCAGACAGGAGGAAACAAGAGAAAGAAAGAAAGAAAGAGAGAGAGAGAGAGAGACAGAGATAGATAGAGGGGGGGGAGAAAAGAAGGAAGGGACTGATAGACAGAAAAACAGATGGAAGGAAAGAAAGACAGAAGGAAAGAAAGAAAGAAAGAAAGAAAGAGGAGGGAGGGAGGGAGGGAAGGAGAGATGCTAACCAGCGATTAAATTGAATTGTACAAAACAAAATTATGAATTGTAAAAAACAAAATTATAAAGCAGATTTCCTTGTCCTTTTCTATGTTCATATAATATGCTATGTCATGTTTAATTAGCTAATTAGCATGCTGGCTGGGGAATTCTGGTACTTGAAGTTCACATATATTAAAGCTGGTCAGGTTGGGAAACACTGGTTCAACCATATACCTGAACAGTGGCTTCGCACCTTCAAGGGCTGGCTGGTGAGCGAGTAATTATTTTCTGACTCTTTATTCTTTATTTTAAATTAAAAATTATTTTATCATCTAGAAACAGCAAGTTCTTGTGAGTTCTAAACTCACAAACAGGGCCCATCCTGAGAATGCCTGGATGCCAAAACAGGCCTTAAGATATATTGCCAGAAGTAAACTGGTCCGAATATAGTTTGAATTGGATTTGTAAGAGTTGAAGGATGATCTAACACAGTGATTTTCAACTTTTTTGAGCCGCGGCACATTTTTTACATTTACGAAACCCTGGGGCACATTGAGCGGGGCGGGGAGGAGGGCTAAAAAAAATTTGGACAAAAAAATTCTCTTTCTCTCTCTTCCTCCCTTCCACTCTATTTTTCTGTCCCTCTTTCTCTCCCTTCCTTCCTCTTTCTTTCTTTCTCTCTCCATCCCTCTTTCTTTCTCTTCCTTCCTTCCTCTCTTTTTTGCTCTCTTTCTCTCTCCCTCCCTACCTCCCTCTATATCTTTCTCTCTCCTTCCCTCCCTCTCTTTCTCTCTCTCTCTTGCTTTCTTTCTCTTGTTCTCTTTCTCTCTCTTGCTTTCTTTCTCTCTCTCTTGTTCTCTTTCTCCCTCTCTCTCGTTCTCTCTCTCTCTTGCTTTCTTTCTCTCTCTTGCTTTCTCTCTCTCTCTCTTGCTTTCTTTCTCTCCGAGCTTCGCGGCACACCTGACCATGTCTCGCAGCACACTAGTGTGCCGCGGCACACTGGTTGAAAAACACTGATCTAACAGACCATCCAAAGAGCATCAGCTTGGGAAAGTCTGACCCTGCCTGTTGTAGGAGCACAGCTAATTAATAAATGTATATGGATTTTTTTTTAGAAATTCCAGTTCGCTGCTTCCACTTTCATCCTCCTTTTCCTCCCTTCCTCAGTTCTCCCTTCTGCAGTTCTCCAACAAAATTCAGGAGCATTTTGACTTCAGAACTTTCCGAAATAACCGAAACCTAAACAACGCTCTACAAAATATCAATCAGCTGCAAGGGTCGTCCTACACAGCCACCGCCATCAAGAAAGCTGTGTAGGTCTCTGGGCAGCCTTTCCTCTTCCCCAACCCTGGCCAGGGATACTGGGGGTTCACACATCCCCTATCATGGAGCCATTGCCATGGAAGAATCCTCAACCCTTGGAATATCTTCTGCTGGACCAGAATACGGGTCTGGTAAAGGAAATGGGCAGTGGCACTTTGGTCTCTCTCTCTCTCCCCCCTTCCCTTCCTATTTATTAGGGAACTGTTCACCCCACAGAAAGGGGCTCGCAGCAATGCCCAGAAGTTCCTGGTGGTTGTGACCGATGGAGAGAAAGTTGGGGATCCCTTGAACTACCCAGAGGTTGTCCAGGAGGCTGACAGAGCTGGAATCACACGCTTCGCTGTTGGGGTGAGGGCCAGCTTATTTGCTTGTCTTGTCCTTTGTCTCCACCTTTTGCTACCCCACCCACAGGGAGCTTAGATCAGTGGTTCTCATCCTTGGCAGCTTGAACACGGCATCTTTCCCCAGAATCCCCCACCCATCTTCATAGAAACATAGAAACACAGAAGTCTGATGGCAGAAAAAGACCTCCTGGTCCATCTAGTCTGCCCTTATACTATTTCCTGTATTTTATCTTACAATGGATATATGTTTATCCCTGGCATGTTTAAATTCAGTTACTGTGGATTTATCTACCACGTCTGCTGGAAGTTTCTTCCAAGGATCTACTATTCTTTTAGTAAAATAATATTTTCTCTTGTTGCTTTTGATCTTTTCCCCAACTAACTTCAGATTGTGTCCCCTTGTTCTTGTGTTCACTTTCCTATTAAAAACACTTCCCTCCTGGGCCTTATTTAACCCTTTAATATATTTAAATGTTTCGATCATGTGATCTCACCAGCATTCTATATAGCGGGATCATAATCTCCCTCTTCCTGCTTGTTATACCTCTAGCTATGCAGCCAAGCATCCTACTTGCTTTCCCTACCGCCTGACTGCACTGTTCACCCATTTTGAGACTGTCAGAAATCACTACCCCTAAATCCTTTTCTTCTATCTTCAAGTTGCCAAGGTTGAGGATCACTGGCATAGATGATGGAACTCAACCAGGATCATGGCGAAGGTCAACGGTCACCTCTCCAGCTTGCAGCCTCAAGTTTTGATATTTTTTTCCCTCATTCTGGTTGCTTTTATTGTTTTTACTTTGCTTTAATTGTTAGCTGCCCAGAATAATGTACAGAGCCTTGGTACCCAACTGCTTTGAAACTCATTGAATTTGGTACCCAGTGCATTGGAAGAAAATTTTATCTAGTACAGTACTCATTGTTTGGTACTTAGTGCACAAGCTAGAACTTGTCGGCATTGGCTGTCTTTAATTCACACGGTTTCTTGTGCGAAACATTATTCAGTACTCATCATTTTTGATACTCATTATGTCTTTCGGAACCAATGAATATCAAGGTACCATTGTATAGGAAATAAGAAATCAATCAGTGTAGCATTTTAGTGTTTTTTAAATTATTAGATTTGTTTTTTACATTGTTCTTGTTATTGTTGTGAGTCGCCCCGAGTCTACGGAGAGGGGCGGCATACAAATCTAATAAATAAATAAATAAATAAACAAATAAATAAATAAATAAATATAGACACCTTTATCTAATACAGTGATACCTCATCTTACGAACTTAATTGGTTCCAGGACGAGGTTTGTAAGGTGAAACGTTTGTAAGACGAAACAATGTTTCCCATAGGAATCAATGGAAAAGCGATTAATGTGTGCAAGCCCAAAACTCACCCCTTTTGCCAGCCAAAGCTCCCGTTTTTGCACTGCTGAGATTCCCCTGAAGCTCCGCTCCATGGGGAAACCCCACCTCCGGACTTCCGTGTTTTTGTGATGCTGCAATTTCACTGAGGCTCCCCTTGCTGGGAAACCCCACTTCTGGACTTCCGTTGCCAGCGAAGCGCCCATTTTTGCGCTGTTTGGATTCCCCTGCTGAGATTCCCCTGCAGCAAAAACACAGAAGTCCAGAGGTGGTGTTTCCCAGGGAGGGGAGCCTCAGGGGAATCCCAGCAGCGCAAAAACGGGCGCTTCGCTGGCAACAGAAATCTGGAGGTGGGGCATCCCAGTGGCGGTGGCTTGGGTTTATAAGGTGAAAATAGTTTGGAAGAAGAGGCAAAAAAATCTTAAACCCCGGGTTTGTATCTCGAAAAGTTTGTATGACGAGGGGTTTGTAAGACGAGGTATCACTGTATATCTATTAGATCTATAAGTATCTAATTGCAATGAGGCCACCTACCTCTCATAACCTTTTCTACATTTATTCTTATTTTGTTGGAATTGAGGTTTTATGGGATGTATTTTGTACACTGTGTGTAGTTGTGGTGTTTGGTCTGTGAGTGGGAATATGTACTTACTGCTTTGACTTTTATTTTATGAACTACTTTTATTGGATGGAGTTTTCTAATTACTAGGTTCTCTAGAATTGTACCACACCTTTGTAAACACACAGATTAATAACTATTATTATCACCCATTATCATCGTTGCTACCAAAATAAAAATAGTCATTGGCTCTCTGTAAAAGTGTGTACCAGCCCAGGAAAAATAAAATACTATAATAAATAAATAAAAGAAAGATGTGGTTGTTAAACAATATCCTGGGGGAGAGCTGGAAAGGATAGCACAAAGCTTTGTCAGCAATTTGTCTTCTGCTATATAGGATGGATGTTTTATAACAAATTAGAGCAGCTGTTTTATCAATAAGCAATAAGTGGATTTCCCCTCCCAACCACCCGTTTTGTGAGTATGCCAGTGTGCCTATATCAAACTAGACCGGGACTCACTGCTCACAGTCACTCATGTCCTCATCACCTAGAAGTTCGACTACTGTAATGCTCTCTACATGGGGCTACCTTTGAAAAGTGTTCGGAAACTTCAGATCGTGCAGAATGCAGCTGCGAGAGCAGTCATGGGCTTCCCCAAATATGCCCATGTTACACCAACACTCCGCAGTCTGCATTGGTTGCCAATCAATTTCCGGTCACAATTCAAAGTGTTGGTTATGACCTATAAAGCCCTTCATGGCATCGGACCAGAATATCTCCGGGACCGCCTTCTGCCGCACGAATCCCAGCGACCGGTTAGGTCCCACAGAGTTGGCCTTCTCCGGGTCCCATCGACTAAGCAATGTCGTTTGGTGGGACCCAGGAGAACAGCCTTCTCTGTGGCGGCCCCGACCCTCTGGAACCAGCTCCCCCCAGATATCAGAGTTGCCCCCACCCTCCTTGCCTTTCGCAAACTCCTTAAAACCCACCTCTGTCGTCAGGCATGGGGGAATTGAAATTTCACTTCCCCCTAGGCTTATAGAATTTATACATGGTATGCTTGTATGTATACGCGGTTCTTTAAATTGGGGTTTTTTAGATTATTTTTTAATATTAGATTTGTTTCCATTGTCTTTTCATTGTTGTTAGCCGCCCCAAGTCTTTGGAGAGGGGCGGCATACAAATAAAAATAACTTTAAAAAATTAAAAACAAAATTAAAAAAAACCTCTCAGACTTCCAATGTACCCAGAAAGGCTAACTGTAATACAAGTAGTCATTGTTTAATGATTGCCTTATTTGTTGACTGCTACAACAGTCATGAAAAGTAGCTATGTGATCAATCCTTGCACGTAAGACCTTTGCAGGTCAGTAGAGCAAAGGAAAGCTGAAGTGACAAGCACAGTTGCAATTTCACTTACCAACTTACAACTAAGTTGCCAGGCCCAATTAGGGTTGCTTAATGTGGGCTGCCTGCATTTCAAAAGCTAGCCTGAAACTTACAGGTTTGCTAACTATAACTGCTTGCCAAAGTTTCAAAGGGGCCAATGTGCTCATCCTATAGCAACCAATAGGATTTTTTTTCCCCTTGTTGTCGGTAAGAATCGGCAAACTGCTTGGTCTGCAGTTTGCAAGGGTGTTTGGAAACCGTGTTTTTCAAAAATCAGTCCAGCTTGCTGGTAACAGTTAATAATTAACCTGTTTAAAACCTAAGGAAGGGGACTTGACATGTAATTATCAACATTTGCAAACTGAACATTCCTTTACAAGTTGTGTCAGAGCTATTTCGGTGTTGCTTTGTGGCAGGGTAATACACCAGCTTCCTGCAACTTTAGTAAAATGCCTGTGGGCCAGATTATCAAGCATGTCCCCTTTGGTAAATCCTTGCCCCTCATTCTGTTTTTGCCAGTTGAGGATGCCATGACCTTCTTCTCTGCAACAATCTTTGCCTTCCTTTCCAGGTTTTCTGGGTTGAAAGATAAATTTTAGAGCATGGTTGCATTGTGGCAGTGCCTCTCAAACTTGGCAACTTTTATTTTTATTTTATTTTATTTGTGTTTTTTTTTTCAAATATAACATACAAAGAAGAAAAAACATACTACTTAAAAACATACACATACAACATCTGGGAAATGAAAGTTTCCCCACTTTTTAGGTATTTGATCATAGAATTTTGCTTCTTTCACATAGTATTAATTTTTTGATTCTTTTATTCGACGTGTTGCTTTGCGTAGATTTTTATTTATTTCTTTGTTGCTCTTTTGTTCAGCCAATCGTAAAATTTTGCCCATATTTTATAGTAATCTGATTCTTCTTTTCCCTCTAATCTTTTAGATAACCTGTCCATCTCCGCACAGTCTAGTATTTTTTTAATTGTTATATTTTCTTCCGGTAGTTTGTCTATTTTCCATTGTTGGGCATATACTATCCTGGCAGCTGTTAGTATGTGTATAACTAGGTATCTTACCTCTTTTTCTATTTTTTTATTAAAAATACCCAATAAATATAATTCTGGGTTTTTTTTTCAATTTCTTCATTTACTATTTCTTTTAACCAATTTGTTATTTTATTCCAGAATTGTTTTGCCTGTGTGCATGTCCACCATTGGTGGTAGAACGTGCCTCTTTCTTTTTTGCACTTCCAGCATAATGGAGAGGTTTTTGGGAACATTTTTGATAGTCTTTCTGGCGATAGGTGACACCTGTAAAACATTTTTAATTGGTTTTTCTTAAATGCAGTCGATTTTGTCAGCTGCCAATTATTAGCCCGTAATTTCCCCCATTTTTCTAATTCAATTGTGTAGCCAAAATTCATTCCCCAGCTTATCATATTCTCTTTTACAATTTCCACTTTTGTCTCATAACGAATCAAAAATTTATATATTTTACCGATTAATTTTTCATCATTTTTTAATAGTGTCCTGTCCAATTCACCCCTCCCTATCTGAAAACCATATTCCTTTTTGTCTTGGCAACTTTTAAGATATGTAAATTTTGACTTCCGGAAATGGTGGGAGCCAACAATAGCAGAATAATGGAATTGGAAAGGACCTTGGAGGTCTTCTAGTCCAGAGGTCCCCAACCTTTTTTGCACCAGGGACCGGCTTTAAGCTAGACCAGTTTTCCATGGCCCGGTGGGGGGGGGGGGGGAGCTAGCTGTCAGCGGCGCCGTAAAAGGGGCGATCAAGAGAGGAATGGGTGAATGAATGGACGGAGGGTGGGAAGGAAGGAAAGAAAGAGGGAAGGGACAGGAACAGAAGAAGGGTGCAAAGGAAGCAAGGAAAGGTGTGAAAGGGGAGAGTAAGAGAGGAAGGAGTGAAAGAAGGGAATGAGGGAGGAAAGAAGGGAGGAAGGAAAAGGAAAGCAAGAAATGGAGGGAGGAAAGGAAGGAAGGAAAGAAAGAAAGAAGGGGGGAAGGGACAGGAACAGAGGAAGGAAGCAAGGAAACTTATGAAAGGGGAGAGTAAGGGAAGAAGGTAGGAAGGAGAAAGAAAAGAAGAAATAGAGGAAGGGAAGGTAAAAGAGAGAAAGAAAAAGAGCAAGAAAGAAAGCAAGAAAGAGAAAGAAAGAAAGAAAGAAAGGCAACTTCAAAGAAAGGCTCACTGAGCATCTCTCACTCTCTCTCTCTTTCTATCCCTCTTTCTTTCTTTCTCTTCCTTTCTCTCTCTCCTCTTCCTTTATCTCCTCTCTCTCTCCCGCTCTCTTTCTCTCCCCCCTCTCCCCTTTCCCTCTCTCTCTCTCTCTCCCTCTCTTGCTATCTCTCCCCCCTTTCCCTCTCTCTTTCTCTCTCTCCCTCTCTTGCTATCTCTCCTCCCTCTCTCTTTCTCCCTCTCCCTCTCCTTCTCTCTCTCTCCCCCTCTTTCTCTCTCTTCTTCTCACTTTCTCTCTCTTGTTTTCTTTCTGTCTCTTTTGCTTTCTCTCTCTCTCACTCTTTCTTGTTTTCTTTCGCACGCTCTTTCTCTCTCTTGTTCTCTCTCTTTCTATCTCTTTCTCCCCCCCCTTTCTCTCACTCTCTCTTTCTCACTTTCTCTCTATCTTGCTGTCTGTTGCTATCACTCACTTTCGTTCTCCGTTCTTCTCAGCGGTGACGCGCGCACGCCCTGCCCGCCTCACCTTTGCGAGAGCACTTTCGCCCCGGGCTCTCAGCAAGGGGGTTTGCAGGAGAGGTGGGGCCGGCGAAGGTGATATTCAATGTCGGGGGCACACAGGCGGTTGCACGCGCTCCCTATCTCCCTGCTAGCCCACTCGGAATATTCAAAATAAGAAAAGCCTTCGCCGGCAAAGGTTTTTCTTATTTTGAATACTCCGAGTGGGCTAGCAGGGAGATAGGGAGCGCGTGCAACCGCCTGTGTGCCCCCGACATTGAAGACCTCCGCTTGACGCCGGCATTTCCTCTCGGCGTCAAGGAGGCGCAGCGGCGGGCGGAGAGAGGGAAGGGGGGGGCAGCGGCGTCCCTCCTGGCCTTGGCGGGCCGCCCGACCCTCCCCACCTCCTGCAAACGCGGCGGGCGGCGGGGGGAGAGCGAGGAGCCGGTTCCGGCGGGCGCGGGGCTTGGCTGGCTGGCGGGGGGAGCGCCGCTGGTGGTGCGGAAAGGCCGAGGGGGCCCTGGCGCCGCGGACCGGCTGAAAACCCCCAACGGCCCGGTGCCGGTCCGCGGACCGGCGGTTGGGGACCTCTGTTCTAGTCGCAGGAGACCCTGCCATCAATCTTCAATGTTTCTATGACTTGTGGACTTCAACTCCCAGAATTCCTGAGCTAACATGACTGACTCAGGAATTCTGGGAGGTGAAGTCCACAAGTCATAGAAGAGCCAACTTTGCCTACCACTGCACTAACCAACAATATGCATTCAGTTTTTTTACAGTTTGTAAAGAAAATATATTAAACGAAGGCAGCAGTGTTTCTTATACCGGTAATTGTAGAGCACTGAGAGTTTGAAGTAGATGAATTCTAGGTCATACATACTCCTTGATGCTCACTGCCTATCATCTAAGAGGGCAGGGGGCCAGGTGTGGGGGGGGAAACCTATTTTCTTCTTCATTCCTACAAACGTCCTTGGACAATCAGTACTCAATGGTCTTTCACTGACTTTCTTCTCCCTGGAAGGTTGGTCTAATGGTTTCAAGCAGACTGTTCCAACAGGAGCTTCACGCCATAGCTTCTCGACCTGCCACGGAACATACCTTCCTCCTGAGACAGTTCTCAGATCTTATGAGTATCCAGCTGAAAGAGAAGATTTGTGCCAGTCACGGTAATAGGATTTGGGATCTTTATTATTATTATTGTTATTGTTATTATTATTAATTAGATTTGTATGCTGCCCCTCTCTATAGACTTGGGGAATAGAGGAGAAGTACCCATTCAAGAGGGCGGGTAAAATATTTACTGACCTCTCACATCCTGGACACAAATTGTTTCAACTCCTACCCTCAAAACGTCGTTACAGAGCACTGCACACCAAGACAACTAGACACAAGAACAGTTTTTTCCCGAACGCCATCACTCTACTAAACAAATAATTCCCTCAACACTGTCAGACTTTCTACTAAATCTGCACTTCTATTCTACTAGTTTTTCTCATCATTCCTATCACCCATTTCCTCCCATGTTGACTGTATGACTGTAACTTGTTGCGTATATCCTAAGATTTTTATTAATATTACTTTTTCATTGCTTATTTGACCCCTATGACAATCATTAAGTGTTGTACCACATGATTCTTGACAAATGTATTTTTTATTTTATGTACGTTGAGAGCATATGCACCAAGACAAATTCCTTGTGTGTCCAATCACACTTGGCCAATAAAAATTCTATTCTATTCTATTCTATATACCAAGAAAGGGCTAAGGATGTAGTGGATTGCTACCGGTGCAGTAGGGGACTGCGCATCGGTACCGGCTGCCAGATTGCGCAATTTGCGTGAGACCACTCCGGTAGCAGTCCTATGGGCGCCGCCATGTTTTTTCTTCAATTCTTTGTAGGTTTTTTTGCTTTGTGCGCATGTGTAGAAGCAAATTTTCATCAGGGGATCCTCACGAATCTCCTGCGTGAGATTTCAGTGCGTTGTTGCTTCCTGCACATGCTTATAAGCAAAATTTATGCTGGGGATAAGACATCTGAAGCTGCACGCGCAGAACACCGAAAGCGGCGGTAATTGCAATCCGTCCCTGGACTAAGGGCCCTTGCAAATCTATGCAGGCATTACAGGGAGTCCTTGACTTACAACTGCAGCTCAGCCCAAAATTTCTGTTGCTAAGTGAGATGTTTGTTAAGTGAATTTTTAACCTTTGTTGCCAGAGTTGTTAAATGAATCATTGTGGTAGTTGGGTTAGTAGCCCAGTTTTTAAATGAATCTGGCTTCCCCACTAACTTTGCTTATCAGATCACAAAGGGGGATCACACGATCCCAGGACACTGCAACCATCAAAAATAGTCAATGGCCAAGTGTCCGATTCTTGATCACATGACTTTGGGGATGTTGCAGTTGTCATAAGTGTGAAAAACAGTCATGTCAGTGCCATTTTAACTTCGAATGGTTACTAATGTTGTAAGTTGAGGACTATCTGTATTGTGAAGACTGTTCCTAATTACCATGTCCCCCTGAAAATAAGACCCTGTCTTATATATTTCTGGGCACCTGAAATAAGTGCTTGGCCTAATTGCCATGCACTCAAAGGCCCGATTGGGCTTATTATCAGGGGATGTCTTATTTTGGGGAAAACAGGGTAGTAATTCAACCACTTAACACATGGACATGCCCAGGATATCACTAGGAGTTGGGCTTAACCTGAAGGAAGCTATACTACATCTTTTGAAACTGATCATGAGAAGTAAATCCCTGCCAAGTGAAGGAAGATAATTTTATTAATAAGATAAACAAGGAACCATAAAATTGTTTAAAAAATTCCAGCAACCAATTTTTCTCCTTAATAAAATTCTTGCCACTTATTTGGAGTAATGTGACGGGCAAAAATTCAGTCATAGATTATACATTTGTCAGAGATAGAAATAGTTCTTATCAGTCACTATCTGCTTCCCCTTATTGGTTAAAATCCTAACAATCCTAACCCCTTCAGCCATGTGATTGAATCCTTAATTGCTACATATACCTCTGTATATATGTTAACGTGTGTGTGTGGGGGGGGGTTCTACCGTGTTTTCCCGAAAATATGACGTACCCCGAAAGTAAGGCATGTCAGAGATTTTGCAGAATTTGTTAATATAAGGCACCCCCCGAAAATAATGCGTAGTGGTGGAAAAACATACGGTACCGTAATATGCTTTCTTTCTTCCTCCCCCCTCCCTCCTCCATGCCTGGTTTTACTTAACCCCAAAACTGAGCTGCTTGGTGGCTCACAGGACCTCTGCCGCCGCAGATCTTACCACCATGTCTTCTGTTGGCCGCCACGGGGACAGGAGGTGCAATCTGGGCAGCAGTGGCCAAGGCTCAGCCCCCTTGTCGGACCCGTCTTTTTTCGGTGCCGGCGCCGCTTGGGGAGGAGCCCTCGGTGGCCATGGGCGTGCTTCCGGATCCAGAGGCAGAAGACAGCCTGATGGATGAGCGGCTACCCGCCTGCAGCAGCAAAGGGGACCGACGGTTTGGGCTGGTCAGCGTCGGGAGCTGCTCCTCCAATGCCACCGCCAATTTTGCTGCCGCCGATTTTGCTGCCGCCGGGCCTCTCAGCTGTCTGGCGACCTATGTGTCTTCTGTCAGCTGCCGCGACCAACAGAAGACATGTGGGCCGCCAGACAGCTGACAGGCCCGGTGGCAGCAAAATTGGCAGCAGCAAAATCGGCAGCAGCAAAATCGGCAGTGGCATCGGAGGAGCAGCTCCCGACGCTGACCAGCCCAAACTGTTGGACCCCTTTGCTGCTGCAGGCGGGTAGCCGCCCATCCGTCGGGCTGTCTTCTGCCTCCGGATCCGGAGGCACGCCCATGGCCACCGAGGGCTCCTCCGCAAGCGACGCCGGTGCCGAAAAAAGATGGGTCCGGCGAGGGGGCTGAGCCTTGGCCGCCACTGCCGAGATTGCACCTCCTGCCGGCGTAGCGGCCAACAGAAGACACTGGCAGCGGCGAAATAAGCGGCAGCAAAATTGGCGGCAGTGGGGGCAGTAAGGCTCTTCAAGTGGAGTGTACCAATGCTCCAAGAATTAAAGGGGAAGGATCGGAATATAAGGCACCCTCCGAAAATAAGACGTAGCACAACTTTTGGAGCAAAAATTAGTATAAGACAGTGTCTTATTTTCGGGGAAACACAGTATATATAAAGGATGAGTGGTGACGAAAGAATAATTGCAACTGGTAAAGAAAGGACAGAATGGCAGATTGGTGTGAAAAATTCTGCTTTGTGTCTTCTAGGTACTGTGGTCCCACAGCCCACCTTAGCACCCCCAATTTCTTGCACCTCGTGCTCAGACTCCCGTGTGCTGCAGAAACTGGAGCAATTAGTACAAGGCCTGGATCAAGTAAAATCCAAGCTGGACCTGCTAGCTGCAAAGGTTGGGAAATGTGGACATGGTTCCCACCGTTAACATAATTTCCAGGAAGAAGAGAGTGATGCAGAGAAATGCAGGACAAACTTAAAGAGTTGCAGTTTTGGTTCAGTTTCCAGGACCAAAACTTCTGAATTTAATCTAGATCCCAATATGATGTTGAAGACCCTTTGATGCCAATAAAACCATTAGCTCATCAGTCTTGTATCTGCTTTTTAAAAAATATAGCAACAATATACTGTACTGTATTCCTGTTCTGTAGAAAGCTGACCCTTAGAGATACTCACTACATATTATGTACGTCCAAAGATATTTCACCAGAAGAGCCCTTCACTCCTCCACTCGAAACAGAATATCCCTACGAAAATAGACTAACAATCCTGGGTCTAGAAAGCTTAGAACTACGACGCCTAAAACACGATTTAAGTATCGCCCACAAGATCATATGCTGCAACGTCCTGCCTGTCAATGACTACTTCAGCTTCAACCGCAACAACACAAGAGCACGCAACAGATTCAAACTTAATATTAACCGCTCCAAATTTGACTTTAATTTGACAAAAATATGACTTTAGCAATCGAGTTGTCGAAGCGCGGAACTCATTACCAGACTCAATAATGTCAACCCCTAACCCCCAACATTTCTCCCTTAGACTATCCACGATTGACTTCTCCAGGTTCCTAAGAGGTCAGTAAGGGGCGTACATAAGTGCACTAGTGTGCCTTTCGTCCCCTGTCCAATTGTCTTTCCTTTATCTCATATATCATTTATATTTTCTTCCTTTCATATATCTTCTCCTCTATTTTCACATATTTTCTTCTATCCTTTTCTTTATATATATTATTACATGTCTATTCTCTGCTATATTTATTATGTATTGGACAAAATAAAGAAATAAAAACATTTTTTTAAAAAATATTTATTTACAATAGGACACAACACACTTCGATTAAAACACAAGAGATAATACAAAATATGAAATATAAGGTCCGTACATGTTACAAACGCATGTCTGGTTCACAGATATAAGTTTTTCCTTCATTTGTCACAGCCAGGAAATCAACAAAGTCTCCATTGCAGGCTCTATTTTGACTTTCTATCACTTACCATACTTTTCGGTCTATAAGATGCACTTGCCCCCCAAAAGTGGATGGAAATGTTTGTGTGTCTTCTAGAGCAAATGTTGCTGAAGCCCCATCCACCCACCGGCCTCCACCCTTTAGTCTCTGCCTCCCAGCTGATTGGTGGTTGGATTAGCCTCCAGGAATACCGCAAATCAACTGTTCCAGGCTGCTAGGATCGCCACTGCTTATCGACACCTATCATCTATCGCCGCCTCCATGTGCCCCTTTCTGGGCCCATTCCTCCATGCTGCCTGGAATAGGCTGAAAATGGGATGTGCGGGGGCCGAAAATGGGACATAGGGGGGTTGAAAATAGGGTGTGCAGAGGCTGAAAATGGGCCGCACAAGGCGGCAATAGACAGTGGTGGTGATGGGGGGAAACAACGGCAATCCCTGCAGCCTGGAACAGCTGATTGGCAGTATTCCAGGAGGCCAATCCACACTCTAATAGTTGCTCATGCTAAATCAGGCTGTGTTGAAGCTGACCATTTAAATATGTTAAAGGGTTAAATAAGGTTCAGGAGAGAAGTGTTTTTAATAGGAAAGTGAACACAAGAACAAGGGGGCACAATCTGAGGTTAGTTGGGGGAAAGATTAGAAGTAATGTGAGAAAATATTATTTTACTGAAAGAGTAGTAGATGCTTGGAACAAACTTCCAGCAGACGTGGTAAATCCACAGTAACTGAATTTAAACATGCCTGGGATAAACATATATCCATCCTAAGATAAAATACAGGAAATAGTATAAGGGCAGACTAGATGGACCATGAGGCCTTTTTCTGCCGTCAATCTTCTATGTTTCTATTTGCTGCAAAGAGGCAAATTGCTGGGAGGCAGAGGCAGATTTTTTTTTCTTGTTTTCCTCCACAAAAGCTAGGAGCATCTTATGGTCCAGAGAATCTTATAGTGCAAAAAATATGGTATACGTTGGATAATTTATTTTTCAGCCCCCGAGTTTGATGACGGTAATTTTACCCCACTTATGGAGGGCAACCATACATCTATCATGGCCAGTACGAATTCATATCAGTGTGGTTCATTTTGAATGGGGCTGGCTAAATCCAGATGGTTTTTCCAAGATGCAAGGCAAAATTTCACTACACAAATGATTACAATAACATGTTTAAAAATGTACCTTAAACCAAAGAATCGTGGCATTAAGAAGACAAACATACCTTAAATTCTTGGGGCATAAAAGAGAGAGAGAGAAGGAAAAACACTGGCAGGGTTTGATGACTTATGTGAGATCTATGAGATAGTCTAGACCAGGAAACAAACTGTACACAAATTTGATGGAAATTGTATGTACTGATACAGGCTACAGTGACAGAATCTTAGTATGTTGACTGTGCTTTACTTCTCTTCTTCTTTGCTTTAAGGGAAGAGGAGATAAATAGACAGATAAATTTTATACGTAATAAGAAATCAATCAATTAGTTTTCTAGAAGTCTAGTAATCAAATTTCAGAGTTCATCAAGAGAAAACAAATACAGTGTTCTCTCGATTTTCACGGGTTCAAACTTCGCAAAAAGTCTATACCACGGTTTTTCAAAAATATTAATTTAAAAATACTTCAGTTTTTCCCCCTATACAGTACCACGTTTTTTCCCGCCCAATAACGTCATATGTCATCACCAAACTTTCATCCACCTTTAATAAATATATTTTTAAAATAAACTTTAATAAATAAACATGGTGAGTAATAATCTAAATGGTTGCTAGGGGAATGGGAAATTGTAATTTAGGGGTTTTAAGTGTTAAGGGAAGGCTTGTGATACTGTTCATAGCCAAAAATAGTGTATTTACTTCCGCACCTCTAAATTCGACTTTCGCAGGCGGTCTCGGGACGCATCCCCCACAAAAATCGAGGGAACACTGTATAAAACAATTTAAGTAGTAGGATAGTAAGTTCTTTAAATATCTTATGATATTTAATCAATGTTTAATCAAATAATCAGCTTATACTTCTTCTTGTATCCCACAGAACTAGAACAAAGCCATCTTTGATTTGATCCTAACTTTTAATTTGTTTCTTGGTTTTACAATATGATTTTGTAACCATCTCTGCAGTTTCTCCAAAGTCATCTGCGTTGCTCTTTGCACAGACTCATTAAGTTGCAAGGGCTTTCTTCACCAAGTCCCTCAGCAGGAATACATAGCAGCAGATAGCCCTCCATAAACTCCAGAAGCCATAGGTAGCATGACTAAGAGTAAGAGATGGTGGAAGAAGCCGTAGTTTATCATAACCTCAGAAAGCACATATTGCCCAGTCTGATTCGCAACATCATTTTAGTTCAATTCTTGAAGCACAACGAGCAAAAAACATGAAAATAGATAATCCTGCAGGCAATTTTGCTCAGAAGTAATCTCCCTTGGATTTAAGGCGGGTTGTTTCCATATATCAGATGATTATATATAAAAAGCATACCATATACAATTATACAGAGAAAATATAGGTAGGTTTTTATCTCTCATAAGAATTCCGAATTACTCAATGAATTGGGCTGACATTATACAAGTAATTCATAATTGAACCTAACTTTTCTGTTTTTAAGCAAGGCAGCTGTTAAGTGAATTTTGCCCCATTTTACTTCAGATGGAAACTACAGTTCTAGATAAGTGTAGATGGTCTCCAGATACTTCTTGGTATCTACACAATCAGGACTAGTGCTAAATTGCCTGGATCTTTTAGTCTTCGGTCTCCATTCAGCTTAAAAATTTTCTTTTATTATTGACTAGCAGTACCTGGCCATGCATTGCTGCGGCTCAGTCTGGTTTGTCTGGTTTGCCAACTTTAGAACATGCAGCATATAATTGTCCACATGAGAAGCAATCCGTGTGTAGATCTAAACTGCACAACTCTAAAGATTGGCCTTGAGCCTTTGCTGATGGTGATTGCCAGTGCCAATCAAATTGGAAATTGCAATCTCTGGAATTGAAATGGCATATCCGTTGGAACCATAGGTCTGCGAGGAATGAGGACATCTTCACCTTTGAAAGGTCCTGAAGATCTTTGCATGTTGCATGTTGAATGGCAATTTCAGAACGGACTGAGCAGTTCTTTCACCTGGTAGCAATGTCACAGCTATTCTGGATGATGCAAGAGCCAAGGCTATGTCACTTTGGGATCAAATTGCTGCCAGAATCAATCTGACTAGGACAACAGGTCCATCGTTCATGTATGGCAGGGGTCCCCAAACTTTTTACACAGGGGGCCAGTTCACTGTCCCTCGGACTGTTGGAGGGCCGGACTATTAAAAAAAAGCTATGAACAAATCCCTATGCACACTGCACATACCTTATTTTAAAGTAAAAAACAAAATGGGAATGTACTATTTAGAGGGGGGGAAGAAGTCTGAAATTCATATATGTTTATGTTTTGTTTTTAATTTTTTTTGTTAACATCTGATTGTAGGTTTTCTTGGTTTATAGAAAAATGTATAAATAAAGAAGGAAGCACTTTGGCATAATGGTTAATAAGTTAGAAATATAATTGGTGTTGCACTTTTTGAAGGAACATTAAGGAGGGAATTTAATTAAAAGAAAATGAATGTAACTAGACGACAAAATTAGGGGGGGGAAACTTTTGCAACTTTTTTGATGATTAATATTAGTTACTAACAAAATACCGCATTTTATTTATAGAAAATTAGATGGAACACTGTGTTGTGTCACTCACCCGCGGGCCGAATAAATGCCCTCAGCGGGCCGCATGTGGCCCGCGGGCCGTAGTTTGGGGACCACTGATGTATGGGAATGTATTTGTCATACAGCTTCATTCCTGTCACATGTGTGACATCTATATAATAGTAGATATATAAAAACACACACATATTTGAATGCAACATTGTGTCAAAATTTCAAAGCAATCGGTGAAGGTCCTGTTTTATTTATTTATTTATTAGATTTGTATGCCGCCCCTCTCCGTAGACTCGGGGCGGCTCACAACAGCAATAGAACAATTCATAACAAATCTAATAATTTAAAAACATTTTTAAAACCCCATTATTAATCAGACATACATACAAACATACCATACATAAATTGTATAGGCCTGGGGGAGACATCTCAATTCCCCCATGCCTGGCGGCAAAGGTGGGTTTTAAGGAGTTTACGGAAAGCAAGGAGGGTGGGGGCAGTTCTAATCTCCGGGGGGAGCTGGTTCCAGAGAGTCGGGGCCGCCGCAGAGAAGGCTCTTCCCCTGGGACCCAGCCAGTTTTAAGCACCTGCATGTTTTTACATGTCACAGGTGTGACATCTATATAATATAGGTATATAAAAACACATGCCTATTCAAATACAACGTTGTGTCAAAATTTCAAAGCAATCAGTGAAGAAATTTCAGAAATTTAAGATTTTGAACAAACGAACATTTACATTGTTATTTATAGAGAGAGCATGAATAATAGTTGTGTTTTTTATTATTTATAGTGTTTAGCATTCATGGGGAGGCCAGCTGCTTGGTAATATCATCTTGTTTCACTAATTATTATCTTGAATGAAAGGCAGCAAACTGGAAACTGAGAAGCAGACATGATCTAAATTTTGTTTTTATAACTAGTCAGATGACTATCTATTTTTACTATGTAAACTTTTTTCCCTTGGGAAAAAAAACTGCCAGTCACTACTGTAGATTTGGTCACATACAACAATAAGCCAAACATAACTTAGCATGCTTGTTTGTGAATTAACAAGTCAAACCTAGCTCATAGAATTTACTAACTATGACATTATGGATCAGCCAGTTTTGGGAATCCATCCAATCATGAGTTTTTCAATAGGGCATAGGTGGTCAAGCTTGTTTGAATTGCAGGCTACACTGTTTCGTTCCATTGTGGTTTAAGATTATGGGGTGATTTTGGCCCCTTAAATCTTTCCTCAGTAAGGGGCGTGCATAAGTGCACCAGGGTGCCTAATGTCCTCTGTCCTAATGTTTCTCTATTACTAGTATCATGTATATAAACATTGTTATATCTGTTTTGTTATAAACATTGTTATATCAAGTATACATACTTGACAAAATAAATAAAATAAATAAAAAATAAATAAACTGGGAAAGAATTCATTGGATTTGGAATTTGTTAGGATCCAAAGAGTTGCTCACCTATTAAATATTACTAATTTGACAGAGAACATGCAATGAAAGATAGCAATTTAGGTAGAAACAGTAAAAACACAAAAAATAGATGATTTTATGTACCATTTTCACTAAAGATAGGGAACATTTAAGATGTGCATAAAAGTTGAATGCAAATGGGGTCTTTAAATTTGGATGAAAAAACAAAAAAGAACACATTAAGACTGAAGAGTTCATATATTATGGAACAGCAACTGGAAGAAAACTGAGAAAGTTGATGGATGGAGTTAATATGTTATTTCCGAAAGACAGCAAAAAACTTTAAGGACAAGCAGGATATACAGTACAGTGGTACCTCTACTTAAGAACTTAATTCGTTCCGTGACCAGGTTCTTAAGTAGAAAAGTTCTTAAGTAGAAGCAATTTTTTTCCCATAGGAATCAATGTAAAAGCAAAAAATGCATAGAAACCCATTGGGAAAGAAATAAAAGCTCGGAATTTGAGTGGGGGAAGGAGGAGGAGGGAGAAGAGGAGGAGGACAGTCGCTGCAGAAGGAAGAAGGTGAGGTGAGGGGAATCAAAAAAATCCAAAACTTTAAGGCTTAAAAAAAAAAAAGAGGGATTCTGAGGCGGTGAGGAGAATGCGCCTCCCATACAATCGGCGCAAGGCTGCCTCCCATACACTGCGCCAGAGAGAGAAACCCAAAGGAACCTCCTGCTCCTTTGACCGAAAGCTGGCTGCTGCAACTGTTACCTGCTGCCTCTTCCTTCCCAAGCTGAAGGGCTCCACTCTCCTCTCGCTCGTTCGCTTTGTAGCCGGCGCCTTTCCTTCACTGTGGAGACTCCTCGGTTTGGCTGAAGCTGAGTTGATCTGGACAGGGCAAAGCGCCCCCTTTTGCCTTTCCACGCCCAGACGCTCCAGGAGGCAACCTCGCGCCGGGTTTATGGGAGACAGCGCGAGGGAGTTACCACAGCGAAGTGGTTTATTCCCTCTCCAAGCGCCCAGAGAAAGGAAAACGCTCCATTCTCTCTGGGCTGCCAAAGCCTCCTTAAGCGCCACTGAAAGGCTCCTCTGGCAGCCCAGGAAAGCCTGAGGTGGCCGGGATTAAAGGGGGAATGGCAGGAAACTGGCCGGGCCTTCGTGCTGCTCTCAAATTTCCTGGGAAATTCTTCCGGGCTCGGGTTTTTAAGTAGAAAATGGATCTTAAGAAAAGGCAAAAAGTCTTGAACACCAGGTTCTTATCTAGAAAAGTTCTTAAGTAGAGGTACCACTGTATATGAATTAGGGAGCCACAGCGGCACAGTGGTTAGAGTGCAGTATTGCAAGCTACTTCTGCTGATCACCAGTTGCCAGCAGTTTGACAGAAAGAATCTCATCAGGCACAAGGTTGACTCAGCCTTCCATCTTTCTGAGGTGGGTTTTAAATGAGGACCCAGGTTGTTGGGGGTAATATATGCTGACTTTGTAAGCCACTTAGAGAGGGCTGTAAAGCACTGTAAAGCAGTGCTAAATTTCTAAATGTATTATTATTAATTGGATTTATATGCTGCCCCTCTCTGGAAACTCGGGGCAGGTGCAAAATGCTATTAATGCATGGATTTGTGTTGCTTTGTGATGGAAAGGAATGGTGAATGGTGTTGGTGTAAACTAGATTTGGTTACATTTCTAACTCTTCTTGTTTGATGCTTCTAATTTCTCAGGCATACTATTTCTTGTTCCTTCCTTCACTTCACTTAATGTTATTTATCCCCAAAGTGATTTGGGGATAAACAACATAGTTTATTTTTATTTTTCCCATGTCTAACAGAGACGTTGCAGATTTTTTCCCCTTTAGACAGCAATAAATGAGAAGGTAGAAAATGGGCATCTGTCCCACAATCAAGGTGGCATTTTTTGTGTGAAAAAACAATCCAGTGCAGTCGTTTCCAATCCAAAAACTGATCTCTCCATTGAACTATTTCTTTAAATCCTCAGGCCCAACTTCAGAAACAATTCCAGGATATGCAAAAAAACACCGCTTCGACAAACGCCGTCCTTCCTCACTTACATACGCCATTTCCCTTCGGTTCTCTTCGGAAACGGTCGCGAAGTCTCGGGGAGTCCCGCAAAAAGAGCCAACCTTAAACAGAGGAGCCGCACGGTCTGTCTGTCGACTTCGGCACATCGATTGTTTGCTCTCTCTCTCTCACGACCATTTCCGAATTCCTTCGGCTATTTCCGGTTCCTCTCGGGGAATTCCGGCTTCGCTCGGTCTCCGGGGAAGCAGCAGCAGCAGCTGCCTCCCCGCCGCCGCCGGAGCAAGCAGTTAGAAAAAAGTCTTGGCTGAATATGGAAGGTATGCGCGCGGACGCCCCCTCCCCTCTCCGCGGTGGGCTGGCGACCAGACGCGAAGCCACGCCCTCCGCCCCCCCCCCGCGGCCCCGGGGCTTGCTAGAGAGGAGATCCTACTGGCGTCACTCACACTGAGCAAGGTCAAAGGTCGCCGCTGAGATGTTTAAGTCGGGTCCAGGGCTTACAAAGTTTATTGGCTGAGCGATGTGATAGACCGCGGAGAGAGGGAGAGAGGGGAGGACGGCCGGTTCTGGGTTCAAGTCTAGCTCCGTTTGTCCCTGTTTTTTTCTTTCCAGAGCCTCAAAAGGTGCAGGATGTGGGCGTGCTCCCCGCCCCGAACGTCTCCGGGGACCCCAATCCTGAAGAGACCATCCAAAGCCTGCAAGCCCAGTTGGCAGCCGCCTTGGCCGAAGTGGAGACAGTCCGAGCTGTGGCTGCAGTGAGCGAAGGCACCAAGCAGGAGGCGGTGGAAGTCGTCCAGCGCCGGTGCCAGGAAGAGGTGGCTTCCTTGCAGACTATCTTGAAAGGTGAAGGAGTGCCGGTTCAGGGTGGGTGGGGGAAGGAGCTTGGGGTTGTTTTGCCCAAGTGCTTTAAGCCTTTCCTCCTACACCTTTGCCTTGGAGGTGGCAGCTCAATAGTTTTATTTCCTTTCTAGATACCATTTCCAGCTATGAGGCCCGTCTGTCAGCTTTTCAGCGTGACAGCCGGGAAAATGTTTGGAGCAGGCTGCCAAGGGCCAACCCTCTGGACTCATTGGAGAAACAGATGGAGAAAGTAAGTGGCATACTCAACCATGATTCTCTCAACACTGTCAAACTATTTACCAACTCTGCACTACTATTACTACTAGTTTTTTCTCATCATTCCTATCACCCATCTCCTCCAACGTATGACTGTATGGCTGTAACTTGTTGCTTGTATCCGTAAGATTTTTATTAATATTGATTGTTTCTTCATTGCTTATTTCAGAGTTTCCCAATCTTGGCAACTTCCTTCTTTCTTTCTTTCTTTCTTTCTTTCTTTCTTTCTTTCTTTCTTAAATTTGTATGCCGCCCTTCTCCGTAGACTCGGGGCGGCTCACAACAGTAATAGAAAAACAATGTACAATACAAATCTAATAATTAAAACTAAAAACCCATAATTTAAAAAACATGCACACAACATACCATACATAAACAATATAGGTCTGGGGAAGTTATCTCAGTTCCCCCGTGCCTGACGGCAAAGGTGGGTTTTAAGGAGTTTACGAAAGGCAAGGAGGGTGGGGGCAGTTCTAATCTCAGGGGGGAGTTCGTTCCAGAGGGTCGGGGCCGCCACAGAGAAGGCTCTTCCCCTGGGATCCGCCAAACGACATTGTTTAGTCGACGGGACCCGGAGAAGGCTGGGGAATTCTGGGAGTTGAAGTCCAAATTTCTTCAAGTTGCCTAGGTTGGGAAACACTGGCTTATTTGACCCCAGTGACAGTCATTAAGTGTTGTACCTCATGATTCTTGACAAATGTATCTTTTTCTTTTATGTACACTGAGAGCATATGCGCCATAGACAAATTCCTTGTGTGTCCAATCACACTTGGCCAATAAAGAACTCTGTTTTATTCTAATCTGTCTCTGAGGGCTAAACTGTGTTTCCAGTGGACTGGGGTGGGTGGGTGGGGAACAAAACCAAACCCTATGTCTGTCTCTCTCTCTGCAGGCACAAGAGGATACTCAGCGACTCAGGGCCATTGTTCTGCCCATGGAACAGGAAATTACTGAACTGAAAGCAAAACTGTCCCACGCTGAAAGTCTGGTTCAGGAACTGCAGAGCGAGGAAGTGAGATGGAAAACAGATGCAGAAGGAAAGGTAAATATTGAAAGGCAGAGGTGAAAGCTGCTTAACAGGGTAGGGAAAAAAATGAGAAAATGAGGAGGAAGGATAAAATATCTTACAAAATATATCCGAAACTGATGGCTATCTTGGAATAGATACCAAGCCTTTGTGCATTTAATTTAATTTATTTATTTGATTGATTGATTTGATTTGATTTGATTTGTATGCCGCCCCTCTCCGGAGACTCGGGGCGGCTAACAGCAACAACAAGACAGCGTATAACAATAATCCAATACTAAAAACAATTAAAACCCATTATAATTAAAAAACCAAACATACATACATACATACATACCATGCATAAAATTGTAAAGGCCTAGGGGGAAAGAGTATCTCAATTCTCCCATGCATGGCGGCAGAGGTGGGTTTTAAGAAGCTTACGAAAGGAAAGGAGGGTGGGGGCAATTCTAATCTCTGGGGGGAGTTGGTTCCAGAGGGCCGGGGCCGCCACAGAGAAGGCTCTTCCCCTGGGTCCCGCCAAGTGGCATTGTTTAGTTGACGGGACCCGGAGAAGGCCAACTCTGTGGGACCTAACTGGTCGCTGGGATTCGTGCAGCAAAAGGCGGTCCCTGAGATAATCTGGTCCGGTGCCATGAAGGCCTGGGTAATACCAGAAATGTAAGTCTGCAACTGTAAGCTCAAGTGTTTTAGGTGGATCTCTAAAAAGAATATAGATTGGCTAGGACAGTGTTTCCCAACCTTGGCAATTTGAAGCTATTTGAACTTCAACTCCCAGAATTCTGGCTGGGGACTTCTGGGAGTTGAAGTCCAGATATCTTCGAGTTGCCAAGGTTGGGAAACACTGAACTATAATATAAAATTACTTAAAATTAAGAATCGTTATCAAGATGACGTCTTCAAGTTGCCAAGGTTGGGAAACACTGGGCTAGGAAGACAAAAGTGTGTGACTGGAGCAAAAAATGAATGACGCGAGGGCAAAATAAATTTTACAGGAAGATTAAAAGTGTGGGAAAGTTGTGGATCTATGATGGCGAACCTATGGTGTGTGCACTGTAGGTAGCATGTAGAGCCACCAGGTGAGGTCGCACTGAGTCGGCCTCCCCTGGGCCCTGTCGGCCAAACAATGTTGGCTGGTGGCTCCATGGGGGAGAGCCTTCTCTGTTGTGGCCCCCAGCCCCCTGGAGGTTCACACTGCACTCACTCTCTTCGCCTTTCAGAAGGTGTTAAAAGACACAGCTGTGCCGCCAAGCCTGGGAAACGTGAGCGAGAGTTTTGCTACAAACGTAGGATGATTGACTGTTTTTATTGTGGGTTTTTTATTCATTTGCAATGTTTTAAAATTCTATTTATTATTATTGTTTCCATTTTATTCTTGTAAGCCGCCCTGAGTTCACAAGGAGAAGGATGGGCTATAAATTGAATAAAATAAATAAACAAAGCCCTCTGCGGGCACACTAACTGTCGCCCCAGTCCAGCTCCACTAAGCTTGCATGTGAGCCTCCCGCCAGCCAGTTGGATCCCGCATGTGTGGGATGCGTTCATGCATTGCACAGAGGGCCCGCATGTGTGGTGGGCACCCACATTGCATTTTGGGGGTTTGTGTGTGTGTGTGTAAAAAGGAAGAAAAAGATAAGAAAAGAAAAAGGAAGCGTGAAGAGAAGAAAACAATAAGAAAGATAGAAGGAAAACAGAGAGAAGAAAGAAAGAAAATGTAGGAGAGAAAGGGAATAAGATGGAAAGAAGGGGAAGAGTTGAGGTAATAGAGTCCATCTATTGTTCTTATGTTCTTATATTTTTACAATCCAACCTATCAGGCATTAATAGGGGGGTGTCCCTCTGCCCTTCCTGCCAATCAGCTTAGAGCTCTGTTGGGAGAATTGGCGCTAGACTTATGGTTGGGGGTTACCACAACATGAGGAACTATATTAAAGGAACGCGGCATTAGAAAAGTTGAGAACCACTACACTACATGAAACTACCGCCCCCCCCCCCCCAAAAAAAAAGAGGGTGGAAATGTCAGTGGATCTTCTTATACATTGAATATATCCATTTTTGGCCTCCCAAAGCCTCCCGAAATGGGCCAGTTTTTCACAAAAATGAGGTGTGCAGAAGGCAGAGTGCTTCTGGGGGCTGGGGAGGATAAAACCTTTTTTTCCTTATTTACCTCTTTGAAATCTTGGTGCGTCTTATATACCTGTGCATCTTACAGTCCCCAAAATATGGTAAGCATGCCATTAACTCTTTTTCAACTCCTAATGACCGTATAGATCCTCTCCATCTATTCTGAACCTGAAATAAATGGTCCTAAAAATAACGAGAACTCCTGCTATAAATACTTTAAAAAAATATTTAGCAAACAAATACAAAAGTATACAGTATCATTACAGATATACATGTAGAATCATTTCAAAAGAAAAGAAACAGAAAGAAGGGAAACTTACAAACAATTTAAAAAAACAAGAGAGATATCTTTGTTCTCTCTTCACTATCTTATTCTTGCTGGTATCTTACTATATTTTGTGCTGTAGTCCATATAGAAACATAGAAGTCTGACGGCAGAAAAAGACCTCCTGGTCCATCTAGTCTGCCCTTATACTATTTTCTGTATTTTATCTTAGGATGGATATATGTTTATCCCAGGCATGTTTAAATTCAGTTACTGTGGATTTATCTACCACGTCTGCTGGAAGTTTGTTCCAAGGATCTACTACTCTTTCAGTCAAATAATATTTTCTCATGTTGCCTTTGATCTTTCCCCCAACAAACTTCAGATTGTGTCCCCTTGTTCTTGTGTTCACTTTCCTATTAAAAACACTTTCTTCCTGGACCTTATTTAACTCTTTAATATATTTAAATGTTTCGATTATGTCCCCCCTTTTCCTTCTGTCCTCCAGACTATATCGTATAGTGTAAATGTTTACGATCTTATCATTTGTCAGATTGCAATTTTATCATCTTGATAACGATTCTTAATTTTAAGTAATTTTATATTATAGTTCAATGTTTCCCAACCTTGGCAACTGGAAGATATCTGGACTTCAACTCCCAGAAGTCCCCAGCCAGAATTCTGGGAGTTGAAGTCAAAATATCTTCAAGTTGCCACGGTTGGGAAACACTGTTATAGTTGATATAGTTCACCTTTATAAATTAGCTCATACATAGTTTTAATCTTTTATATTTGCCCCCTCTTTAATCTCTATTATATCTTCCTATAAATAGCTATAAATACTTTGCAGTACCCAATATGAGCCACTTGCAATTGTTTTTTAACTCCCATAATTTTTATTTTCAGCATTCCTTATGTAGCTCAGCGGAATCCCTTCTTGCTGACCCCGAAGGTACGCCTGCATATTTGCCTGGAAGTCATCCGGTTCTTTTGACGGAAAGAGGAGTAGCAGAGAGGTTTGCCTGTAGTCTGGACAGCATCTCCATTGCTTCATTTTCCTCTTTGACACTAAATTCTGAGCCTTCTGTCCGACGCAGACGTCCCACAAGTCCTGAGACTTGTTCCATTACCTCCTCAACTGGAACCCTGGTGCCTGAGACTATTTATTTACCACCAATGGGATACCAACTTGTGTCTGAATCTGAGTGGACTCAACTCCAAGAACAGGTTTGTGTGTGGAAGACAAAGTGCCTTTTGTGCTGTCTTTCAAGATATAGCCATCCAATATAGTAACTTATTTTATATAGAAAGAATATTATGTTCCAAATTATTTCCAAATACTTCCACTTCAAGACTCCATAAACTTTCTTTTTATTTATCTACTTCTGTTGTTTCTGACCATTCATGTTGTTTTCTGGTGGTCTTCCTTCTCCCTGCTTTTGCTATACCTTTTATTTTTTGGTGGAATTATGAAATTAAGCACCCTAAACTGATGTTGAAAGAGTTTGGGAGTATTACAAAAATGTTTAGAGTAACTTTCAACTATGAGCAGTGGTACTTAAAAAATTGTGAGTTTGTTGTTTGTTTGTTTATTCGTTCCTTCCTTCATTCCTTCCTTCCTTCCTTCGTTCATTCATTCATTCATTCATTCATTTATTAGATTTGTATGCCACCCCTCTCCGTAGACTTGGGGCATCTCACAGCAATAATAAAGACAATGTAAAAACAAATCTAATAATTTAAAAAACACTAAACACCCCATCAGTGTTCCCTCTAATTTTTTTTTGGGGGGGGGGGCGGAAAAGTATAGTGTCTGAGCAGCAGTCCCTTCGGGACTGGGCAGCACACAAATGATAAATAAATAAATAAACAAACTAACAAACAACAAACAAACAAATAAAAAACCCACCCTGTTTTGCCTCAGAGAATTTCAAAATAAAATACTGTACTGTGTGTCTATAACAGTGAGCTCATAATAGGGCAACTCTATCAATATCAAAATGCCACTTAAATAGTTGAGCTAGTTTCAAACTAGATTTTGATTTTCTTTCTCTCTTCCTTACTCCCATTCTTTTTCTTTCTCTTTTCCTTCCTCTCTTTTTTCTATCTGTTTCTCTCTCTTCCTCTCTTCCTCTCTCTCTCCTTCCCTCTCACTCTTTCCCTCTCGGCTTCTGGGCAGGTTTGGAAAACTCTGAGTTGATGATGATTTTTAAGTGAGCGATTGCTCACTGCTCAGCTTAGAGGGAACTATGCACCCCATTATTAAAAGCAAACATACACACAAACATACTATGTATAAACTGTATAGGCCCGGGGGAGATGTCTCAGTTCCCCCATGCCTGACGGCAGAGGTGGATTTTAAAAAGTTTACGAAAGGCAAGGAGGGTGGGGGCAGTTCTAATCTCCGGTGGGAGCTGGTTCCAGAGGGTCGGGGCCGCCACAGAGAAGGCTCTTCTGCATAGACATGACCTAAAATGTAATCTTGTTCTTCACTAAAGTTCTAAAACTAGTTAAATTGAATGAAAACATTATACCTGTTCATTTATTTATCGAAAAATTGTTTCTTTATTGAAAAGCTACATAATGATGCATGGTAAAAGTTTAAATATGTTTTTCACTCCTTTATTTAAATGGGGTTTTTTTAATCTACTTTTAGGACATTTATGAAGAACAGATTATCTGTTAGGTCATCCTTTTGCAGAAATATTGAAAATTCAAAAGAGTGTTGCCATGGAAGGCTTCACAGAGCCACAGCAGCTACTTCACAAAGGGTCAGGCCCAATGCTGGTCAGCAGCAGGAGGGAGAAAGGAAGAAGTGAAGCACTGGCCTCCAAAAGGACAAAGATGGGATGGGGGTTGCATAGGCAAATTGCCCCCACCCTCCTTGCCTTTTGTAAGCTGCTAAAAACCCACCTCTGCTGCCAGGCATGGGGAAATTGAGATACACTTTCCCCCTAGGCCTTTACAATTTTATGCATGGTATGTCTGTATGTATGTTTGGTTTTATAATAAGGGTTTTTAACTGTTTTTAGTATTGGATTATTGTCATATACTGTTTTATTACTGTTGTTAGCCGCCCCAAGTCTGCGGAGAGGGGCAGCATACAAATCCAATAAAGGAAGGAAGGAAGGAAGGAAGGAAGGAAGGAAGGAAGGAATAAAAAATAAAATAATAAAATAATAAAATAAAATAAATTGGAGAAAATTGAAGCACAGGCAAATGTTTCAGGTCAGGAAAAATGTGGGGGGTTTGCCTGAGAATAGCATGGCCTAATGACCACACCTGGGATAACTGAAATTGCTATTGTTAATCAGTGCAGTTATACCTTTTATGTAATGATTACTTCACTCAACAATTGCAATCCCAATTAGGATCATTAAGTGAAGATTACCTGAGTCCTTTCCTTGCAACCTCCTTTTGAAAGGGGATGATTGTTAAGTGAAACGTATTTATTTATTTGTTAGATTGGTAATACTTCCCTAAATCAAATTATTTAAACTTTTATACAACTGCATAACCTGAAAGTACCCAACCTTTTCCCCAAATACATTAAAAGGGCTCCATAAATTTCAGCCCTGATTGCCTTAAAAGAGGTTGAACCGTAGAAGTACAAGATTGCCTACCTGTATAATAAGAATATGAAAAGAGCAAATAGCCTTTATATATGGCTTTCTTCATTGTACCCTAACCCTAACCCCCCCCAAAAAAACCCCTGCACCAAAACATCCTGCAGTTTGAAGCCTCCTAGTTCTATCATATTCATATTCTATCATATTCTCCGGGTCCCGTCGACTAAACAATATCGTTTGGCGGGACCCAGGGGAAGAGCCTTTTCTGTGGTGGCCCCAACCCTCTGGAACCAGCTTCCCCCAGAGATCAGAATTGCCCCCACCCTCCTTGCCTTTCGTAAGCTCCTTAAAACCCACCTCTGTCATCAGGCATGGAGGAATTGAGATACTCTTTTCCTCCTAGGCCTATACAATTTATGCAAGGTATGTTTGTGTGTATGCTTGGTTTTAATAAGGGTTTTAAGTTATTTTTAACATTAGATTTGTCATACGCTGTTTTATTATTGTTGTTAGCTGCCCCGAGTCTATGGAGAGGGGCGGCATACAAATCAGATAGATAGATAGATAGATAGATAGATAGATAGATAGATAGATAGATAGATAGATAGATAGATAGATAGATAGATAGATAGTAATTTTTGGCACACCGTACCCAAGAGAATTGTCAGACTCTAGTGGAAGATTGGTGGGCTGGGGATGAATTCACTTGATAATGATTCTATATAATCAGTATTGTTGGTGTTGGCTTCTCTATGCCATCTTTGTACCTTGATCATTCACAGTTATTGTCTTAATGAGGATTTTTACTTGCTTTGCAAAGTGTTTTGGGAGGACATTACAGCTAGGTGACATTTTTTTCATAGACTATCATCAACTTTGTAACTTACAAAGGGATAATATGCCACAGGGATAATAAGATAATTCTGATTAGCATAGTGAGAAATACAGGTAATCCTTGCTTCACGAGAGTAATTGGGACTGGAATTAGCATTGCTAAGTGATGCAGTCATAAAATGTAAAATCATATGACATGACAGCTACTTAGCAATGGCAATTCTGGAAGTTCCAAAGGCAATTCTGGAAGTGAGAACTGTGTGGGTTAAGCAAGGACCTCACGTGTTTGGGACTTCTTGCCGGCTCCCCCATTGACTTTGCTTGTGAAAAACCAGCAAATTTCAGTGGCATGACTACAGAATGTTGCAACAATTAGAAATCCAGGCTGGCTGCTGAGTGCCAAGATTGCAATCAGGAGACTGCATGAGTGCTGTAACAGCTGGAACTTTAAGGACCAGTCATAAATACCACTTGTTCAGCATTGTGGCAAATTCAAATGGTCACTGAACAAATATTAAATGAGAACCGTCGAAGAAGAATTTTGAGGAATGAGAGGTATGTAGCTAAAAGCTTCCTTTCCCCATTCCCTATATCCTTGGTGACCTCCTCAGGTGCAACAGCAACATGAAGCTCTGGAGGAAAGAGCAACGGAGAAAGCTAACCTGGAGGAGGCATTGAGACGTACCAATGAAGAGTGCAATAAGCAGGTAAACGCCATATCTTGGAACTCACACTTGTTCTAATGCTAAACTACTGTGTTTCCCCGAAAATAAGACACTGTCTTATACAGTGGTACCTCGCTTCTCGACCACAATTCGTTCTGGAAGTGTGGTTGAGAACCGATTTGGTTGAGAACCGAAACAATTTAAAATAAATTCCTCTCCTCAGTTGTCTCTCCCTCTAGCTTGCCTGCTTCTGTCCCCGTCTCTCTCTCTCTCTCTCTAGCTTGCCGTCTTCCGTCTTCAGTTCTCTTGCTCGCCCCTGGCTCTCTCTCTCTCTGTAGCTTGCCGGCTTCTATCTTCAGCTCTCTCGCTCACCTGCTACTGTCCCTGGCTCTCTCTCTCTCTCTCTGTAGCTTGCCGGCTTCTGTTTTCAGCTCTCTCGCTCACTCGCTACTGTCCCTGTCTCTCTCTCTCTCTCTCTCTCTCTCTCTCTCTCTCTCTCTCTCTCTGTAGCTTGCCGGCTTCTGTTTTCAGCTCTCTCGAGTGTTCGAGTTCCAAATATTTGTTCGGATTTCAGGGCAAAAGTTTCTTGAATTTCCTGGTCGAATACCGATTTGATTGAATTGAGAAGCGTTCGAAAACCGAGGTACCACTGTATTAATTTTTGCTCCAAAAGTTGTGCTATGTCTTATTTTCGGGGGGTGCCTTATATTTCTCAAATAAGACAAATTCACAGGCAGAAAAGCTGACACCCCCAAAGAAAGTGTACCGTACGGTACACTGATTACGGTACGGTACCTGTCAGTATGGCACACACACACACAAACAACGGCACTTATATGGTACAACAGTATACTCCCGCTATTGCAGCTTCCGGCCACCAGAGGAACTACAGTCTACACACTGTAGTGGAGACTGTAATGGCGGTGAGACAGTAGCAGACTGTGTCTGCTGTACTGGACGGTACAAAGCGATGGAAGGGGCCAGCAGGGGACGCCACATTATTACGGTACCGCTATGAACAGCTTTGAATGGTACCGTATGTTTTTCCACCGTACCATATGTAAACTTGACTACACCTTATTTTTTGGGGGTGCCTTATATTAGCGAATTCTGCAAAACCTCTGACATGCCTTACTTTCGGGATACGTCTTATTTTCGGGGAAACAGGGTAGATATCTGTTCTTTCTCTAAGGACCTTGCGGTGGAATACGGGATTAAATCCATGTATCCATAAAGCATGTGAAATTAAGTCATAATAAAATACTAAATATTAATGAGGATACTTTATTTTTAAAAAGTCTGTCAGGGAATTGTGCACTGGGTGTCCAAATGGAGTTAGAGATGCTGACAAGAACTTGGGGTTTTATATAAATAAATATATTTACAGTAAATAAGAGAGGCAAAAGGGAGCATAGTCAGGTAAATGAATACAAAGGGAACATCATGAGGTTAAATCACAGAGAGCAGACAGGGCAAAAAAAAGCAGGAAATGAAGAAATTTCCTTTTTGCTCACAGCCATCAATCACAGCTCAGATTCCCTTATAAAGTGGCCAGCTCTATAACCAATTAGCTATAACTCTGTTCTTACTCATTGTCCAACCCTTCACTGTCCCAGCTGTTAAAATTTAAATATACTGTACAGTGTTCCTTCGATTTTCCCGGGTTCAAACTTCGCGAATAGTCTATACCACGGTTTTTCAAAAAATATTAATTAAAAATACTTCCCGTTTTTTTTCCTATACCACGGTTTTTCCCACCCGATGACGTTGTAACTAATAATTTTTGCACCCGATGATGTCATAACTAATAATTTTTGCAAATAAATAACCAAAAAATAATTATTGTTAATAAATAATTATGTTTATAAATATCAGGATCACTAAGTGTCTTATTCATTGGTGAGTACCAGTAATAATGGTGAGTAAATGGTTGTTAAGGGAATGGGAAATGGTAATTTAAGGGTTTAAAATGTTAAGGGATGGCTTGTGATACTGTCCATAGCCAAAATTGGTGTATTTACTTCCGCATCTCTACTTCACGGAAATTCGACTTTCACGGGCGGTCTCAGAACGCATCCCCCGCAAAAATCGAGGGAATACTGTATTAACAAACTTTGTAGAAACATCCAGTAGAAATAGTTTGCCATTGCTTTTTACTAGAATGTTTTATTTCGTAGATAGGTCTTATTCCAAACCAGGACAAATTCTTGTTTTCAGTTTCTGGAACTCTGTCAATAATGTATTTAAAAATAAGTATTCTGAGTCTATTTATGAGGAGACAAAAGGGTCAGCCTGGTATTTGAAAAATAATTGTGGGTGGTAGGCTGATGTCTTACAACTGAGAATACCTAAGACTTCATTCATCTGAGGTTTGTGGGTAAAAATCTCTCAAGGATAATGTTGATTTCTGGGTAGGTGCATATACTGCAGGAAGAAGTATTACTTGAGATACTATAAGCACCAGCCTATGTAGATCTTTAAACATTAAGTTGAGAGATAAGGTATTGGGTGAATGTAGTCGCTAAGCCATAAATTATAGTCTGTAAGGCTGAGTTTACACCAGATGTTAAACCAAAATCAAGCAAGCGACATTACAGCATATTACATTCTGCGGACTTAGTCACAGGCTTGCTAAAGATAATATGATACCTAAAGGCAGTTTGGTGATTTTAACCTGGCACCGTTCACTTTGCGAAGTCTTAAAGAATGTGAACTTTTCACCAGCCAGTTTTCACAAGTCAGTCTCCCTTTCTCAATTTTTCTGAGTAGGTTCAGGTTCTTTTGACCCAGATCCAGACATCAGAGAATATTCTCCAAGGCCTCCAAGCCACCGTGAATGAAACCCAGCGGAAGACCCAAGAGCAGATAGTGAGTATGGTAGAAGGGTGATGGTGCTGGGAATAAAGCAAGGAATAGCAGAAGAGATGCTTGGGAAAAATGATCCTGCTACGATGCATTCAATTTTGGATCTTTCAAACTCAGATTTTAGATGGGAGGAGTTGCCAGGCTATTGACCTGTTCATTTACATTCTGCCTGGCCTTCTGCAGTAGAGGCTGAGGAAAATAAGGTAGAAGAAATTGCCTATCTCTAATGACTAGAGCCTCAGTGGAGCACTCTTATCTAAATGCAACTATTCAATATACCCCTGGGGACTTGAGGGCAAAAGAAAGCCTTTATGTGGCACTTCTAATTTTTCAGACTTCAGGCCAGTGCAATCTCTTCCTAGGACGTGTTTCCTACTAGCGATGTTTTCCTACTAGGGATGAGGAGTTTGTGTGTCTTACATATTACGGAATGTCTTGAATAGTTTTCTCATAAAATCATTTAGGTATTTGGATATCAGCAAAATCCATGTCCTTAAAAGAAGATAATTATAATAAACTCCTGAAGCAAATCAAAAAAGATTTAGTAACTTGGAAGAATTTACAATTATCATTTTTAGGCAGAATCTCTACAATTAAGATGAATATTTTGCCTAAAGTTTTGTTTTTATTTCAAGTAATTCCAATAAACCCTGGAAAAGAATTTTTCACAGAATTAACAAGAATAACAAAAAAATTCACGTGGCAAGATAAAAAACCTAGAATAAAACAGTGTGCAATAGAGGATATAAAAGAAAGAGGCGATCTTGCCTTCCCGAATTGGAAGACATACTACCAAGCTGCCTCTTTAACTTGGATTAAAGAATGGCTTACTTTACAAAACAGAAGATTATTGAAGTTAGAAGGCCACGATATATTTTCCTTTTTCCAAATGTGCCAATAGGAAACAGGGGGGACATGATCGAAACATTTAAATATGTTAAAGGGTTAAATAAGGCCCAGGAGGAAGTGTTTTTAATAGGAAAGTGAACACAAGAACAAGGGGACACAATCTGAAGTTAGTTGGGGGAAAGATCAAAAGCAACATGAGAAAATATTACCATATTTTCCGGCGTATAAGACGACTGGGTGTATAAGACGACCCCCTAAATTTTCCAGTTAAAATATAGAATTTGAGATATACTCACCGTATAAGACTACCCCTCTTCTGATGCACACCAAATAAAAATGAAAAAAAAAAGAGGGAGGGAACAAGAGGGAGGGAAAGAGAGACAGAGATAGAGGGAGAGAGGGAAGGAGAGACAGATAGAGGGAGGGAGGAAGAGACAGAGAGAGGGAGGGAGAGACAGAGAGAGAGGAGTGAGGGAACAAGAGGGAGGGAAAGAGAGACAGAGAAAGAGAGAGGGAGGGAGGGAGGGAGAGAGACAGAGAGAGGGGAGAGAGACAGAGGCGGATGGAGGAAGAGTGGGAAAGAGACAGAGACAAACAGAGGGGAAGGGTGGGAGGGAGAGACAGAGAGAGAGGAGTGAGGGAACAAGAGGGAGGGAAAGAGAGGCAGAGACAGAGAAAGAGAAAGGGAGGGAGAGAGAGAGAGGGGAGAGAGACAGAGGCGGATGGAGGAAGAGTGGGAAAGAGACAGAGACAGAGAGGGGAAGGGTGAGAGGGAGGGAGGGAGGGAGAGAGGGAGAGAGGGAGAGCTAAGGGGAGGAAGAGTGGGAGAGAGAGAGAGAGGAAGGATGGGAGAGAGGGAGGGAGACAGAGAAATTGAGAGAGAGAGGGAGGGAGAGCGAGAGAGACAGAGACAGGCGGAGGAAGAGAGAGAGAGGAAGAGTGGGAGAGAGAGAAAGAGATGCTCCTCCATTCCTTTGGGGATCCGGCTAAAGTCGCCCTTGGATTTCCGGCAGGCAGCTCTGCCCTTCCCCCCCCCCTTCCCCGGGAGAAGCCGCAGGCGAAGCGCCGGACAGTGCGGGGCTTACAGGTAGGCGGTGAAGGGCCCGAGGCCGGCGGGCACGGAGCCCAGCGCCCCTTCGGAGCAGTCGGTGAGAGCACCACGCCGTCCTCGCAGTGGCAGAGCGGCGGGCAGAGGAGCATCACCCGCGGCAGCGGCGCCCAAGCCAGAGCGCCGGAGAGCGCCAGGACCAGCCAGCCGGGCAAAAGGCCGCCCGGCCGACCACCCGCAGCCGGCATGCGGGCCGCCGCTTGGCCCTCTCCCTCAGCCCGGGCGGTGCGCGGGAAGGCTCCCCCGGGGCTCTGGCGGCCGGCTGCAACATCCGAAGCTCCCGTGCGCATCTTGGTCGGCGCCGGCGGGAAGGGGAGGCATGGCTGGATGGTCGCGGTTTTCGGGTTTCAGGCGGGCTGGGCTGGGAGGCGTTCCTTCAGCTCTCTCCCCGCCGGGCAAGAGGCAAAGGCGGTGGCGGGAGTAGCGGCAAAGCGGCTGGACCGCCGCTTCATTCTTCTCCGCCTCGCCTCCGCTACTCCCGCCGCCGCCTTTGCTTCTTGCCCGGCGGGGAGAGCAAAGGTGGCGGCGGGAGTAGCGGAGGCGAGGTGGAGAAGAAAGAAGCGGCGGATAGCTGGCGAGCCGCCGGCTAGAGGGCTGGACCCCAGCAAAGCCGGCAGCGGGAGCGGCGGCAAAGCGGCTGGACCACCGCTTCTTTCTTCTCCGCCTCGCCTCCGCTACTCCCGCCGCCGCCTTTGCCTCTTGCCCGGCGGGGAGAGCAAAGGTGGCGGCGGGAGTAGCGGAGGCGAGGCGGAGAAGAAAGAAGCGGCGGATAGCTGGTGAGGCGCCGGCTAGAGGGCTGGACCCCAGCAAAGCCGGCAGCGGGAGCGGCGGCAAAGCGGCGGAATCTGTGGAATCAGTATCCGGCGTATAAGACGACCCCCCACTTTAGATAAGATTTTCAGGGGTTAAAAAGTCGTCTTATACGCCGGAAAATATGGTATTTTACTGAAAGAGTAGTAGATCCTTGGAACAAACTTCCAGCAGACGTGGTTGGTAAATCCACAGTAACTGAATTTAAACATGCCTGGGATAAACATATATCCACCCTAAGATAAAATACAGGAAATAGTATAAGGGCAGACTAGATGGACCATGAGGTCTTTTTCTGACATCAGGCTTCTATGTTTCTATGTTTCTATTTCCACAGTCCTTGACTTATGACCACAATTGAGCCCATTTCCATTGCTAACCAAGCTAGTTGTCAGTTATACCCAATTTTACGATCCTGTCGCCACCGTTATTAAGTGAATCAGTGCAGTTAAGTGAATTGTGTGGTTGTTAAGTGAACTCGGCTTCCCCATCGACTTCGCTTGTCACAAAGTGATTACATGACCCTGGGGCAGTAGAGCTGTCATAAACAATCGTCAAGTGCTCAAATTTTAGTCATGTGATCATGAAGATGCTGCAGCCATAAGTCACTATTTTAGTGTTGCCTTAACTTTGATAGCTAAACAAATGGTGGTAAGTCGAGGATTGCTTGTATAATTTGTCCATTATCATAGAGCTGGAAGGGACCTCCAGGGTCATCAGGTCCAACCCCCTGTTCAATGCAGGATTCATTAAACCATCCCAGAAAGATGACTGTCCAGTCTCTGTTTGAAGACCTCCAGTGGAGGTGAGCCCACCACCTCCTGTGGCAAACTGTTCCACTGGTTTATCACCCTTACTGTTAGAAAGCTTTTTCTGATACCTAATCTAAATCTACTCCCTTGCAGTTTCATTCCATTGTTTCTAGTCCTTCCATGTGCTAATGAGAACAATGCTGATCCCTCTGCTCTGTGACAGCCCTTCAGATATTTGTAGACAGTTATCAAGTCTTCTCCTTTGCAGACTAAACATCCCTAGATCCTTTAACCATTCCTCATAGGACGTGGTTTCCAGACCACTCACCATTCTTGCAACTCTCCTTTGAACTTGCCCTAGTTTATCAATGTCCTTTTTAAATTGGGGCCCCCAGAACTGAACACAGTATTCCAAGTGTGGTCATACCAAAGTACTGTAAAGAGGAATAATTGCTTCACATGAGTGAGATTCTATGCTCCTCTTGATGCATCCCAGGATTGTCTTTGCCTTTTTTGCAGCTGCTTCACACTGTTGACTCATGTTTAATCTGTGATCTACCAATACACCCAGGTCCTTCTCACCTGTGCTGCTGCTCAGACCTATTCCTCCCATTCTATATGTGCTGTTTTCATTATTTTTGCCCAGATGTAGGATCTTGCATTTCTCTCTCTTAAATACCATTCTGTTAGTTTCAACCTATTGTTCAAGCTTATCTAGACCTTTGTGAATCCTATCTCCATCTTGTTTAGTATTAGCAACACTGCCTAGCTTTGTGTCATCAGCAAATTTGATAAGTTTTCCTTCAATTCCTTCATCTAGATCAGTGATTTTCAACCTTTTTTGAGCCATGGCACATTTTTTACATTTTAAAATCCTGGGGCACAACACCAACCAAAACGACACAAAATGACACCCTAAGACACTCTCCTCTCTTTTTCCATCCGTCTCCTCCCCACCCTTGTGTCTGTATACACACTCTTGAACCATTTCCAAAAACAGGTGAGGGTTGGGGGGGGGGATTCTCTCTTATTCGTTGGGTGCTTTTTATCATATGCTTTAAATTAAGAGTCACTTCTCTCTCTTTTGTTTCTCTCTCTTTCCTCTCATTCTCTGTCTCAATCATTTTCTCATTTCTTTTTTTTCCCTAACCTTTTTGCTCATTTCTCTCTCCCTTCCTCTCCTTTTCTCTCTCTCTCTCTCTTTCTTTCTTTCTCTCTCTATCACTCTTGCTTTCTCTGTTTCTCTTTTCTTTCTCTCTTGCTTTCTTTCTCTCTCTCACTCTCACTCTCTCTCAGCAAAAAGTTGCGAGACCGGAACCTGAGCTTCCTTCTTCGCGGCACACCTGACCATGTTTCACGGCACACTAGTATGCAACGGCACACTGGTTGAAAAACACTGGTCTAGATCATTTATAAATATGTTAAATAGCACTGGGCCTAGGACAGACCCTTGTGGAACTCCACTTGAAACATTCTTCCAATTGGATGTGCAACTATTTATTACCACTCTTTGAGTACGATCACTAAGCCAATGTTGAATCCATCCAACTGTTCTTTTGTCAATCCCATACTTGACCATTTTTTCAATAAGGATGGAATGTAGATTATAGATTTGACCATTCCAGATCTTTTCTCATTTATAAATTCTCTGCTTGTTGTTCCGGATGAGTGTTCCTCAGAGGCCTTCATGCAGAAACCTTTAAATTCTCTCTTGGAGATATCAGTGGAAAGAAAGTTATTGGTTGCTGACTGTCCCTCCCTCCTCTTGTGGTTCTCTTCCAGGCTGATTTGGCTGCCTCCCACAAACGCCTCAGCTACGAACTGCAACGTCTCAATGCTGAGAATGAAGGGCTGAGGGGGTTGAGTTCCCAGGATTCTCCCCCCAACAGATGATGAAACTAGGGACTTGCCCACCACAGTGCAGGTATGTAGACTCCAATTTCTGCTGATATTGAAGTTGAGTGAGTTTTGGTGGTGTTGTAAAGGATTGGATTTATTTTTATTTTATTTATTTATTTTGTCCAATACACAATGAGAGTTTTAGTGGGTATATATAGATATCTATCCTAGTCTCCCTTAATTTTCAAATTCAGCAAAAAAACATGGGACATATATATATATATATATATATGTAGATTGTTCTGAGTTCGGGTTTTGCCCCGTGTAATATTTTGCATGTCTATGCGACGTTTCGGTGAAATCACATTCACCATCATCAGGCTGAAGTTGTAAGCTTCGTGATGATACATCCCGCCTACCAGAAATTTGGAAACCAGCCTTAAACAAAAAAACATATCATAATCATCACCATGTCAATCCTTCAACTAAATGTGATTCCACCAACCAATCAAATCATTAAAACATAGCCACCCAATCTACTTGCTACATTCAAACCAAATCTCCGCCCCCCCCCCCCCCCCCCCACTATTTATAAGGAACAAATGGCAGTTGCAAACAAACTATATCTACAGCAGCGTGAAGCTTACAACTTCAGCCTGATGATGGTGAATGTGATTTCACCGAAACGTCGCATAGACATGCAAAATATTACACGGGGCAAAACCCGAACTCAGAACAATCTACATACATATACCCATGAAAAATCTACGAAAACAAATATATATATATATATATATGCATAGTAAAATACATGATGAAGGTTATAGAGGATATACTCATAGTAAAATATGTCTAAGAAAGAATAGAAAAGAAGATATAGTAATAGAACATATCAATGAAAGAATAGAAGAAGAGATATAGGAATAGAAGAAGGTATAGGAGATATAGGAGAGCAATAGGACAGGGGATGGAAGGCACTCTAGTGCAGTGGTCCCCAACGTTTTTTCCACCAGGGACCAGTTTCAGCAAGACAATTTTTCTATGGCCCGGTGGGGGCGGAAAGGGGTGTGGTTGGGGGCGGGATTAAGCATGGGGGGTGCTGGTCCTCCCCACCGCTCTTTCCCGCCATTGCCCTGTGGCCGGCAGAACCTGCCTCCCAAGCCCTCTTGCCCAGCGGGAGCTAAACGCTGGAGAGAGGGGGTCAGGCTGGCCCTCCTGCCTCCCCCCAGCCAAAAACGCAAAAGCGCCCTGCCGCAGAAGCCAAAAGAGGCTTGAGCCTCTCGGTCCTTCCCGCCCCTCTGTCCCGTCCATCGTCCTGTGGCCGGCAGAACCTGCCTCCCGAGGCCTCTTGCCCGGCGGGAGGCGAAGCGCTGGAGGGAGGGGGTGGCCGCATGAGGGCCGGTAGCTGCTGACTCCACGGACCGGTGCAACATGCCCCACGGCCCGGTACTGGTCCATGGCCCGGTGGTTGGGGACCCCTGCTCTAGTGCACTTGTACTCACCCCCTACTGACCTCTTAGGAATCTGGATAGGTCAACCATGGATAATCTAAGGGTAAAGTGTTGGGGGTTTGGGGATGACACTATGGAGTCCGGTAATGAGTTCCACGCTTCGACAACTCGGTTACTGAAGTCATATTTTTTACAGTCAAGTTTGGAACGGTTAATATTAAGTTTAAATCTATTGTGTGCTCTTGTGTTGTGGTTGAAGCTGAAGTAGTCGCCGACAGGCAGGACGTTGCAGCATATGATCTTGTGGGCAATATTTAGATCTTGTTTAAGGCATCTTAGTTCTAGGCTTCCTAGGCCCAGGATTGAAAGTCTAGTCTAGTCTCGTAGGGTATTCTGTTTCGAGTGGAGGAGTGAAGGGCTCTTCTGGTGAAGTATCTTTGGACATTTTCAAGGGTGTTGATGTCTGAGATGCGATATGGGTTCCAAACGGATGAGCTGTATTCGAGGATGGGTCTGGCAAACGTTTTATAAGCTCTGGTAAGTAGTGTGAGATTGCCAGAGCAGAAGCTACAAGGATTACAACTCTTGAAGCCTTCTTGGCTATGTTGTCGCAGTGGGCTTTGGCACTTAAATCTTTTGTTGTTAGTATACCAAGGTCTTTAACCGAGTGGGGTTATCTGTGATAATTTGATTATTCAGTTCGTATTTGGAGTTCAGATTCTTTTTCCCAATGTGTAGGACCTTTAATAAAACAGTTCCCCCCTCCCTTTTTTTTCCTTCCTCAGGAGTTGCAAGGCATGGTATCCAAGCTGAGACAAGAGTCTGCCTTACAACTTCGGGCTGCAGAGCATCAGGCTGAGCGCCTGCGAATTGAAATTATATCCTTGCGGGAGCAGCTGGATGAAGAAACAGCATCTCAATCAAGCCTGAAGGGGGCGCTGGAGAGAGAGCAGGAAGAAAGAGGTGGGCAGTTGAAAGGGAGGAATGATTGCAGTCCTAATTGTACAGATAGGAATAAATTTCTAGAATTGGCAAGTGCTAATTTTTTGTTAAAGAAATCAGTTCCTCTGCATTTAGAAGCTTGTTATGAAGAATTCTCTTTAAGCGTTAACAACTTCTCCTTTTTGTTTCCTTTTCTCCCGGTGTTTCTGACTGAAAGAGCTTTTGCAAGGTAAGATGCTCTCAAGCTATATGGTCCATATATTTCCATTGTACCATTTATGCATGTTCACGACTTGGATTTCTTCTCCTACTTTCCAGCCTCTTTGAATAGTATTCAGAGTGAGATGGAAAGGCTGCAGCAAGAGCAAGAAGAGCTGAATAGAATTCAGGTAAACTTGAATTCCTACCCCAAAATTTTGCACTTGTTTCCACTGTATCTTTTTCAATCTGATGTCCTGGCAGGGACTGAATTCTCAGCGATGTCACAAGTCTGTCTGTCTGTCTATCTATCTGGGTCGAAAGGGACCCTGCAGGTTGTTCTGTCGGGCTCTCTGGTAGACTCCTCCCAAAAATTCACAGGTACAAATTTCACACACACACGTTTGAAAATTGAAAACAATGTTCTTTATAATGAAAATTCACTTAAACTAAGCCCTCTTTTGGTATAGCAAGGAGCACTGGTCTCCAAACAACCTGGTAATTCGTACAAGTCCCTTATCAGTTCTGTGATACTTAGCTTGCAGCTGTGAGGCAATTCACAGTCCTTCTTCTTTCACAAAGTGAAACACACTTTGCTCTGATTTAGTTTCAAAGCGGGGAAAAATCAGCACACAAAAGATCAAAGTCAGTAAACACAACGATCAGATAATCCTCCACAATGGCCAAACCCACAGGCTGCTATTTATAGCAGCCTCACTAATTACCACAGCCCCACCCAACCACAGGTGACCTCATTTTCTTTGATAATAATCTCTCAGTTGTTGCTGCCTATGCATCGCTCTCCGCATGCGTGGCTGTATCATCAACTCTTGTTCTGATCCAAGGAGGAGCTAGATAATTGATCTCCTTCTGAGCTGTCTGCCACACTCTCCTCCTCCCTGTCACTCACGTCTTCTTGGTCAGAGGAGCCTTCATCAGCAGATTCCACCGGGGGCAAAACAGGCCTGCAGCATGTGGATGTCTCCCCCACATCCACAGTCCTTGGGGCAGGAGCTGGGCCAGAGCTAACCACAACACAGGTCATCAAATTCAACCCCCTGCTCAAGCAGGAAACCCTACGCCACCCCAGCCAGATGCCAGTCCAATTTCCTTTTGAATGTGTAGAGTGATAGGGCGTTCACAGCCTCCGCTGACAGGCCGTTCCAAAATCTTGCAATGTTTGATACAATCTTAGGGGAATTCTGGAATTCAAATTCTAAACTATGTGGAGGTTATCACATTGGAAAAAAAGTATTTATTTCTGCCCTTCCATACCTTGCAATTTCATATCATAAAGGAATTTGCTCCTCCTATAATTTATTTTAATTTAGTTATATAATTAGTTTTATAATTTTAGTGAACACTTAATTGACATTTTTATTGAGTTTCAGTAAACATTAGCGATTGGGCCTGCAAAAATGCCTACTGCACTGGATTGACTGGCTCATGTACCTGTGTAAAGTTGGTTTAAGTAAATTTATTGCCAACTTGCTAAACTCTTTGAATACAAGGATGTTTTCTCCCAAACAAAACGGAAAAATCAGGCCAGATGATTCCATGTTATGTGAAGTCTAGGGAAGAACTTGAGAGGATCAAAATGTTTCTTACAGTGCCCCATGGCAGTGTTCCTTCTATTTTTTTTTTCGGGTGGGCGGAAAAGTATAGTGTCTTAGCGGCAGTCCCTTTGGGACTGGGCGGCACAGAAATAACAAATAAACACATAAATAAATACATAAATAAATAAATAAACAAACAAACAAAATAACAAATAAAAAACCCACCCTGTTTTGCCTTAGAGAATTTCAAAATAAAATACTGTACTGTGTGTCTATAACAGTGAGCTCATAATAGGGCAACTCTATCAATATCAAAATGCCACTTAAATAGTTGAGCTAGTTTCAAACTAGATTTTGATTTTCTTTCTCTCTTCCTTACTCCCATTCTTTTTCTTTCTCTTTTCCTTCCTCTCTTTTTTCTATCTGTTTCTCTCTCTTCCTCTCTCTCTTCTTCCCTCTCACTCTTTCCCTCTCGGCTTCTGGGCAGGTTTGGAAAACTCTGAGTTGATGATGATTTTTAAGTGAGCGATTGCTCACTGCTCAGCTTAGAGGGAACTATGCCCCATGGTTCCTCAGAACCAGCCTGATCCCACAAATGATGCTGAGAAGAACATTATATTTCTCTAAATTCTGCTTAGGCTTCTTTTCCTCTGCTAGGCATCAGATGTGTTGTTTATCGTATGTGTCCAGTCTTCAGAGAAGGGCGACATACAAATCTAACAAATTGAATTGAATTGAAGATCAAGATAGCTGAAGAACTAAGTTAAAGAGGACTGCAACTATTTTGGTTAATGTGTTGGACAAAATTGAGGCACTTCAGAATCCTGATTCTAACTAAGATTTTAACTAGAGCCGGGGTGGCGCAGCAGGTAGAGTGTTGCACTGCAGGCCACTGGACCTGACTGTAGATGTGAAGGTCAGCGGTTCAAATCTCAACACCGGCTCAAGGTTGACTCAGCCTTCCATCCTTCTGAGGTGGGTAAAATGAGGACCCTGATTGTGGGGGCAATATGCTGGCTCTGTTAAAAAGTGCTATTACTAACATGTTGTAAGCCGCCCTGAGTCTAAGGAGAAGGGCGGCATAAAAATTGAATAAATAAAATAAAAAATAAATAAACTAATATTTCCTCACTTGAATGTATTGGTAAGCTCCTCAATTGTATCTGTGTTGGATTTCAAGAGTCCACAAAATGATCCTTGTTTGTTTGTTTATTAGATATGTCCAAACTGGTCAACTTTAAGGCCTGGGGTCTTCAACTCTGAGAGTTCCCTCAAATCCCCCAGCAAATGATGCTGGCTAGGAAATTTTGGGGAAATCCCCAAGTCTTAAAGTAGTCAAGGTTGGATACCCCTGTTCTAGCCTTTTACTAAATTGCCTTTAATCTTTCAATTTGGGGAAGATTGCCACACTGACATCCCCCCCACCCCCCAAATTTCTAAAGAAACCGATGCAGTTCTACTTACTTTAGCAGCTGACCAGCTTGTTTTAAATGAAGCTTTTTAAATGCAGAGCCATAGTGATATACTGCAAAAATCTGTGGAATTTCTGATTTATAGAACATCCCAAGCTGGAGGAATATAAACATTTGAGAATGGGAAGTTGAAAAGGGAATATGGTTGAAAAACAATGGGAAAATCATATTTAAATAGTAGAAGAGAGGCCCACAACATATTTAGCTAGATCTTTTCTCAGAGAACAACTCCAAGCCATATTAAATGCTCTAGAGAAATTTGTTATACAGTAATTCATATTGTCTTTATAGGCAAGCTACACTGTACTATTCCATACAATGAGGACAGCTACCCTCCTCCCAAATGAGTCCACTACCATTGCAGTCTTCATTAGTCCGATCTCTCACTTGTTTTAAAGAATGACATGCGTTATGCAGTAACCTACTCCCAGATTCATGTCTTTAACATTGCTGTCTTCAGAACTTCATTTAATTCTTCAAAAGTGTTTTTAACTCAGTTTCCCAGTTCCTGGGAAATCTTCCTTCAGTTTCTCTATGCCACCTGAGTAGGATCCAGGTTGTTTGTGGACTGTCCAACCAAAATAGGCATAAGTGTTAAATCTGGAACACCTTCCCAGATTCAAATTTCACCAATTGCAAAGTTTGTGAAGAAAAATATGAAGGGATGTAGGCAAAGTCAATATTCAGTGCAGAGCTAATACAGTGTTCCCTTTATTTTCGCAGGGGATGCGTTCCGAGACCACCCGTGAAAGTTGAATTTTTAGCTGTTGGGATTGTGCAGATTTGTGTGGGTGGGCTTTTCGTTCTAGTTGACAAGTGAAGATGGTACCTATTACTTTTATTTGTGCACCTGAAGCTTTTGCCCATCTTATTTGGGGAAAGATGTTTATGGGGCTCAGTCATCTTTGTTCTTTATATTTTAGATGCAGCCTGATGTGACAGAAGCCAGTACACTACCGGGGAGACCAGAGGCTTAGACTGAGGATAAAGACATTGGGCCTCTTTCTCTTTCTATCCCTGACACTCCAGGAACCTCAGGGAAATCTCCAGGCACCAAAGGGTCAACTTGCTCATCCAGAGCCTCACCAGCTCTTCTCTCTGCATGGGTAGGAGTACCAGAACTCTGGAGGAAGGGATGGCTGGGTTCTTCTGTTACGCCCCCAACCCTTGTCAGGAGACTGGAGCCCCCAGAGCATAATAAATAAGACTGTTTTGTAGCTTTCTTAGCCTTTGTCTCTCCCTTTCAAGGTTGATTAATTAAGGTTGAGGTGGAGGGTAGCACCAAGTATTAAGACTCTGGCAAAAATGCACAGCATGAGCATCAAAGTGGCCTCCTCAAAACAAAAGCACTGTGAATAATGGCACTTCCACTTTTCAAGATAACAATGAAGCTTATAAGCTGTTTAAGCATTTCTGGAGACCTCACCTACAAAAAGATATTGACAAAATTGAACAGGTCCAAAGACGGGCTACAAGAACAGCGGAAGGTCTTAAGCATAAAACATATCAGGAAAGACTTAATGAACTCAATCTGTATAGTCTTGAGGACAGAAGGAAAAGGGGGGACATGATCGAAACATTTAAATAGGTTAAAGGGTTAAATAAGATTCAGGAGGGAAGTGTTTTTAATAGGAAAGTGAACCCAAGAACAAGGGGACACAATCTGAAGTTAGTTGGGGGAAAGATCAAAGGCAACATGAGAAAATATTATTTGACTGAAAGAGTAGTAGATGCTTGGAACAAACTTCCAGCAGACGTGGTTGGTAAATCCACAGTAACTGAATTTAAACATGCCTGGGATAAACATATATCCATCCTAAAATAAAATACAGGAAATAGTATAAGGGCAGACTAGATGGACCATGAGGTCTTTTTCTGCCGTCAGTCTTCTATGTTTCTATGTTTCTACAATGAATACTATTTTGCATCTATGTTATCCTAGCTCCTTTATTCAAGCCAGATAGAAAGAATTCAGCTGAAAGGGCTGCGGTGGTGGCTATTTCTTGCTCTCTTCCTTTTGTCTTCTTTTCAGAGGCCTTAGCAATCTCTCTCTCTCAGGTTGGCTTCACCCTTTGAACCAAATTATACATTGCTGAATAAATCACAGGGATTATATCTCCCATACCCCTACCTCAAAGCCAAACCAGCGACATCGTTTAGCCTGATGTTTAGAACTAAACACTATTCCCACCAAAAGGTTGGGGAATCAACTTGCGTGAAGTCGAACTTGCAGCTCCTAGTTCAAGTCTGACTCAAGCTTCCGGTACTCCTAACCACTGTATCCTTGAAAATAGTCAGTTTATCTGGGACTTCTGGGTGAGGAGAATGATAGATTAATACATCTCTGAAAGCATGGAGGCAATACTGAGGCTGGTACTCTGACTTAGTGGTGATTAGATTAGATTAGATTTATTGGATTTATATGCCGCCCCTCTCCGCAAACTCGGGGCGGCTCACAACAAGGTAAAAACAATACATAATAACAAATCCAATACCCACCAATCCAATTACAATTTTAAGCTAAAAAATTCATAAATATTAAAAAACAAACACACAATCAATGTAACACCAAAACAACATGGGCAAGGGGGAGATGTTTCAGTTCCCCCATGCCTGACGGCAGAGGTGGGTTTTAAGGAGTTTGCGAAAGGCAAGGAGGGTGGGGGCAATCCTAATCTCAGGGGGGAGCTGGTTCCAGATGGTTGGAGCCGCCACAGAGAAGGCTCTTCCCCTGGGTCCCGCCAGACGACATTGTTTAGTCGACGGGACCCGGAGAAGGCCAACTCTGTGGGACCGAACCGGTCGCTGGGATTCGTGTGGCAGAAGGCGGTCCCGAAGGTATTCTGGTCCCGTGCCATGAAGGGCTTTATAGGTCATAACCAACACTTTGAATTGTGACCGGAAACTGATCAGCAACCAATTCAGACTGCGGAGTGTTGGAGTGATATGGGCATACTTAGAGAAGCCCATAATTGCTCTCGCAGCTGCATTCTGCACGAATGGAATTCGTGAGCCAATTCTTCAGAGTTTTTCAGGACAAACACCAGAGATTTTCCAATTTGCATGAGCAGTCTGGATCTCAGCTCCTTGTGTGAAAGCTTGCAAAATCAAAAACGAATATACAGGCATATTACATAGAAACAGAAGATAAATGGCAGAAAACAAACCTCATGGTCCGTCTAGTCTGCCCTTATACTATTTCCTGTATTTTATCTTAGGACTTTTACCTTATTACAACTAGAAGGTATTGGGAGCTATGAAAGGGAAGCTTACAGCCCCAGCAAAATGTTTAATGGATGTTGGGTCCATCCAAGTTCCACTTTCCTAAACACCTTAGATTACAACTATCCAGCTTACGTGATCTTCAGAAAAGGCAATTTCATTGGACCATCTGGTGAGTGCTTCTACGGTCTGTAATTTACTTAATAAAAAAAGAAGAGACGAAAAAACATTCTAAAAAAGTAATTTCTTGCAAAAAAGAGAAATGAAAAAAATGATTGAGGCAGAATGATTTAAAGCACATGATAAAAAGCACCCAAAAAATAAGAGAGAAAAAAACCCCAGCCCTCACACATGGGGGGGGGGGAACAAGGATGGAAAAAGAGAGGAGAGTCTTAGAGTGTCATATCGTGTCATTTTGGTTGGTGGTGTGCCCCAGGATTTTGTAAATGTAAAAAATGTGCCACGGCTCAAAAAAGGTTGAAAATCACTGCACTAAGGTGTTAGCTGCCTTGGCAGCCCATCTGAGAAGCCCCCCCCCCCCCCCCGGTACATGTCCATTGTTACCTGGACGATACCTTTCTCCTGGCTTCCTCCAAGGAGCAAGCCATTCATGACATAGCCCGTAACATCCTGAGATGACATGGGTTCTCTATCAATGAGGACAAAAGCCATCTCTTTCCTTCTATTCCTCTGGAGGCCGTTGTCGATTCCCTTGAATATATGATATTCCTCTCTCAGGAGCAGCAGGACAGAATTCTCGAATTGGTCTCTTCTGTTCTTCAGAATCGCTTGCTATCCACGCTCCTAGAACAATTGATTTCAGCCCTCAACATTACCCCTTGGGCCCACCTATACTGCAGGGATTTGCAATGATTTGTCTTACCTTTCCAGAAAGCTGGACCTGTTTCCTCCCTCACAAAGGTCCTGGTGCCCCCCGGCGTTTTGCCAATCTCTCCTCTGGTGGAAGTCTCCTGCCCTGTGCCAGGACTGTTTGCTTCGTGAACCACCTAGACTGGTGCTAACGGATGCCAGCTTCTCAGATTGGGGGACCCACACAAAGTCAGTGGTATCCCAGGGCCTCTGTACAGGAGTCCTGTCTTCCCATCAACCAGCTGGAACTGCGTGCAGTTATCTGAGCCCTCCAAGAGTTGAGTCAGCTGATGATGGGGAAACATATCCTAGTAATCACCGACAACAACGGCCAAGGCGCACATAAACAGGCATGGAGGCACCAGGTCTCTTGCCCTCATGGAGGAGGCCAAGGCTCTGGGCAATTGGGCGGGACAACACTTGCTTTCCATCACAGCAGAGTATATTTCGGGAGAGACCAATGTTTAAGCAGATTGGTTGAGCTGCTCCATCGACCAGAGTGGAGGCTACACCTGGACCTCTTCTGACAATTCTGCAGTAGGTTTTGCAGGCCCCTTGTAGATCTCTTTGCAATCAATTCAATTCAATTTATTAGATTTGTATGCCGCCTCTCTCCGAAGACTCGGGGCGGCTCACAACAATAATAAAAACAATATTCCAGCGAAAACAAATCTAATATTAAAAAGCACATAAAACCCTATCATATTTTTAAAAAAGCAAACAGCATATACATACCCAAACATAAATATAAAAAAGCCTGGGGGAAAGGTGTCTTAACTCCCCCATGCCTGGCGGTATAGATGGGTCTTGAGTAATTTACGAAAAACAAGGAGTGTGGGCGCAGTTCTAATCTCCGGGGAGAGTTGATTCCAGAGGGCCGGGGCTGCCACAGAGAAGGCTCTTCCCCTGGGGCCCGCCAAATGACATTGTTTGGTCGACGCCCAGCTATCCAGGGGCGGAGGGGGTGGATGTGCTGAGATGTGCCTGGCCCGCTGGTCTCCTTTATGTCTCCCCCCCACACTGGCGCTGATTACCAGGGTGGTCTGCAAACTGATGGACGAGAGGGCAGAGGTCATGTTGTTGGCTCTGTATTGGCCCCACAGGGCATGGTTTACAGACCTCATGACTCTATCAGTCTGCCCTCCCTGGCACATCCCAATGTCCACCTCCTCTCTTAGCCAGGGGGTGATCATCCACTCCAAACCCCATTGACTACCACTGACTTCCTGGCCATTGAATGTACCCTAGTCAACTGCCAGGTCCCGCCCCCCCTGGAGCTATTGACTCATCTTGGCCAACAGATGTCCATCCACTGAACGCATTTATGCTGCCACCTGGAGGATCTTCTGCAACTATTGTGAATGAATGTAGGATGTATGAATCTGTTTGTTTTTAATTGTGGGTTTTTTAGAACACAATTTTATGTAGATATATAATAAGTTGTAAACCACCCTGAGTCTCAGGAGAAGGGTGGCATAGAAATTAATCAATCAATCAAACAAACAAATAAACTAGTGTAAGGGTGCCCAGTGTTCTTCCACAGACCTATCAGCGGGCTAGCTATTGGGGTTCCTCAGGGAGGGGTTTGATAAGGGGTTGTTGCCCCTTATCAACATGCTCAAGAGACAAGTGGCAGCCTTGTCATCAGTTCTGGCCTGTGGAGAACTTTCCTCCTTATCTTAGCATTCCCTCATTAAACGCTTGCTACGAGGAGCCACGCTGAAGTGTCACCCAGTGTTCCATTGCTTTCCAACTAGGGATTCATTGTGCTGGACTCATTGATGGGCTCATGAGCCGCTCTGGGACTGCTCCCTTCACCGCCTCATGCAGAAAGTGGCCTTCCTGGTGGCCATTACATCAGCGTGCAGGATTTCAGAACTGGCGGCCCTGTCCGTCCGTAGAGACCGGTGCCTCTTCTTCCCAGATAGGGTGATGCTTCTACCATTTTCCCAAAGATAATCACCTGGTACCATAGGGCCCAGGATCTCACTTTGCCAAGTTTCTGCATGTATCTCTCCCATCCCCTGGACCACAAGTGGCCCACCCTAGACATTAGATGAGCTCTGCACATCTACCTGAAGAGCTCTGAAGGTTGGTGTAGGTCAGAGGACCTCTCTGTCTCTTATTTTATATCCTCTATGGGGAAAAAGGTGTCCTCAGCCACAGTTGGGAGGTGGATCCTGGCCATCATAGCTAAAGCTTATGACCTGGTGGCATCTCCCCATCTTCTGAGCATCGCTGCCTATTCCATTAGAATCCCTGCAGTGAGTGCAGCCTGGTCCATGCAGGCATCTCTGGAGGAAAGCTATAGGGCTGCCACCTGGGCGACACCCTCTTTCATTAAGGAATATAAAATCGATGCCTTTGCATTGGCCGATGCAGCCTTTGAGCACAGAGTCTTTCACAGGTCCTTCCTCAGTAGGGGATGGGGACCTAAGCTCCCTCCTGCGGGACTCCTAGCTTTGGCAAATCCCACACTGGATAATAGCGCCATCCACTATGGAGAATGGAACGTTGTTCCTACCTGATACATTCATTGTCATAGGTGTGGAGCTATCATCTAGAGTCTAGACCATTGTTTTTCAACCAGTGTGCCGCGAGACATGGTCAGGTGTGCCGCGAAGCTCAGAGAGAGAGAGAAAGTAAGAGAGAGAGAGAAAGAGAGAAAGAAAGCAAGAGAGAGAGAAAGAAAGCAAGAGAGAAAGAAAGAAAGAAAGCAAGATATAGAAAGAGTGAGCGAGAAAGAGAACAAGAGAGAGAAAGCAAGAGAGAGAGAAAGAGAACAAGAAAAAGAAAGCAAGAAAGAGAGAGAGAAAGAGAGAGAGAGAAAGACATAGAGGGAGGTAGGGAGGGAGAGAGAGCAAAGAAGAGGAAAGAAAAAAGAGAAAGAAAGAGGGATGGAGAGAGAAGGAAAGATGGAGAAAGAGCGAGGGAGAGAGAAAGAGTGAGAGGAAGAGAGAGAGAGAGATTTTTTTTGTCCAAATTTTTTTAGCAGCCCCCCCCCCCCTGCTCAATGTGCCCCAGGGTTTCGTAAATGTAAAAAATGTGCCGCGGCTCAAGAAAGGTTGAAAATCACTGATCTAGACCAGTGTTTCCCAACCTTGGCAACTTGAAGATATTTGGACTTCAACTCCCAGAATTTCCCAGCCAGCAAATATCTTCAAGTTGCCAAGGTTGGGAAACACTGATCTAGACCCTCCCCTTTCTTTTAGCTTAGGTCCCAGCTAGGTTCCTATGGGGGATAAGAATTGGAGTTTCTCCTGTCAGTCCTGCGGAGTGGGCCTTCTCCGGGTCCCGTCAACTAAACAATGTCGGTTGGCGGGCCCCAGGGGAAGAGCCTTCTCTGTGGCGGCCCCGACTCTCTGGAACCAACTCCCCCCGGAGATTAGAACTGCCCCTACTCTCCCTGCCTTCCGTAAAGTTCTTAAAACCCACCTCTGTCGTCAGGCATGGGGGAATTGAAACATCTCCCCCGGGCATGTACAATTTATGTATGGCATGTTTGTGTGTGTGCTTGTTAGTATATTGGGGTTCCTTTTAAACTTTTTTAAATATTTAAATTTATTTGGATTTGTTACGATTTGTTTATGCCTTGTTGTGAGCCACCCTGAGTCCGCGGAGAGGGGCGGCATACAAATCTAAATAATAAATAAATAAATAAATAAATAAATAAATAAATAAATAAATAAATAAATAAATAAATGTTCTCTTCTCGGTGGCACTCTCAGGATGACTGCTGATGACCACGACCACGACTTCCTCTTGACCACACCTTGTGCTGTGGCTTCGTCAAGTGGGCTTAGTGACAGAGGCAGAAAATGTCACTAAACAGACTCAGTCATAGGTGTGGATAATAGCTCCACAACGTATCCGGTGGGAACAACATTCCATTTTCTCCAATCTTCTGATGAATGCATGTTCTGCCGTACTGGAATGTGCAGAAATCTAATTTTCTTCAAACTCCCAGACTTTCCGGTATTGTGTTTCAACGTGGGATTGAGGGAATTGTAGTTTCACCACATCTGAAGAGTACCACATTTCAGAAAGGCTGATTTTAATTATTTATTTATTTATCTGCATTGGTTGCCGATCAATTTCCGGTCACAATTCAAAGTGTTGGTTATGACCTATAAAGCCCTTCATGGCATCGAACCAGAATATCTCTGCCGCACGAATCCCAGCGACCAATTAGGTCCCACAGAGTTGGCCTTCTCCGGATCCCGTCGACTAAACAATGTCGTTTGGCAGGACCCAGGAGAAGAGCCTTCTCTGTGGCGGCTCCGACCCTCTTGAACCAGCTCCCCCCAGATATCAGAGTTGCCCCCACTCTCCTTGCCTTTCGCAAGCTCCTTAAGACCCGCCTGTCGTCAGGCATGGGGGAATTGAAATTTCCCTTCCCCCTAGGCTTATAGAATTTATACATGGTATGCTTGTATTTATTTATTTATTTATTCTATTTTTATGCCGCCCTTCTCCTTAGACTCAGAGCGGCTTACAACATGTTAGCAATAGCACTTTTTTAACAGAGCTAGGCTATTGCCCCCACAATACGGCTCCTCATTTTACCCACCTCGGAAGGATGGAAGGCTGAGTCAACCTTGAGCCGGTGATGAGATTTGAACCGCTGACCTTCAGATCTACAAGTCAGCTTCAGTGGCCTTCAGTACAGCACTCTACCTCACTCTATTGTATGTATGAGTGATTCTTTAAATTGGGGTTCTTTAGATTGTTTTAATATTAGATTTGTTTACATTGTCTTTTTACATTGTTGTTAGCCGCCCCGAGTCTACGGAGAGGGGCGGCATACAAATCTAATAAATACAATACAATTTATTTATTTATATTATATTATATGTTTTAGAATTTATTTGCTGCCCTTCTAATGGACTCAGGGTGGCTTACAGCAATAAAATAATAAAGTTAAAATACTTTAGTAAAAAGATAAAACAGGTAAGAATGATACAAACCTATATAAATAGCATACAGTCATCATTCATTCATGCTACTGGCCAAAACGGGACCTGTCAATGTGTGTTTTCATTGCCTTTCGAAAGGTGAGGAAACATTTCAGTGTAGCATATTTAATGCCTGTCTTTTGCTGCTAAAAAAAATATATCTTATATTTAGTCCACATCTATTTGCTAGCAATTTTCACCCATAACTTCTAGTAATGTTTGTATTTTAGAGGTTGGAGAATTTTGAAAAGTGAAACTTCCAGGATTGAGAACCACTGCTTTAGACTAAATATAGGCTTGGCTTCCAGCTCAAGCTCCTTTTAATCATAACTTGACTGAAATATTCACTTTAACCTGTTCTCTAGTGGGACAGGTAAAAGTGAATATTTTAATATCCTCTCTTCTACTATAGTATCTGTACATATTCCAATTTTTCTCCACAACAGTCTGAGGTGAGATTCAGTATTCCTATCACCAACCTCCTCCCATTTATGACTGTAACTTATTGCTTGTATCCTTATGGTTTATATTGTTTGCTGGTTGCTTATTTGTACCCTATGACAATCGTTGTGTTGTACTTCCTGATTCTTGACAAATTTATCTTTTTTTTATGTACACTGAGAGCAAATGCACTGAAGACAAATTGCTTGTGTGTCCATTCACATAAGGCCAATAAAGAATTCTATTCTATTCCTTACACTTCAATGGCAAAAGATGGGATTTGAAACAAGAGTCTCCATAGGTCCTTCCTCCAATAATTTTCTCATTTCTACCAAACTGATAAAACTATTTATCTATTACTACCATTATTTCTTACCACTCCTATCACTCATCTCCTCCCACTTATGACTGTAACTTGTTGCTTGTATCTTTTAAGATTTTTATTAATAGTTTCCTGATTGCTTATTTGACCCCTATGACAATCATTATTGTACTTCACGATTCTTGACAAATGTATCTTTTCTTTTATGTATACTGAGATCATATATACCAAGATAATCACACTTGGCCAATAAAGAATTCTATTCTATTCCTATTCTTCTGTTCTATTCCTTCCTCCAATAATTTTCTCAAGTTTCTACCAAACTGATTAAACTATTTATCTACTATTACTACTAGTTTTGTCTCATCACCCATCTCCTCCCACTTGACTGTAACTTGTTGCTTGTATCCTCAAGATTTTTATTAATATTGTTTCCTGATTGCTTATTTGACCCCTACGACAATAATTAAGTGTTGTACCTCCTGATTCTTGACGAATGCATCTTTTCTTTTATGTACACTGGGAGCATATGCACCAATAACAAATTCCTTGTATATCCAATCACACTTGGCCAATAAAGAATTCTACTCTATTCCTATTACAGTATTTCTATTTTTCTTATTTTTAATCTATTCCTATTATTTCTTTTCTATTCTATTCCTCACGCTTCGATCAAGATGTAATTTGAAAAAAAGACTCTCCATAGGTCCTTCCCACAATAATTTTCTCGAGTTTCTACAAAGCTTTTCTTCCCTATTTTAAAGTATTTCCTTCGCCGCTCAAAAAAAAAAAAAGAATTTTGAAGCAAACCGGAAGCTAAGCCTCTAAAACAAAACAATACCCAGGATAATTTAATCTAAACCGGGTTGGGGAGGGGGGGGGGGGTGCCGTAGGACGGGAAAGCGGATCCTCGGCCAGAACTAGAACCTTTTCAAAATGTATTTATTTTGTAGACGGAAGTTGCGACATCAGGCGCCTGCCCTCTCTCTCCCTCCCGGGCATTCTGCGGGTCAGGAGGAGCGGCTGGTGACGATTCTTCCGGGAGGAGAAAGGGAAGATGGCGGCCTCTGCTCTGCTGCTGGCGCGAGGGCGGCTGTGCGGCGGTAGCGGTCAGTTAAAGGGGACGTTGGTGAGGGAGGAGGGGGCGGCGGGTGGGGGGAGCGCGAGCGGCGGTGGGAGGAGGAGGGTAGCAGGTCCCGATGGCCAGACGGGAAGCCGAAAAAGGCGGGCCGACGTATTTTCCATCCTTTCATGGGTCCCCTTCGGAACGTGCCTGACCTTCTGCACCTTCACCTAGTCTCCAGTTCTGGGCACGGAGGATGCCTGAAGGCAGCCAGGGGAAGGAGAAAAACAGACCACCACCCCTCCGATCCGCGGTTGCATGCAATGTCTTCTTTGTCCTCTGATAATGTCTGCGTATAAAAGCATCATTTCCAATGCACGTGGGAGACACACCAGGTTGCGGAAGCACTACACTGACCGGGGCCGGGCGAAAACTCCTGTGCAGCTTATTAAAGCCGTTTGCTCTTGCTGTTTATCGAGACCAGACAATATGCTACTACCGCCATACCGATCTTGCCTTTCCCTTCTTGGCTTATATAATTATGAATTTAATTTTATGACGCTTTTAATTTTGAGTCGTTTTCCAATGTGTGTGTGTGTATTCTGACAGCAGATATCAATCAGAATTTTTTTTTAAATTTATACCATTGTGTTCACAGTAAAACTGACAATAAAAGTTATAAATTTTATAAACAAACCATATAGGCATACATGTTTACACATATAGACATACACATACAACACACACACACACACATATATATATTGGAGTGTACATTGAAGTTGTATCTATGTACACACACACGTGTGTGTACATACATACACATTTCAATCTACACTTCAGTCTATATATTTCTGCTCAAGGACCATTGTTAATATTTGGAATCTAGCAACTTTATGGGAGACGTAAATTGATTTTTACCCCCAATAAATTTTGTTTCCCTCTCAAGGGACGTTTCAGTCATTTGTGTTTCCTATGACCAAATCCTTTTGAAAAGAGTCTGCAATAATTACACAGTTCTGAAGTTTTGTGTGTTCATTTCTGGCCTATTAATTGCTAATTCTGAATGAATTTCTGACATTTACATTAACGGTATCACAAAATAAAAAATTGAGAGCGCCAAATGTGTTTAATGTAGAGAAGATGAAAGGAGAATATACAAGGTAACCTGATTTTAAATATGCTATACATAGTTTTAATACATTTTATACATTGAAGAAAGTAGGAAAAAGAAGTAGTCCACTCAGGTATGAACTAAATCATCACTGATGAATATACAATAAAAGTGACAAATAGATTGAAGGAATTAGATCTGATATACAGAGTGCCTGAAGAACAAAGGACAGAGATTCCTGATATTGTACAAGAGGTAGCAACTAAAACCATCCCAAAGAAAAAGAAATGCAAGTAAGCAAATAGCTGAGGAAAGAAGGGAAGCCAAAGGCAAGGGAGAAAGCGAAAGATAACACTCAATTGAATGCAAAATTCTAGAAAATATCTAGAAGAGATAAGATCTTAAATGAACAGTGCAAAGACATGGAAGAAAATAATAGCATAGGAGGAATAGAGATCTCTTCAAGAAAATTGGACATATGAAGGCAACATTTCATGCAAATATAGGCATGATAAAGGGCCAAAATGTCAGTAATTTAACAGGCAGATGAGATTAAGAAGAGGTGGCAAAATTCATAGAACTACTATACAAGAATGAGTTTAACATCCCTGATAACCATGATGGGTTGGTCACTGTCCTCAAGCCAGGCATCTTAGAATGTGAAGTCAAATGGGCCTTAGGAAATCTGAGCAACAACAAAGCTAGTGAACATAACAGTATCCCAGCTGAGCTATTCAAAATCTTGAAAAGCGGCAAAAGTGCTACACTCAATTTTCGAGCAGTTTGGCAACAGTGGCCACAGGATTGAAAAAGGTAAGTTCACATTCCAATTCCAAAGAAAAGCAAAGCCAAAGAATGTTCAGACTATCACACCCATTTCACATGTTAATAATAATATGCTTAAAATTCTACAAGCTAGGCTCCAACAATATGTGGATCAAGAATTCCAAGAAGTACAGGCAGGATTTTGAAGAAGGCGGAGGAATCAAATTGCCAACGTACGCTGGATCATGGAGAAAGCTAGGGAGTTCCAGAAAAACATCTGCTTAATTGACTATGCTAAAGCCTTTGATTGTGTGGATCACAACAAATTCTGGCAAGTTCTTAAATAACTTCTTAAAGTTCTTATTTGTTTCCTGAAATACCTATATGTGGGTCAAGAACAGAACTGGACATGGAACCACTGTTTGGTTTAAAATTGGGAAAAGAGTCCGGCAAGGCTGTATACTGTAGCCCTGCCTATTTAACTTATATACAGAGCACATGATGAGAAAGGTGGGGCTAGATGAATCAAAAATTGGAATTAAGATTGCTGGAAGTAATAACAACCTCAGATATGCAGATGATACTACTATAATGGCAGAACATGAAGAGGAACTAAAGAGCCTTTTTATGTACATGAAGGAGAGTGAAAGTTTGGCTTGAAACTCAACATTAAGAAAACAGATTATGGCATCTGGTCCTCTCAATTCCTGGCAAATAGATGGGGAAGAAATGAAGGTAGTGACAGATTTTATTTTCCTGAGCCCTAAGATCACTGCAGATGAGGACTGTGGCCAAAAATTAAAATACGCTCCAGCGGAGCAAGCCACTATGGCAAATCTAGACAGCATACTAAAAAGAGACATCACCCTATCAACAAAATGCATATAGTCAATGCTATGGTTTTCCCAGTTGCAAGATGGCTGTAAAAGTTGGACCATAAACAAGATTGAGCACCAAAGAATTGAGGCCTTTGAACTATGGTACTGGAGAAGACTATTACAAGTCCCTTCGACTGCAAGGCGATCAAATTGGTCAGTCCTAGAACATCAACCCTGACTGCCCATTTAGAAGGCCAGATCCTGAAAATGAAACTAATTTGGCCACCTAATGAGAAGAAAAAACTCACTGGAGAAGAACCCAACGCTGGGAAAGATTGAGGACAAAAGAAGGAATGACAGAGAATGTGGTGGCTGGACTAAGTCGCTGAAACAATAGGCTTGAACTTAAATAAACTCCAGATGGTAGACAACAGGAAGGCCTGGAGGAAGGTTGTCCATTGGGTCATGATAAATTGGACATGACTTCGCAACTAACAACAATATATATATTTTGCAAAATCTATATTTGTTTCTCGGATTGAATGCAGTATAAATCAAATCATTGCACAGTGGTATAAAAGTTCTGCCCAATCTAGATATGCTTTTCAAGTTACCTGAAGTTCTGAGCATATATGTGGTTTTTGTTAAATGCCTATACTGAGAGTTGTATGCAATGATACAAAAAGGGAACTGAGAATAACAAGGTCCAAAGATAATAGTTTGGTTGAAAGTATAACAATTTCAGTGAGCTATGTGAAATGCAATTGGACGTTTGAATATGAAGTAGTGAAGTTCATAAAAGCAGAATACTATAAGCTAATGAAATTCCCATCACAATCATTGTATTCATGTCTTATAGGCCTACGTGGATGCCTGTCTCAGTACTTGCAAAATATACTACTCAAGGTAAGAAACATTTACATCAATGAATGGAAAAGACAAATGTGTTGATAAAAGTTAGAAGTAAAAATTCAGAGATTTTAATATTGTAACCTGGTTCTCTTTTTTTTTTTTTGCAGCCACCAGTACATAGCACAAGCTTCAGTGGACTAGAATTCCCAGTTCGATGTTTTGCAGTTGAAGCGAAAAAAGTATTTGTAAGGGACAAACCACATCTCAACATTGGAACAATTGGACACGTGGATCATGGCAAGACCACATTAACAGCAGCCATCACAAAAAGTGAGAGTTGGGGGGAAATGGGCACAATTATTAAAGGAGAACAAATAAATATTTTAAGCACCTCCCTTTTTTATTTGCTAGAGAGCTATTGATTTAAATCAGTGGTCTCCAACCTTGGCAATTTTATGACTTGTGAAATTCAACTCCCGGAATTCCTTAACCAGCGCGTGCTGGTTGCCAAGGTTGGAAACCCCTGATTTAAAGAATCACCAGTAAAGTATTGGACTAGGACAGGGGTAGGCAAAGTTGGCTCTTCTATGACGTGGACTTCAACTCCCAGAATTCCTGAGCTAGCATGATTGACTTAGGAATTCTGGGAGTTGAAGTCTACAAGTCATAGTAGAGCCAAATTTGCCCACCTCTGGAGTAGGGCACTAAGCTAGAGCTATTGGTAAACAGGATGGTCTAAAATTAATACTTGATTTTTTTTTTTTTAATTGCCAGGGGTTACAGGTTTTTTTTGTGTTAGGTGCTTTAGCTGTTCTCAGCCATCTAGAATCTCTTTCAGCCTTTGTATTTGGAATAAAAATGTTATCCTTCAATAAGAATCTTGATTGGTGGCTATCACAACGTATTTGAAGCTGTTGAGGCTGTTACCCAGCAGTATTCCACAGGGTTTCAGATCAGTTCAAACATTATTTCAAAGTCTCATAGTGCCAGCCCTTTACATGCATCAGTTTAAACATACCCCTGATGCCATGTTCATATTTATCTCTTTCTTCCAGTTCTTTCAGAGACTGGAAGTGCCCAGTACAAGAAATATGAAGACATTGATAATGCACCAGAAGAGAAGGCCCGGGGGATTACAATTAATGCCTCCCATGTAGAATATTCAACAGCCAACCGCCATTATGGCCATACAGATTGTCCTGGGCATGCTGATTATATCAAGGTAGGCATGGGGAACTAGATGCCAAGGAATATTTTTAAGAATTCCAAAATTCCTATTTTGGAACCGCTGGCAGAAGGTTCTTAGTGATCATACTTGTAAGATATATTTAAATAAATGGATGATGGGGAGGGGGGGAGAGTACTTTTTCTATTTGATAACTTTTATGCCAACCATAATATGAAAGGATGTTTTTCTAAGCTCAATGTTTCCCATTCTTTGGTCTATAGAATATGATCATTGGGACAGCACCATTAGATGGCTGTATCCTGGTGGTGGCTGCAACAGATGGACAAATGCCACAGACTAGAGAGCATCTCCTGCTTGCTAAACAGGTTGGTTGTGATCTAAAAGACACACCTGGTGATCTGATATATTTGTTCAGATCGGACAAATTTAAGCAATTTCCCTTTGTTTTTTAATCTTCTCACACTATTCTAGATTGGAGTGAAACATGTTGTTGTGTACATCAACAAAGCTGATGCAGTTGACGATAAAGAAATGTTGGAACTGGTGGAGCTGGAGATCCGTGAACTACTTACAGAGTTGGGTTATGATGGGGAATCAACTCCTGTAATTATAGGGTCTGCTCTGTGCGCCTTAGAGGTCAGTGTTGTGTTGCACAAACTCTGCTCCCTTTTATTTCCTCTCTTTTATTAAGATGTATTACTAATTCCTGTGGGGTTTTTTGCAGAATCAAAATCCAGAACTGGGACTGAATTCCGTCATAAAGCTTCTGGATACAGTGGATGCATACATCCCCTTGCCAAAACGTGACCTTGATCAACCTTTTCTGCTTCCTGTAGAGCGTACTTACTCCATTCCAGGTACTAAAACATCACATTATACTTTGCACCCCAAAGTTGGGGATCTATAGCTATTTTATATCTTATTATACTAAGGTATAAAATAGCTATAGATCCCCAAATTTGGGGATTAAATTATTAAGTAATTATTTAAACTGGTTCTAATTTGTTGTAGGTCGAGGCACTGTTGTAGCAGGTACCCTTGAACGTGGTATTCTCAAGAAAGGGCAAGAATGTGAATTTGTGGGTTACAAAACACATTTGCGCTCAGTTGTGACTGGTAAGTAGAATCCCCCCCCCCCCCTTTTGTGCAAGATTGGTCTTCTATTGGCTTTTTTTTAGCTTAGTTTTTTTTATGTTACTGGTCTGTATCTAAGCAGTTATGACCTGAAAATGACTGAGGCATTCCTTGAAGTACATGTAGTTCTCAACTTACAACTACAATGGGGCCCAATATTTATGTTGCTAAGTAAAATTTGTTAAGCGAGTTTTGCCCATTTGATGAGTTTTCTCACTACATTTGTTAAGTGAGTAACTGTGGTTGTTAAATTAGTAACATAATTAAATTAATCTGGGTTTCTCCCCATTGATTTTGCTTGCCAGGTTGCAAAGCCGGATAACATGATCCCGGAATACTGCAATCGTCAAAAATGCGAGTCAGTTGTCAAGCATCCAAATATAAATCATGAGGATGCTGCAACAGCCATCAAGTGTGAGAAAGGGCCATAAGTCATTTTATTCATTGTAAATTTGAATGGTCACTAAGCAAACTGTTACAAGTTGAGGACTACCTGTATAATTTTATGGACTGGAAGACTGCACAAAATTTTCAGAAGTGTTTGTGTAATTGGCTTCAGGTGTTGAGATGTTCCACAAACAGTTGGATCAGGCACAAGCTGGCGACAATTTGGGCGCTTTGATCCGGTCTGTGAAACGAGATGATTTACGTCGGGGATTGGTCATGTGTAAACCTGGCTCCGTCCAACCACATCAGAAGGTTGAGGCTCAGGTGAGTGAGGGAGATATATGTGGGGAGACAGAATACTAGGATGCTGTTTCACATCATGTAGGTGGCTGAGACACCATAAAACTAAAGCACATTTTAACATGTTACTAGGGAAGGTAGGCTGATATCCCCAAAGCTGTTCTCCTACCCCATAAAGTAAAATAAATTGTGTTGCTTTCATAGGTTTATATCCTGACCAAAGAGGAAGGTGGCCGTCAAGGATCTTTTGTGTCTAAGTTCATGCCAATTATGTTCTCCCTGACCTGGAATATGACTTGTCGCATAGAATTACCTGAGGAAAAGGTTTGTATCACACTTTTCCCCAATAATTTCTTGTGCGTGATCACTGGGGTTTGTAAGAGGTTCTCAATATTTCTAGATTGCCAAATTTCTTGCAGTTTGTGGAGGTCTAACTGTAGGTTGCCATCTCTTTATACCTTTCCTCTTGTTTGCTGTAGGAAATGGTGATGCCAGGCGAGAACGTCAGCATGAATCTCATACTGCAGTACCCTATGGTCTTGGAACACGGACAACGGTTCACTCTGCGTGATGGATCTCGAACCATGGGCACTGGAGTTGTCACAAAGATACTGCCACTAGCTCCAGGGGAGGATTGCTGGGATAATTAAGTTGCAGCAGCTGGAATTGGACATTAATATTTCCTAGAAAACTGACCACACTGCATCCAGGTCTGTCTAGAAGATGAACAGGGCAGTCTTGGCTCAAAGAAGAGGGTTCCACCAAGGGGTGGGAGCAAGGGTGAAAATTGTTTAAATAAAAATAATTAAAAAGTGAGCAGAAGCTTTTTTCCCCCTCCCCCACCCTTCCCGACTGAATGAAAATGTGTTGATGAAGCTTCAAAGCATCTGCACCACAAGCACACAACCCTGCTATGCAACCTTAATCCAGCATGCAAAATAGAAGATAATAGAAATAAAAGATATGTAGTTTGGGGGTTTAACTGCAAGCTTCTTAGTGCTCTGGGCTTTGTTCCTTGGTTGCAGACATTTCATTATCTAATCAGATAACATTTTTGGACTGCCAAGAACCCCACAGAAGCATATTTGTTGTTTTTGGACAGCCACACATAGGAGAAAGGAAACAGGAAATCACAAAGTATTGAAAATATAAGAAAAAATATCTGCATTTAAAAAATGGAAATAGGAATTAGTACTGTCTTGATTGGAAAGAAGATATGATCTGGAAATAGCTAAAGTGCTCATTGGAAGGAGTGAAATCACTTTTTCTGTTCCCCAGCAGTATTTTAACTATGCATTGACAATTTTTTTTTAAAGTGATGTTAAATACTATCAACCATACACAGCCTTATTCTTGCAACTAATTACATGAATCACTAAAGAGTTTGAAAAAATTTAATGTACAAGTTTTTCGCCTGATTAAGCATTGCCAACCTGTTTCACAAATATGATCAGCAGAATTATAATTGTTGAGAAGGGACTAATATCCTTAATTCTAAAGTTTGTTTTCTTCTATACTTTTTCCTGTTTAAAGAAAAAAAGGACATTTCCTTTATTCACCATTTCACAACTGTTGGTTCAGATTACAGCTGTATATACACAATGCTGGATCCCCTATACCTCAGATAATTAGCCAGGATTAAAGTAAGACTATGACACTGTAAGCAGGTTGACAAATGAAAATTGAATTTCACTGGAGAGCAGCAAAAAAGGTCACGTCCACAACAATGAACTTAACCTGTGCTCATTTTAAAAGAATTATCAGATGGTGACTGGCTGAGGCATAAAACTGGGACTTTTAAATGATTCAAAATGGTCTCTACAAATAAAATTTAACAGGTATCTCAGTCACATGATCATCCTTGTTTTCTATTTATAATTATGAAAAAACAATAAACTGACTCTTGCAGAGGCCAAATTGAATTATGGCACAAATACAGTTTTTGCCAATCTTCAACAGCCTTAAAATTTAGTGTGTCATTGATTCAAATAAAGCATCAATTAAATTTTTAATTTGGTGTGTAACTGCATTTGCAGGATAACCCAGCACTAAAAACCCCCTACTGCTTTAGGATCTTTTTCACTTGTCATTCAAGGTACGAATCCTTGATTATTTTCAGAGGGGAAAATTATGCTGCTACACAACAATGCTGAATTCCAAAACAGTTCAAGTCTGGTTGAGCTAAGAATGCTGGACAGGTCGGTCATAAATTCTTCCTCTCTGATGCTGAACCACAATTAAGGATTGTTGCTTACAGACTGGCCCTCCCACACATTCACCCCAAGCCCAACGTTAGTTAGTTTAAATTTTTATTTTTTTAACTTTTTAAATATTTTTCCTTAAGAAAAAGTCAAGATTTGTCCATATGGTCGTGTCCTTGTCAAGTTAATATGGGAAAGTGGCATTTGCTCTAGGAACCCCAAAGGAGTTATAAATAAAAGAAAATAAACCCTGCTATCCTCTGGGCAATGGAAAGGGGTCTTGCTCCATCCCGCTGGTCAACAGTACCCTGGGCAGGCTTCACTAAACCAACGGAAAGGAAGGTGCTTGCCAAGAGGGGCTGGGCCAGACTGCATCCCTTCAGGGGCCACTGCCTTGGGCACAAGGGATGGCCCAGGCTTGGGGGGTGTCAACAACAGAGCCATAGCTGGCTGGGGTCTCAGGTCGCAGGGAGAAGTGTGGACATCAATTCCCAGGGGTATGGAATGGAAGCTGCTGGGAGGGATGAGACTGAACTGGAAAGAGAAGAAAGAGACTGTGAGGAGACAAAGGCATACCAAAATCCAAAACAGTGTTATCCATTATCTGCAGGGAAAGCCCTGACCAACTGTCATCAACATTCAATCAATTCTTCAGAGAAGTCAATTTATCCTGATCAGAAATACTAACAAAATCTTCTAATTTCCATCTATGTGGACATTGTAGATGGGATCAGTCTGGTACATCAGAGGGACCACCTTTTAGCCCCCTCCCCACCCCTGGCTTTAAATAACACTTACCTTGGTGGTGCCCTATGTATGTGTAGGGGGATGGTGTGGAGGCGGAAAGGGTGGGCACACCACTCTGGGGCACACCTCCTTGAGGGGGTCCACCATGAGTCTGTGAGGGATGCAGTAACATGACTTGCGGAGCTCCAGGGTGAGGTGGTGGGGCAGCTGCAATTCCAGTCTGGACATGGGCCTGGAGTAGATAAGAATAGTTTGAGGATTTTAATAAATGATATGTCAATTTATCAACTAATAGGCCAGCAAAAAAAGTGTTATTTTTTTAAAAAAATTAAGAACATTTATCGAATAACTGATGTAACTCATGCCACTGAAATTTAGATGAGGCACTTAACCTAGTCCCAGGCATGGGGGAATTGAGGTTAAAGTCCCAGAGAAAGTACTTTTATTTAGAGATCATATCCCCAAAAACGGGTTCCAACCACCCACCTGTCCTCAGGTCCATATTTTCATTGCAAAAAAATACCCCCTTCCCCATTTGTTCAACTAATATTTAATAACAAATAATTCAGGAAATAATTGCCCTTCTTGATACTAATACTGACACAATCTTTTCTCTAACTTACATAGTACCCTCTTGTTGACTTTTAAATGCCAAACAATCCTAGGAGACGACCATATTTTCTCATACATCAATTACCGCAAAAATGTTATTGGTTATATCCATTGCCTGGGTTGTCAAACTGAGGGTAGTTTATGAGGACAGACACTCAGAAATGTCTTCCATGGTAAAAAAAAACCGCTGCCCCCTTTCCCTTTCCAGGCTCAGGCATACTCACCTGAGTGACATGGGCCATGTTGGTGTATCCGTGCTGCAGCTGCTGATGGGCATGAATGGCATAAACTGTCGGCTGTGGGAAACCGCTCTGTGGAGACTGAGCGCTGGGCCCTGGGGTTATGGATTGTGGCGTAGCCGTCAGTGTAGCTGTGTGATATAGATTCTGCTGCTGCTGAGCACTGGCCAAATGAGGGGGCTGTCCAGCTTGGTGCTATAATAGAAAACAACACAAGAGTCACAAATTCAGCTACCAGATTTTGCATTATTTTTTTCTTTTTACATTATTTCCAAAGAATATTTTATGGAGAAAGGTAAGATTTAAAACTTAAGAGTACATTTATCTATAGGAAAGATGCGGAGTGGCTAATTTTTTTTAATAGCATTAATATATTTTTTAATTAAATTAGCCTTCCAATTCTCTGATCTCCTTTATATAACACATAACCCTCTGATTCATGGATCATGTTGTCATAAATTATTCACATATTGAATATAAAGTCCCAGAGAAAGTACTTTTATTTAGAGATCATATCCCAAAAAACGGGTTCCAACCACCCACCTGTCCTCAGGTCCATATTTTCATTGCAAAAAATACCCCCTTCCCCATTTGTCTTATATAAATACCCAAATCAAAAGTATTTGCAAAGCAGCATCCTGTTTAATTCCTAGATTGCCTCCCCTCCCTCAAATAAAGCATGCAAGGATTAATAAAGTTTGTCCCTGGGGCTTCAATTCCGTAACAGCAGTTTCAGCAACCGAGACAGACAGAACATCACTTTAAAAGCAAAATTGCTTTTCATGCTTTTCTACAGCTTAAAGGAATCATGATGGTTTAGGACCAACTGCAAACATAAAATCAAATAGCAGGGTGTGGAGGAGTGCCAAGACAAGCATTAAGTGTCTCCTATGCAGTAATTCCATTCTTGGTTCCTCCCCCTCCCTCCAAGTACCTGCACAGGGCTGGGGGCGGCATGTTGTGTTTGCTGCTGGTTGCCCGTGGGTGTGGTAGCTGGTTGAGGCTGATGCGGATGCAGCTGTGTGGCATGATGGGGATACGACTGATGCACTGTGGCTGGGGAGAGAAGCAGCAAGCAGCAGTCAACAAGGCAACGTGGCGGGAGAAAGAAAGAAAGAAAGCTCAGACTTCAGCTAACAATAAAGGTACCATAAAGTGTTTGGGGCGTAGGTTGTTCTGCCGGAGGATACTGTGGAGTAGATGATGAGACGATAGCTTGAGGGTGGCTGCCAGATGTCATCATGCGGGGGTTACTCTGCAGCATGGGGGCAAACATAGGCTAGAAGGAAAGAAAAAGATAGGAAGTATAAACCAAACAGATAAGCACACACTACCTCTTTACCCTTGAAATTTATTGTATTTACCTGCGAGGAATAGTGGGCCATGGGCTGCATCATAGTAGGCTGTCCTGTGAACTGCTGGGGGTTGTAGGAGATGTATGAAGAGTATGGAGAAGCAGCTACCAGAGGGGGACCTGCAGCAGCTGCTGCTTGCATAATTGGAGGAGCTGAGGTGGCCTGGTGCTGGTCTGAACGCTGTGGAGGTAGAGACCCTGTTCAGGAAAAACAAATGGGTTAAGAAAAGCCATTCTTGTTTTTCCCCCTTTGCCACCCAGGCAAATTTCGTGTGCTCAAGCTTTGGCCAAGAATCTCCTCACCTTTAGCTCGGTATTTCCCCTGCTGTCCGGGAACAGAATTGGAAACAGGGTAGGAGTACATCTGAGGTGTCTGCAGAGAAGAGCAGCAAACATGTTAATTCTAATGGTATCCTTACTACTATACCTGATATGCTTTGTAAAGAACCAATAATATACAGTGCAAAGATGGGACCATTTGGGTATCATTCCTCCCACCTCACCTGCACAGCTGGATTCATGTGAATTTGTGGGATGTAAGAAATATATTGTGGGCCATACATGCCACTTTGCCCTGGGGTAATCACTGGGATGGAGGGTGTAGAATGGGTGCGTGGCCCCGGTGATGTAGGTGTACTTGTTGATTTGTTCTGGAGAAAAAGGCAGCAGTTATTAGATATTTGACAATGAAAGGAGTTTAAAAGGTGCTGTTATCCCAAAACCCACCACCACATCAACCCACACACTATCCTCAGAGTTAGTTACGCACCACAGAAAGAAGCGTCTTTGAGGGGTTGAATTCTTTAGCATTAGGATTCAATGTTGATTTCTTCACCTGCCTGAATGGGAGGACAATGGAAATGAGTCAGAAACATAGATGAATGTGCTGTAGTCTTAGCTACAGGTAGTCTTCGACTTATACCAGTTCATTTAGTGACCGCTTGAATTATAACAGCACTGAAAAAAGTTACAACCACTGCAGCTTCCTCACTGTCACATGATCAAAATTCAGACACTGGCAACGGGCTAATATTTATGACCACTGAAGTGTCCTGGGGCCATATAATCACCTTTTGCAACCTTGTGACAAAGTCAATGGGAAAACCAGATTCACTTAACAACTGTATTACTAACTTAATTGCATTGACTCACTTAACAACTGGGGCAAGAAAGGTTGTACAGTAGAGCAAAACTCACGTAGCAAATGTTTTGCTTAACAACAGAAATTTCAGTTGCAATTCGAGGACTAACTGTACTCACTCTGAGACAGGGCCATCTTCCTTGTCCTCTGCTTCCCCTTTACCCAGAGGACTGGCAGTCTGGGTCTGGCGTTCCATGCCCTCAGAGGATCCTTTCTCCTCCTTGCTGCTGCCTTCACAGAAATCCAGGCTGGGCTTGGGAGATTCTTCGGGCACTTCACACAAACTGCCTGCCCCAACCAACACCTCCGGCAGTTTGTCTTTTACTTTCCCTTCAAGAGACTCCTTTGGCCGGAAGGTGTCATGGGTGGCCTCTGGAGAAGAGCTGGGCTGTAACTAGGAAGAGACGCGAGGTAAGCAACTGGGGTCAGAAAAACTGCTTTTATTTTGTTTTTTTATTTTAAAAGTAATCAAAAGTAATCACTTTAAACAAAGGGGAATAAGAGAACGTGCTCACCTTAAACTGTGCTCCAAACTTCCTCAATTCCTCCAACTGATTCCTCTTTTGCTCATTTTGGAGACCTACAGCAATGAAATGGCCACAATTGAAGATTAAGGACTCAAAACTTTGAAGAGCATTTTAGTATCAATCTCCAAGTTCTATTAAGTCTTCTCAAACCTGGTACTCTTAATATTAAATGGGAGTAATTGGCTGATGATTATGGGAGCTGTATTCCTATAAAGCCAGATGGTATTGGTTTCTGGTGGGCAACTAAATTATATGCCCCTGGTAAGATTTTTTTAAACTTAGCAGTGATCATTCAAATTTGTATTAATATTCCACTTTTCTAAATTTTAAGGGGGATGTTATTAGTAAGGGGATGTTATATAATCAAGTCTTTCTTCATTTATCCCCAGGACAATCATTGAGATGAAGTAGCTGACTCAAAGTCATCTAGCGAGTTCTGAGTTTATTAACTGTTTAGTTCATTACATTTAGAATATGATAGGATATCATTCTTTATTGGACAATTATGATTGCACACACAAGACTTTTAAAAAACAGCTATGTGGAAAATATAATGTATCATAGAAAACATGTAATGCAATTCCAATCTGACATTTTAGAATAACAAACAAAAGGCTCAGAGTCAAAAGAAACAAACCTTTGCTAGTCTGTTTGACCAAGTCTGAGGGCCCCATAACTTCTACAGTCCTGCTGGCTTCTTTGGTGGCAGAACTAGGCACCTCTTTAACTAGAAGAGAAAGGAAAGGGTTAGGAGGCAAAACATATACTACATTTTACATGAAGATACTGGTTTAAAGGAAAGAAAACAAAAACTTGAAATGCACTTGGAAATTATGGGAACTTCCCAAACAGCTTCCAAATCCCTACTCCCCTTCTTCAGACATACAATAATGTTTACTATCCTAAAGCTTTTTCAACTGATCAAACCTATCAAATATTTAAAAACTATAAAATCTCAAATATTATTTTTATTAGGGTAAAACTAGGAGGGAAGAAAAAACAGCAAGGTTTATAAGTCAGCAATCTTTCCAGGAAACAAGTTTCAAAAACATAAACAAAGTCCTCAACATTCTCAGAAACACTGAAATCATATGATACATTGAGGAGTTTTGTGCAGCACATTTGGGATTCTCTGAACAGCTAATACCTATAACTTGCTTTGTTTTAGCTCAATCCTTAGTTCCTTCTTCGTTGATTACCAATCAATCAAACCTGCTTTACTCTCAATTTAAGTGCTTACCTTCACCAGCAGCTACTGGGATAGATGCTGGAATTTTAGGTGAAGGAGGGGTCGGGGAAGCATTTGATTCCACAAGAGTCCTTGACTCAGAAGGTGATGCAGGAGCAATAGGGACAGCTGATCCTACAGGGGGATCTTGGGTAGAGACTGGAGTGGATGAGGCAGACTTCGGTGAACGAGGAGCATAGAGACGGCCCACTATAGAGTACAGTAACAGCAAAGATGCATTAGATTAGGGCTAATATGTGAAGATTTTTTTTTAAAGACATCAGGTTTGATGCTTATTTGTGCTTCTACCTGTAGGAGTTGCAGCAGAGACTTCCATGGGTCGGCTGGTCGTGGAAGACATATTCTTGGCCCCTCGATTGGGTTGTTGAGACTTTGGAGACATTCTAGATGGACCTAAAATGAAGCAGCCATAGGTGGCGGTGTATCAGACTAGACACATACAAAAACAAAATATTCATTTGACATCTATGACTCTCCCTTACTAGTAAACAATGGAAATTCTATCATGGCAATGAAATTAGAAGGCACCTGGTTGCAATTGGCATTTCCAAACTGACTAAGAAATTTAAAAGAAGTGAATGGTAATTAAGTCAATGTACCAATTGGAACCTATATCTACAAAAGGGAAACTAATGAATGTGGATAAGTGACTGACCCTACTGTACAAATGTGGGGGATGAGTGGGAAGAGGCAGGAAATGGTGCATCCTATCCAGAGAAGAGAGAAAAAGGAGGAGAAAGGTCACAAGGACTCACAATGAGATGCAGCAATCCTGGTTCCAGATTGTAGAGTAGCAAGACTGAACTGGGGCAACTGAGGGTGAGTATGATAGGGCAGTGGTAGGGTACAAGGGTGCTTCAGACACAACTAAATTGAGCAAAGTTGTCACCGATATTGTTATTGCTTCTCCTGATTTTCAGCCAACACTTTCAGTGAAGGTATTTTGTGAAGACCAACAGTGCAAAGTGACTTTTACAAGAACCAAAAATTAGTTTTGGATTTTTTTTCCTGATGTGTCTCATAGGCTTCAAATTTAACCTCCCATCATTTGTACTACATGTCTTCAACCCTTCAATTTAGAATCCATTTTTATCCCATACATTAGAAACTGTCACTTCATTACTTTTCCTTTACCTTGTCCCCCCCCCCCCCAAAAAAAAAATAAATAAGACATCTCCTGATAATAAGCCCAATCAGGCTTTTGAGTGCATGGCAATAAGGCCAAGAACTTATTTCAGGATTCTTATTTTCAGGAAAACATGGTAGTTTTTATTCTTATTTTACTTTTATTGTTATTTTACTTTTAAAAAGAAATATTCTCCAGAGCACATTATAAACTTCATTCTTCCCTTTTTTTCTGCCTAGTGATGGTCTGATACACTTAGTAATTTCAACCAGTCCATACTATTTATCCCATCCTGCCCTCCTATCCAACTTACAGTATTTTTCAATATTGATACTGCAATGAAGACAGAAAATCAACTTTTTCCTCATTCAAGTAAGTAACCCCATTCCTAAACCTAATTTATATTAGTGGTGCAAGTAGTCCTTGCTTAATGAGCATTTGTTCAGCAACGTGGTCTTATCCCATAGCTCTCTGCTCTTTTGGTTGCCCTGCATTCCCCCACCTCCGGTGTCCTCAGCTGGCCTTTGCCATCATCTTCCCCCTGCTCTAATGAGGCACTAAGGGGCAGAGATGAAGCTGAAGTGGAGGGAAGCACAACAGGGCAGAAGCTTGAAGTTCTTGCCCAATACTACAACTGGGACTACCACAACTGTGATTCTAAGTGATGCAGTTAAATGAAGTTTTGGCTAATGAGACCATTTGTTTATCAACAAAAATTCCAGTCCCAATTAAGGTTGTTAGAGGATTGCTTGTAATTGTTACTAGTATTTAATTTCTAATTTTTGCAGGGTAGGCATTAGTCAATGGTTTCTGAAAAATTCCTTCAACCCAACTCTTCCCCAATTGATTTTTTTTTAATGCTGTCCTCTGTATGATTTTCCAGTGATTTCTCTCAGGTTGCCCATGTCAGTTTTAGCTATTACATAATTATTTTTTTTTGCTGTCATCTTTTACAAGACTCTCTTCCACTTTCTCAATCTCATTTCAAAATGCATTTCCCTTACAACAGTGCGTCTTAAAGTGAAGTCCTAAAACCCCTGGGGGGACCCTGAAGATCCAAGGTGTGGTTTCCTTGAAATCAAAATTATTTGCCAGACTATGTTGAAAAATATAATATTAAAATTCCATCAATCATGAATAATCATGATTGTAACAAATGTGTCAATTTTAATTTTTAATATGAAAAATATAACCTGCAAAGAAAAGCTCTTTTGAGGTTGCCTACAATTCTTTAAAATGTGAAACAGTCCTTGGGAGGAAAAAAGTTTAAAAAATACTGCTTTAGAGGAAAAAGTAAAAGAGGACAAGCTTCCTTACTGTGACTTTTCATCTTATCCTTTACGACTTAAAATTATATCATAATAGAGACAGGAAGCCGGGGGAGGGGGAGGAAATCATGAGATCTTCCAGCCAGATGGGCCAACCTTCACCAATGCTTTTCTGCCTGCTGACTGTGACTGTTTCAATCCACTCCAGTATTTCTCTTTTAAGCCAGAGATCCTCAGCCTCACCTCCATTGATACCTCGTTGCTCTGGAGCAGAGCCAGTGTTGCTTTCTGAATGATGTGAACTCCCACGGGGTGGCAAGGAGCCCATGCCTGGCCTCCCTCCTCTAGAACTACTGCAGCGTATGCCTCCTCTGGAGCTTTCTCTGACACGTTGGGGAAGTGGGATGTATTTGCCCTCTCTGCAAAAAGAGAGCCGGGTGAGTTCGAAGAACAATAAAGAAAAAAACCGACCACAACTTTCCTCATCCCAGAAGCTGAATGCAAATGCAAGGAAATATTTGAAGCAATGAGACTGACAATCAATAGGTGAAATAGTTTCTAAGTTCCCTCCTACAAAGGGGCCTTAAGGTTATTTCTTCCTGAAATATATAGGGTACATTAGGCACAATTAGTACTTGTTTTATACTAAAGAGGCCTATGGTTATCCAAAGATTTTATAATTTTGAATCACTTTAACCAATGCTGTCTGAGGTATGCAGAATAGCTAATGTAACATAATACAGTGATACCTTGTCTTACAAACTTAATTGGTTCTGGGACAAGGTTCTTAGGGTGAAAAGTGTGTAAGACGAAACAATGTTTCCCATAGGAATCAATGGAAAAGCAATTAATGCGTGCAAGCCCAAAATTCACCCCTTTTGCCAGCCGAAGCGCCCATTTTTGTGCTGCTGGAATTCCCCTGAGGCTTCCCTCCATGGGAAACCCCACCTCCGGACCTCTGTGTTTTTGCGATGCTGCAGGGGAATCCCAGCATCGCAAAAATGGGCGCTTCGCTGGCAACAGAAGTCTGGAGGTGGGGTTTCCCAGCGAAGGGAGCATCAGTGAAATTGCAGCATCGCAAAAACACCAAAGTCCTTGAAACCCCACCTCCGGATCTCTGTGTTTTTGCGATGCTGTGATTTCACTGAGGCTCCCCTCGCTGGGAAATCCCGCCTCTAGATTTCTGTTACCAGCAAAGTGCCAGTTTTTGCACTGCTGGGATTCCCCTGCAGCATCACAAAAACACGGAAGTCCGGAGGTGGGGTTTCCCATGGTGGGGAGCCTCAGGGGAATCCCAGCAGCACAAAAACGGGTGCTTTTCTGGCAACGGAAGTCCAGAGGCGGGGCATCCCAGTGGCGGCGGTGGGTTTGTAAGGGGAAAATAGTTTGTAAGAAGAGGCAAAAAAATCTTAAACCCCAGGTTTGTATCTCGAAAAGTTTGTATGATGAGGCATTTGTAAGGCGAGGTATTACTGTAATATAAAATATTTGATATAATTGATATTAGAATAATTTAAATACATATTTTTGTTCATTTCACCAATGCTACAAACTTACCTGGAAGCCAAACTGGGGCTGTCTCTTCCAGACACTTGTCTTTGCACTGAACTATGCTTCTCTTCTTCTGTGCGCCCATCATCATTTTCCATTGCGATACGCAGTCTATACTGGGGGCTGGACTCAATTTCTCGTGCTAGCTGTGCAGCTCTGGCCTCTCTTTGCCTAAAAGCCTCTGTATTATCTTTTTCAAGAGGAACTCTATCATGAAAAAATAAGGCCATTGGAAGAGGGAGGGAAAAAGGAAATGCAGCAAATAAATTCTACTGATGTACCCAAGAAGAAAATAACCTTGTTTATTGTAAATGGATCAATAACTCTTAATTTGTAACATGGTAAAAAACGTATCTCGGCATCCAATATTTCATTTTTGATTGAACTTCCTAGAGTTTGTAAATTTCAGATCCACAACTAGTTCCAATAAAGTTCTGGATGCTTATTATTTATTGCATAAATACACACATTGCTTTTTGAGTAAAATTGGATTGGTGACATGCTACCGCAAGTATTGGGGACATACTGCCCAAAATGTGCCCAAATGACCAGTAGAGTTCTTACTATTAATAGAGACAACAAATGGTAAAATAATCTGCTCCTTCTTTGAATAAGAAGTTGTTATATTGAAGCTTTAAATAATGAAAGCCATAACAGCTAGATGAGGTCATTTATTGATCGTGAAATATGAAGAATTTGATTTGAAATGTAAGAGGAAAATAAATTAATTAACCAAAGGAAGAAAATTAGGTAAACTGTATTTGTGAAACTAAAAATTAAAAAAGGGGGTGGGTAGGAAATAATGTAACTGATCTAACTGTGAAGTACTAATGGATATGGTTTATGAAGTAAAAATGTAGATTTAATTATGAACAACATTACTACTATGTCACACAGTATGAATTGGTGCTATGTTGACATAAAACCAAAGTTAATAAATTATGGAAAGAGTACTTAAAAATTTAAATGGGAATGACAACATAGTCAAAAATAAAACTGAAATGGTCAGCTAGGGTGGGTTGGAGATATGAATGTACAGTGATCCCCCGCTCGTTGCGAGGGTTCCGTTCCAGGACCCCCCGCAATGAGCGGGTTTTCGCGAAGTAGCGCTGCGGAAGTAAAAACACCATCTGCGCATGTGCAGATGGTGTTTTTACTCCCGCAGCGCTAGCAAGGAGCCGAAGATTGGGGGCGGCGCCGCCAGCATGGGGGGCTTCCTAGCAGCCCCCCAAACCCGGGTTGGGGGTCCGGGGGGTGCTGGCAAGCCCCCCATGCCGCCGGCGCCGCCCCCAATCTTCGGCTCCTCGCTAGCGGGCAGGCAGGCGGCGGACAAGCCGTTCGCTGGCGCTGGCTCTTGCCGCTTTCGAGCTGAGTCCTGGAGCGAATTCGCTTCAGGACTCAGCTCGAAAGCGGCGAGAATGAACGGCGTGGGCGGGCGAAGGGCGGGCGGCAGCGAGGAGTTTGCGTGGGCGGTGGGGAAACTCCTTGCTGATGCCCGCTGCTCGCCCTCCCGCCAGCAAGAGGGGGAAGACCCAGGGAAGAAGCTTGGGAAGGGGGCTGGCTAGAGGCTGGACACACACACACACCCCTTTTCCCCTGGGGAAAAAAGCCGAAAAGCTCGCCGGCCCGGCCCGGGATTCCTTGGACAAGAATGCGCTGCCCGTTCTTTTTCTCCCTTTCCCGAGTTTCTTGCCTCCGCAAAGCGGTTCCTTAAAATGCCGCTTCGGCCAGGGAGGGTGGGGGGACGCCGCATCCTCCCCCCTCTTCATGGAACCGCTTTGCGGAGGCAAGAAACTCGGGAAAGGGAGAAAAAGAACGGGCGGCGCATTCTTGTCTAAGGAATTCCGGGCCGGGCCGGCGAGCTTTTCGGCTTTCTTCCCCAGGGGAAAAGGGGTGTGTGTGTGTCCAGCCTCTAGCCAGCCCCCTTCCCAAGCTTCTTTTTATTCATGAGCTGAAGTGAGAGGCGGCAGCGAGGAAGACGCCGGGGGAGGGAGCAGGCTAGAGGGTTGCCCTGCCCCCCCCCCCACTCACTTCTTTGCCGCTCCGCCTCGAGAAAGGGACCAAAAAACCCCACACCAAAACTCCGGCGCTTCCTTCGCTTCTTCCTCTCCGCCGCCACCGAACCCGGCAATCTGGACTGGACCATGGCCTCCAGATTGCCGGCATCATCCTCGGTATGGTCCCGGGCAGGGAGGCCATGGTCCAGTCCAGATTGCCGGGTTCGGTGGCGGCGGAGAAGAAGAAGCGAAGGAAGCGCCAGAGTTTTGGTGTGGGGGTTTTTGGTCCCTTTCTCAAGGCGGAGCGGCAAAGAAGTGAGTGGGGGGGGCAGGGCAACCCTCTAGCCTGCTCCCTCCCCCGCCGGCTTCCTCGCTGCCGCCTCTCACTTCAGCTCATGAATAAAAAGAAGCTTGGGAAGGGGGATGGCTAGAGGATGGACACACACACACCCCTTTTCCCCTGGAGAAGAAAGCCGAAAAGCTCGCCGGCCCGGCCCGGGATTCCTTAGACAAGAATGCGCCGCCCGTTCTTTTTCTCCCTTTCCCGAGTTTCTTGCCTCCGCAAAGCGGTTCCATGAAGAGGCGGGAGGATGCGGCATCCCCCCACCCTCCCTGGCCGAAGCGGCATTTTAAGGAACCTCTTTGCGGAGGCAAGAAACTCGGGAAAGGGAGAAAAAGAACGGGCAGCGCATTCTTGTCCAAGGAATCCCGGGCCTGGCCGGCGAGCTTTTCGGCTTTCTTCCCCAGGGGAAAAGGGGTGTGTGTGTGTCCAGCCTCTAGCCAGCCCCCTTCCCAAGCTTCTTCCCTGCTTGGTCCTGCTTTTCCTCGCCAAGCGCACGAAAAAAAAGAGAGAAGGCTTCTGCCAGAAGCCGGGTGACGGCGGAGGAGCTCCGAAAGCCGGAGAAGAAGAGTCTCGCAGGCGGGGAGGAGGCGACGGGGCCAAAGGGGGCCGAGGGAAGCTCGGCTGCGGTCGAGAGAGGAACGGCTCGGGCTCGCCGCAAGAAAAAAAAGAGAGAAGGCTTCTACCAGAAGCCGGGTGACACCGGAGGAGCTCCGAAATCCGGCTAGCGGCTTTTCCCCTGCAAGAACTCTTGAGAGGAACAGCAAAAAGGCCACTCAGGCGCGTCTCCTGAGGGGAAGCCAGCACGGCGAGCGACGGAGCGGCATGAATGGGCGGCCACAAGAGCCTGATGTTGGCGGAATTGGGGACCAGCGAGGAGCCGAAGAAACCCGCTGCCCACGGAAAGGGGAAACACGGATGTTCGGCTCCTCGCTGCTGCTGGTGCGGCCGCCGCTTGTCCGGGCGCCCGCCCTTCGCCCGCCCACGCCCTTGCTCGCGCCACTCAGCTGGGAAGCGGGGCTGGGGTTTCCCCACCCGGCAAGAGGGGGAAGACCCAGGGAAGCAGCCCAGCAGCTGATCTGCCCGGCAAACTCCACCATCTACGCATGCGTGCCCATAGAAAAAAAGGGCACGCATGCGTAGATGGTGTTTTGACTTCCGGGTTGAAAAATCGCGAATTACCCTGTTCGCAATGGTCGGGGACGCAATAACCGGGGGATCACTGTACATGTTCTTTGATCACAGACAGTGCCATTTTGTAGTCTGAGATTATAAAGGATAAATTGAATGACCATTATGGAAAAGCATTACAGCCAGGAGTATATCTTTGTATTTTACTTTTGATAAATCAATAAAAATAAAAAAGTAAACAGAAGTATATCCCTAATGAAGGGGATATGGATAGAAAAATATTAAAATTTGTAAATGCTGATAAAAAGATGGGTAATACTGTATATGGCATGCTCCATCTGCTAAAAGGAATAAATGTTTGTTGAAAGATACCAATGGCACTCAAACTTTACAGTTGCTAACAGCCCTCTCTAAGCAGTTTAGTTAGCATACTGCCCCAACAATCGGATCCTCATTTTAACAACGAGGTTCTTATTTTATCAACCCTGAGTCAACCTTTTCCTCTGGGAGGTGGTTTTGATGTACGTATTCCCAGCAGGACTATTTGATTATGTAACGGCATTATTCCCTATGCCGTCTGGTAAACTCACATCAGTTTTTCTCAATATGAACATGCATGCACCCAAACTAGACTGTTATTTTTCTGTGCCATATATGTAAATATATGCATAATTTTTATTTATTTGTATCATGCTTTCCCCGAAAGGCCAAGCACTTATTTCGGGGGTCAAAGGAAAATAAGGAAATATTGTCATGGTCACTCATGCCCTTATCACCTCGAGGTTCGACTACTGCAATGCTCTCTACATGGGGCTACCCTTGAAGAGTGTTCGGAAACTTCAGCTCATCCAAAATGCAGCCAGGCGAGCAGTCTTAGGCCTTCCAAGAAATGCCCATATCTCACCTTCACTCCGCGGACTGCATTGGCTACCAATTTGTTTCCGGACACAATTCAAAGTGTTGGTTATGACCTATAAAACCCTACATGGCATAGGACCAGATTATCTCTGAGATCGCCTTCTGCCGCACGAATCCCAGCGACTGATTAGGTCCCACAGAGTTGGTCTCCTTAGGGTCCCGTTGACTAAACAATGTTGGCTTGTGGGACCTAGTGGAAGAGCCTTCTCTGTGGGGGGGCCAGCCCTCTGGAATCAGCTCCCCCGAGATTCGTACTGCCCCCACCCTCCTTGCCTTCAGAAAAAGTTTAAAAACTCATCCTTGCCACCAGGCCTGGGGTTCTTTAGACCTTCCCCCCGACTGATGAATGCTTAGTTTGACTGCTGAATGATATTGCTAGTTTTTAATTAGAATTTTAAAATTGTTTTTTAAGGTATAACTGGATTGTTATTATTGTTTCCTGTTTTTTTCTGTACATGCTGTGAGCTGCCCCGAGTCCTCGGAGAGGGGCGGCATATAAATCCAATTAAATCTAAATCTGTCCTACATGTCCCACTGCTACTGCCGCCTCTTCGAGCAGGTCTCTCCTTCTGCTTTTGGCTGCATATCAGGAAAGCAGCAGAAGTCTTTCTCTCTCCAAAATTCCACCAGAAACAAGTCTTTGAGAGACTCATCCCATCGCTGCTTGGAATAGGTGTCTGCAAGGTTTGTTGCGCTGTTGTGGCAGGATGCCAGCTGTGCCAGTATGATGAAGCTTACGGCGGCGCTGTCGTTCGTGCAATGACAGAACAAGCCTTACAGACTCCTACGTCAAGTGGCAGCAGTGGCAAAGCAAGTCTCACAAAGACTCATTTCTGGCGGAATTTAGGGCAGAGAAAGGAAGACTTCTGCTGCTTCTACTTTTGGCTTCATGCAAGGAAAGCAACAGAAACAGTAGAAGTCTTTATTTCTCTCCCCCAAAGATGAGTCTACATGAGACTTGTCGCACTGCCATGCTTGGAAAAGGACCCTGCAAGGCTTATTGTGGCATTGCAACAATGGCAGCACTGCCCTGAGCTTCATCATACCAGCACAGCCCACGATGATGCCTTTCGTGCAATGGCACAAGCCTTGCAGAGTCCTGCTCCAAGCAGCGGGACGAATCTCACAAAGACTCATTTCTGGCGGAGTTTGGGAGGAGAGAAAGACTTCTACTGTTTTCCTTGCTTGCAGCCAAAAGGAGAAGCATTTCTGTGCCAAGAGGCTGTGGTGGCTGGACACATCAGGACACTGCCATCCAGCCACTTGCCAGCACATCAGTCTCTTGCCTGGATCTGACCATGTACAGCACCGGCAACGGGACATCCGGCAGCAATGTGGCCAGACTGATGGTATGGTGCAGAGTCCTGGAAAATATGCCTGGAAGCGCATGCACAGCTGCAGGGGTGGAAGTCCTGTCACCCTCATCACCTCGCTGTTCTTTGCACTGACCAGGCACCTCACTGCCTGCCTGTGCCACTAGCAGACAGACCTGACCAGGAGAGCAGCCTGCTGACAAACATGTCCCACTGCTGCAGACTCGTTCGTCATTGGATTCGCCAGCTCCAAAGGCTGCAGCTCCATGCCCCCACCCCTAGGCATGCAACCATCGGATTGGGACTTGACAAGGGGCCCTTCGCTGCAAGGTTGCCTGGTGCCGCGGCAGAGCCAAGGCTGGCAAAAGTATATAAAAAACACCTCCAGGCTCTCAGAGAGATATGAGGGGCAGCTCCCGATTAGCTCAGCTGATCTGCAGGTCACAATTAAGGGGCCCAGCTGCCATTAACTGACCAGGGAAAAGAAGGACTGCCTCCTGAGCTGGCCATGCCCACCCCTTCAGTAGATCTTATTTTCAGGGTAAATCTTATTTTGGGGGAAACACCGTATTTTTGTCATAATGTACTTTCTAGTGTATATTGGAGATGGTGACGCTTTGATAGCCATATACAATGAAATTTCATTTTAATGTAGGCCAATTAGTGTAAATTTAAAGTAACAATAGTTAAGTCTAAATCTGCAGTATTGCATGCCAATCACTGCACCACCATCAAGGCTCTTTGAATGTAGATGTTTGAATGTAGTAAAGCAAAAAAGATACAATCAAGAATGAAAAAGCAGACTACTACCTTCTGATTTTTGTATCAAGTCTGCTTTTTCATTCTTGATTGTATCTTTTTTGCTTTACCACATTCAAACATCTACGTTCAAAAAGCCTTGATGGCAGTGCTACTTATATTTTCCCCATAACAACAGCGGTGGTTCTCATACTACTGCTCTAGGTCAGGATGCTGGAGCAAGAAAACTAGGAGTCGCCATCGGGGAGGCAAGTTGCAAGACGCCAGCTGGGTTGGTGCTTCATCTCGGCCAGAGTTGGGGCAAAGCTTTCCTGTCTGCTGGCCCCACAACCTGAGGCTAGTAAGGGGCTTCAGCTTTCCAGGGGAGGAATGCAGCCCATCTCTTTCTCCCAGTCAGGGGCTGCAAAACCAGTCCATCAATGGGGATGTCCCGCCATCCAGACAGGAGGAGGGAGCAGGCAGGGAATGAGAGGACTCTCAAAAGGCCAGGTAGAACCGGCGAATTCGCACCAGACAGCTGATCTTTGCTTGTGCGTGCATGCATGCCAGAAACCATAGAAGCATGTGACTGGCATGCACACGTGTGCCAGAAACCAGAATATCATATTCTTTTTCAGTTTCTGGTGCGTGTGCACGCTTTGCATGCTTGCTTTGTCACTTAGTGCCCAAAAGGATTGGTGTGCATGCCCGTTTCAGCAATCGGTCCCAGAAAGGTTAGCTGTCACTGACCTAGACTCTATCTTAATAGCCTACCAAATTACCGTATATTTCAAAGTATAAGACACACCTTATTTCTGCCTTTAAAAAGGCTGATAATTTCTGTGCATCTTATGTTCTGAATGTAGTTTTTCCAGCCCTAACCAGGTGCTAATTGTGTTCCCAGCTCTTACCACTTTCAAGCTCTTTCATTGTTACTCTCTGCTAAGAATGTTTTCCATGCCCTGTCTTTACAGGGTTTTTTTTCCATTGCTCTAACTTGCTCCAAAGGTTTCTTTCCAGCCCTAACCAAGTACAGTATTAACAATTTTCCCAGCTCTTACTGGCTTGCAAGCCCTTTCATTGTTACTCTATGTGAAGAATGTTTTCCAAGCTGTAAGTCTTTGCAGTTTTTGTTCCATTGCTCTACTTACTCTGAATGTTTCTTTCCAGGTGCTAATGATGTTCACAGCTCTTACTGGCTTGCAAGCTTTCGTTGTTACTATCTCAGAATAAAGTTTTTTTTAAGCCCTAACTAGGGGATAAAATAATGTACTGAAGCTGGCCAGACTAAGGACACTATCCAGATGAATACCTGGTAAGCAGATTCTTTTCCCTATTTTCCTCCCTAAAAACTAAGGTGCGTCTTATATTCTGAAAAAATACGATGTTAATTTGACTCTCTACTGCCCAATCCCATGGGTCATTATATCACTGTCATCAGCTGCTCTCTCCCTTGAACCTTCACATAAACATAAATTATGTTTGTGTGTGTATATATATGTATGTTTATATATGGCTAAATCATTAACTTACGTATATGATGAGAGACTGCTATCATAAGTTGTCTTCACACCGTAATTTTCCTCGTTGAATTTGAACATCTCATTTGGGTCCCAGCCATTAGACTGAAATCACAGATAAATCTTTTAGTACCTTTGCTGCAACAAAGCTTAGCGAAGCAGCTCTAAGTAAATCTATTTTGGGGACTCAAGCCTTATCAGTTACTTACTATATCTGATTCTAAGTCATAATCATCACTGTTGCTGTCTCCCCCTTCCCAGCGTTGAAGTACTTTCTCTTTGTGCTCTCCGTTCACTTTAGAATTCATAGCGATGGCAGAATCTGTGAACTTATCTAAGAAACATGACACAAAAAAACACCAGGATAGAAAGGATTCAAATTCTCCCTCATACCTCCTCCCATCACATCTCAATTCTGTTATTTTAAGGCTGTATTACCTTTGGTGGCGTAGTTAAAATCAACATTGCGGAAGTGCACTAACATGACATCAGCAGGCTTGAAAACCATAGTGTCTACAATATCCTCCCTCCTTGGCCCTACTGGCTGGTCGGGCACCTTCTTGTGCACAGCGTCCACAGCCAGCTCAAACTGTAAAAAATAAAAATAAAAATACAAGCTACCTATTCCTACTATAGAAAACCACAAAAATTGGAAAACTTGCCATATCACAGTCCATTAGTCACTATGCACTATCTATTTCCAGATATTAAACTTTGTCATGTCAGGTTGCTTAAATAAGCTTTGTGAAGTTTGGGGAGAAAGAATGCTTCCTATACCCAAAGTTCCAATATAAAATAAAACTAAATACTTAAATGCAATTAAGAAATAAATTTCATTTAATCAGTTAGCTAACGTTCTAAGAAAACTAGTCAACAAAAAGAAAGTATTCACCTTAGAACTCAGGGTTTTAAATATTCCTTCAAATGTGTTTCCACTTTTCACTTTCACATCACATGTTGATCCCTGGGAAGAGAACCAAAGGGCAGGAATACTTAAAAAAGAGATACAGGCATTGAAGTCAAAGGCTCCCTGCCTGCCCAACCCCAATTAACATCTATAATCTGTTTGGAAGGCTGTTAAAACTAAACTGAAGAAATTCAAGAGAAAACCCTGACTTATTTGCACAATGCTTAGTACACATCATTCTTAAGGCACTTTTTGCCATGAGAGGAAACAGCAAACTATTAGACTTTGCAGGCATCCCATCTTCCTTCGATTGAGAACTTTGCAATTTTAGCATTGTCTACCATAAATCAACCCAAAATAGCTGGGACTAAAATCCTTAACATGATGACCTGAGTTCAAAGAATAATGTAAATAAAGCTACAACATGAATTAGTACATCATATGAGCAATGCCTATATAAAACAAATGCTCAACTCTTCTTGCAGGACATCCACGTTGAAAAAATTAATATACCTTCCATTCCCTATAAACATGCACCTGTACATCTATCTTTTCTACATCCTTAATTTATCACCAGGAGACTCACCACAACTGCTGTTAGAAAGTGAAGCATTCGAGAATTGTTATAAACACCCTCAAAAGCCTGGGAGGAATGAAAAAATAAGTATCATCAAGACATTTGTAACATCCATTGCCCAATGTTACAACACTCCCAATAATTAGGTAGGCAACTGAAAGATTTCAGAAAATGCATAAACCTGTTGTAACAAATATAGACCTAAATAACTATTATGTCATTTGTTTTCTCAGTAAGGAGTTTCCTTCACGAATCTTAATTTATAAAAGAGTTGGCACAGGTTCAAACTGTACTACTACTTCTCATAAAGTTTGGATAGAGGGTCTATAGTTGAAAATGAAGATTATATTGCAATTTTCACAATTCAGTATCGACAATTGAAACATTCAAATATTTGTCAAACAATAAATCAAAATGAGGAAGATAAATATTGTATCTTCCTCATTATATAATATGAAATGTATATATCTTCTTCCTTATATGATGTACTGTATATTATATATGTCATATTAAATTTAATATAAATTAATATAAATACAAGATATTTGTTGTTGAGTAACAACAAAGCTAGTGGAGGTGACAGTATCACAGCTGAACTACTTAAAAGACGATGCAGTAAAAGTGCTACACTCAATTTACCAGAAAATTTGGAAAACTCAATAGTGGCTATAGGACTGGAAAAGGCCAGTTTACATTCCAATTCCAAAGAAAAGCAATGCCAAAGAATGTTCTAACTGTAGCACCACTGCACTTATTTCACATACTAGTGAAATTATGTTTAAAAAACCTACAAGCTAGGCTCCAGTAGTATGTGGACTGAGAACTCCTAGAAGTACAGGCAGGATTTTGAAGAGGCAGAGGAACTAGAGATGAAACTGCCAACATACACTGGATCATATGCTTCATTGACCATGCTAAAGCCTTTGGTTGTGTAGATCTCAACCAATTATGGCAAGTTCTTAAAGAGACGGGGTACCAGACCATCTTATTTGCCTCTTGAGAAACCTATATGCAGATTAAGAATAAGAACTGGATACAGAACCACTGACTGCTTCAAATTGGGAAATGAGTCTGGCAGGACTGTATACTGTCACCCTGCCTACTTAACTTATACACAGAGCATATCATGAGAAAGGTGGGGATAGATGAATCAAAAATTGGAATTAAGATTGCCTGGAGAAATATCAACAACCTCAGATATGCAGATGATAACACTCTAATGGCAGAAAGTTTAGAGGAACTAAAGAGCTTCTTTGATGCAGGTGACAGAAGGAGAGTGCAAAAGTTGTGACTGATTTTATTTTCTTGGGCATCAAGATCACTGCAGATGGGGAATACAACCCAGAAATTAAAAGACCTTTGTTCCTGGGGAGGAACGCTAGGACAAATCTAGACAGCTGAGAGACCACCCTATCTCACTGAAAAAAGCATAAGATCACCCTGCCAACAGACATGCATATACTTAAGGCTATGGTTTTCCAAGTTGCAATGTATGGATGTAAATGTTGCACCATAAGAAAGGCTGAGCACCAAAGAATTGAGGCCTTTGAACTATGGGGCTGGAGAAGATTCCTGCAAGTCCTTTGGACTCCAAGACGATGCAACTGAAGAGATCAACTCTGCTCTAATCCTGAAGATGAAACTCAAATTGCTATAACCACCAAAGGAAGGAAGGACTCACTAGAGAAGAGCCTAATGCTAGGAAAGATTGAGGGCAAAAGAAGAATGGGACGAGAGAATGAGGTGGCTGGATGGAGTCACTGAACCAGTAGGCATGAGCTTAAATGGACTCCAGAGGATGCTAGAGAACAGGAAGGCCTAGAGCAGGGATAGGCAAAGTTGGCTCTTCTATGATGTGTGGACTTTAACTCCCATAATTCCTAAGCTAGCATGATTGGCTCAGGAATCCTGTGAGTTGAACTCCACAAGTCATAGAAGAGCCAACTTTGCCTATCCTTGGCCTAGAGGAACATGGAGTCGCAATGGGTCGGACACAATTTCTACAACTAACAACAACAAAATCAAATGAAGTGTTTTATGATACTGGTTGATATGAAAAAACACATTTTTCTTTTTCGAAACAAAAATTGTGCTTCTCAGTGATTTAACCGCACTAAACTTAACAAAGTTGCAAATTTAGAAAAAAAAAGATATATAAGTACCCATGGGACCGCCTGCTGCTGCATGAATCCCAGCGACCGGTCAGGTCCCACAGAGTCGGCCTTCTCCAGGTCCCATCTAGTAGACAATGTCATTTGGAGGGCCCTGGAGGAAGAGTCTTCTCTGTGGGGGCCCCAGCCCTGTGGAATCAGCTTCCCCTAGAGATTTGTACTGTCCTCACCCTCCTCGCCTTGTGTAAGAGTCTTAAGACTCATCTATACTACCAGGCTTGGGGCTATTAGATTTTGCCCCCCTGGCCAATGAATGTGCTGAGAGAAAGTGTATTGAATAAAATAACTGTTTTTTATGGTTTTTGTTTTTTTTTAAAAAAAATTTAAAGTAATTAATTGGATGAAGATGTTTTATATTGTTTTGTTGTATGTTGTGAGCTGCCCTGAGTCCTCGGAGAGGATGGCATAGATGTCCAATAAATAAATAAACAAACTTACAGAAGATTGTGGAGGTCCTTTGCCTGTACTCTGGCCCCTGAAAATAAATAAGACACAAATGTAATTAATAATAATTCAAAATGTAAATTCTTTAAACCAATAGGCTACATTTGGTATATAAATTCATTATCCCTTACAAATCTAATTCAAAGTAGCTCTCATCACTAACAAAACCCCCATATTTTATTACCAAAATAATTAAACAGACTTCCTAATTCAGCTAAGAAAGACATATCCTCCTTTCCATGGAGACAACTTTCAGAAAAATCAGTGCATGTACTATACATGAAAACTGACACAAATTTTACTGGCGCATGCACCCAAAAATTTTCTGTGTATGAAAAGAATGAAGAATGGATTTACTCTGCCTCAAATCCATGATTTGTTACTTTCTCCATTATTTTATCCAAATTCAGAATAACATTTTGCACAATTTATTAAAATTCCCCTACCAATTTAAAATAAGTGGGAGATAACTAGGTGATAATTCAATCAGAATAGCAAAAGGAGCTCCTTTATGCCTTGCTCTCTGTCATAACCAGAATTATCATTTAAAAAAAAACCCAACTCCTGAAAACAGGACAGACAGAAACTATGATCTTGTTCAACTTTATAAAATGGATATATGGCTCAACATTAGTCTTGCTCTTTCTTAAACCAGATATTTATGCTAGAAAAAGGACTTATGATCATTTTTCATATGCAGTGTCAATGGAGAAACCAGATTCGCTTAATAGCTGTGTTAATTTAACAACTACAATGATTCATTTAACAACTATGGCAAGAAAAGTTGTAAAATGGGGCAAGACTCACCTGACACTTTCACTTATCAACATAAATTTTGGGCTCTATTGTGGTCTGTTGAGAACTACTGTATCTATACAGTATTAGGGAAGTTCTTTTAATTAAGCAGACCAAACCAGCCCCAAGATACTGCAACATCTGAAAGAAGGTCTGTTGGCTCCATTATTTTTTTCTGATGTCTTTTAAATATACTGGATTGTACATTTGCCATTCAATCAAATCTCACCCCCTGCTCAAGGTTGGCTCAGCTTTCCCAGGTGGGTAAGTAAAATGAGGACGTAGATTGTTGGGGGCAACAGGCTGACTCTGTAAACCTCTTAGAGAGGGCTTGTTAAAGCACCATACCAAGCCTTTACAAATCAAAATTGCTATTGCTGTAAGTCAACTGTTTCCCAGAAAATTTGGTTTCGGTCTTTTGCCTAACCAAGTCAAAGTCCAGGTCTCCACGACAAGGAGTGGAACCGAGCCCAGGCCGGGATCGATCTTTCTCTTTCGAAAGACGGGAAAGAGCCACATACATCCTTTCCACCACCACCCTCCAAAAAAAAAAAAAAAAACCCACACAAGACTCAGAGATGGGGAAGCGGGAGGGGTGGCGAGCCTTACCGGTATCCGCTTTCCGGTCCTGCTGAGAAGAGCGGCACAGTGGCAAAGCAGCCCAACTCTGCTTATCGGGTTTACACATATTATTCTCCCCCATACACACACCCGCCACCCGGCTGAGTCCTCCCGTCAACCGTTTTGGGGCGGGAAGCTGACACTGCCCTCCTCCCCTTCTTCCCTTTCGCCCTTTTTGCCGCCAGCATGGCTTCCCTTTCCCTCGCTTCCCACAAACAAGCCAGCACATTCGGCCAAACCTTACCTGGTGCCGCTTCCTCCCGGTGGGGTTCCTCCGCCGCTACCCGGGGGAGCCACCATGGTGGCTCTCGGCCCGCCCGCCGCGGCCCCAGGGCTGAGGTTCCCGTTGGGGCTGGCCGCGGGTGGGTTGGCTTTGCGGGAAGCAGCGGCAACGGCCGGAGGCGTCGGCGTCGGGGGCCCCGAGGAAGGCGCAGCAGGTTGAGGGGAGGGCGGCGGCAGTGGTTGTTTCAACATGGCGCTGGCGGCGGCGAAGGGGGGGGGGAAAAGGGCCGGGCGCCCCTGCTCTGTCCTCGCTGCAAGGCCTTCAACGAAAAGTACGGCGAAAAAAATAGAGAGAAAAAAAGGGGAAGGCCGAGTGGAGGAGAGAGGGAAGGGACAGCCGTGACCCTCGCCCCGCGTCTCCCGGGCTTTAGGCGCTGCCGCTTCTTTAAAAAAGCGGCGAGTTCAAAAAAGCCACGACGGGGAGGATTAAGGGCGATTCCGTCAAGGCAGCCGAGGCAACGTCTAAAGAAGCCCGGCTGTTTTTCCAAGAATTTTTTTTTTTAAGCTCCGCGACACAAGGCAAAAACGCCGTGCGCTCTTTGCCGGCCCGGAAGGGGAAACGCTGAGTTGCTGGGCGGGCGGGTAGGCCGGCCGTTCGCGGAAATGGAGGAGGGTTCAACGCTGCCAAGCAGAAGCGGGGGGAGGTGTTGCCCGAGTTAAAGAAAAAAAAGCAGTAGGCCGCGTTTGTAGGGACCCCCACCACCACACACCCGCTTCTCTGTTGGCTTCGTAAGCGGAACCGACGCCGGGAACTGTGGGCCTCAATCCCACCTGCTGCTGGTGCCGACGCAGGGCGGACGACGCGCGGCGTTGGGGCCGCTTCTAAGCTGGTCCCTCCAGTAAAAAACACACACAAAACAAGCCAGCGGCGACTCACGGGAGAAGAGGGGGGGAAAGAGAGAAGACTTCTCTCTTTGAGCGCCCGCAGGCAACGTGAGGGGAATGGCAACCTTCCCGGAGGAAGAAAATGGAAGAGACCCGAGGCCGCAACAAACGCACACAGAAAGAGGGGGGGAAAGAAGAGGGAAGGGGGGCGGTCGTGGTGTTGGCGCGCTCAGGGCCGCGTCGCGTTGCCGTCTTCGAACCTCTTCCTGCCGAGAAGGAAAGCGGACGAATCTGCTGTGCCCCCGCTAGTCAGGCTCGCGCTCGCTTTTGAAGTAAGCAGAGAGGGGGAGGGGAGGGGGAAGGGCGACACGGATTCCCCCCCCGCGCGCAGGAGAAGAAGTCAATCCGGCGTCTGCACAATGAGTCCCTGGGGAGGGCGGGGCCTTAAATCCGCGCCTGCGCTCTTCTCGCGCGGCCTCCCGCAGCGCACGTTCGGTAGGAAGGCGAGGGGGGGGTAGTTCCTTGTTGGCTGGCGACGCGTGCGCGCGCGCTCTACGCGTTAGCCAATCGAAGAAAGAGAACGCCCCCCCCCCTTTCAGTTCCTTGACAGAGCGTTGGGTAAAAATAAAAGAGGGGGGGGGTGGCGTTTTCCTCCGGTAATGGCTAAGACCAGTGTGCACATGCGTAAGAGGAAACAAAGGCTTGCGCCTGTCGTTTTTTCTCTCGGATCGGTCTGAGCATGTGCGAAACGAGGGGAAGGGAAACGTGTCGCCCATGTGGGGAGTGCGTACAAATTGTAGGTTGGCCCGTGAAGGCGCGTGCGCGGGAGGGGGTGGGGCGGACGAGACTTGCCAACTGAGACCAAAATGCCCGGATGTTGGTTACCCGGTTGACCCCGGTTGACCTCATTCTCAGAATGATAGCTTTGGCCTCTGTGACCTCAAGGGCACTGTGTCTTAAGGAGGGATGGCCGAGGCTTGATAAAAATATTAAAAACGTAAAGAAAATATGTACCTCTGTATCAGATATATGCATTGATGTGACTTGAATGCGCATATTACATATATGTATAATAGTGATATGTTAAACCATGTTAATATTTAAGAAATTTTTAATGTTTTAAGCTCAAGTCAACAAACGCAGCAATCTCATATTTTCAAAATAGAACCCTAATAATTAAATAAATGTAGACATGAAAACACACTAGATGCATATTTATTTAAATTGTCTTTGAAATATGTTCCATTATCCTCCTTTCTTAAGGTGCCTTTATACAAAATAATTAAATTGCTGCTTCTGACATTCTGAAAGAGGAATTACAAAATGCAAAATACAGTCATAGGACTATCAATCACAATGTTCTGCCATTGCCAAGTCTATTACGTTGCAATTGTGATACCAAAGACAGCCACTAGCACAGACTGGATTGGAGATCGAAACAGGCAAACTTGGATTTTAGCTTAGCCTCAGTCACTTTCAGCTTGAACTATTTCATAGAACTATTGGGGGAAATTTGGGAGAAGGTACTCTGTACATTGTTATCTTCTGAAGGGAAACTGAGTTCCAAATTAGTTTCCTGCATTCTTTGAGAAAGGCTCTCATTCCCTCTGCTCCTCACGGTTGCTGGGTAATGAACATAAAGTGCATTAATCACACGATACCAAGCTGCTGACATAGGCAATTCCCTACTTATACTTTCCTGGAAAAGAGTAACTGCAGACCATCCAACAGGAGATACAAGAATGGCAGCAAAAATAAAACCTTGTGTTCCTAGAGGCATGAGAGAATTGAGCATTACACTTTATTGAAAGTATAAGATTGGGAAATGGGGTGAGGAATTCACTGAACTTGCAGAAAAGTAACCTGTGAAAAATGAAGGTGAAAAATGAAGGAACAACAAAAGGTACATAGCACCTGTGGCTGGATTTGCAATTTGCAAAGCCAAGACTAAATCATGGTTTCTAGGCCTTTGCAACTTTAAGAGATGTGGAATTCAACTCCCAGGATTGGAGTCCCCGTCTCCTTTGCAGGTTGGTGGAATAATCTTGGTCTACAGGGAGTTTACCATATGTATTTGTGAATTGGAGCCTTTTTTGTAGGATTGAGCCAGAGTTAGTACAGTGATACCTTGTCTTACAAACGTAATTGGTTCTGGGACAAGGTTCTTAAAGTGAAATGTTTGTAAGACGAAACAATGTTTCCCATAGGAATCAATGGAAAAGCAATTAATGTGTGCAAGCCCCAAATTCACCCCTTTTGCCAGCCGAAGCACCCGTTTTTGCACTGCTGGGATTCCCCTGAGGCTCCCCTCCATAGGAAACCCTACCTCCAGATTTCTGTGTTTTTGCGATGCTGCAGGGGCATTCCCGCAGGGGAATCCCAGCATCACAAAAGCAAGCGCTTCACTGGCAACGGAAGTCTGGAGATGGGGTTTCCCAGCGAAGGGAGCATCACTGAAATCGCAGCATCGCAAAAACACCCAAGTCCTCGAAACCCCATCTCCGAACCTCCGTGTTTTTGCAATGTGCAATTTCACTCAGGCTCCCCTCGCTGGGAAACCCCACCTCCGGACTTCCATTGCCAGCAAAGCACCCATTTTTGCACTGCTGGGATTCCCCTGCAGCATCACAAAAACACGGAAGTCCAGAGGTGGGGTTTCCCATGGAGGGGAGCCTCAGGGGAATCCCAGCAGTGCCAAAAAGGGTGCTTCGCTGGCAACGGAAGTCCTTAGGCGGGGCATCCCAGAGGCAGCAGTAGGTTTGTAAGGTGAAAATAGTTTGTAAGAAGAGGCAAAAAAATCTTAAACCCCAGGTTTGTATCTCAAAAAGTTTGTATGACGAGGCGTTTGTAAGATGAGGTATCACTGTATTTATACAGAAAACAATAAGAGACCTGGGGAAGAGTCACATTTATTATCTTTTACTGGAAGATATTTTCTTTCCTTACTTGTCTTTTATTCTGGATCTTCTGTTAGAGTGGAGTTGGGGATTTAATACTTGATCAAAAAAAACCAGGTTTCTAGGTATTATTGTTTGCTTTCTGTATTAGCCTCCCAGTGTTCTGGGATAGATTATTTCATTTGATACATTTTGGATGACTAAGTGCTTCCTGTTCCTGCTAAGTTCTTCATATGTGTCAAGTATTTGTGAAACACCACCATTAAGGAGATAAAATACCGGATTACACATTGACCAGATTCATACTGCATTAGAAGTGAAAATGTGACTCCTTTGTTTGGTTTATATAAGAACATAAGAAGTGCCATGCTGAATCAGGCCAAAGCACATCGAGTCCAGCATTCTGTGCCACATAGTGGCCCACCAATTGTCCATGGGGATCTTGAGCAGAAAGAGAAGGCAAGACCCTCCCTTTCTCCTGACCCCCAACAAATGGTACCCAAGGGAATCCTGCCTGCCTCAACCAACATAGAGATGGCACATGGACATCCGTTTCAATAACCACTGATACACTTGGCATCCATGAATCTGTCTAATTCTGCCTTGACGTTATCAAGGCTGACAGCTGTCACAACCTCTTCTGGAAGTGAATTCCATAAACCAACAACCCTCTGGGTGAAGAAATATTTCCCTTGATTTGTCCTGACTTTCTTACCTATGAGCTTTAGGGAGTGCCCCCTTGTCCTAGTATTGTGTGATAGTATTGTGTGATCATGATTTTATACACTTCGATCAAGTCACCCCTTAAACGCCGTCTTTCAAGGCTGAAGAGACCAAGGTGTTGCAACCTGGTTTCATAAGGGAGATGCTCCATTCCCTTGATCATTCTTGTTGCTCTTTTTTGCACATTTTCCAGTTCCATTATATCCTTCTTGAGGTGCGGTGACCAGAACTGTACACAGTACTCCAAGGGTAGTCTCACCATCAATTTGTACAGAGGCAATACAACACTTACCGACTCATTTTCGATTCCATTCCTAATCATGGCAAACATTGAATTTGGTTTTTTTACTGCTGCTGCGCACTGGGTTGACATCTTAATTGAACTGTCCACCAAAACTCAAGATCCCTTTCTTGGGTTGTCTCAGAAAGTTTGGTCCCCATCAGTTGGTAGGTATAGTTGGGGTTCTTTGTCCCGATATGCATAACTTTGCACTTCTTTAGGTTAAAGTGCATTTGCCACTTTGTTGCCCACTCACTCAATTTCGAGAGATCCTTCTGGAGCTCCGGACAATCAGTTTCACTTTTCACTACCCTGAACAATTTAGTGCTGTCAGCAAACTTTGCTACCTCACTATTTACTTCTACACCCAGATCATTAATGAAGCAGGTTTAAAAGCAGATTACTTCACTTGTTTAGAGAGTCTGTTTTAACATAGTGGTTAAAATGTAGAAAGCTAGCTGGATGAATTTGGGTCAGTCACTCTCCCAGATCATTTTAGAGAATTTTTGTTGTGGGGAAAATAGGAGAAGAGAATATATATGCATCCTAGAGTTGCACAAAATACAGTGGTATTACCTCTACTTAACAACGTCTTTACTTAAGAACTTTTCTAGATAAGAACCGGGTGTTCAAGATTTTTTTGCCTCTTCTTAACAACCATTTTCTACTTAAGAACCCGAGCCCAGGAAATTTGAGAGTGGCACGAAGGCCCGGCCAGTTTCCTGCCATTCCCCCTTTAATCCCAGCCATCTCGGGCTTTTCTGGGCTACCAAAGGAGCCTTTTGGTGGCGCTTAAGAAGTCTTTGACAGTCCAGAGTGAACGAAGCATTTTTCTTTCTCTAGGCGTTAGGAGAAGGAATAAACCTCTGTCAGCACCCATAGAAAAGAAAAGCTCCCTTCCCTCTGGGCAGTGACTGTCCTCCTCCTCTTCATCGTCCTCCGACTCCCACCCAAATTCCGAGCTTTTATTTCTTTCCTAATGGGTTTGCACGCATTATTTGCTTTTACATTGATTACTATGGGAAAAATTGTTTCTATTTACAAACTTTTCTACTTAAGAACCTGGTCACGGAACAAATTAAGTTCTTAAGTAGAGGTACCACTGTAAATGCAGGCATAACAGAGGTTGGTTCCTTTCGGTTCGCCTGGACTGGTAGCAACCCGCTAGTGATGTCACAATGATGTCATCGATCTGGATAGATCTGTGACTGGTCTGTGGGCACCGCCATCTTTTTAAAATTATTTTTGATTTTCCTCCCTTGTTTGTTTGTTTGTTTATTCTACTGCACATGTGCAGAAGGCAAGTTTTCGCCACTGCTCATGCGTCACCATTTTTTAAAAAAATCAGGGGGGGGGGAATTGTACTGAAAATGCGTGTGAGTACAAAGCAAGCGCATGTCCATGAGGTGCGGCCACGAGGCATGGGAGGAAGCAATGTGGCAGCAAGATAAGTTGAAACTCACCCCTGCATAAACATAATAAATAAAATCAGGTAAACCTTGACTTACAACAGTGCACTTGGTAACCATTCAAAGTTGCAACAGCACTGAAAAAAGTGATTTATGATCATTTTTCACACATGATCATTGCAGTATCCACATAGACATATGGTCAAAAATTGAATGCTTAGCAACTGATTCATATTTATGATGGCTATTTATTTATTTATTTATTTATTTATTATTATTTAGATTTGTATGCCGCCCCTCTCCGCAGACTCGGGGCGGCTCACAGCAAGATACAGCAATGCATAACAAATCCAAATATACTTTAAAATATTTAAAAAGAACCCCATTTTACTAATAAACACACACACAAACATACCATGCATAAATTGTACATGCCCGGGGAAGGTGTTTCAGTTCCCCCATGCCTGACGACAAAGGTGGGTTTTAAGGAGTTTACGGAAGGCAGGGAGAGTAGGGGCAGTTCTAATCTCTGGGGGGAGTTGGTTCCAGAGAGTTGGGGCCGCCACAGAAAAGGCTCTTCCCCTGGGGCCCACCAACCGACATTGTTTAGTTGACGGGACCCGGAGAAGGCCCACTCTGTGGGACCTAATCGGTCGCTGGGATTGCAGTGACTTTTTGCAACCTGACAGGCAAATTCAATTGAGAAGCCAGATTCACTTAATAATCATGCTGCAATACTCACTTAACAATGGCAGTGATTCACTTAACAACTGTGGCACTAAAGATAATAAAATGTGGCAAAACTTAACAAATGTTTCATTTAGCAACAACAATTTTGGACTCAATTGTGGCAATGAGTTGATTACCTGTGTATAAATATTACTACATTATATGAACATATTCAAATTATTATTTGGTCAATAGCCCATGATAATATAAACCATGACTTCATGCATTCAACTAATCTGAATTTCGGCAGAATTTATTTCTGAATTTATACAGCTTATTAGCTTTGAAAAGCTGCAATTGATTGATGGTTAGCATGCTCAGTTATAGAATAGGACTGTTCCTGATGTGAAGTACTTTCATTTTAACACTTTTTTTTCTTCCTGTGAGAGGGACATGGATTAAATAGATATGGGATATATATACTGCTCAAAAAATAAATAAAGAGAACACTCAAATAACACATCCTAGATCTGAATGAATGAAATATTCTCATTGAATACTGTACTTTGTTCTGTACAAAGTTGAATGTGCACAACAGCGTGTGAAAATGATTGTCAATCAGTGTTGCTTCCTAAGTGGACAGTTTGATTTCACAGAACTTTGGTTTACTTGGAGTTATATTGGGTTGTTTAAGTGTTCCCTTTATTTTTTTGAGCAGTGTAAATATCCTTCCCTGTTTCTGTCCAAAATTTACATCCAATTTTGTCATTTTGGTAGGATGTATCTTTGACAAGTTTGCCGCAAGAAACTGAATCAGGCAGGCATTAACAGGCAGGCATTAGAGTTCTCTTTGTATAAGGACATCAAATTATATTACTGCATTTCCAAGACAATGTCTCTCAAAATAAAGATCTGTCAAATTTTTATTCTTCCACAATTCTTTTTCAAACCACGATAAGCTTTTCAAAACCTTTGACCCCTCTCCCAAAACTTTCATGGATTATCATTCTGGGAGACTAGTGCTGCCTCCTTCCAACATATTCATTTGGGTAAAAGTCAATTAAATTAAGATTTCTTCTCAAGGGTAAATAATTTTGCTTTCTATTAGGGACGTTTGTTAATGGTTGCTAATACAGTAGTCCTCAAGTTAACCAACTAGTAAGAAATACACTGCTGAAAAAAATAAATAAAAGGAACACTTAAACAACACAATGTAACTCCAAATAAATCAAACTTCTGTCAAATCAAACTGTACACTTAGAAAGCAACACTGATTGACAAACAATTTCACATGCTGTTATGCACATTCAATTTTGTACAGGACAAATTATTCAATGAGAATATTTCATTCATTCAGATCTAGGATGTGTTATTTGAGTGTTCCCTTTATTTTTTTGAGCAGTGTATATGTGAATTCACTCAAAAAAAATTTAATCTATAAAGCCTAAAATCTGCTAGTGGTTCCCTATTACCAAGTCATTAAAAGGGTAGCAACCACAGACTTTTCTATTACATCCCTTATATTATAAAATGGTCTCCCACTTGAATAAGATCTGTGCTCATTCTAACAACATTTTGGCAACCAGTACATTCCATAGAAAATTTGAGAAAGATTGGTGAGGAGGGGCCATCTCAGCTTTTATACTGGTATAATATAGAGTCTTCGGAGAGGAGCGACATACAAATCTAATAAATTATTATTATTATTATTATTATTATTATTATTATTATTATTATTATTATGTTTTTGTTCATGTTTTCTTCTTTGTTACAGTATATAAATTATTTGGTATCCTTGCAGATTGCAAAAAAAAATATTATTTCAATAATAAGCTCCACATCTGTTTTTTACAATAAGTTTGCTAAGGTACAGTGATCCCCCGATCATTGCGAGGGTTCCGTTCCAGGACCCCTCGCAATGATCGGTTTTGCGCGAAGTAGTGCTGCGGAAGTAAAAACACCATCTGCACATGCGCAGATGGTGTTTTTACTTCCGCCGCCGCCCACGCCGTTCGCTCGCGCCGCTTCCCAGCTGAGTCCTGAAGCCAATTCGCTTCAAGACTCAGCTGGGAAGCCGCGCGGCTGTTTTAAAACGTCGCCGCCGGCATGGGGGAGCCCCCCATGCCGGCGGTGACGTTTTAAAACAGCCGCGCGGCTTCCCGAGTCCTGAAACCAATTCGCTTCAGGACTCAGCTGGAAAGCCGCCCAGCAGCTGATCTGCCCGGCGCCATCTACGCATGCGTGGCCATAAAAAAAAGGGCGCGCATGCGTAGATGGTGTTTTTACTTCCGGGTTGAAAAATCGCGATTTAGCCCGTTCGCAATGATCGGGATCGCGATACCCGGGGGATCACTGTATATCCATAATATACCGGTAGTTTGCTCGGTTTTATCTTAGCAGCTAAACTAAATCCAGCCTTTGTGACTCAAATCAACAAATTGCTGTTAAAACAAATCATGGATTAACATGATTAGCATAAGGAAAACTTCTCTGTGTCATTTTTGCCCTATCGTTGCCATATTAGATTTTTACAGTTGGTCACAAAGCATTGTCCAAAATACTGTAGATAAAATATAATGACATTACTTTGATTAACAAGAACGTATGAATGCAGATGTAGCCATCTCAGTATATTAATCCCTCACATACACAAATTTGATTATCTATGGGGAATTTTCTGTAAATCAATTTGTCGTGCATATTCTTAAAACGAGTTGTAGAATCGATATTGGAAGAAAAAGAGTTGAATAACTTGCTTGAAGAAATAAATATTAGTGTTAGTTGATGGTTCAGAATCCACTATTGGTATAATTACAAATGAGCTGTAAAAATATATATTTAAAAAAATAGAATGGCAATAGTTCGGTCTTTTATGCAAGACACGATCCAAACCTAAGCAAGAGAGAACAGGTCTCAGCATTTCAGAGGAAGAACAGAACTAGAAGAAAATGACAAGGAGTGTGGATATAATAAAGCTAAGGAGCTAAAATATACCACAATGTTGTTGTCACTACAATGAAGGGGTCCAGCTAGGAAGTTTATGTCCATCAAAGATAGGATTGAAAGTGTTCAGAAATACTACAATTTACATGACATAAATTTGGCAGAAGGGATGGCTTTAGCAGAGTTTGAAGTAGCATCCAAATTTCTTGCCAAATTTTAAAAAGTGAATTAATAACAGTGGGGGGGGGGAATTATTGACCCCCTTGGAGAGGGTCCGCAACTTGGGCGTCCTCCTCGATCCACAGCTCACATTAGAGAACCATCTTTCAGCTGTGGCGAGGGGGACTTTTGCCCAGGTTCGCCTGGTGCACCAGTTGCTGCCCTATCTGGACCAGGACTCACTGCTCACAGTCACTCATGCCCTCATCACCTTGAGGTTCGACTACTGTAATGCTCTCTAAATGGGGCTACCTTTGAAAAGTGTTTGGAAACTTCAGACTGTGCAGAATGCAGTTGCGAGAGCAATCATGGGCTTTCCAAGATATGCCCATATCATACCAACACTCCGCAGTCTGCATTGGTTGCCAATCAATTTCCGGGCACAATTCAAAGTGTTGGTTATGACCTATAAAGCCCTTCATGGCATCGGACCAGAATACCTCCGGGACCGCCTTCTACCGCACGAATCCCAGCGACCGGTTAGGTCCCACAGAGTTGGCCTTCTCCGGGTCCCGTCGACTAAACAATGTCGTTTGGCGGGACCCAGGAGAAGAGCCTTCTCTGTGGCGGCCCCCACCCTCCTTGCCTTTCGTAAAGTTCTTAAGACCCATCTCTGCCGTCAGGCATGTGGGAACTGACACATCTCCCCCGGGCCTATACAGTTTATACATGGAATGTTTGAGTGTGTGTTTGCTTTTAATAATGGGGTTTTTAGTGTTTTTTAAATTATTAGATTTGTTTTTACATTGTTCTTGTTATTGTTGTGAGCTGCCCCCAGTCTACGGAGAGGGGCAGCATACAAATCTAATAAATAAATAAATAAATGAATGAATTAATGAATGAATGAATGAATGAATAAATAAATAATGGGCCTGGTCTTTCAAAGTAGTCCGTTCTTTCTGGAAGCACATGACAGAAACTGCAAGGAGGAGGAAAGAGGGTTCACAGCTGCTAAGACAGCTGTGAGGTAAGGCTATATGAGTTTTCATGGTGCAGCCAATGCAGTCTTAGCTTCAGGTACTTTTAAGAGTAGGAATAAATACTTTTATTCTTTTCCTGGAAGGCACATAGGCAAGCATGCATAACTGTTAGCACTGTTTGGCCAAGGAAGTGAAGTGTGTTTAATTTTTAAGCACAGCTTTCGAGGTGCCCAATAATTATCATACTGTAACCCCCCCCCCCCCCCAAAAAAAAAAATATCACCTCACTTCTTCAGGCTACATTACTGTGAAAGCTTTAAAAAAGCTATTACATTATATGCATTGCAGATTAATATAGTTGCTTAATTGATCCCAAAGCTGGCTTTTAACGTTTCGTGGAAAGGGTACACCATTGCTCAAATTGATTCTTCTAGGATCTTTGGAGGAAACAACACAAGCTTAATGCTCTGAAGAGGAAATACTGATGCAACATAGTTAGTGAGTTGATTGCTTTTCATGTCGGTTTGTTTTCTTGAGGGTAGATATATGATGAATCCGAAGACATATAAAAAATGTCACCACCTCTTGTATTTCCATTCTTAGGATCTAAGAACTGATTGCATCATCAATCAGTGAATGTGATAATTAAGAAAAGCAAGATGAAGAACTCTAACTGAAATTGTTTTTATAAAATTTAGATATGCTACTATGGCCTGCAGCTATTTTGGTTGATGAGGCATTAGAGATTGGTTCTTTTATGGAATGTGCTATGAACTTTAGAAATCCAATGAATGATGTTTTGATGCTGTATAAACATCTGCAGAAAACCTCAAGGAAGAAAAATAAGCAACTGTCCAAATAAAACTGAAACACCAACAGCACAGCCTGTGTTAACAGCAGTAGTATCAGGAGAACAGAAAGACACTTCTATTGTGAAAGAGGAGGAAACTATTTTTCCATTAAGTTAGGCTATTACCTTCTCTATCTTCAGTACAGTGTTCCCTCGATTTTCGCGGGTTCAAACTTCGCGAAAAGGCTGTACCAGGGTTTTTGAAAACTATTAATTAAAAAATACTTCATGGGTTTTTTCCCTATACCACGGTTTTTCCCGCCCGATGATGTCATATGTCACTGCCAAACTTTTGTTTTCCTTTAATAAATATATTTTTAAATAAACTTTAATAAATAAACAGGGTGAGTAATAGTCTAAATGGTTGCTAAGGGAATGGGAAATTGCGATTTAGGCGCTTAAAATGCTAAGGGAAGGCTTGTGATACTGTTCATAGCCAAAAATATTGTATTTACTTCCGCATCTCTACTTCGCGGAAATTGACTTTCGCGGGCGGTCTCGGAACACATCCCCCGCAAAAATCGAGGGAACACTGTATTGTTGTTGACATCTTCAGGAGTTTCAGAAACATTAAAATAATAAACAGGGGCCTTGAAACAGCCCCATTAATAGTGATAGTTTAGCATGTCTAGTGATTGCATTGTGACAAGAGGAACAGAATACTGGGGCAAAAATCACATGTATTCTTCACAATAATTATTTTATTTATATTTTAACTTTGTATATCTATCAATGTTAATATGTGTACAGGGATACACATATGGAGCTCTATGAACACACTTTAAAATTTAGAATGTATTTATCCCACATTAATTTATTGTTTTATGTTTTTATTGATTTTAATACTTTTAGTTACAGCTATTGTGGAGGTTTGTGTTATGTTTGGCTAAAGCAAAGTTAACTAGCCCCTAATTGGCTCTGACGCGACTAGCTCTAAAAAGCCGCCAAAAAATAAACGGCTGTCTGAAATGTTCCCGTGCTAAGAAAAGGTATAAATAGGGCAACGGAGTAGCTGTTGCCCTTTTTGGGATTTGGTATTACAGAGGGTTGTTGGATGTTCTAATTCTGCTCCGAATAAATAGTTTTTCATCGAAGCAGTCTCCAGTGCAGTTTGTTATTATAGTCATTTCCTATATGTTTAGTAAACCCCTGAAAGTAGTATTAGACCATATAGGATATAGATGTAATATAAATTTTAAAATTGATGTGCATAATTCAGTGTGTGTTAGATATGGCATTCCTTCAGGTTGGGTGGGTTCCACTTACCTTCATCACTGGTTTGCATCGTGATATTTTGCACACACAGGCATGCTCTGTTTGCACATGTGCGCATGTTTCCTCGTGCAATTTGGCTTCCATGCATGCTCAGTAGCTAGAATCCACTCGAAGCACAGCTGAGGAGCTATTTAGCTGTGCTTCGGGCAAAGAAATAAAGGTCAGTTTAAACCTGGGGGCAGGCGGAAGAGCCCTTTTTCACACAGTAGCACAGGAAACAACATCAAAACATACAAAAAAAGTTGTCAAAAATTCAGAAAAAAAGTTGGTGGCGCCCGTGGACCGGCACTGACCAAATCATGACACCACCATGGCATCACCAGCAGGTCGCTAGCGGTTCAAGCGGTCTAGTCTGAACGGGGAGGAACCCTGCTCCAGATATGTTAGACAATAATCCCCTTCATACCCGTGTATTGGCACAGCTATTGGCTATGTAAACTTAATCTGGTGAGAGTTCTAATGCAAGAAAACTGTTTACCCAAAGTTGTCATTACATCCTAGAAGCTGTGCTTCTAAGATCCTGGATATGCCTATGGAACGCTGTTAGAAACAGGACATTTCATTTCCTAGCCTTTTTAAAATATAATTTAACACTGACCTGTGTGTGATTTTACTCTTTAAGGAAAATTAATCTTAATCCTGAAATTTAACCTTTTTTTGTGGGTATAATTTTTTTATTTTTCTCCACCCAGAAATAAAAACAATACATAATTACAAACACTACAACAATGTTTATAATTTAATCTTGATTTACGGTTATCTTTCCCTATTATGTTTCCTTAAAAAGATTTTTGTGTAATTCTGTAAAAACTGTGATTTTTTTAAGGTATGCCACTATTTCCCTTATGTTCTTCAGAGTTCCTGGTTTGGCTTTATTTTGACCATCCACTATGTGAATGTGCGATTTAAACTCCCAGTTTAGACTGATACTTTCTCAGTACGTTTTTTTTTCCTGGACAAATACATTAGCTAAATCGAATTACCATGACAATCAATTACTAAGCAAGTTGTCCAGCATGTGTTGAATTTCATTACGATATTTTACATAGGCTTTACTGATATTAGATTTATTATCTAGACCAGCGGTGGGTTGCTCCTGGTTTGAGCCGGTTCTCAGAACTGGTAGCAATGCAGTAGGAGGCTCCGCCTACCCACCTGGAGCATAAGCACATGTGCAAACTAGTAGCAAACAAATTCAGATCCCATTACTGATCTAGACCTCTTGGAACTGGTATGATATGATCCTGACCTTTTTAGAAAACACTGTCTATTTTATCTAATATTCAAACAAGAAATACTGTAGCGTATCCCATCAAAAATGATGTTTCAGTTTCCTCAGCAGATAAACGGAATAATTTTCAAAAAGATGAGTTTTTAAAATTCATATGGATATTTTTGCAAATCTCTACATAAAAACATACCTGATATGTCACTTCAGAATTTCAGGCATATCCATTTTAACACTACTCCCTACTCATCGTGTTAAGTTTGTATCATCTTGGCCTAGCATGATTTTAGTGTTGTTATCTGAAATTATGAGTTATCCATGCCATTTGAATTAATATACTGTACACAGATATTGGCTGAACCCACTAAACCACATTTGTTTTACCTTTCCAACCCCTGCTAAGGAAATATTGAGAAGATTCAGGAATCAACATGGAATACCACGATGAGCAACAACAAGGCTGATTCAGGACAGCAGTTTCTCCAGTATCTGCTCGCTCAATGAAAACAGAATGTTTGGTATAGTTTCTTTGCTTTTATCCTTTCTTTCCTTCTTTTAGCCAATTATAGAAGTTCTCCCCTATTTTATAATAGCCCGAATCCTCCTTCCCTTCTAGTTTTCTTGACAGCACATCCATCTTTGCACAATCTATCACCTTTTAAATTATTATTTTTTATTTTGTCCAATACACAATGAGGGTTTTAGTAGGTGTGTGTATATATATATATATACTGTATATATATATATATATATATATATATATATATATATATATATATATATATATATATATTTAGATAGATAGATAGATAGATATAGATAGATAGATATAGATATATATACATAGTAAAATACATGATGAAGGTTATAGAGGAGATACTCATAGTAAAATATATCTATGAAAGAATAGAAAAGAAGATATAGTAATAGAACATATCAATGAAAGAATAGAAGAAGAGATATAGGAATAGAAGAAAGAAATAGGAGATATAGGAGAGCAATAGGACAGGGGACGGAAGGCACTCTAGTGCACTTGTTCTCGCCCCTTACTGACCTTTTAGGAATCTGGATAGGTCAACCGTGGATAATCTAAGGGTAAAGTGTTGGGGATTTGGGGATGACACTACGGAGTCCGGTAATGAGTTCCACCTTTCGACAACTCGGTTACTGAAGTCATATTTTTTACAGTCAAGTTTGGAGTGGTTTATATTAAGTTTAAATCTGTTGTATGCTCTTGTGTTGTTGTGGTTGAAGCTGAAGTAGCCGCTGACAGGCAGGACGTTGCAGCATATGATCTTGTGGGCAATACTTAGATCTTGTTTAAGACGTCTTAGTTCTAGGCTTTCTAGGCCCAGGATTGAAAGTCTAGTCTTGTGGGGTATTCTGTTTCGAGTGGAGGAGTGAAGGGCTGTCTGGTGAAGTATCTTTGGACATTTTCAAGGATGTTGATGTCTGAGATGCGATATGGGTTCCAAACGGATGAGCTGCATTTGAGCATGGGTCTGGCAAACGTTTTGTAAGCTCTGGTAAGTAGTGTGAGATTGCCAGAGCAGAAGCTACGTAGGATTAGGTTTACAACTCTTGAAGCCTTCTTGGCTATGTTGTTGCAGTGGGCTTTGGCACTTAAATCTTTTGGTCTTTAACCGAGTGGGGATTATCTGTGATAATTTGATTATTCAGTTTGTATTTGAGATGCCATAGGATTTGAGTTTTAGGAGTAATTTGTCGTGGACCACTGAATCAAAGGCTTTGCAGAAGTCGATATAAATTGCATCTATAGATTTCCCTAGATCTAGATGAATTGATCTAGATTACCATCCTTTCTTCTGATATACAGTATTTTCACTTTTCCAATGTTGCCGCTGTTAAGATATGGATAATCAAATACTGGATTTCTTTTTTATACTTCTTATTAAAAATACCCAATGAAAATAATTCTGGTTTTTCTCAACTTCTTCTTTTGTGATTTCTTTTAGCCATTCTCCTATCATCTTTTGGCCTCTAGGCAGGTCCGCCATTGGTGGTGAAATGTTCCATTTACCTTTTTACAATGAGATGTTTAAAAATGTTTATATCTCTGACTGAAATTCTGAACGAGAAAGGGATGTAACTATCCCAAATTTATGTTTTATTTGTATGTTTTATTTAAGTCTAGTTTTTTTCCTCTTCTCTCTTTCTTATTTGTTTTTGTCTTTCCTTTTTCTGTTCAGTATTTTTAAAATTTTTCTTAGCATTTATAATGTAATACAAATTTATTAAACGTTTAATGTGGTTGTTGCTTTTTAATGCTCTGTGTTTGTTTTTTTAAATTCAATAAAATAAATTAAAAAAAAGAAAACAGGATGTTTGGGGTAGAGGAGTAGAATAATGAACCAGATTTTAGGAAGAGGGGGAAGAAGGTGGCAAGGATGAAGTGCATGATGTACATCCTATTGAAATGCTCCCTGGTTGAGTAGCTGGCAAATCAGCAGGGTCATATTTTGGGGTCATTGGCTTCAGAGGTGGAATGGAAAATGTGAGCACATGCATGATGCATCAAAAACCCAACAATTGTGTAGGACGGGATAGCTTTGCTCACACGTACACTTTCCACGCATGCTGTGCGGTGGCAAAAAACAAGCAATTTGCTCGTGCACACCATCCACACCTGTGTGGCATCAAAAAACACAGCAATTTAGGGCAGGATTGCGCCCGGGCAGATTGCAACTACTGTACTGGTTTGCCTGGATTAGTCCGTACCATTTTATAATCTTTCTTGCCATATTTGTTAATTGAATCGCTGCAGTTGTCAAATTAGTAACACAGTGGTTAATTGGCCTTCCCGTTGACTTTTCTTGATAGAAGGTCCCAAAAGTGGATTATCTGACCCTGGGGCACTGCAACCATGATAAATATGCGTCATTTGCTATCTGCATTTTGATAACTTGACCGTGGAGATGCCACAAGAGTCATAAATGTGAAAAGCTTTATTAGTCATTTTTTTCAGTGTCACTGTAAACTTTGAAAGGTCACTAAACAAACAAAACCAAGGATTATCTGTATATAGAACGCCACGGGAAAGTACACACAGCATTTTCAAATAGCACAAACATTTTAGACTATCTAAAAAGCCATACTTTCTAAAGATTTCCTAGGCATTCTATAAACAATGCCAGTTTTTCATACCTTGCCAGCATTTCTCTCTGTGTCTCTCATACACCCACCTACTTTTACAAAATTTCTTTTGGCAGTAATAGCAATGGCAGGTGCTGATATTCAGCTGCAGTGGCAGCTGTTCTGCCTCAGGTGTCTATGTAAGATTGTATCCAATAGTGAAACTATGATTGGCAGATGTGGAGTCAGAGCATAGACCTTGGCTCATATTACTATCATATTCCCTCCTGTATACTACGCACTAGTAAAAGAGGTTCTCCTTCAATTTCCCTGCTCTTGGTGTAGATCACAAGAGTAAAATGGGTGATTACTCTCTCCCTACAAAAGTTTTTGGCAGAAGGCAGGTTTCTAATACTTTCCCATAGCCATTGAGTTGTTTTACACATTCACATTATTGCTATACCCTTTCTTTACAATTTCTCCCTTGCACAATTGGCCCTGGCTTCCTCCTCCTCCCATGACTGATCAGTTCTGAATGATTGCTGAATACTTAGGTTATCAGAATATGCAGTTAGCCCTCGGCTTATGACCATAATTGAGCCCAAAATTGATGTTGCTAAGTGAAACATGTTCAACATTTTGCCCCATATTATGACCTTTTTTGCCACAGTTGTTTAGTTAATTGCTGCAGTTGTTAAGTTAATAACACGGTTGTCTGGCTTTCCCATTGACTTTGCTTGTCAGAAGGTCACAAAATGTGAGCACATGACTCTGGGACACTGCATACATAATAAATATCATTCAGGTGTCAAACATCTGAAATTTGACCACTGAAGTGGTCGTAGGTGTGAAAAACAATGTCACTTTTCCCCCAGTGCCATTGTAAATTTGTACATCAATTAAATGAACTGTTGTAATCAAGGACCCTATGTACCTATCATGATCAAGGAATTGCTAATAAATGGGCTGTCAAATTGAGGCATGAATCATAAATATGTGGGAAGAAAAAAAAAGATGGCGGGGTTTGGAATTAGCTGGCAAACACATTTTTGGTGTGGAAATTTATTTTATTTTTTATTATTTTTATTTTATTTGTCAAACATGAATAGCATAGTAATAGTTTGTCTAAACATAAGTAAAAACTAACAATAAAGGAGGACTATAGGACAGGGATGGTAGGCACAGTGGTGTGCTTATGCATACCCCTTATAGACCTTTTAGAAACGGGGAGAGATTGCCTGTAGACAATCTAAGGTTAAAGTTTTTGGGGTTTGGGGAAGAAACCACAGAGTCAAGTAGTGCATTTGAGGCAATGATCTCTCTATTGCTGAAGTCATATTTTCTGCAGTCAAGTTTGGAGCGGTTTACATTTAGTGTGAATCTATTTTGTGCTCGTGTATTGCTGCCGCTGGAGGTGAAGTAGTCATTAATAGGAAATACATTTTGGTATATGATTTTATGAACCACATTTAGAACGTATTGGAGGTGATATAGTTGTAAATTGTCTAATCTCAGCCTTTCAAGTCTAGTGGAATAAGGTATTTTGTTGCAAGGGAGGACTGAAGGACTCCTCTTGTGAAATATTTCTGGACTCTCTTGATTATATAAATATCTGACATGCAATGCGGGTTCTAGACCGGCAAGCTGTATTCCAGAATTAGTCTAACAAATGTTTTCTAAGTTCTGGTTGGCAGGGTAATATTACCAGAGAAGAAGCTATGTAAGCTTAGATTAGCAACTCTTAGTGCCTTTTTGGCAATGCTGTTACAGTGGGCTCTAGCACTTAGGTCATTGAATATGAGTACTCCATAAGGTCTTTGACAGGGTGAGGGTCCTCTACAAGTTTGTTTGCTCCAAGTTTGTATTTGATGTTTTGATTCTTTTTGCCAATGTGTAAGACAGAGCATTTGTTGGTTGAGATTTGAAATTGCCAGTTATTTGACCATTCTGAAGGGTAGCAGCCTTGTCGGTGGTATTCAATAGTTTAATATTATCAGCGAAGAGAACACAGTTGTTTATAATATGAGCACAAAGATTGTTTATGTACAGTCTGAAGAGTGTTGGTTGTAGAACACTGCCTTGAGGGACAGGCGCAGGATTTGATATAGCACTTCCAATTTGGACCACTTGTCTAGATAGGAACGCGGTTATCCAATCCACAATGAAAGTGGACAGAAGGCTTTCCTTAGAGAGAGCACTCTGGATGTGCTCAAAAATTGCATACAAGCACTTCCAGCCTTGGCATAAGAGCAACGTTGCCGTGGACAGTACTTCCTATTTACCATTCGGGGAATTGCAAAAGGCGGGGAGTTCCGCATGTACCGTTGCCCCGAGCAACCGGAACAAGACGCTCACCGCCAAAGAACATCCCTACTCCATGAGCATTCGTCAAATCTACGTCACGGACCGCCATGGCAACGACTTGGACGCAGCGTCCAACGAGGGAAGGACAGCTTACGTTAACAAGATTCTCCGAATTTCCCTTGGCCCTTCTATCCTGGTCCATTGACTCTCCATGGTAAAAGCTCGTAGCTTTCCATCACTTCGGCCTTTGACCCTTCTAGCCGGGTCCATTTTTACTCTCTATGGTAAAGCCCGCGGCTTCCACCGCTTCGGCCTTTTCTTCCTCCCGAGCGGATGACGAAGACGGAAATGAAAACAGGAAAACAATTGACACCGACGACGAAAAAAAAACAAAAACAAAACAAAAACATACAAACAAACCCGGAAGCGGAAATGGTGCACGAAAGCCAGGGAGAGTGAGAGAGAGAGGGGGGGGGGACAGACAATCCCTTTTATCTTGGAAGGAACCCAAGGCCGGGATGGTGAGTGACAGATGCGCCCAGCCGAATCGAGGCCCTTTTTCTTCTTTTCCCGCCCGCGCAGAGACCTTCCTCCCCCCACTACCTCCATTCGGCTCCCCTGCCTGCCCTTGAGAACGGGCTCGCCTTCTGCCCCTCGTCCCTCCCTCGAGTGGGTTGCGGGGCTCCTGGATCCGGAGGTTGGGCAGGGAGGGTGTCTTTTATTTCGCAGCCGAGCTCAAGGCAGGACCGTGAGGCTCGTCAATCAAGCGGCTCCCTTGCTTCCCCTCACCACCACCAACGGCGATCCGAAGGCCGCGCGGGCAAAGTCCTGAAGAGCGCAGCAGCAGGTTTCCAAAGTGGGGCTTTTACCCCCAGTCAGCTGGAGCGTGACGAGAAAAGGAGCCACGTCATGTGGATCGGGTCACTCCGATGCAGGAAGGTCTTCTTCACGGAGTTGTAACGCCCTGTATTTGAAATGCATGTGACAAAAACAACTCCCGCGGTTTTCCAGTTCTGCACATGAAATTGCTTGCAGGGGGAAAAAATAAGCTGTTTCCTCTCCAATATCTTTTAGGGGTTGCTCTCTCTATCAATTTTTTGCTATTAACCACAGGGGAAAAGTGCAACATCTCAAAGGTTTTGCTTTTCATGAAAAGCAATTTTAAACCCCCCCCCCCCCCCTGTATTTAATGACATTTCTACATCATTTGCATTCCTAAAAGATATTGCCACAGCAAATGTTCAGTTGTAGGATCTTTTTCTAGTACCCAGATTGTTAGGGGGATTTGCTGATTCTGTAAACCGCTTAGAGAGGGCTTAAAAGCACTATGAAGTGGTATATAAGTGTAAATGCTATTGCTATTTCCACAGCAGGCAGGACCATCCACAACATTTTGTTTTATTCTTCATTAGGTACATATTTTCCTATCTATACTGATCCATGTTCAGAGAAATGACCATTTCAAGAATGATTCACCATGATTGCTGAACTGGAGAGCATTCACTCTCATCTTAAAAATCAGAGGTAACAGACAATGGTAATATATTGGAGAAAAGATTGAGCAATAAGAAGCAAAAGGGGATTATAATTGATAATTGACATTGTTTTCAGGATATATCACTATCAGTATTATGATGATAATGATGGGTGAATGAGACATTAAATTTTTGAAGTACAAAAAGAAAACAATACGTATACTGTAACTGCATAAGTTAGACAATGAGTATTGATGTATGAAAGGAAGATATGATAGAACTGTGATGTTTTTCTCTTTCTGGTTTAAGTATGCAGAGTTTTAAGATGCTATAAAATATATATGTGTGTGTCTGTGTGTGTGTATATGTTTTTTCTTTTTGTTCTGTTTTTTGTTTACTATGTAGTTTTTCTTCATATACATCACAAGCATCAGCCTTTTAAAAAACTTTCAATATAAATCGTTTTTTTAAAAAAATCAGAGGTCTAGAAAATAGATTATAAAATAGTTCAGGTATTATTGAATATAGTCTAGTATTTAGTTCTGCCTTAGTCATGCAAGCTAGCTCAGTAACCTGGGGTCACTGATTCTCTTTCACAGCTCATAGGGTTGTTGTGGGAGGAAATAGTAGGAAGGAGTTTTAGGTATATTTGCTGCTTTGAGTTTCTTATAAAAAAGAATAACGATGGGATGAAAATAAATAAAGTGGCTTTTCCTAAGGGAGAACAGAGATAAGAATGTTCTCTTTTGTGAGACCACAAAATTTTGACTAGTCTCAAAGAATATGGGAAAACTTGGTAATTGCATAATTATACAAATAGCTTTTTAGATGAGTTGATATTTGAAGCTACACAGTTTCTTTTTTGAGGTTTCGACATTTTAGAAATGCAAATAGGTCACTGATTTGAAAAGACATGCTTAGACTGAAAATTCCCTCCATGTAAAACATTAAACATTTTCCCCTTGATATGCAGGTGCTCTGTGTAAAAATGATTTCAAGCTTGGGAAATACTATAGTAAGAACTGAACTGCATATGTTTATGAGGTAAGCATAATCTTTTATTTATTTATTTTATTAAAGTTGAAAGGGACCTTGCAGGTCATCAAGTCCAACCCCCTGCTCAAGCAGGAAATCCTACACCTCCCCAGCCAGATGGCAGTCCAATCTCCTCTTGAAAATGTCCAGAGTTGGGGCATTCACAACCTCCGCTGGCAGGCCGTTCCATTTGTTGATCACTCTGACCGCCAGAAAGTTCTTCCTTATTTCCAGGTTAAATCTCTCCTTGGTCAGCTTCCATCCGTTGTTCCTCGTCTGTCCCTCTGGTGCCTGGAGAATAGAGTGACCCTCTCTATTGTGTTTTATCTATTTTTGGGAATGGTTGACTGAATCTTAAATTTGTTAGAAATATATTTTCAACAGAGGTATTTAAAATTTTCAAAAGAAGTCTAATTTTCAGCAATATGCATTATTTATCAAAAATACAAACTAGGATCATCCTCTAATGCCGGGGTCTCCATCCCTGGCAACCTGTAAGCTTGGAGGACTTCAACTCCCAGAATTCCCCAACCAGCAAAGCAAAGCTGGCTGGGGAATTCTGGGAGTTGGTCCTTCAGGCTTAAAGTTGCCAAGGTTGGAGATCCCTGCTCTAATGTACTTGGTCTCAGCATTCTTTGAAAGTCTCAGTATCTAGCAACAGATTGCTCATCTAATTGAAACTTGCTAATGTACTTCAATTTATATTTTGCCAATCTTTGTTTATTCTCTGAGACTGTATTAATTATACAGAAGTATGGAGGTTCAGTCTTGATGGTAAGATTTATCACATATTTATTGTGACTTAATCATCCCCATGTCCATACAATAAATATAGGGTGATACTTGGCTTACTGATTCAGTCTGAGAATTTATTTTGTCCAGAAAATAATATTTTAGCTTTGCTTTCACTAAGGAACAGTGCTTATTTTTAGATAGTCCAGTTATCTAGGCAACATTTTTTCCGCTACCCCAAAATGTGCAAGCTCTGCACCATTCTTTTATGCCATTGTTCGTACCTTGTTTCCACTGTTTCTTAAATTTCTGATAGAAAACTGGCTCACTTCATTAGGTCCTTTTTAAAAAAAAAATACTCTGACTCTTCTATTATTTTGATTTTTAAGAATGGTATCTTAAGCCTTTAAGCATGTGTGAAATACTCAGAAGTGTAAATGTGTTAGCAGTTATAGTTCTCAATCAAAGAAAGATAAAAACAACAATACACCCCCTCTGTTGATTAATAAAAAAAGTGCATGAAAAGAAAATGGTTGGCTTATTGAAAAATCCTTGAATGGACATTATGTATGTAGGTGGTTTCTACCCTATAACTTATAATAACTCCTCTGTTTTCCTCTTCAGGTCACAAAACCACTGATACTAATAGCAATTCAATCCTGGCACTGGATATATTGTTACCTAGCCCCACCTGGGTGATCATGAACGGAAGTGCAGTGCCATTGTCACCAATAGGGGGAGGGATGGTGGGAGAACCTGCCTCTTTCCCCTCCTTGGGTTGGCGGGAATTCTGCGAAGTCCATGCTCGTGCTGCTGCAGTTGATTTTGCCCGTCGTTTCCGGACTTTCCTTGGTGAGAACCCCCAGTTTGCCACCCCAGGAGCGGAAGCTGCTTTCTCACACCGCTTTGCAGAGCACTTCCTAGAACATTTTGAGGCTGAGATGAGCCGGGCTTACACCAGTGACTCTCCGCCCCGCTGTGACATTGCCCCTTTCACTGGTTGTTCTTCTGCACGAGACCTCTCTGAGACGTGTAGTGACTCCTCGGTGGCTTCCCCTGTTGAACCTCCATTAGGTCCGCCTTCTGGCCTCTCTAGCAGCCAGTCCCGCAGCTCTGAAGATGTTTCTACTGTGGCAGCCGTTACCGCTACGAAGCCAAAACTGAAGAAGCGCTTTTCTTTGCGTAATGTTAGCCGTAGTGTCCGAGGTAGTGTGCGTGGCATTCTGCAATGGAAGACCTCAGCTGAATCATCCTCTGGTGGCGGAGACAGGACACCCACTGGAGCCAACAGTAATTCCAATTCTTCGGGTGGTGGTGACTCAGAGCGTTGGACTCACCGATTTGAACGTCTTCGGCTCAACAAAGCCTCCCCAGCCACTCTCCGAGTTGAACTGGCTAGTGTGCGCCGGGAAGGCCTACTGAACTACATTGTGGCTGATGATGGGTCAGGCGGGGGCAGTAGGACACGCTGGCAGAAATGCCGTCTTCTCCTGCGCAAAGCAGGGAAGGGAGAAGGGGAGGGTTACCTGTTGGAGTTCTATATCCCACCAAAGGTGAGCAATGTGTCATTGTGTTCAGGCAAGAGATAAGTCCCGGGGAAAAGTCAAAATTTTGGGGTTCCTAATTTAGGCCTTGAGAATATAGTTACAACAGTCTTTTTTTCTACCCCAACCATCAGGCAACAAAACCACGGGTCAGCATTGCTTGTTCCTGTGTGATGGATGTGCGGACAACAACTCCATTGGAGATGCCAGACAAAGAGAACACTTTTGTGCTGAAGGTCAGAAAAGGGTTGATGGGGGTACAGTTAAGATTTGGTAATAATTGAAACATTAGTAGTTATGTATGTTTAGCCAAAGGATGCGTAGAATTGAATTTCTTCTTCTATTGACTCAGAATCTATTATTAACATCTGTCTGGAGTTGTTTTCAGCAGTTGTCTGCTTCTTATCTCTCATTTTCATTAGAGAAAATTAATGGCCATTTCTATTCTCCCTCTCTAGTAATGTTCCCTACATTCAGCAGTGGTGATATTTCTGAGCAGATTTACTCCTTCCAAACTTGTTTATGTCTTTGGGAGGGAGAGGAGTCCATCTATTTTGTATATGAAATGACTTTTTAAATGATGTGATGGGGAATATGCATTTGGGAGAAAGGGATTTGGGTTCTCGTTGATTCTTAAATTTTAAAACCAATGGGAATGCAAGCAGATAACTACAAGCACATCTAGCAAAGAATTCAAAGCTGAATGAGGAGAGGGATAATAAACTGTTAAAATATTTTTTCAGTTGTTGGATTTGATTAGTGTTGAAGCCCTTCTATCAAAAGCCAAAGAGGACATTTTTGATACTTTGTGTCTGTATGTAACCACCTTAAGATAGGAACAGATGGATTAAGCACTTGGATTTTAATTGTGCATGCGTGATTCTTGAAAATTTATTGATTTATTTATTACATTTTTATGCCACCTGTCCCCACTGCAAAATAGGTCTGGGTAGCTTGCAAGCTATAAAACAAGTAAAAACAATTAAAACATTAAAACTACACAGGTTGAAATATTATTAAAAAGCTGTACTAAAGCTGAAACTGAGAAAACTAAAAAATGGACGGGATGGGGATCAGGTCTTTATTCAATTCATTTCAATTCAATTGAATGGTTTTCATTGTTTACTCTCACTAATATGAGTTTATCATTTCAGAAGGAAATGGGGCTTTAGAATAAAATCCATCCTATAGTGTTGTGTATTTATTATTGTTTTGCCCTTCTTCCAAGCTATCAAGTTCCTTGGAGTACATCCTTGAGACTGTTGACTCACTGCAGATGCGATCATGGTTGGCTGACATTCAGGAATGCATGGGCTTGGGGTAAGTTAACCTAAACATCAAGAAAGGCCACAGCTTAGTGGTGGAATACATAGAATACAGGTTTAGAGTCTCAGTTCAGTCAACAAGTAAAGAGAGAAGAGTTTTAGGGCTTAATAAAAACTTTATATGGAGGACTGAGACTTTCCCTCTGTATTGTTGCTGGTTCTATGTGTGTTCAGACGTTTAGGCGACAGCTCTACCATATCTCATTATTGGCAATGCCTGACTTGGTCTTTTTTCCACAGACCGGGATATAATAAACTATGATTCATTCTCCAGTTTTATATAAAGCAGATTCTCATGACAGCTTATAGAAGGAAAATTAGGGCAAGAATGAGAAAGAGAACAAATATGTAGGTATTAACAGTAATGTTCTTACTATACCTTAATTGAACAGTGGTGCAACCCTGAGATTTGGATGGCTGTGGAACAGGTACATGATTCTTATTCCTTTAAACAAGCAATTGAATAAGAGCTCAAGGTTATCTTGACTTTTTGCTTCTAACAGTAGAAGCAAATTCCTCGGAAAACTCCCAGGCGGGGTTTAATAATGTAGGAAATATGTTGTAGCAAAAATTAAAAGTTGTCTAGTGGTATAAGCATATTAAAGGGTATAAGCATTTGTGAGATTCATCTCACTTTATCAGGTGCATAGTTTGATTGATATAACAAGAGGTAGGACCTTTGTTTGCAACATCAGATGATTAGATATATGTAGTCTTGGACTATAGAAACATTGCTAATGATACTTGTCTCCACAGAGAAAGTACTGATAGCCTGGAGCAGCCCTTCATGAACCACTCAGATAGCATGCCCAGCCGGGAACTTCCCATGGTACCGAGTGAGAGCAATGAACAGCTCAGCCAAGGTGTGTATTTGGCACAATGTATACCCGCACTGTTATGCCTTTTTGATTTCTTGGTAAAGACAAAGAGGCTTTCTAATGATGTCTTTGTGCAGGCAACCTGTTTGCAATAGAATGCAGGTAATCCTCGAGTTACTACAGTTCATTTACTGCCTGTTTGAAGTTATAACATCATCCCCTCTCCCAAAAGTATTTACAACACAGTCCCAAAGTTATTAATGTTGCAGCACACTATAGCAGTCGTTCACACTTCGGCCTGTGGAGCAGCAATGGATTTCTCTTGGTTTGGACTGGTTCTTAGAACTGGTGGCAGTAGAGGCTCTGCCCACCCTCCCAGGACACTCCTCCCACCTGCCCTGGATGCTCCTCCCACCTTTCTGGGACGCTTCTGTGTATGCTTAGAAGCGTTGCTTGTACAAGCGCACAAGCTAACCAGTGGCAAACTAATTTAAAATCCAGCACTGCTGTGGAGACTCACTTACCTTATGATGGTCCAGCGAGCCATGAGTTCTTTTATCTGCTTCAGTTCATTTGTGGAGAACAGAGGCCTAAAGTACTGCAAGATCTTATACTACAGTACCACAGTACTTGTACCTTTTTCTCCTTTTGACTTCAAATAGTTTTATTAATTTATAATTTGAGAATATAAAAGCAAATATTAGGGAAATTAGGAAAGGAAAAGTGGATAGTGGGGGAAAGCAAAGGAAAAATTAAAAAAAGGTGTTGACTTCTGATTCCTGTGGTGCAGTAAAATAAAGTATTAAGATCTACTCTCAATTTTTTACTTTTTCATAATAATAATAATAATAGAAACCAGCCATTTGTATAACAAAAAAAATCTGTCCAATCAGTAAAACTTAAAATCAAACTAGTTTTTTTCCACCTCAAGCAAAAAGTCGAGAGTGGTTTCCAAGCAAGTATTTGTATTTTTTTTCCTTCAATCAAAGCAGTCAATTTAGCCATCTCTGCTAACTCCCATCAGTCTTTGTAGCCACTCATCAATTGAGGTGACCTTCCATTTATGTGCATGGAATAGTTTTGCTGTTGTCAACATATCTAACATCAGAATTCTGATTCCCCCCTCCAATCTTGCTCCATTAGGCCCAGTGTTTCTCAAATAGTGGGGTGCCTCAGAGGGGCATGGAGCATTGTCAGAGGGAGACACGTGACCATGGGGAATGTGAGGGGTTTTTGCTGCAGGGAGTAGGGTTTTTTTGCACCGGACAATAGCACACACCACAGAGGAGGAGAGATGAAGTGCATATAACAAATCCTTAAAAGACACCATGGAAAAATATTTAACAGGGATGAAAAGAAAGAAGGAGAGAGATGGCGATAATGAGACAAACATCTCCCAAAAGCTAAGATGAGGACATATGACGAAGCGTATGTAGCACTTGGCTTCACTCTGACTATAGTGGGAGACAAGGAAAGACCGGTATGTTTACTGTCTCTAAAAATGTTGGCAGCAGACAGCATTTTATTTTATTTGATTGGATTGGATTTGTATGCCGCTCCTCTCCGTAGACGCGGGGCGGCTAACAATAGTAGTAAACAGCATATGACAATCCAATATTAAAACAGTTAAAAACCCTTATTGTAAAACCAAACATACATACAGACATACCATGCATAAAATTGTAAAGGCCTAGGGGGAAAGAGTATCTCAATTCCCCCATGCCTGGCGGCATGAAGCCAAGTAAATTAAGGTGTCAGTTAAACACATTACACCCCAATCACGTTTATAAGCTGCTTGAGTTTTTTCAGCAAAAATGTGTTAAATATTGCACACAGTTGTCCCAGTGGAGAGTTGGGGGCACCCGAAATATTTACTTCTTCCTAGAGGGGGGCATAAGAGAAAATAAGTGAGAAACACTGATTAAATCCAAAAGAAAAGTCTCTGATTTTCTTTCTATATTCACTTTAAGAATTTTCTGTATTAAGATATGGACCCATAAGAACATAAGAGGAGCCATGCTGAATCAGGCCAAAGCCATCGAGTCCAGCTTTCTGTTTCACACAGTGGCCCACTAATTGTAGATGGGGATCTTGAGCAGAAAGCGAAAGGCAAAACCCTCCCTTTTCCTTGACCCCCAACAAATAGTACTCAAGGGAATCCTGCCTGCCTCAACCAACATAGACATCCGTTTCAATAACCACTGATACACTTGGCATCCATGAATCTGTCTAATCCTGCCTTAAAGCTATCAAGGCTGACAGCTGTCATGCCTACTTCAGTATTTTATCACATGTCCACCATAGATATTTCTAACATTCATTTGAGGTACCTTTACATGTTCTTGACAATTTATATGGAGTTAAATATCAATGATACATAATCTTATAGACATTTTCTTTTAAATAATAATTTAATTTAAAGTTTAACTCTTTATTCCACATATTCTGCCACTGTCCAAGAACTACATTACATCCAAAATTCCTTGCCCACTGAATCATACAGTGCTTTACTTGTTCATTTTCCAGATTTAAATTCAATAACACTTTATAGATTTTAGCAATAATATGCTCATCAATATCACACAATAGAATATCCAGTTCATTTTTAACAAAGTTAAACCCATAATGCTTTTTATCTAATTTAAATCTTTCTTTCAGTTGTAAGTAACGTAAACCAGCGGCAAGCACTACAGTACTTTAAGCCTCTGTTCTCTGCAGAGGCCTTCCCTTTGCCATGGATCTAGTATAGGCCCCCGTTCATAGATTGTACTGTTTATAGACTCTATACTTGTACTGTAGTGCAAGATCAGAAGTTTCCATTCTTGGTGTGAAAAATGTTGGCGAGCCGATGGGAGCTTGAAGCAATATGATTTTGCTGCCCCAAAGTCTTTTCGGTTTTCAAACACTTTTCGCGCTGAGACTGCAACCAGGCAAAGAAACTGTGGCAGAGAGGCTGCAGAGCAGGCAGCTAGATCTTCACAAGGTAACTGACTCGCCATGGCAGGATGGGGGTGGAGCTATGATGGGGACCCCAGGGGTGGGAGCATGAAATATCTCAGTGGGCCTGCTTTGGCGGTCTGAAGCAGGGGGCCTGTTCCATTGCTAAGCCCCCCATGGCTTTCCCTACCCTGATATACCTCATATGCACTTAATCAACTGTGCATTCGATTAGCGAATGTGTGAGCGAAAGCAGGGACTGATCACATTTGTTTTATGTGATTTACTCCAATGAATCCTTGGGTTATGAATGTAATTGGCATGCTCCATTAAGTTCGTAACTCAAGGATTAACTGTATGCTTCCCTCAAGGACGACGTTTTCTGAAAAGCTCTACCATGCAATACCAGGCATAGAAGTACTACAATATAGACTTACAAATAAGCCAATAATTGTAGGTGCTAAATCCCCATCTCCTCCACACTCATTAAATCCAACTTATAAGGTAGTATGACTTACTCGTGTATATCCCAATTATACCTGTATATATATATATATATCGGCTGGCATATATATTTTTAACCAATATGCATGGAAAATAAATAAAGTGGAAATTATCTTAAATAGAGGAAGTATTATAGTAGCCTTCTAAAGCTTCTGTCTAGATCAGTTAACCAGCCATACTAAGCAAAGATATCAACCCATAGAGATTTCTCCTAGATCATTTAAATATTGGATGAAAAAAAATAATTAAAAACTTCAGGGTTTTTTTTAATCAAGAAAAATTTTCTAGATTGTTTAAAAAGTAGGTGGAGTTATCATATGGCATGATTGTAAAATCAGGACCGGCAGAGACCAGAGTTCAAATCCCAGGCAAGATAAGAAGCTGATTGCATGACCTTGAGTCAGTAAATCTCAACTGAATCTTTGTACCTTATAGCAGTGTTTCCCAACGGTGGCATTTTGAAGATATTTGGACTTCAATTCCCAGAATTCTCCAGCCAGCTGGCTGGGGAATTCTGGGAGTTGAAGTCCAGATATCTTCAAGTTGCCAAGGTTGGGAAACACTGCCTTATATGATGCTGTGGCAATCCAGCAATAATTGATTGCCAATAAAGTTTATTTAATATGAGTTTTTTTTGTTTTTACCCATTACACAGGGTGACCAGCAAACCTGGAAATTAGGGAATAAATCAGGGTGAAAAAACACTGTATTAAAATATTTAAAATTAGGGAAAAATATAAAAAAACCCAGATTGCTCTGCCTGGTAGAGTCAAGCAAAAATGAGCATAACTGGCAACAACTTGCTTCCTCAGCTACCAATATTTCTCCATGGTTTAACTGCTTGGTATGATGTCATCTATGACTGTGCCTTAACTAGATCGCAAGTTACAGGAAAATATTAGGGAATTTCAAAATGCTTTCCCCCTGGACACCCTGATTACACCAAAGACAGCTTTCAGGCACAAACTACTCATTCAAGATAAGCACACGAGAAATATGTAAATAGTATTAAATCTAGGATTTGATATTCATGAAAAGAAAATCAAATAAAACTTTGATAAACACTACTAATTTCCCAAGAAAAATAGATAAAGATTAAAAAACCATGCCTGAAATCAAGCTTTTTGGCAACAATATAGATGTGGTTTTCTATCATTGTCTTCTGCAGTGTATGTTCAACTTCCAATAGTGCCTACAACTGTAGAGTTTCCTGGTGGTTTCCAAAATAATAATTGGCTCTGGCCTTTCTTAACTGTTTTCAGAATCTGCCAAGATCTATTTGCTATAGGTTAAGAACAAACTTTTCTTAACTTTTTTCAGAATCTGCCAAGATCTATTTGCTATAGGTTAAGAACAAAGGAAATGAGCACAACACGTGTGCTCTCTCTCGAGGAGTTAGCAAAGACACCTTCGGGATATAGATACAGTATGCAGTTATGAACCTTGAAAGAGGAAATAACCTGGTTTTTAGAAGATAGAACACTATTCACAGGATCCATTTAACACCCATGTTACTAATTTAGCAACTGCAATGATTCTCTTAACAAATGTGGCAAGAAAAGTTGTAAAATGGGGCAAAATTCACTCAACAAATGTCTCAGTTAGCAACATAAATTTTGGGCCCAATTGTGGTTGTAAGTTGAGGACTATTTTGTAGTCCTCATCTGACTACTACCGTTGAGACTAGAATTTGTATTGCTAAGCAAGGCGGTTGTTAAGTGAATCATGCCCGATTTTACCACCTTTTTTTTTTTTTTACTACAGTTGATAAATAATCACTGCAATTGTTAAGTGAATCACACAGTCATTAAGTGACTCTTGCTTCTTCCATTGACTTTACTTGCCAGAAGCTTGCAAGGAAGGCCGCAAATGGTGATCACATGACCCCAGGAGGCAGGAAGTGGGGTCAATACAGGTTGGTTGCCAAGCACCTAAAATCTGATCCCATCACGGTGGGAATGCTGCATCGGTTGTAAGTGCAAGAACCAGTTCTAAGTCGCTTATTTTGCTGCCATTGAAACTTTGAACAGTCATTAAATGAACGGTTGTATGTCGAGGACTACCTGTATAAGGGAGAAGAAAAAATATAAGGCTGGATTGAGAAGGAAGATTTTATCTGACTGAAAACAATAAAGGAAAAAAATGATAGGCATTAAGAAAGTCTAAAGGAGGACCTAGACTTGTTTTAGAAGGAGTACAAAACACTTGCAGAGAAGTTACACAAGGGAATAAGAAGAAAAATATCAATATAAATAGTTTCTAGAGCAGTGGTCCCCAATCTTTCTGGCTCCTGTGGATCTATAGTGGTGACGTGGAAGGATAGTTTTGCACGCATGCCCACTGCTTGTGCAATTAGAGCATCACATACTCACAAATTACTTTGCCGACTAGATCCCAACGGGCCTCAAACTGTGTCTGGGTTGCAGACCTGGAGTTGGGGACCTCTGTTCTAGAGGATCTTTTTGAGTGTGTACTCTTCAACCATTCCTAAACTGGCTGAAATATATTGGCCTGAAATGTTTGGCCTCCATTATTCAGTACTTTCTGTCTGTTTCAACCAGGGTGGATTTGATTTAAATCGGGTTGATTTAAATTTTAGCATTTGATTCAAATCATAATTTTTAAAGAGCAACTGTCATCTCTGGCCCACAGTGGTGGCTCCTCTGACCTGCTTTAATGGGATAGCTGGTGATGCAGCAGTGACCCAACAAGGTGAGGGGCGTGGCGGGCAGCAAGTGAGTGGGTGCTGCCATGATGGAACTGAAATGACAGGTGCTCTTTATTTATAAGCTGCTGAGGAGGTTTCACTTTCATTTTTATTGCTTGCCCTTCCTCACAATTGGAGCCTGATGGTTCAGATGCATTTCTTATATAGAGCGCTGGTGAGACCCCATTTGGAATACTGTGTTCAGTTCTGGAGACCTCACCTACAGAAGGATATTGACAAAATTGAACGGGTCCAAAGACGGGCTACAAGAATGGAGGAAGGTCTTAAGCATAAAACATATCAGGAAAGACTTAATGAACTCAATCTGTATAGTCTGGAGGACAGAAGGAAAAGGGGGGACATGATCGGAACAGTTAAATATGTTAAAGGGTTAAATAAGGTCCAGGAGGGAAGTGTTTTTAATAAGAAAGTGAACACAAGAACAAGGGGACACAATCTGAGGTTAGTTGGGGGAAAGATCAAAAGCAACGTGAGAAAATATCATTTCACTGAAAGAGTAGTAGATCCTTGGAACAAACTTCCAGCAGACGTGGTTGGTAAATCCACAGTAACTGAATTTAAACATGCCTGGGATAAACATATATCCATTGTAAGATAAAATACAGGAAATAGTATAAGGGCAGACTAGATGGACCATGAGGTCTTTTTCTGCCGTCAGTCTTCTATGTTTCTATGTTTCTCTTCAAACAATCATACAGTTTGTAGCCTACATTGATTTACAAAACAATGGGATATGGGAATATTCCTGTACTTTGTTTTATGGTTTATCTCATGGTTACTGTGAAACTGTGTGAATGCATCAGTTCAGCGCATGTTATCGCAGCTTGCAGAGGCTGGATTCATTGAATAAGTTTCCCAAAAATGTAAATATTGCAGAATATATAACTTCATGCTACATAACTAACATCAATTTCATGCTGAAAAAACTAATGTAACTTAAATAGAAAACTATCTTTAGATAGAGTTTTACTTCAAAAGCATTTTATTAAAATAAATTTGATAAAAGTAAAAAAAAATCCAATTTAAATCAAATAGTCTTAATTTAAACCCCCCCAAAAATCCAATTTATTTTATTTATCTTTTAAAATATCTTTGATTTTTTTTATCCACCCTGGTTTCAACTTACTGTAATCATGAATAGAATGGAATCGAATAGAAAGTTTATTGTCATTTCAAATGTACACTAATGGGCATACATTAAAATGAAATTTTGTTGCATTCAGCTCTCAAAAGATAAACATTATGCGTATACCCACTTACACATGCATATATGACACAGAAACGTCACAGTCTAGCTCGAATGTGTGCATATACATGGTGAAAAAAAGAATCCTGCAAGTTTGCAAGACGGATGGCATAAAGGAACGGAGCTGTTACAGAATCTAGTAGTCCTGCTGTAAAATACTTCGAAACCTCTTCCCAGAGGGGAGCAGCTGAAAGAGACCGTGAAGTGAGTGTGTAGAGCCTCTAACGATGCGTGGAGCTGTAAGCACATATTGGTTATAAGTAGAATCCTGAATAACGGGAAGCGAGCTCCCTGTTCCTTTGATTTTCCAGCTGAACCCAGCCTGTCAACATTTCCTTTCCAGGTGCCTACGGTGGACTGATGGAACGCCCCTCGGCCTCCATGTCTCCCAGCTCGGTCTCTATTGCTGCCTCACACTTCGATTCAATGGAGCTGCCTCCTCCTCAGCTACTGCCTCGGGTGCCAGTTAATGAAGGGCAATTTTCCACTGGCTTCCTCCACACGACTTTCCCTGAAACCCCCGAAACCACAGGTAACATTTTGAGCTGGGATGAGCTGGTTTTAGATTTGAGGAGGATCAGAGAAATTCCCACCCACCCCGACCCCTTACTGGAGCTTCTATTGGGGGTGGCATAACGGTGGAGGAAAAACAGTACAGTAGTCCCTCGCTATATTGCGCTTCACCCGCCACGGCTTCACTTCATCGCGGGTTTTGAAGTCAGCGTTGGCACAGATACGGACAAGCCAACCAGCCCGCGGCTGGGCGAATGATGAGCGGGGCGGGGACTGAGCTCCGGTGGAGGCCCGTCCCCTCGTTCAACCCGCCTTGCCAGTGCCGAGAAGGCAGTCTTTGGAGGTGCGCTTAGTGGTTGGCGGCGGTGGTGGTGTGCTTGGGGTTGTAGAAAGAGCTGGGAAGGAGGAGAAATTCCCCATCGTGGATTTCACCTATCGCGGCCGGGTCTGGAACGTAACACCAGCGATAGGTGAGGGACTACTGTAAAACAAGTCCAAAGCGGGCAGGGTTTGTATTACTTAGCCTGAACTTCTTTTTTTTCTGAGATAACCTCTGAAATTGTACGCCAACCAGTCACGCAACTTGGGGCATCTCCTTGAGTTGAAAAAAGGTCGAGCATTCCTCTGACTGAGCGTTGGCTGTTTCCCGTTGCTTTTCTCCTTGCTCAGGTTCCTTCCTCTTCCAAGGTGAGCCCGACCCGGGCGGAGGTAGCCTTGGTGACACCGAACACCCACTCTCTGAGTATCCATGGTTCCATGGCACCCTGTCCCGTCTCAAGGCCGCCCAGCTGGTGTTGGCTGGAGGAGCAAACAGCCACGGCGTCTTCTTAGTGCGTCAAAGTGAGACACGGCGGGGGGAATACGTCCTGACCTTCAACTTTCAGGGCAAAGCCAAGGTGAGTGCAGCCGGGGGGGAAATCTATCAAATGGTGGTTTTTAAAATTTATTTATTAGATTTCTTTGCCTTTCGTCTTGCCTCGAGACATAAGAGGCTTTGGGACAGGATAGGTTGGACGTTGATTCAGTAGTTTCTCACCCAGCTTTCTTTTCATACCCCCTAGCACCTGCGCCTCTCCCTGAATGAAGAAGGGCAGTGCCGAGTTCAGCATCTCTGGTTCCAGACTATATTTGACATGCTGGAGCACTTCCGGGTCCACCCCATCCCCCTCGAATCAGGGGGCTCCAGTGATGTGACGCTTGTCAGCTATGTGGTTGCTTCGCAAAGGCTGCATGGTGAGTGTAGGACGAAGTGGAGCTGCAGGGGGGAAAGAACATAGACATTATTGCTAGTCCATATCACGCTCCATCTCCCTCCACATTTTTCCATTGTCGTTCCAGTCTGCCCCTCCTTTGTTTGACCCACTCCTTATCCACCAGTCTTCTCCAGCCCTGGCATGCATGTAGCAGGAGGGAGGATAAACCTGTTCACCCCCATGTTCACTGCTCCCTCTCTTCCTCATCCCCAATCCCTGTTTCTGATGTGGGCATCTCTGTCACAGGCCGGGACCGGGCTGGGAGCCGAGCACCAGTGTCTGGGTTCAGTGGGGACCCCGACTCGCCCCCCAACCTCATCTCCATCCTTGCTGCTGCCTCCGCGGGTGACTGCGTGTAAGTGTGCAATAGGTACCACAGGAGGAAGGCAGGGATATGACCGTGTGTGTGCGTGTGTCACGGCCCCCACGCCATAGCCATCGCTATCCATGGGTCATGTGAATGCAGTGTCCACGCCATCCACTGTGTTTGACACCAGGAAGCAGGGGAGAGATTTCAGGGGCTGCTTCTACCATTTCCAGGTGGAACTAAGAAAGGCTTCTGTCCACAACCCCGAAGAGTCACTAATATTTTTTCTAACTGAATGGAACCATGGTCTGGTTTGGCACAAGGGAGCTGCCAGTGTTCTGCAGAGGGAGATCTTAGAGCTAAAGTTTCAATTATCATTTGGGCAACTCCTTCTATAATTCAATTGCATTAGATACAGCAGAACCCTGCAGAAAATACTCACTTGTGATGGACAGCCTAAAGTTAACAATTATCTACCCAAACTCCAAATAATAGTACTGCTGCCTCTTTTACTCCCTTCTTCTAGAAATTTACTTATTCAAGTGGCTGAAACAATTTTGAATCTGGTGATATTTCCCTGTCTGGCCACCACCACTTTCTGGATAAGCTCATAATGTAACATGAAGAATACTATTTATTAAACCAGTTTTCCACCTACCAGATCCTTCAAGATGGTTTGGGTTAGACTGTCTTTGCCATTTGCTTGATATTAATGAGATTTATAATCCAAGACTTCAAATGAATTCTAGTTTGGAGAAGAATAGAAATAGAATTAAATAGGAATAGAATAGAATTGAATTCTTTACTGGACAAGTGTGATTGGACACACAAGGAATTTGTCTTAGGTGTATATACCTTTTATGTACATAAAAAGAAAAAATACATTCATCAAGAATCATAAGATACAATACTTAGTGACAGTCATAGGTTATTAAATAAGCAATCAAATCATACTAGGAAACAAATAAACAATGTAAATCATAGAGATACAAAAAATGAAGAATAGTCATAAGTGGGAGGAGATAGGTAATAGGAAGTATGAGAGGAATACTGTAATAGTAATACAGTCTTTGTAAATAGTTTGACAGTGTTGTGGGAATTAGTTGTTTAGCAGAAAGATGGCATTCAGGAAAAAAATGTCCGTGCATTTAGTTGTTCTGATATACAACGCCCTATAGAAATTGAAATAATTTATATCCCGGATATGGTGGGTCTGTAGATATTTTCATAGCCCCCTTTGTGACACGTGAGGTATACAGGTCCTCAATGGAAGGCAAGTTGGTAGCAATGGTTTTTTTCTGCAGTTCTGATTATCCTCTGAAGTCTGTGTCGGTCCTGTTGGATTGCAGAACCAAACCAGACAGTTATAGAGGTGCAGATGATAGATTCAATAATTCCTCTGTAGAACTGTATCACCAGCTCCTTGGGCAGTTTGAGCTTCCTGAATTGGCGCAGAAAGAACATTCTTTATTGTGCTTTTTTGTTGACATTTTGTATGTTAGATGTCCATTTTAAGTTTTGAGATATGGTAGAACCTAGAAACTAGAAGGTCTCTGCTGTTGATACTGTGTTGTCTAGTATTGTAAGAGTTCAGCATCTCTGGTTCCAGACTATATTTGACATGCTGGAGCACTTCCGGCAGTAGTATAGGAGGATTTCTCCTAAAACCTACCACAATTTCTACGGTTTGGAACGTGTTTAAGATTGTCCTGGTCACACCACAAGGTTAGTTGTTCAACGTCCTGTCTGTATGCAGATTTGTCATTGTCGTGAATGAGACCAATCGCTGTTGTAACATCTGCAAACTTCAGTACTTTAACAGACGGATCTTTTGAGTTGCAGTCATTGGTATATATAGAGAAAAGAGATACCATATAGCCTTGGGGGCCCCTGTGATAATTGTATAAGTATCTGGTGAAATTCTGCTTAGATCTGTCTATTAGGAAGCTTATGATCCATTTACAAGTTGGTCAGATACAGCTAGCTGATTTAGTTTAGTTAGAAGAATATCTAGAAATATGGTATTGAATGCTGAGCTGAAGTCTACAAAGAGGACCATTGTATAGGTCTTTGGAGATTCAAGACGTTGTAGGATGTAGTGCAGAACCATATTAACAGCATCATCTGTCAATCTATTTGCTGGGTATGCAAATTGCAGGGGGTCTAACAGTGGATCCATGATGATTTTCAGGTGGGCTAATACTAGTCTTTCAAAGGTTTTTATAACTGCAGATGTTAGAGCAACTGGTCTGAAATCGTTGAGTTCCTTGATGGAGGGTGTATTTGGCAGTGGGTTGACAGTAGAGCATTTGAGGTAAGAAGGAACATAGCACATCTCTGGTGATTCAGATGAAGATGGAGCCATTTGGTCAGCACAAGCTTTTATGCAAGAAAGAGGTATCTTTCTTGCATAAAGAGTGATCAAGAATGAAAAAATTACCAGCATGATTGCCTTAACTTTTGTCCTCACTATGAAGCACAGGAAGATGTCCATAATTGAAAATTCTTATAGTTCCCAAATATGTTATAGAAATAAGGTAGGTACTGTATACTGCATAGGTATTGTCTCCTAGAGGAGAAAAAAAAAGAACAGTACAATATGTTTCTAAAATAGCACAAGATGTTTGTAAAGGAGCTTAAACATTTATGCTCTTAATTTTTTTCAGTTTTTCCAGCTCCAAACAGTAGAATATTCAGCATATTAGGGCAAAATAAATCATGATTTCACCTGTATATGTAGCCTTTCCTTAAATTAGTGAATTAATTATCTAATATTGGCAGTATAAAATACATACATCCCTTCAAATTCTGGAAGTATTTGAAATTCTCTTTTAATTAAAAAGTCATGTCCTAATGGTCACCTTTCATTGCATGTTGCCAATATTCTGTGAGATGTGTATAGAGCAACTTTATCAACTTTTAAGAAGTATGGATTGCAACTCCTAGAATTCCTCAGCCAGATAGTTATGGAATTCTGGAAGTTGAATTCCACACCTTCTCAAAGTTGCTGAGGTTGACACATGCTAGTGTAAAGTAACGGATAGGGATTTCAATGCTGCATTTATCATGCCTTCCATCTCTCCATAATTGTCAGCCTTTTTCTATTAATACAGTATTTGGAATTGCAGTCTCTGAATGGTATCTATCAAATAATAAAAAAAACCTAAACATAGCCTAGGATTTTACCTTGTTGAATGATAGTTCCTTAAAAGTTCCTTATATCCTTAAAAGGCACTAGCTGTAGACTGACAGTAGAAACACCTGAAATTAATTAGATTATTTTTGAGCAGGTAATAGCCCAGGTAATAATAATGTAGTTCAAACAATTTCTAGCCTACATAAATTCTGGCTTAAGTAAACCTGATTCTAAGGATAGAGTTCAAAACATAATGTGTCCATTTTTGCACATTGGTAAAACGGCTGTGCTTTTGTGCATGTGCAAAGTGTGCAATTCAGTATAATCAGTTTGCACAAGGTTCCTGGAACTTGCCTAATCGCCAAAGAATTGCCTACAAATGATTTAAGCTGACTTTATGCAGAAGCACAATGCTTTATGCCAATTTTGCATATTATAATGGATTATGGGAAGTATATATTTTGGTATAGATTTTTTTTAAAAAAAAACCACAGCCACAAGGTATAATAATCAACTCCTGTCTTTATACATTCTTTTGACAACAGTAACTTGATTTCATTCAGGGGCTATTGCAAGAAACAAGTTTTAGAAACCAAATCAATGTAATAAAACCCTGAGATACAAATATCCTCCTTTATTAATTCCTGAATGATTGCATTTGACAAGCATTGGATATCATAACATAGTTGATGCTAAATCTGTTTGTGATGTGTATCTTGCTGGAATAATACTGGCTCTCGGTGTTTATTCCTTCTTCCTGTCTTAACCTCAGACCATCTGTCTCTCTTGTCTGTCCACCTGTCTCTTCTCTCCCTCCACAGAGCCGAGCATCTCTCATAACCTGCCACTGCCACCTCCTCTCCCTCCAGCCCGGCCACCTCATGTTCCTCTGGACCACGGATTGCCGGAGTCTAAAGGGCAGGCTGAAGAGGAAGGCCAGATGGAGCCAGAGGTGGATGAGGGAGCGTCTGTGAGAGTTGGGGGATCCCTTCCTCTGCCAGAGGAGTCAGAAGGGCGAGCCAGGGCTGTGAACAACCAGTACTCATTTGTTTGAACCCAGTGGTGATGTGAAAAATAATAATAATTATAATAAGGGAACAAGCCCTTTTACTCTGTCCATTACTGGATGGAAGCTCTGATGCTGACTGCAGGTACCAGATGGGCTTGAACACCCAACAGACTTCTAGACTTTCCTTGAGAAATCTTTGAGATGGGGATAGACGTCATCCCCCTCACTTTTTCCTCTCCCCTTTCCCCCGGGTATGGAGCGAGCCTCCCTTTTGCTTACCCACTCTCCCCACCCCATCTAGGTACACGACCCCCTTGGGGTTCTGCTATCAGGTTTCGACCCCTTAGTCTGCACTACTTTGGTCCTGTTTGGGTTGTTGTTGAGAAATTGGTCTGTACTTTCCCTCTTTCTTCCTCCTCAGACCCCCTCCCTTTCTTCAAGCCTCTGCAGTTGGATAGTCCACAAGAAACACTACCTGGAGAAAGTGGGAGTGGTTGTGGCTCCAGGATAAATGTTGACTTCCACCGTTTGTACCCCTGCTTTGCTCGGTGAATGTATGGAGTTTCTGAATGTAATTTTTCCCCCTTGAAGTTTCCTCTTGTGGGGGGAAATTGGCTGCTTCCCCCCCAAAAAATTCACACACACACACACACACACACACACACATATATATATATACACACACACACATATATACATACATATACATATATATATATATATATATATTCATCAGCTAGCCATACCCTTACTGGGAGATAAATAGATAGATAGATAGATAGATAGATAGACAGACAGACAGACAGACAGACAGACAGACAGACAGACAGACAGACAGACAGACATACATCTCCCAGTAAGGGTATGGCTAGCTGATGAGGCTAGAAAAAGGCCCAAATAGCACTATCCTAGTCTCCTTTAATTTTAAAAATTCAGCAAAAACGTGATACACACACACACACACACATATATATATATATATATATATATCACATGTTTTTGCTGAATTTTTAAAATTAAGAGAGACTAGGATAGCGCTATTTCGGCCTTGTTCTGGCCTCATCCAACAGAGGAAAAAACATATATATATATGTGTGTGTGTGTGTGTGTGTGTGTGTGTGTGTGTAGATTGTTCTGAGTTCGGGTTTTGCCCTGTGTAATATTTTGCATGTCTATGCGACGTTTCGGTGAAATCACATTCACCATCATCAGGCTGAAGTTTCCAAACTTCAGCCTGATGATGGTGAATGTGATTTCACCGAAACGTCGCATAGACATGCAAAATATTACACAGGGCAAAACCCGAACTTCTGATTCCTTCTTACCCCTTCCCACCAAATTATGGTCACTCATTAAACAGTCTACACCCCAGGGAATTGCATCATGCTATGAATACACCTCTGGGAAGACTGTCCTCTTACTCCCACTGCCTCTCTTCCTTCTCTTTTAAGATTTATTTTTCTACTGTGGACTAGTTGGACTGTTCAGCCCCCCCCCCCCCCCCCGCCTCTTTGAATTTTTTCTCTCCGTTTTTTAATTATTCTGGGATACAGTTCTGTGTTTTGTTTATGGGGGGAGGGAGTTTGTATAAAAATAAATAAAGGAAACATCATTTTACCTTTTTAAAGTGAACTTTTTAAAGAAAAAATATAGTAAGTAAAATTAGTAAAAACTGAAAGGTGGGGTGGGGGGGAGCAGCTTGTTTATTTTGGGAAAAAATTAATATTTGTCAGATGTCCTTTTGAACTAATTTCCATGCCTTGATTGGCAAATATGGAATCAAGTGAAGACGTTACTTTACATTTACAGTAGTCGCTTTAAGACCTAATTGGGGGCGGCAACTTTGCCACTAAACAAAGTGATCCCTAAGTGGGGTGAACACAGAGTCACATCACTACAATTGCTTTACAGCCAGGAAAGGGTTAAGATGAGTCAGTTTCACATCTTTGGTTTGGTATTGGTTTGGTTTGTTTGCCTCCTAGCCACTCCCCAAATGATGGAGTGCTATCTTATTGTCTTGAAAAGTAATTTGGTTGCATCACAATCCAGAGTTTGAATGCTGAAATTGTTTTGTGCAAACAGCTTACAATGCTATCATGAAATTTGTTTCTTTCTGGTCTCTGCTCTGATTGAGGGTGGAATGAAAAAGAAAAAAGCAAATAATTTCTGTAGACAATCTATTCTTTGCCTGATCCTTTCCTGCTGCCAGGCTATCAGTATGTAGAAGAACAAACTGATATTTCCTTTTTGAAACCTTTTCTGCTCCAATCTCCCTTAGGGAGGTGGGCGAAAGTGTCAGACAAAAGAGAGATTATGATCACATTGCCATCTGACTGTAGAAGGGCAAACAGCTTACTCTCTTGAAACCCTTCTCCAATTTTTCTGTTCTGTGGGGAGTCGGGGAATCTGTAAGAACAAAACAATTATTTTTGACTCTAATGGTGATCATTTAACTGAGGGACACTACATAGGTCAGTTGTAAATGAGCTACAAAATTATTTTCCCAGTACCTTTGTACAGTGTGTTTGTTTGTACAGTGGCTGGATGAATGATCTCTAAGCAAGGATTACCTGCAGAATGCTTGATAATCATCAGGCTTCATGTATAAGCCTTCTCTTAGTCCCATTTTGATTGCTGATTGCTTAATGGATATTTCTCTGATTCTCTCAGTAATAGTTTTGAAGTGTTTTGCATTGACTTTTCTTGGTCTGGAGGGACTGAATGAAGGAATAGGGTACATGATCCAGTGGTGGGATTCAAATAACTTAACAACAGGTTCTGTGGGCATGGGTAGGTGGGTCATGTGACGGGTGGGTGTGACCAACTCGACATCATTTCTTTGCCCTAGTTACTGTTTTAAGTATAAAAAAAGATATACCAAAAGGTAGTTTATTTTATGCATTTAATACTTAAATAAGAATAAAGAGGTACATAAAACTAGATTTTGTTACAAGAGTTTTACAATATGAATGAAAAACTATACAAGTTTTGCAATATGAATAAACATTATTTATACAAAACTACATGAGTTTTACAATATGAATGAAAAACTATTAAATAATACCTGACAAAAAATAAAGCTTATGTTAGGTATCTCCAAATTGCTGCTTGATTGGCGTCCTCACTTTTACTTTTCTTAAGTTTTATTTGAGCATCATTAGATGTGTGATTTACTCGTAACAAATTTTAAACTACAGGAATAGGGTCCCAATCCTTTAGAGCTCGGTCAATTAAACTGAAAGTCATTATGTTTGCTATCTTGGAAATGGTCAGGCAATTTCTCTTCTTGGAACATATGAGGTTCATTTTTGAAAGGACCCTTTCTGCTTCTGCTGAACTTACCGCAATTGTTCTGATGGTATCTTTAGCTTTTTAAAATACTATCAGGAATTGCATATTTATTGGAATCTTTTAAAACATTTTCTACAAAATCCCGATAATCGTTAATATAAATTTTGTAATTGAAAATGTCACAAAATTCAAGCAATTGTTCTTCAGCTGCTTTACATGGAACTACTGCTTATCAATACTGTATTCCAGTAATCTGGCTCCAAAAAATTGAGAAATTGTAGTTTGTTTCTATCTTGAAATTGGCTACCTGTTTTTAAATGTTCACAATCCATTACTCTTTTATTCAAATTTGTTATGCTTTTCAAAGGTCTTTCCCAAGGAAGTCCAACAAATGGATGATTTTTTACAAATTAGATATTTTTGAAGGTAATTAACCATCAACCTTTTTTTCACCACCTTTTCCTTTCTAAGCATTTCAAATTCTTTAACAGATCTTATCACAAGTTTTTCAGCCTTTATTATGTCTACATTTCTTGCCTGCAATACATCTGAAAGGAGAAATTTCATTTAGAATGTCAATAATCAATGCCCAATCAGTCATAACATACCTATTTTCAATATGGGCAGCCATGCCTAAGTACTTTTCATTTGAATGAAAATACTGATGTAGTGCTGGATAAACATGCCACACAGCTACGATTGACCTTAAACTACAGGCAGCCCATCTTGGTCCAAAAACTACCAATCTTTAGAATTTTAATTCCAAGTTGTTCAGATATTTTGGTAAGTTCAATTTGGTTTTTATTGGATTGATGAAAAATAGTATATACCTTATTAATAAATATTTTAAAATGATTTACTTGCTTTATTTCTTTTATTGAATCATCTAAAACAAGTTAGAGACAATAGTGCCATATTATGTTTGGAAACTTTTGCTATTCTACTGCTCACTCCAGATTTTCTCCCAAGCATAATGCTGGCGCCATCGGAGCAAAATCTTATTAAATTTTATTCTAGTTAATTTTTAGTAAACCCAACATTATTTAAATTTTCCATAACTGAAGAGCATATTGTCTCTGCATCTTGTTTTTCTAATTCAACTAGCTCAACAAAAATTGTTGGTGAGATAACTGAATCCTCAACTTTTAAGAAAACTATAACAACTGGTTTGCAAGATATCTTTGAGGCTTTGTCAATAATCAAATATTTTCAAGTTGATTTCAGTAAATATATCTTTTAAAAAATTATTTTGCAATGAAATCTATTTTCACTGGAGTTTTGCATTAATGTAATCCTATTCTCATATCTAATCCATTTTTAATTTGCAATTCTATCACATCTTCTATGTCTGAAAATGGTTTACATCTTTGTGCCAGACTGTAAACTCTATTAAATACTCTACAAGTAGTAGATAAATATTTTTCAGTCATCTTATATATTGTTTTTGTCATCGATTCCTGTTCACATTGTTATGAGAACCTTGCTCATAAACGTTATTGATGAAAAATATTCCCTTTTTTTCCCTTAGAGAAGTTTGTTGTATCTTTGTTTTTCCCTGATGCCTCAATCTGAAAATATTTTCATTCTTTTGACACATGAACACTTTTCTCTTTTACAAAGTCATGTTTTGTACAATATTGCAACCTAATTTTTTTGTTAGAAACTATCAGTCCATCATATTTTTCTTTACATTTGTTGTATTGTAGCACTGTCCAGCATTCAGGAAGACTATTTTCAATTTTGGAACTATCTATTTCAATTGATGTGCTGCTTTCTCCAAGTTGGGGTGATTTTGCTTGTGATGATATTGTATCATCCAAGGCTAATTCTGATGCAACCGGTTCTGATCTTGGTTTCTTACTGGAAAAATAACACCCTGTCAAATTCTGTTGCCTTTTCATCCTGTTAAGGGCTACTGCAAAAAAAAATAAAAAAGCTGTTTCAGTTTGGACTTGATTGTGGTTGTAAGTTGAGGCCTAACTTTACATGTGAGACAACAACTTTCCAAAAAAACCCCCATGGTGGGCACAATCCTAGTTCCCCTTACGAGAATTACCCTACCCAGATCTTTTGCAATCCTCCAAAGGGTCAGATTCCATACAGCTCTGAACCCTTAAGACTAACCCAATACATATGGTCCTCACTTAATGGCCAGTTTCTTAGCAAGTGTTCTAATTTACTACTGATCTCTCCAGAGTTACTTGACCTGTTTTTGGAGTTTTGACAGCCCCGCGCACACACACACACAACTAGTTACAACATCCCACATAGTCATTTGACTGAGATTTTCTATGCTTTTTTTGCAAGTTTCCAACAATTCCTTCTGGTTTCAGGTTAAAAATGCCCATTGGGGGAAACGGACTTGTTTGACAACTACAGTGTTTGATTATTGACTGGAAGTTCACTTAAATGACCATGGTGTTTGCCTTACTGCAGTTAAATTCCACATGCCTAGCTGGGAATTGAAGCCCACCCATTTTCAAGTTGCCAAGGTTGAAAGGAGATTTTGGAGCACTTCATGCTTCCATCTGCATACGAGCTTTATGGGGATAGTGACTTAAATTTTTCAGCAGGACTTGGCAACTGCCCATACTGCCAAAAGCACCAAAACCTTCAGTGACTGTGGCATTACTGTGCTTGATTGGCCAACAATCTTGTCTGACCGGAACCCCATAGAGAATCTTTGGGGCACTGCCAAGAGAAAGATGAAAGACATGAGACTGAACAATGCAGAAGAGCTGAAGGCCGCTATTGAAGCATCCTGGTCTGCCAAACACCCCAGCAGCGTAACAGGTTGATAGCTTCCATGCCACACCGCATTGAAGCAGTAATTGCTGCCAAAGGGCCCAAACGAAGTACTGAGTACATATGCATGCTTATGCTTTTCAGAGGTCCAATATTGTTCTATGTACAATCCTTGTTTTATTGATCACATGTAATATTATAATTTTCTGAGTTGGTGGGTTTGGGGTTTTCATGAGCTGTACCCCATAATCACAAATAACTGCTTGAACTATCTTGCCTTGCATGTTATGAATATCTCTCATATATTAAGCTTCACCTTTTAAGTTGCATTACTGAAATAAATGAACGTTTGCACAATATTTTAACTTTTCAAGTTTCGCCTGTACTGTATATAGTAAAAATAATTTCATAACTTTGGCCAGAAGGGGGTGCTGTTGGTCTTTGTAAGTGTGGACCTTAATTAACTTAATCAGATCATATTAATTAGCAATTTAACTTTAGAATAACCTTCCCAATCTAGTGCCTTATAGAGTAGTTGCGCTAAATTTCAAATTCCTAATCAGTCCTGCCATTTCGGGTTGAAGCAGCTGCAAACTGGTAGGAAAGCAAATAAAATCCAAATGCAAGCAGCCTACATCCTCAAAAAAATTTCTATTTTGAAGTTATTCTTTTGGCAGGAATGTCTTTAATTTCTGGATAAGAATATGAGCTTTGGGGAGACATATTAGCTCTGTAACTCTTTTATTACTAACTATCATGCTTAAATGCCAATTGAATTTACCTAGTCAATCATTTTGGTACAGGGAATTTTGGAGATTTTGCTATTCTATTTATATTATCTGTATTGGTCCATAACACATATAGGTAATCCTTAACTTATGACCAAATTAAAACCAGAATTTCTGTTCATTCTGAGTGAGATGCCCAATGTTACAACATTTTACAATGAGGGTTAAGCAAATAACTGATTGTTAAGCGAATCCAGCTTTTTTTATTGACTTAAGGTTGTTGAAAGCTGACTGGGGAAGTCACAAATGGCAACTGTGTCCCTGGGGTGCTGTAACTATGCTGATCTGGTCTTCACAATTTTTGATAAAATAATAATCACTAGTGAGGCAATTAATTTTTTTTAAAGGTTCTAATTCCACCTGAAAGAAAAAGCTTGCCTGAACTACTTTTCAATTTTAAGAATGCAAATTATAGTAATATTTTTTTCCTGCAGAAAATCATATGTCTGGACATGAAGCTTTGATTCAAGATCATAGGGACAGATTTTTTTTGAAGTATTCTCAAATCATAGCAAACCCTTCCCTTCAATCAACCTAGCAGCATAAGACTCACAAGTCTGAAATAAAATTTCTAAATAAAATTTGCCTTCATTTGTACAATTTCTAAAGCTTTCAGAAGACCAAAACAAGTTCTGATTTCTAGAGGAAGCAGAGTTCACGGATTATTACTGAAAAGCAAACTCTGATTAACTGTTCTGACTATTAAATAGTTAAGATCCTAAGTGTCAGTATTGTCATGTAGTTTTGACAATAATTAACTAATAACTAGGTTGTTGCATTCTAGACTACTCAATTTTCAAAATAGCCCCATATAGAGCGCATTAACAATAGTTCAGATGAGGAGTGATGAAAACTTGAGTTTCTTTAAGTGGTCCGCCTGTCCAGGAAGGGCCTTAAGTGCTCAATCACAGTTGAGCAAAGTGTCTCTAGCAACTGACTTGGAAGTCTGCAAAATAAAATTAGTGCAAAATCTGCACACAAAAAATCTATACACAGCCATTATTAAATGGTTGCCATTATGTGGTCATATATGGCTTTGCTACAGGTCAATCCCTCTTGTTCCAAATGCCAAGTGCAAGATAATCCCCGTGCCCTAGTTTTTATGTAATTTGAACATAGAGCGCTATCTAGCAAAATGAAATTGAAGGGTGAGAAAAGTAAGGTTCTACATTTAAGACAAGAAAAATAAAACACACACACAGGTACACTGTAATATAGGTCGGTGATGGCATGCATAACCCTATCTACCACCATATGAATCGCTACCGTAGCTCATCTCCAGTGTGCATGTGCACACCGCCCAGTGATTTTCGGCTTATGTGGGGGCTCTGAGATGGCATTTTCGACCTCCAGAGGGCCTACAGAGAGTGGGAGAGGGCGTTTTCGCCCTCCCCAGGCTCCAGGGAAGCCTCTGGATCCTAGGGAGGGTGAAAAGTGGGCCTACCGGGCCTAGTGGAAGTCGAGAAATGGAGCAGCAGCAGAGAGATATGTGTTCATGCACGCATGCACGGGGTATAGCATGCACATGTGCATGGGGCGGGAGGCATGGGGGCATTGAATTATGTTTCTGAAAATTGCCACTACCGCTGCTAATGGTGCGCTGTGCACTCAGCTTCATTTGAGTTTTGTATGTGTCTGTGTCCAGCATGCTTTTCTGCACATGCGCAGGAAGCAAAAATGCTGAAATTTCACGAGGGGACATGTGCAGAAGCCAAGAAACCTCCACTGAAATCTCTGCACATGCGCCCGAAGCAAAAAGTACAAAATAAAACTGGTGGCACCCACAGGACTGCCACTGGAGAAGTCACACACAAACTTCAACCTACTACTGGTGTGAGCACATATGTACCTTTGGCATCCAAGGAAAGAGAGGTTCACCATCACTGATATGTGGCACCTGGCGCTATAGCAGTGTTTCCCAACCTTGGCAACTTGAAGATATTTGGACTTCAACTCCCAGAATTCCCCAGCCAGCGTTTGCTGGCTGGGGAATTCTGGAAGTTGAAGTCCAAATATCTTCAAGTTGCCAAGGTTGGGAAACACTGCTCTATAGTACTAACTGTGAGAGGGATTGTGGAATCCTAGGAGACAGTCTCTTAAATATGAGCCAGCAGGGTGCTGCGGCTTCCCAAACAGCCAACACAGTTCTAGGCTGCATGACAAGATGGATAGAATCAATAATAAATACCATTTTATAATGGCTTCCTAAGACCATACTACATCAGGTTTTGCATCTCACGATGTAAAAAAAAAATACAGGGGGTGGACAAAAAAATGAAACACTTGACTTTTGGCATCATAATGTTTGAACACGTTCAAATCAATCAAAACTTGACATATTTTAATGTTTTTTAAAAAAAATTCTGTTATTTGATATGTTTTTTTAAACTAAATTTTTTAAAACAGAAATTTAAGGAAATTGTTTATAACCTAGAAATGGCAGACCTCTCAGACTTCCAAAGAGGCCAAATTGTTGGTGCTAGAATGGCAGGCGCTGGTGTAACAGAAAGTGCCCGAATGTTTGGCGTTTCAACAGCTAATATCTCAAAAGTAATGACTGCTTTTGAAAGCGAAGGAAAAACGTCCTCAGCCAAGCACAGGTCCGGTCGAAAGTCGAAGTTGTCTGAGAGAGACTGGTCGGACTCTAAAGCGAATTGTTAGAGCGGATCGCAAGACCACAGCTCCTAAAATCATTGCAGAGCTCAATAGACACGTACAGAACCCAGTTTCCACAAAAACTGTTCGAAGGGAGCTTCACAAATCTGGATTCCACGGAAGAGCTGCAAGGTGTTTCCGTTTTTCTGTCCACCCCCTGTATGTTGAGAGACTAGAAAGAATGCAGAGAATGGAGACTAAAACATATGAAGAATGGCTGCTGGAATTGGAAATGTTTAGTTTAGTGATGGTGAACCTTTTATTCCTCAGGTGCCAAAAGAGTGTGCGTGCATGCTATCGCGCACGCTTGAGTACCCACACCCATAATTCAATGCCTTGGGAGGGTGAAAACAGCTTTCCCCCCCCTGGAGGCCCTCTGGAGATCCAAAACGGCCTGTTTCCCAACTTCTGGTGGGCCCAGTAAGCTCGTGTTTCACCTTCCCCAGGCTCCAAAGGCTTCCCTGGAGCCGGGAGAGGGTAAAACGCCCCCCCCATCCCCCCCAGAGGCTCTCTGGAAGCCAAAAACACCTTCCCAGAGCCTCTGTGTGAGCCAAAAATCAGCTGGCCGGCACACACATGCACATAGAAGCTGAGCTAGGGCAATGGCTAGCGTGCCAGCAGATATGGCTCCACATGCCACCTATGGCACCCGTGCCATAGGTTCGCCATCACTGGTTTAGTTTAATGAAAGGAAGAATCAGAGATGATGTGATAACAGTGTTCCAATATCTAATAATAACAATATATTAGATTTGTATGCCGCCCCTCTCTGAGGACTCAGAGCGGCTCACAACAACAATACATAATGTACAAATCTAATGTTGAAAAACAATTGAAAACCCTTATAAAAAACCTAACCTCAACTACAAAAAGATATTGACAAAATTGAACGGGTCCAAAGACGGGCTACAAGAATGGTGGAAGGTCTTAAGCATAAAACGTATCAGGAAAGACTTCATGAACTCAATCTGTATAGTCTGGAGGACAGAAAAAGGGGGGACATGATTGAAATATTTAAATATGTTAAAGGGTTAAATAAGGTTCAGGAGGGAAGTGTTTTTAATAGGAAAGTGAACACAAGAATAAGGGGACACAATATGAAGTTAGTTGGGGGAAAGATCAAAAGCAAAATGAGAAAATATTATTTTACTGAAAGAGTAGTAGATCCTTGGAAAAAACTTCCAGCAGACGTGGTTGGTAAATCCACAGTAACTGAATTTAATTATGCCTGGGATAAACATAGATCCGTCCTAAGATAAAATACAAAAAATACTATAAGGTCAGACTAGATGGATCATGAAGCCTTTTTCTGCCATCAGTCTTCTATGTTTCTAACAGACCATACATAAAAAAACATAGTAGCTAAGGAAACTAATTATTTTCCCCATCCCTGGCCACATAGATGGGTTTTCAGGAGCTTTTGAAAGGCAAGGAGGGTGGGGGCAGTCCTAATCTCTGGGGGGAGTTGGTTCCAGAGGGCCGGGGCCGCCACAGAGAAGGCTCTTCCCCTGGGTCCCCCCCAGACGGCATTGTTTAGTCAACCGGACCCGGAGAAGGCCAACTCTGTGGGACCTAATCGGCCGCTGGGATTCGTGCGGCAGAAGGCGGTCCCGGAGATATTCTGGTCCGATGCCATGAAGGGCTTTATAGATCATAACCAACACTTTGAATTGTGACCGGAAATTGATCGGCAACCAATGCAGACTGCGGAGTGTTGGTGACACATGGCCATACCTTGGGAAGCCCATGATTGCTCTCACAGCTGTATTCTGCACGATCTGAAGTTTCTGAACCACTTTTCAAAGGTAGCCCCATGTAGAGAGATAAAATAAAATAAGATTGCTTGTTTAGTTTTAAATGTAATTGGATTTAGCCATTGTATTTGTTGTTTTTATATGTTTTAAGCCTCCCTGAGTCATCAGAGAGGGATGGCATATAAACAAACAAACAAACAAACAAACAAACAACTACCCCACCCACCCCTTAACTGTGGGATTCAAATGGTTTTGAAATTGTTTTTTAGACCTTTTAATATTATTTCTATGTTTTAATCTTTGTTGTGAGCCACCTAGAGTCCTTAGGGAAATAGAGCGGCATACAAATGGAATTAATTAATTAAATAAATAATAAATAATAAAATTTTCTACCTCACATGACAAAACAATTTGGCTAGCTTTTGTATTCTACTCTTTGACTCTAAGGAAGAGTTACATCATTTGCAGTCTATGTAGTCTTATGTAAGCAATCTAACCTTAGTTTTTACTCCAAAGACTCCTAAAATAGCTTACGGGGGAAAAGAAAAGAAAATAATTAGCCTCTGCCTTCAAATTCAGTCTAAAAGGGGGAATTGACACAATACTTAGATACATATAAATATTCCATTCTCTTGAAGTGAGGCAATCCTTTTGAGCAGCTTTATTTGTTTTCTGTAACTTCTCTATCATCTGTCTGTCTATCTATCTATCATCTATCTATCTATCTATCTATCTATCTATCTATCTATCTATCTATCTATCTATCTATCATCTATCTATCTATCTATCAATCATCTATCAATCATCTATCTATCTATCATCTATCTATCTATCATCTATCTATCTATCTATCTATCTATCTATCTATCTATCTATCATCTGTCTGTCTGTCTGTCTGTCTGTCTGTCTGTCTGTCTGTCTGTCTATCTATCTATCTATCTATCAATCATCTATCTATCTATCTATCTATCTCTATCTATCTATCTATCTATCTATCTATCTATCTATCTATCATCGTCTGTCTGTCTGTCTGTCTGTCTGTCTGTCTGTCTGTCTGTCTGTCTGTCTGTCTGTCTGTCTGTCTGTCTGTCTGTCTGTCTATCTATCTATCTATCTAGCTATCTAGCTATCTAGCTATCTAGCTATCTAGCTATCTAGCTATCTAGCTATCTAGCTATCATCTATCCAAGACACTGAAAAGGCTGAAGGATTCTTCTTAGAGCAAGAAGCTATGGGTTATGGTTAGTATATAATCCCTTCCTTTTAATCATTTTTGAATATATATATATTATTATATCTTGCTGATAAATTTATTAATAACATTTAACTTCCAGATTATATTTTAAGAGCTCAAGGTGACAATAATGGTTTCTGTTTTCCTCTTTCCTATCATCTTCTGAAGTAGATTATCTAATCTAAATCTAAATCTAATTTGTGGTTGATCAAAGGTTGCCCCCCCCAAAACAGTTTAGCTGACAGGGATCCAGATGTTGCTGAATAACTCCTACTGCTTCAATCCAACATAGCCTGTGAAAGAAGGATGTTGGTGTTGTGAGTGGCCCACAACCAGCTAAGTTAGTCACAGATTCTGAGGAGGATGAACTGGGTCCATCTTGGTACCCTAGGTCAGTGTTCTTGACAACTGAATCAGAGAGTAAGAGTGAGGCAGAATTGGAACCTGAGAAACCCGAGGAACCTCCAGAGACTATAGAAACCCCAATGAGGGTAATGTCTGAATCAGAGGAGGAGGGAGACATTGGGAATCAGGAGCGCCTATTAGATGCCTGGGTCAGAAGGTCACAAAGCAGACAGGAATACCTTTAAAGTTCCAGAAGGTGAGTCTATGGAAGAAAGTCTAGACAGTGAATATTTCTAGGAAACATTTGACCACAGCCAGACCGTATATAAGTGAGGATTTTTGGGTATAAAGACATGGAGATTCAATGTTCGTAATGGTGGAAGTACTAGATCTGAAGTTCTAGAAATGCTTTGCTGGCAAACTGCTGTTATCCCTTTAAGTTCATTGTGCAGAGACGCAGCTGTCTGAGGAAAACATGAAGATTTGTGAGTGTGTGTTTAAAAGACATTAGAGCACTGAAATTGGATTTGGCTTTTGGCTGCTCCTTATCTATTAGACAATTTGACCGGGAGAGCTGCCAACATGGACTAAAAACCTGACCTTGTTGTACAAATCATTTTAAAATATAGATTTGTTTTGGTTTCAATTTTCTGTGAGTGAGTGCTCTTTGTTCTGATCTGATTAGGGCTGTAGTCCTACAACATTTGGAGAGCAGGTTTCCCAATTTTGCATTATCTTCCACACTTTCATTTGATTACTTGAGTTTTGTCTAACAAATATCTAGTGTTCTCAGGAGACTTGCTGAAAAATGCCACTTCATCCCTTTCAGAGTGTCTGAAATGTGCATTATATAGAAGAGATGTCCTGAATTAGTTTTTGTAATGTTTAACTAAATCCGAATTGTCTAACTTGGACAATTAGACTGCTAGTCTCCGAATTCATGGGTATCATGGTTTAACCTTCAAAGCAGTAGGACTGCAAAAACCTGGATCATCTCAAAATGACAAGAGCCAGGCGTGGCGCAGCAGGTAGAGTGCTGTACTGCAGGCCACTGAAGCTGACTGTAGATCTAAAGGTCAGTGGTTCAAATCTCATCACCGGGTCAAGGTTGACTCAGCCTTCCATCCTTCCGAGGTGGGTAAAATGAGGACCCAGATTGTGGGGGCAATAGGCTGGCTTTGTTAAAAAGTGCTATTGCTAACATGTTGTAAGCCGTCCTGAGTCTAAGGAGAAGGGCGGCATAAAAATTGAATAAATAAATAAATAAATAAATAAATAAATAAATAAATAAATAAATAAATAAATAAATAAATAAATAAATAAATGTCAACAAAGAGATGCAGAATGGCCAATTCCTGAACCCTATGATCATCTAGGTTTTTTTTTTTTGCAGGCCTCACTAAAATGTTCCTAACACCAATAGGAAAGATATAGCGATCAGCTCTAGCGACAAACGTAATCCAGAGGAAACTGGCAGCTGTCAGACTGTGAACTAAATCAAAGCCAAGCTGTATTGGAGTCTGTGTGATTTACCAAAGACCTGTAAGGATCTCAAGTTCCCAAACTGTTAAGTGAAGAATTAAGTTCTCCAATGGAAACAAATTGTTAAGAATTTTCAAAACATTATTCCATTTCCCATAGTTACCGCATGTGGTCATAATTGGTGGGTCTTAGGAATCTGATTACAAATGTTTTATAAGGCCAATATATATCCAATCCTAAAATAAGATTGCAGTTTTATGCACTCTTGCCTACAATATTTGAATAGATGTGTACACTCACAGTTACTAAAGGCATGTACACTTGATTTCTGTTTTTGTCAGGCCTAAAATTGTACAATGTTTAACATAAATTATATTTTGTGCTCCAATTCACCACCAAACACCAAGTATCAAAGCAGTCCAAGCTCTCTGCTTGGGAGTGGGAATTACAAGGGGCAAGTAAATTAGAAAGAACGTAACTTATAACAATGTATTTTATTTTTATTCAAGGAGACAAGGGCACAGAATCATGACAAGAAATCTGACTTATCCATTCTCTCATAAACTTCAAATGTAGTCAGTTGCTCCTATTGGCTATCTGTGCATTGATGAGGGCTAGAAACTTGCAGGAAGCTGATTAAAATATTCTTAGGCTAGCACATTTTATTACCAAAGGCAGCCTTAGCAATGTGATGCTGACTGCACATGACCCAGCCTAAACTCCATTAGGCTGGTTTTTTTTTTCCGCTTTAAACCTCCGTTTTCCATTTTAGACTAGATGACGCCATGCGAAAACAAGCATGTGCACTTATTTAGCAATAATCCACATAGAGATCGACCTGGGCTTTTGGTTCATGCATTCTAAATCCTGTTTGCTCTCCTTTATTGGCCTACCTATCCATTCTCTGCCATTCCTCTCCCTCCCAGCCCCCCCTTCCCATCTTAATTCCCCTTTCCCTCTGAAAGTCTCCTCTTGAGCTCTCTAATCCAGAGGAGGCAGCTGCATCTATTTTGGGCCCAAGGAGCTCCCAGCTGCTCCCCATATAGGGTAAAAGCCGGTGCCCCAGCAGGGGAGAGACACAGACACCACCTCCTTCAAGACGGATCTTGTGGTTGGAGAAGGTGGGTGGAGAGGTAAGGGGACCTGTCATTCAGGCAGGGTGGGGGCAAGGGAGCGATACCGAGGTATGAGACCTCAGCGAACCTTGTCCCTTGCCCATGCAGCGATGGTGCCAATGTGCTCGGCGCATAGGCTTCAAGACCACATCGGTGCGAAAGCAATTCAAGGAAATGTAGGTAGGCATTTAATGGACATGGTGCTAGCTGCAGGACTACAAACTTTGGAGATTCCCCAGAGGAAAGACAAGAGGTCCACCCCATTCCCCACAACATACTCATTCTTTGGAAAACTTTATTTATTTATTTTATTTATTCATTTGTCCAATACACAAATACATATGGAAGAGAATAGACATGAAGTAATATATATAAAGATAATATGTAAAAATAGAGGAGAAGATATATGAAAGGAAGAAAATATATATGATATATGAGATAAAGGAAAGACAATTGGACAGGGGATGAAAGGCACTCTAGTGCACTTATGTACGCCCCTTACTGACCTCTTAGGAACCTGGAGAGGTCAATCGTGGATAGTCTAAGGGAGAAATGTTGGGGGTTACGGGTTGACACTATTGAGTCCGGTAATGAGTTCCACTCGATTGTTAAAGTCATATTTTTTACAGTCAAGTTTGGAGCGGTTAATATTAAGTTTGAATCTGTTGCATGCTCTTGTGTTGTTGCAGTTGAAGCTGAAGTAGTCATTGACCGGTAGGACGCTGCAGCATATGATCTTTTGGGCAATACTTAAATCGTGTTTTAGGCGTTGTAGTTCTAAGCTTTCTAGACCCAGGATTGTTACTCTATTTTCGTAGAGTATTCTGTTTCGAGTGGAGGAGTGAAGGGCTCTTCTGGTGAAGTATCTTTGGGCGTTTTCAAGGGTGTTGATGTCCAAGATGTGGTATGGGTCCCAGACAGATGAGCTGTATTCAAGGATGGGTCTGGCAAAAGTTTTGTAGGCTCTTGTGAATAGTGTGAGATTGCCAGAACACTTGAAAACAGGGTGCAGAAACCAATCATTGCCTCTTAGGGATGCTTCCTAACAAAACTCCTATTGACACGTGACAAGAAAAAAAGGTGTCTGTAGCAGGGGCTGATTTTGCCAGATAGTATCTTATCCATGAATGTCCCAATGATGGACATCTAGTGAAAGGGTGTGCAGAGTCGACTTGGGATGATACTTTGTTGAAGTGTAAGTGCCAGCTTATTTGCAGGGCACCATAATCTAAGAAATCTGATTTACAGAGTAGTCAAGATTTATATAAAAGACTGAGACTTTAATCACATGGTGGCAGACACCATCTTGACTTTTTTGACACTTGCTTGGAACCTGTGGGAGATACAGGTTTTCCCTTTCCCGTCTTCTCACAATTACTAATGAAATTAGTGATGTCTACAGAATTTGGCCGCAGAAGGTTTTATAACTGAATAGAAACCTTTGTATTCCTTGTAACATCTTGGATAGTGTTTCTATGGTAGGAAATAGAATTAAAATTACAGAATGACATGGGCTGATTTTTGAAATGGTGTTTTCTTTGAGGCCAAGAGTAAAGAAAGGAAGGCAGAATTAATACCATCTCCCTGAGATATGATGGCTAGATCAGCCTTCCCAATATGTTGGGGTAAAAACCCTAGAATTCTCCATTAGCAGGGCTGAATAAGAAACCTGAAAATCTGTTTGAGAAGGCATTTGAGATGTAAGAAACCTGCCATGGACGGACATCTTTTACCCTTCTGTTCTGCACTTGCTATAAATGGACAGGAGGGTCCATTGGGGTAATGGTATGTGGTAATGACCTTAGGAAAGAGGAGGGAGAATCCCAGCCACAAGAATCTTACCAGCTTAGCCCACAGAAATGTGTGGGTGTGGCAAACATCTCAGAAGGGAGTCTTCCTTACTTTCGTTGGCTGCAAGGTGACAGGGTTGCAAGGTTCTGAGGCTTGCAAGATTTGGTGTCAGCTTGTGATGTAGTCCAGGCAGGAAGCACATCTTGATGAATTAATTTTACTTTATTGTTAGGTTACCAGTGATGGCGAACCTATGGCATGGGTGCAACAGGTGGCACACAGAGGCATATCTGTTGGTATGCAAGCCATTTCCCGAGCTCACCTCCAACAGACTCAAACTCAACCCCGATAAGACGGAGTGGCTGGGTTCTGCCTCCCAAGGACAATTCCATCTGTCCATCCATAACCCTGGGGGAGGAATTATTGACCCCCTCAGAGAGGGTCTGCAACTTGGGCATCCTCCTCGATCCACAGCTCACATTAGAGAACCATCTTTCAACTGTGGCGAGGGAGACGTTTGCCCAGGTTTGCCTGGTGCACTAGTTGCGGCCCTATCTGGACCGGGTCTCACAGCTCACAGTCACTCATGCCCTCATCACCTCGAGATTTGACTACTGTAATGCTCTCTACATGGGGCTACCTTTGAAAACTGTTTGGAAACTTCAGATCGTGCAGAATGCAGCTGTGAGAGCAATCAAGGGCTTCCCTAGGTATGCCCATGTTACACCAACACTCCGCAGTCTGCATTGGTTGCTGATCAATTTCCGGTCACAATTCAAAGTGTTGGTTATGACCTATAAAGCCCTTCCTGGCATCGGACCAGAATATCTCTGGAACTGCCTTCTGCCGCACGAATCCCAGCGACCAGTTAGGTCCCACAGAGTTGGCCTTCTCTGGGTCCCGTCGACTAAACAATGTCATTTGGCAGGTCCCAGGGGAAGAGCCTTCTCTGTGGCAGCCCCGACCGTCTGGAACCAGTTCTCCCCAAAGATTAGAACTGCCCCCACCCTCCTTGTCTTTCGTAAACTCCTTAAAACCCACCTCTGCCGTCAGGCATGGGGGAATTGAGACATCTCCCCCGGGCCTATACAATTTATGTATGGTATGTTTGTGTGTATGTCTGCTTTAATAACGGGTTTTTTTTAATGTCTACGGAGAGGGGCGGCATACAAATCTAATAAATAATAATAATAATAATAATAATAATAATAATAATAATAACAACAACATGCATGCATGCGCCAGCCAGCTGATTTTTGGCTTGCTCAGAGGCTCTGGGAGGGCGTTCTTAGCTTCCAGACAGCCTCTGGGGGTGGGGGAGGGCATTTTTACCCTCCCTGAGCTCCAGGGAATCCTTTGGAGCCCGGGGAGGGCAGAACACAAGCCTACTGGGCCCACGAGGGGTGGGGGAAGCCGTTTTTGTCCTCCCCAGGCATTGACTTATGGGTGTAGGCACTCACACATGTGTGATAGCGTGTATGCACACTCTTTGACACTCGAGGAAAAAAAGGTTCGCCATCACTGGGTTATATAAACAGAACCTTAGAAGCCTAAAAATAATCTCTTCCCCACTGCCTTTTACATTAAAAAACCCCCACAACCTATGGAGAATCTTTTCTGAGACATTTTCTCTGCCCTCATCCCTTCTGTGGGTTAAGCTGCCTTTTATCCAACAGTTTCCTTGGTTCTGGCTGTTCCCCCTGCCTCCCAAGGTCATTCCCACATGCCATTACAATTGGTCAACAGTAGTATTGGGCTTGCTTTAGCAGCAAATGTCAGTCTTGCACTGATATAGTGTCTTGGTACCCCAGGCAATAGATCCCAAACGCATTTCTCTTCCCAGCCTGGAAATTAAACATGCAATAAATTAAGCAACTAACCACTTGCTATCCTTTTATGAAAGCCTGAATAATTTGCCTCGGGCAGTCCTCTCGCTTAGTGCAATGCAGTCTGGTCTATATGGAAATTTTGTAATTTGTAGTCCGTCACATCCGGAAAACAACAGCTGAGATATTAAACCAGGCATCGGGTCACTTCGGTTCAAAGCTTTGCTGAGCTGGGAAGCTTCTTAGGTGAGCATTATTTCTCAGCCTAACTTACCTTGCAAAATGGTTAGGAGCACTGAAGGGCTACCAAAACTTTTAGTACCACACTGTGGGCATGGCTTATGCAGGACGCCCTGCCTTTTCTTTCAACATCTTTCAGTGTAAATTGGGTGCTCTGGGGTGGAGCTGCAGTAGCCCACTCCTAGTTAGGCCGATAAAACATTACAAGTGATACAAATTGTTACTTTCAAGGAAGGTACCCACAAGCTGTCATTGACTTTATACAGTCATCTCTAGGATCTTAACATATGAAGGTGGAGGATAGGAGGCAAAGGAGTTCTTGCGTATTTTACTCTGCTAGCCATTGCTGACTCTGGGGTCTGTGTGCTCATCTCCATTTTAAATCCATTAAGCTAGAGATAGGCAAAGTTGGCTCCTCTATGACTTGTGGACTTCAACTCCCAGAATTCCCGAGTCAATCATGCTAGCTCAGGAATTCTGGGAGTTGAAGTCCATATATCATAGAAGAGCCAACTCTGCCTACCCCTGCATTAAGCCAATGTTCTCTGAAGACATTTCTGTGTCATGTGGCCACCGTGATACCACAGAGCACTGTTAGCTCCTCACTGAAGTGGTACCTATTTATCTAATCACATTTCCATGCTTTCAAACTTCTAGGTTGGCAGGAACTGGGGCAAAGACAGGAGCCACCGCAGTGTATGGAGCTTGGCTCTTGAACCTAGGCCAGTGATAGCAAACCCTTTTTGCCTCAGGTACCAAAAGAGAGTGCGCACACATAATACTCTGCATGTGTGTGTCCAAACCCACAATGCAATGCCCTCTCTCCATGCATACGCACAACCCCCTCACTGCCCTGGCACATGCACACAACCAGCCATGGGCCCCAGCTAGAACGACTGGAACCAGGGAAAATGGAGTGTGTAGGCTTGCTCCGGTTGCCATCAGGCATGCAAACATTGTGCAAGTGCAACTGGAGTGATTCCGGTAAAAAATTACTGGGTTTTTTGCTTCCACACATGCGCAGAAGCAAATAAACCAGCAATTTTTGCTGCCACATGCAAAATTCCGGCTGCTGCTCCGGCCATGCTCCTGCTCTCTCGCACCGCAGGAGAGGGATGCCTGCAGCGCAGGACAGCACAGAGCAGGCCTTCTGCATGTGCAGAAACCGAATCTTGCGGCAGGTGCGCATGCGTGCTCCTGGCCCATTCCAGTAGGGTCGGGATTAGTAGCCCAGCCCTGCACACAATCCTCCCACTCTGTTCTCCCTGTGCATGCACATAGGCCTCACTGAAGGCTCCAGACTTCCGGGAGGCCCATTGGGCTGGTTTTATTGCTCTCCCTTTGGTTCAGGAAAGTCTCCTAAGGCCTCGGTAGAGCGAAAATGGTCAAATGGGCTAACCGGAAATTTGGAAACAAACTTCCGATTGGCCCATTGGGCTGTTTTTCACCTTCTCCAGGACTCAGGAGGCTTTCTTGAACTGTGGGGAGAGCGAAAATGGCTGAAAAGAAGGCTGAAAATAAGGTTGCCAGTGCACTCATGTATGCTGGAGCTGACATAGGGTAACATCTTCCGTGCCCTCAGATATGGCTCCACGTGCCTCCTGTGGCACACGTTCCATAGGTTCGCCATCACTGACCTGGGCTGTTGGATTTCCAACTGACAAGCCCAGCATCTTAACCACTGAGCCATCACACTGTCCCCATGAAGGGGGGAAATTCGATAAAGTCAAGATAGTGACCATCAGATGCTAGACTTACCTCCTCTTTACTCAAACCATTTTTCTTATACACAAGGCATGTGTGAAAAGGTACAAGGCTTCAATATTCTGGTCACAGCTATCATCTTGAGTTTTTTGACACTACTTTCTCTCCTTGGACATTTTTACTTTTGGTTTTGGTTGGTGGTTTGTGTCTTAACTGCCTTCTGGCAGGCAGATATAACATCATACTATCTTCCAGGCACAGAAAAAAAATATTTTGATTACTAACCACTATGAACACTTATGGTTTTGTTCAAAGCGAATCTATGGACAGACTGTGAGACCAAAAATAGCCATCAAAGAACACTTGAATCTCTTAACTTAAATGATATACAAGGGAGCTTTGCACAAATTGACTTTTTGACCAATTCTTATGAACTTCACCAGTGAATCTAATGAAAGTCACTAGTGATGGGACAACAACCAGGTGTTAATGGAAGTGTTGGCTTATGAAGAGAAAACCTAGATTTCTCTTCAGGAGAAGGGATTTCTGAATCGGTTCAAAGCTTTCTGTCTGATCCCAAAAGAGATCCACAGAATTAGTCCCCTTGCACAAAAGCTAATAAAACAGAATTCCAATTATGCGTCTTCTTGAATGTGACATATTGGATGAAGTTTTCCCACCTCATCCTGAAGATTTTGAGATCCTACAGAAGGAGAGCGAGGATATTCTGGTTATATAGGCATGATAGACATGAGCCAACAAATTTGAGGATGCACAGCAAGTCTTTTTGTATTTACACAAGTGTGAAGTCACCGAACATTTAAATTGGCGGATCTCCAAATCTCATGTTCTTCTCTTATCTTCAGATGTCTGGGGAGGGGAAGGCTTGTTTCTCAATATCTAGATATGGACGTGCATGTTTTGATTCCCAGTTTAATTTAAAAATAAATTTATCACCTGGTGTACCAGTTGCGACCCTATTTGGACCGGGAGTCACTGCTCACAGTCACTCATGCCCTCATCACCTCGAGGCTCGACTACTGTAACACTCTCTACATGGGGCTACCTTTGAAAAGTGTTCGGAAACTTCAGATTGTGCAGAATGCAGCTGTGAGAGCAATCATGGGCTTTCCTAGGTATGCCCATGTTACACCAACACTCCGCAGTCTGCATTGGTTGCCGATCAGTTTCCGGTCACAATTCAAAGTGTTGGTTATGACCTATAAAGCCCTTCATGGCACCGGACCAGATTATCTCAGGGACCGCCTTCTGCTGCACGAATCCCAGCGACCGATTAGGTCCCACAGAGTGGATCTTCTCCGGGTCCTGTCAACTAAGCAATGTCGTTTGGCAGGATCCAGGGGAAGAGCCTTCTCTCTGGCGGCCCCAGCCCTATGGAACCAACTCCCCCCAGAGATTAGAATTGTCCCCACCCTCCTTGCCTTTTGTAAGCTGCTTAAAACCCACCTCTGCTGTCAGGCATGGGGGAATTGAGATACTCTTTCCCCCTAGGCCTTTACAATTTTATGCATGGTATGTCTGTATGTATGTTTGGTTTTTTATATTAATGGGTTTTTAAATCGTTTTTAGTATTGGATTATTATTATATGCTGTTTTATTATTGCTGTTAGCCGCCCCAAGTCTCTGGAGAGGGGCGGCATGCACATCCAATAAATAAATAAATAAATAAATAAATAAATAAATAAATAAATAAATAAATAAATAAATAAATAAATAAATAAATAAATAAATAAATAAATAAATAAATAAATAAATAAATAAATAAATAAACAAATAAAATAAAATAAAATAAAATAAAATAAAATAAATATTAACAAAACGTCCTTTCTCTCTCTTTATCCTATAAAACATTAACAGCCATATCCCACACTTCTAATGAACTGAGAAGGCTTATCCCATTTGAACCTTACAAGTACACTATGTTGTTATCAAGGCTGAGAGGTGTGATCAACGCTGAATTTCAAAACTGAGCAAGGCTGTGATTCCAGATCTCTCTGGACCCACTCCAACCTTATCCATTCCACACACTACACAGCTCTCATGAAATTTCCCTCTGACCTAAAGGACCTTCAAGGTGTTTAAGAGATGGACCAGTGATATGAAGCACTAGGCAGCTACTGGATATCAGAGTGCAAATGAATTTCTTAATCCACCACCCACCTCCTTTAATTTGTAAAGGATGACATATCTTCCATTTTGTTCCCTAGTTCTTGTGGCACTTTTCAGTGCTGGGACTACAGTTCTCAAAATTCCAGCTGTTGGATAGGAAGATATCTAAGACCCTTCCAACTCTAATTTATGAAGCTCATCCTGATTGTTCACCATCTTATCTGTAGCTGCACTGGGCAGAATATAGGTAGATGGAATCTGTCTGGATTTGTTCTGTTTGTTACGGCTGCTAATTTTTCGGTGATTGTAGCCCATGGTGCCGAACGCACTGGTGTGGGATGTGTGAGTGTCTTCGTTAGCTTGTACATGAGCTTGCTGCAGCGATGGAGGAAGATTGCCTGCTTGTATTTGTATTTGTATTTATTAGATTTGTATGCCGCCCCTCTCCGAAGACTCGGGGCAGCTAACAGCAATATAAAAAGACAATGTAAACAAATCTAATATTAAAACAATCTAAAAACCCCCAATTTAAAGAACCACTCATACATACAAGCATACTATGTATAAATTCTATAAGCCTAGGGGGAAGAGAAATTTCAATTCCCCCATGCCTGACGACAGAGGTGGGTTTTAAGGAGCTTGCGAAAGGCAAGGAGGGTGGGGGCAACTCTGATATCTGGGGGGAGCTGGTTCCAGAGGGTTGGGGCCACCACAGAGAAGGCTCTTTTCCTGGGTCCCGCCAAACGACATTGCTTAGTCGACAGGACCCGGAGAAGGCCAACTCTGTGGGACCTAACCGGTCGCTGGGATTTGTGCGGCAGAAGGCGGTCCCGGAGATATTCTGGTCCGATGCCATGAAGTCCGATGCCACTTTGTCCCTAGCATCTTTGTGGCTGGACACTTCCAAGAAATTCTCGAATTTCTCCATGTATGTGTCCCAGGTTTCTTGTTCTGGGTCAAAGAAGTCCGGCGCTTGAGTGACTGTTGATGCTTCCATGACTTCAGTTTTTTAGGGTTCTTTATTTCCTCGTCGCCAATGTTAGATTTGAAGAAAGTACATGACACTGTCTCGCTTGATTTGTCATTATTAGGAACCAGCAGCTTGCAACAATGTAACTATTTGGCTTCGCGGTTAACACACGCGGCTTGCGGCTCAGGTTTCTCTTTTTAAAGGGCTTCTTTTTCATAGATGCGGCTTTGACAGCCATTTGTACTTTCCCGCTCGCAGCTCCACCAATCGCGGTCGTTCTATGCAAATGTGTAACTTCAAATAATGATTGACATAACTTATTTACATAGTCTACTTACATTGGTACAGAACACTGTTGTATTTTTGCTTTTCACTACAATATTGGGTTTTGGACCTTTTACAAAATGTGAACTCAGTGGTAGAGTTTTATAATTATAGTATTCTCAAGCCATAATGTGTAATTGCCATTTAGAAGCAGAAACCTGTCCTGGATCATCAATTATGTTAAACCATTGTTTGTTAAGCCATGTTTGTTGCAGTGATTCTCAGGCTATATGGTTCCCTTATCCTAAAAAGATGAATGAATTTGCATGGGTCTACTGCAGATAAATTAAACGAACCCATTGGGGTTTAGACTGGACAAATAATAAGTATACCAGTTATTTTAAATAAATATTACTTAGGTTTTGCAAACTTTGTGGCACCATAACTGTCTACTGTAGACTTGCGTGTGTAGGATGAGCAGATTTGAAAGTTTTGAAAGTGTTCCTGCTTTGTTTGTGGTGGCAAAGCTTGAGCAAGTGTGCAAGAGCAAAGTACAGAGCAAAAAGTCATGATACCTGTTGACAAAATTTTGGTCTGAGCAAGCTTCTTCCCATTTTTAAAAAAAATTGTGACAATACCCTCCTCACTTTACACCCATTGCAAATAGTGCCTTCTGATCCTTTTTCAGGAGGATTCAAGTATGAATGCCATCTCTTATTTATAAAAATGATGCTATCTATCCATATTTCTATTTATCCATATTGCATCATATTCCTGGAGGCGTCTGTAATATGGTAAATGATTTAGCTTTACTAGATAAATGGTCAAAGCAATGGAAACTGCAGTTTAATGTTTCCAAATGTAAAATAATGCACTTGGGGAAAAGGAATCCTCAATCTGAGAATTGTATTGGCAGTTCTGTGTTAGCAAAAACTTCAGAAGAGAAGGATTTAGGGGTAGTGATTTCTGACAGTCTCAAAATGGGTGAACAGTGCAGTCAGGCGGTAGGGAAAGCAAGTAGGATGCTTGGCTGCATAGCTAGAGGTATAACAAGCAGGAAGAGGGAGATTATGATCCCGCTATATAGAGTGCTGGTGAGACCACATTTGGAATACTGTGTTCAGTTCTGGAGACCTCACCTACAAAAAGATATAGACAAAATTGAACGGGTCCAAAATGGGGTACAAGAATGGTGGAAGGTCAGACTAGATGGACCATGAGGTCTTTTTCTGCCGTCAGACTTCTATGTTTCTATGTTTCTATCAGCCGTGATTCCATTGAAGGGCTGGAGAAGTGGGCAATTATTACCCGGAAGAGTCTTTGTCCTTGCAGGATCCCTGCCCCAGAGTTTGTTAGGTGTGAATCTCTCCTCTTGAGGTTGGACTTAGGGGTTCAGTTGGGTTTGTTGTTGATGTACCTCCCTCCCAGCTGTGTTACAACAGCCATGCCTGTGCTGCTAGAGGTGGTAGCCAGTTGGCAGTGGAGTCCCCCAGGCTCATGGTGCTGGGGGACTTCAATTTACCATTACTTGGTGAATCCTTAGATGTGGCTCAGAAGTTCATAGCATCAATGACAACTGTGGACCTACCCTAAGTAGTCCAGTGTCCAACTCACACAAAAGAAAAATGCAGAACACTGTCCATATAATTTCAAATTCAACTTTGTCAAAGGTTTCAATTAAACAAAAACCAGTGTTGGAGGTCCCCTCCTCTGCTAAGCAACTGATAATGAAAACTTTTGCATAAAAAAAAAAAATACACTAGTCTTCAGGAATTGGGAACCCTGTGATCAAAAATGATATCTGCCTCCCTCAGATCTTTAAGACTGGGGAATGAAGAAACATAGAAACATAGAAGACTTACGGCAGAAAAAGACCTCATGGTCCATCTAGTCTGCCCTTATACTATTCCCTGTATTTTATCTTACAATGGATATATGTTTATCCCAGGCATGTTTAAATTCAGTTACTGTGAATTTACCAACCACGTCTGCTGGAAGTTTGTTCCAAGGATCTACTACTCTTTCAGTCAAATCATATTTTCTCATGTTGCCTTTGATCTTTCCCCCAACTAACTTCAGATTGTGTCCCCTTGTTCTTGTGTTCATTTTCCTATTAAAAACACTTCCCTCCTGAACCTTATTTAACCCTTTAACATATTTAAATGTTTTGATCATGTCCCCCCCTTTTCCTTCTGTCCTCCAGACTATACAGATTGAGTTCATGAAGTCTTTCCTGATACGTTTTATGCTTAAGACCTTCCACCATTCTTGTAGCCTGTCTTTGGACCCGTTCAATTTTGTCAATATCTTTTTGTAGGTGAGGTCTCGATTCTATCTCGATTTTCTCAGATGCTGAGAGAACATCCCTCAGTAGCAGAATATGGCTTCAATGACAAGGAGCTTCCAGGCCTACCATTTACAGAATCTGCTCACCTTGGGTTGGTCCCATAGTCATCGCCTGTGGGACTGGCAGTATGGCCTGAGGTAACCCCATCCCTCTGCGGAGGAGCTCTGGGGAAGGGTGATAAGTCGAAGATGGGATGGGGTAACTGACCTCACCAGCTGCAGTTCCTGGCACTGCAAGTTGAAACAAGGACGTGATGGGGAACCCAGGCCATTAACCCAGACTGAGCCCCATGCACTTTCTGATGTGCCACCCTCCCCGCAACTAAATTATTTGGGGATGATCTAAGGTAACCGCTGGCCACAGCTTTATTAAGCCTGCATGAAGTAGTTCTCCCCATGATGATTTCAAAATTGTTTGTTTGAAACTTTCTTATATGTATGATAAAAAGATGATGCCTGCCTCAGCCAGAATGCGGTCCTAATGTTCTGATTTCTGTCTCCTGTTAATATCATATATGAGGAAAAAAGGAAGGGATAGAAATCTAAATTCATTTTGAACAATATACATGACAGTGTTGAGAAAGAGGTTAGATTTAGATTTGAGAGATGTCCAGAATCCCCAGGGAGAACCTCGGTAGATGTGGGAAGCAGGGATGAAAAGATTTTCTCTTGTACCTCATTTCCATTCCTTACTATTTTTTTTAAAAAAGAAAACCATAAAATCATTTATTGACCCCTCGCATCCTGGATATAAACTGTTTCAACTCCTACCTTCAAAATGTCGCTACAGAGCACCATACACCAAGACAACTAGACACAAGAACAGTTCTTCCCCAAACACCATCACTCTGCTAAATAAATAATTCCCTCAACACTGTCCAACCATTTATTAAGTCTGCACTAGTATTTATTTATTAGATTTGTATGCTGCCCCTCTCCGTAGACTCAGGGCGGCTAACAACAATGATAAAAAACAGCATATAAGAAATCTAATATTTAAAATTACTAAAAACCCTTATTAAAAACCAAACATACACACAAACATACCATGCATAAATTGTATAGGCCTAGGGGGAAGGAATATTTCAATTCCCCCATCCCTGACGACTATTACTACTAGTTTTTTCTCATCATTCCTATCACCCGTTTCCTCCCACTTATGACTGTATGACTATAACGTTACTTGTATCCTTAAGATTTTTATTAATATTGATTGTTTCCTCATTGCTTATTTGACCTTTATGACAATCATTAAGTGTTGTATCTCATGATTCTTGACAAATGTACATTTTCTTTTATGTACACTGAGAGCATCTGCACCAAAGACAAATTGCTTGTGGGTGTAATCACACTTGGCCAATAAAGAATTCTATTCTATTCTATTCTATTCTATTCTATTCCATTCCATTCCATTCCATTCCATTCTATTAATCTGAGTGGATTTGCCCCTGGGCTGGTTTTCTACACCAATGCTCCCATTCTTAAAAGAGTCCTGAACACCCCAATTTCTTTCCAGAACCCCTTTTCTCCAATCTTCTCTTTTTTCCTCCAGGCCTCCTACTCCTTTCCATTCTATCTTGTAGCCGCTGACTTTGCCAATCCCAAAAGGTTGCAGTAGTAACTGGAGCCACGCGGGATGCAGCAGCTGGGCTTGTTATTAGCCCTAGGGAACTCAACACCCTCTCTTTGCAGTGCATAACATTCACGGGTTTCCCATGCTGGTCCATTGCATAACTTGACCCTGAGCCCCATAGAGATGGGCTTCTGGCTTCTCTTGGTCAGAGAGGTACCACGATGAACGTTAAATAGCCCGTGGATTCAAATCAGTGCTATCTCTGGAATTGGACCACAGAAATTAGAAGAAGGAATGTTAACTTTTTTGGGGGGTGGGGGTTGTTTTAATAAGGGGCTTTAACAATCTCCCAAAATATAACAAGAGACTCCTGGAAGTGTCCTCCAGCACAACACACTCCTGGAAGTGTCCTCCAACACACTTCAGGATATTTGCTTCAAAACACACAATTTCCAATTATAACAAGGATTAATCTCTTTTTGCTCATTGCTTTCCACCCTTGGGTCCACCAAGCAGACCGTTATTTCAAGGTAATAAGTAGATCAAAGTGGGGTGAAATTCAGCAGGTTCTGATAGGTTCTGGAGAACTGGTAGCGGGAATTTTGAGTAGTTCAGAGAACCAGCAAACACTACCTCTGGCTGTCCCGAGATTGGGTGGGAATAGAGATTTTACAATAAACTTCCCCTGTCATGCCGACCAAGCCTAGCCAACAGAACTGGTAGGGAAAATTTTTGGATTTCACCTGTTCTGTCTGGGTCCCCCCAGAAGCCAACACCAACCAAAAAAAGTAGCCAAATACACTGGTAAAAAGCAAAGGCAGTTTATATACTGGAAAGCAAACACAGGTAACAAAAGCTGTTCTTACAGACAGGAACACGATGAAGCTTCACAGAGGTTTCACGAAGGCCAGGCAATAAAACAGGATTCTTGCTGGCAAAAACAACACTGGAGATAAGAAAACCCACGCCTCCCCCAAGTCTTTCAGCCTTCTAGGCCACAAGCCAAGATCAGAGACGCCAAGAATCGAAGCAAGGTCACAGGACTCCCAGTTGATAACTCTCCACAAGACTGTAAGGGCGGGCCTGCCTTTTCAACCCTGCTGAGGAGAACACACCCAAACCCAGCTGTTGCCAATTCAGGGATGGAAATACCTTTCTAATTGGCCCCTCCTTTGAGCTGCACGTCTCTGCCTCATGTCTATTATAGCCTGTGCGTCTTCATCCAATGAATCCAGGCTACTAGCTGGGGAGAGGGCCCCCCCGGGGGTCTCAGGCTGCTCTCCCTCCTCCTCTTCCTGATGTTCATCTCCCCCGTCTGCCTGGTCCTCCCCCTCCTGGTCACTGTCCTCCTCCTCTGGGCATGGATCCGGCAGAGCTCCAGCCGGTCCCTGAGGAGCCTCAGGCTGAATCACAACATCACTCCTGGGTCAAGGCAATGCCTCTGTTTCCCCTTTACCCTGGACCAATTGGAATAAGCCAGTTGGCAGAGTTTACACAACCCGACAAACTAGCAACCACCATATATAATCATCAGTAGCCGAGTCCATGCAATATGCTAAATCTAAACCAGACAGAGAACAAATTAATGATGGGGAGGTGTAAAATATGTCTCTCAACACAAGAGATGAAAAACGTCTCTTCTACTAAGAAACCCTCATGTATGCGGTAAGTATCTGATATAGCAATGTGTCACCCTAGTCAATCCATTCCCCCCCCCCCTTCTGAATAGCATTGCTGTCATGAGGAAGAGAAGTAATATTTGAAAGTTGAGAAGAAGGGCTTTCTCCTGGGCTGTTCCCAAACTATAATGTTACAGTTGGCACTCCCTGGCTCAGGTTTTAGAAGGGTTTAAGACACATGATTATAATCTCCCCTCTTAAACCATTTTAATGGGTTTTAATTGCTTTAAATGGTTTCTGATTTTTATTTATTTACTTTTTACCATGGTGTTTTATTTAGAGGCACTTGATTTGCTAGAATAAATAATTTTTTCCCCTTTTGGTTTGTCAATATGAGGGCTTCAGTAGATGATCAAACATAAAAATGACCTTCCTATCCCAAATAAAATATACCGTGTTGAAGAATCTGCAGTTTTTACATTTAGGAGAGAGTCTTTCAATGCTTCTTCTTCTCTATGTGATTATCATCACGTGCTTACTTGCATGGCAAATTGACCAAGATAGCTTGGTTAAATAAGGAGAGATGAATGTGAATATGAGGTCGACCTTCGATAGGTTGGATAAGTGTTTGGCTTTTCCAAATTTCAATTACGGTTTTTTCCTCGTCCTAATTGGATTTGCTTCTTGTTCTCTTCATGTTCTCCGGTGCCCATCTTTTGATTTGTCAGCTTGTCAAGGCGAAGGGAAGGACATTCTACCTGGGGCTGATGAACACTGTAATCCATCACAGCTGAAGAGGACAATCTTGGGGGGAGATTGAAATCTGGGATATCAAAGGAACACATTAGAAAGATACTTGGAATATTTCGTTGAATTCAAGTGAGCAGTGCATGATGGCATCTATCAGAGGGATCCGGAAGAGGACAGCTGGTCAAATCTCAGTGGTATTAATTATTGTATTTGAGAACCGATGGAGGTCTGGCACAGCATCAGAAGCAAGGGAAAGGAACACAAATAATGCCTCTTTTGCAAAAAAGGAGAAGAAGAAAAAATAACTCTGGGAGTGTGCATGTATGGGTGGATGTTTGTGTGTGTATGTGTATGTATATGTTCATGAACATACAAAAATACGTATCAATATTAAATGCATCAAATTGTAGGGAGGTCTCAAATTAAATTGTGATTTATTTAATATTTATTCATTAATTGGACTTATATTCCACCCCTCTCCGTGGGCTCAGGGCAGCTCATAACACATCAATAAAAACCAATATACAATCACACATCTAAATCCAATTAATACAAATAACTAAATTAAAACCATTCTAAAAGGCTAAAATATTAAAAAAATCATTCATTCATTTATTTATTTTTATTTATTCATTTGTCCAATACATAAATACATAGGAAGAAAATAGACATGTGATAATATAAAAAGAGGGTGAAGGTGAACTTAGAGGAGAGGATATATGAAAGGAAGAGAATATATAAGATAGGTGAAAAAAAGGAAAGACAATTGGACAGGGGACGAAAGGCACACAAGTGCACTTATGTATGTCCCTTACTGGCCACTTAGGAACCTGAAGAGGTCAATCGTGGAGAGTCTAAGGGAGAAGTGTTGGGGGTTAGGGGTTGACACAATTGAGTCCGGTAGTGAGTTCCATGCTTCAATAACTCGATTGTTGAAATCATATTTTTTACAGTCAAGTTTGGCACGGTTCGTATTAAGTTTGAATCTGTGGCGTGCTCTTGTGTTATTGCGGTTGAAGCTGAAGTAGTCATTGACTGGTAAGACATTGCAGCATATGATCTTGTGGGCAATGCTCAGATCGTGTTTTAGGCGTTGTAGTTCTAGGCTTTCTAGGCCCAGGATTGTTAGTCTATTTTCGTAGGATATTCTGTTTCGAGTGGAGGAGTGAAGGGCTCTTCCGGTGAAATATCTTTGGACATTTTCAAGGGTGTTGATGACTGAGATGTGGTATGGGTTCCAGGCAGATGAGGAGTAGTCTAGGATAGGTCTGGCAAAAGTTTTGTAGCCTCTTGTGAGTAGGGTGAGGTTGCCTGAGCAGAAGCTGCGTAGGATCAGGTTAACAACTCTAGAGGCTTTTTTGGCGATATTGTTGCAGTGGGCTTTAGCACTTAGGTCATTCGATATTAGTACTCCAAGGTCCTTTACAGATTCAAACCACAAATCTACCACACATTCATTGGCCAGAGACTAGGGTCTAGTGACCCCAAGCCTTGCGGCATGAAAAGGTTTTCAGATTCTTGTGGAATTGATTCAGCGTTATTTAACTATTTAAATTAAAAAGATCAGATTAGTTTTGCTTCTCGCTCACCTTCATCATACCTCCACCTATTTTTGGAACTGCAACCTTCAGTCAGAAAGAAAGCTTGTTCCCCCTTGATTTAAATTATAATTATAATATTCGGGGGCCCATATTATTAAACATTGACCCCCCCCCCAATTCCATTTATTGCATTAGTCAAATGCCAGCCGGAGGTGAAAGTTCAAGCGAAGGAAATGATATTGAGAGGAAAAGAAATAACCCTTTCCCATTCCTCTACCCAGTGAAGTTGTCTTGATTCAATACTCTGTCCTTAAAAATTATTACAATTTTTTAAAAATGCAGGAAATTCAATTTCCGCAATCCTCATGTCTTATTTAATTATTCCTTCAGATAGTTAAAAACCATCAACTGGTTTTATCCAACAGCCCTTCCACCCGTTGCTACTGGTTTGCAGAACAGGAGCGGACCAGGAGCAACCCACTGCTGCTTCTACATAAAGTTTATTCTGCCCCATTCTGAAACCAACAACTCTGCTAAGCCTCAATGAGCAGAAACTCAACAGCAAAGATTTTAGGTTCTTAGAAATTGTGGCTTTGTTTGCAGTTAGACTGTTGGCCTTCCTCTGCATTTTTTATTTATTTGATCTGGTTTTGCCAGAATTCTAGGCAATGTGCCTTGGTGATCGTTCCTGTTGGAGCATTTTTATTATTGTTAGTGATTTCATGATGTGATCCATAAACTTTTCTGATGAATGATCTACTCTTTTTTTGAAATAAAAGAAAATGATATTAAATATAACACCTTATACTGTTCTGAGAGCCTATGGACCAAAGACAAATTCCTTGAGTGTGTCCAACCATACTTGGCCAATAAAGAATTCTATTCTTTTCTATACTCATTTTATGAGATTCTTCTGCCCTCTATTGCTATTACTATGAGATCAGATTTTATCATCATATTTGTTAGCGGTTGTGATTTTGATCACTTATCCCCAGCAGGTTCCTGTTTATTTTTGTTCTTATAAATGCATGAAAATTTCTCTTCTTTCATTTTCTGCCCATGGAGGCAGTTGTTCATAGAAATGTACATAAACCTGGTTAAAATCTGAAAATAAAGCCAGGGGAAAGCTGTTTCAGGAAGTTCTCTCAAAGTCAGGCCATTGAGTGAAGCATTTGATCTTTCAAATCAAATGCTTGGCTTGCGAGAGCCAATGGCTTCTTGCTCCAAATCATGGAATCAGGATGGAAAAACAATAAGTGATCAACTCTTTGAATGGAGATCATTAGCCTGAATTATATAAACAGATGGGTATTCTCTGTATTGCAGAGGATTTAAGAGCTGGTAAGATAGACTAGGATCAACCAAGTCTGGATATTCTTCATGGGGTTGCATTTCTCTAGAAATACACATGAGGTCACATGGACTTCACAGATTGGATTTCGGAACAGAGCTGGCCATTTTGCCTTACTCCGCCTCCCCCAGTTCACTATATCTATAGCATGTCTATTATTATGGCTGGGTTCATTTTGCCCTTCCGCTTGCAAGGTTCATCCATCAAAGTCCTCATCTTGTAAACTCTTTTCAACAGTATGAAATTCAGCTGTAAGCCTTTGCCTGCTCCTGCACAAACCCTTGGACATATAACCATAACACAAACATTGCTGAGCAGATCAAAGAAGGACTCATTGATATCCTGATTCTCAAAGACCAAAAAGTAGCACAAGGTGGGATAGGCCTGCTTGCTCATTCATTCATTCATTCATTCATTCATTCATTCATTCATTCATTCATTCATTCATTCCACTTCTATAACTACCCAATTCAAACAAGTGACACATAAAATCAATTAAAACCAAGTATGAACATAATAGTTCATAATAGAATATTTATCTATCTATCAGTCTGTCTGTCTACCCAATATATATATATATACTGCTCAAAAAAATAAAGGGAACACTTAAACAACACAATATAACTCCAAGTAAACCAAACTTCTGTGAAATCAAACTGTCCACTTAGGAAGCAACATTGATTGACAATCAATTTCATTTTGTTGTCAGCACATTCAACTTTGTACAGAACAAAGTATTCAATGAGAATATTTCATTCGTTCAGATTTAGGATAATAATAATGCGCTCCATTTTATGTATAGTTTGTTTGGGTTGTATGAGTGTTTTTAAATCAAGGGTTTTAAACTGTTTTCCTGTTTTAATAATTGGATTTGTATTTTGTATTCTTGTTGTGAGTTGCTCCGAGTCTTCGGAGAGGGGCGGCATACAAATCTAATAAATAAATGAATGAATGAATGAATGAATGAATGGATGGATGGATGGATAGATAGATAGATAGATAAATAAATAAAATAATAATAATAATAATAATAATAATAATAATAATAATAATAATAATAATTTATTAGATTTGTATGCAGCCCTTCTCCGAGGTCTTGGAGTGGCTCACAACAAACTATACAATATACAATATTTATTTTCTTGAGCAGTGTATTATGTCATATAAATATGCTACATTACACAAGCACACACACACACACACACGCATTAAGAATATATATGATGTTTGTCCATCATGTTCGAAGAGGACCTTGACAACTAACAGGTTGTGGGCTGTCAACAATATGTCTGCAGGTGTCTGCAGGTGGCTGGTAATGCTATACAGGCACAAAATGTTCTGATATATGTTGGGCACACATGTGTGGGCACCATGATCACAGCCTTTGCAGCTCTGGCTTTGTGGAGTGCTTGCTTCTCTTTTGTTATGATTGTGCTTCTGTCCTTAGATATACAGTGGTACCTCTACCTAAGAGCGCCTCTACTTAAGAAATTTTCTAGATAAGAACTGGGTGTTCAAGATTTTGTTGCCTCTTCTTAAGAACCATTTTCTACTTAAGAACCCGAGCCCAGAAAAATTTCCCAGGAAATTTGAGACCAGCACAAAGGCCCGGCCAGTTTCCTGTCATTCCCCCTGGGTTTCTCTCTCTGGCGCTTTGTATGGGAGGCAGCCTCACGCCCGGTGTATGGGCGGCACGTGCTCCTCCTTGCTGCCTTTTTTTTAAAGCCTTAAAGTTTTGGATTTTTTTGATTCCCCTCACACCTTCTTCCTTGGGCAGCGACTGTCCTCCTCCTCTTCTTCCTCCTCCTCCTCCCACCCAAATTCCGAGCTTTTATTTCTTTCCTAATGGGTTTGCACGCATTATTTGCTTTTACATTGGTTCCTATGGGAAAAATTGCTTCTACTTACACACTTTTCTACTTAACAACCTAGTCACAGAATGAATTAAATTCTTAAGTAGAGGTACCATTGTATAGTATACACATACATACAAAGATACACACACTCACATACATCAGCATAAGTACCAATATAAACAAACAATCAATTAGCTGTACTGGTAGGAACCCACTACTGAATGGATGAAAACAAGCCAACCTAGAGGAGAAATTGCCTGACAGTTAGAACTATTAATCAGTGGAGTTGCCTCCAGGAGTTGTGTGTGCTCCAATACTAGAGGTTTTAAGAAGAGACCAGACAAACAACCTGTCTGTACAGGTACAGGGCTTTCTGCTTCAGCTGGGGGTTGGATAGAAGGCCTCCAACGTCACTTCCCACTGTGTTATTCTGTTATTCTCTCAACGTTGAGAATTTCAGGTTGGCTGCTACGGTGCTTATATAATGCCGCTTCCTCAACCTTGTGTTTCTTTTGAGATTGATGAGAATTATGGGCCAGGGACAGTGATGGGCTGCCAAAATTTTTATTGCCAAATTGTGGCCGTGCCTTATTCTGTGGGTGTGGTTTGATGGTCATGTGACTGGATAGGAGTGGCTTACTGACCATGTGACCAGATGGGAGTGGCTTGACAATCATGTGACCGGGGGATGGCTTAAAGGTCATGTGACTGGGTGGGAGTGGTTTACCGAACAAGGTAAGTTTTCAACTAGGTGCTTGGACTCTTTTTCAGTTGATTAAATCACATTATTTGAATAGCCCCCAAAAGGACAAATGATAGACAGCATTATTTGTTGAGGAGCAGTCACATTTTAAGGTTTTGTACTGAACCCACAAGGTTCAGTATGATAACAGATTAGGCAAGTGGCTCAATTTTCTTTAATTGGTATAACAGTTCAGTTCTAGACAATGATGAAAACTATTATTTATGGGTAAAAACATACTATTTAATCATTTCCTATTTTAAAAGTAATTAAGGATCGTATTAAGGTACTAGAGAAGGAAGGACATTTTAAAAAACCCTATGAAGTATTCAATAAATAGTGCATAAACTTACTACCCCCACTGTGTCCATCCCACCCCCCATGGGAAGGGAACCCGGGGAACCCAGCTCGAAAAGGCTGGTGTAGAAGCAGAATAAGATCTGGCCTCTTATGGTCCCAGGAGATATAGAAGCTGTGCTAACTGCTAGCCAGGTTTGGATTTGGCCGGGGGTCAACCTAAGGTCAAAGCAAGGCACGTTACTGAAGCACCCACCAAGTAACCCTACCTTCTCCTTTACTACCCCGTATCATACGCGGACAAGGATTTGGTGTTCATAGGTCAAAGGATTGAATGTTCTAAGGAATCACATAGCATCTGGGCGCGAGGCAGCAGTGGGCTACTTTCAGCAAAAAGGGGCAGAGGCTTTACTGCCCTACGGGATCCCCTTGTTTCCAGTCTAGCAGATGTCAATTTGAGACAGGGGTATATAGATGTTCCCCCCCTGGTCCGAGCTACTGCCCGGACCAGGGGGGGAATAATGCAGTGGGGTAGTGAAAATGGAGCTCCACCCCAGACCACCCAATTTATACTGGAAGATGTTGAAAGAAAATGCAGGGTGTCCTGCATAAGCCATGGGAGGGGGGATCTATTGACCCGCCCTCAGAGAGGGTCCGCAACTTGGGCGTCCTCCTCGATCCACAGCTCACATTAGAGAACCATCTTTCAGCTGTGGCGAGGGGGGCGTTTGCCCAGGTTCGCCTGTGGCACCAGTTGCGGCCCTACCTGGACCGGGACTCACTGCTTACAGTCACTCAGGCCCTCATCGCCTCAAGATTTGACTACCGTAATGCTCTCTACATGGGGCTACCTTCCCAAGGTATGCCCATGTTACACCAACACTCCGCAATCTGCATTGGTTGCTGATCAATTTCCGGTCACAATTCAAAGTGTTGGTTATGATCTATAAAGCCCTTCATGGCATTAGACCAGAATATTTCCGGGACCGCCTTCTGCCGCACGAATCGCAGCGACAGATTAGGTCCCACAGAGTTGGCCTTCTCTGGGTCCCGTCAACTAAACAATGTCATTTGGCGGGTCCCAGGGGAAGAGTCTTCTCTGTGGCGACCCCGACCCTCTGGAACCAGCTCCCCCCTGAGATTAGAACTGCCCCCACCCTCCTTGTCTTTCGTAAACTCCTTAAAACCCACCTCTGCTGTCAGGCATGGGGGAATTGAGACATCTCCCCCGGGCCTATACAATTTATGTGTGGTATGTTTGTGTGTATGTCTGCTTTAATAATGGGTTTTTAATTTTTTTAAAAAATTATTAATTTATTATGAACTGTTTTATTGTTGTTGTGAGCCGCCTCGAGTCTACGGAGAGGGGCGGCATACAAATCTAATAAATAAATAAAATAAAATAAATAAATAAATGCCCACAGTGTGGTAGTAAAAGTTTTGGTAGCCCTTCACTGGTGGAATGCCTGGTTCATCATAAGCAATCGTGCAACCATTAGTACTGGGGAGGTTCAGTTTAAATGTTCAAAAATATAGAAGTATATTCGGATAGTGGTTGGCCATCAGTGATCATAGTACTGGTTCTGAATGGAGGGGAAAGGAAGCAGTTGCATGTCTTTTGGAGTGAAGTTGTCTTAGCAAGTAGCAAAAATGCTGAGCCTACATTTGTACCATTTCCCATGTAAATGCACATTGGAATATAGGTGTGTGCTTGTATATCTGGGCGTACTTTATGAATTGAAAACCTATGCCTACATATCTTGGCAGGTTTACTTTTTTCCTTTTGCCATATGTTAAATAACTAAATATCTTTTTTTTGCTGCTTTAAAAAAAAACTTTCAGTGATCTTTTCCATAGAGCAATAATTAGCTACCAATAAGGGAGGATATTTGTAGCTTAGGGTTGAAATCTTTACCTTAGTTTAGATTCTAGCTGATGAATGTTATCTATGGTTGCTGTTTGAATGGGTCTGATTGGTTTTTAATATAGTTAACAATGTTAGAGTAGTTTATTTAATTTTACTTAATTGGATTTAGCATATTGTATTTTATTGTTCTTTTTTTATATGTTGTGAGCTGCCCCGAGTCCTTGGAGTAGGTGGCATATAAATCCAATAAATAAATGGATGGATGGACGGACGGACGGACGGACGGACAGACAGACAGACAGACTGATTGATTGATTGTGAAATGACTGCAAGAAAGCAACAAAGCTCAGAGAGGCCCAAGTAGCCCCTGATATTTAGTTATTCAATCTTCCCACCTCACATTTTGCCCACCTTGGGGATGACATTGAGCAGTTGGACTAAGGGAGGAATATATTTCTTTAACACTGGCTTAAAGATGAATAAAGCTTGCCTCATCTCTGGGTTGGAGATGTGAGGAAGGCTGCATCATAACGACACATCAGAAGAAACAAATGTGTCCAGGGCATGTTTTGTACTGGGGTTAGTTGAAATACGAGCTGATCACTGGGCTTTCTGAGAATGCACCCACACAAAACATTTGTGCCAAACAAAAGATTAGCAATGCTGTTCTATGAGAGCCTCAAATCCATGTTCATAAACAACCCGAACATCAGCTGACAGATGTGGGAAGAGCTGAACACCCCCCCCCCCCGATTCTCTATTGTGCTACAACAGAACAGAATAAAAGTATAACAAAATTAGAAGGGACCTTGGAGGTCTTCTAGTTCAACCTCCTGCCTAGGCAGGAAACCCTACACCACCTCAGACAAATGGTTATCCAACAGCTTCTTAAAAACTTCCAGTGTTGGAGCTTTCACAACTTCTGGAGGCAGGCCGTTCCACAGATAATTGTTGTGTCAGGAATTTTCTCCTTAGTTCTAAATTATTATTATTATTATTATTATTATTATTATTATTATTATTATTATTATTATTTAGATTTGTATGCCACCCATATCCGTAGACTCGGGGCGGCTTACAGCAATGATAAAAACAATATATAAGGACAAATCTAATAGTTAGACTCTAAAATAACAATAATACATTTCAAAAGTCTAAACAACAACAAACCCCAATATATAAAAACATACATACAGTCATATCATACACAAAAAACTACATAGGCAGGGGGAGATGTTTCAGTTCCCCCATGCTTGACGGCAGAGGTGGGTTTTAAGGAGTTTACAAAAGGCAAGGAGGGTGGGGGCAGTTCTAATCTCTGGAGGGAGCTGATTCCAGAGGGTCGGAGCCGCCACAGAGAAGGCTCTTCCCCAGGTCCCACCAAACGACATTGTTTAGTTGACGGGACCTGGAGGAGACCAACTCTGTGGGACCTAACCGGTCGCTGGGATTCGTGCGGCAGAAAGCGGCCTCGTAGATACCCTGGTCCGGTGCCATGAAGGGCTTTATAGGTGATGACCAACACTTTGAATTGTGACCGGAAATTGATTGGCAACCAATGCAGACTGTGGAGTGTTGGAGTAACATGGGCATATTTAGGAAAGCCCATGATTGCTCTTGCAGCTACATTCTGCACGATCTGAAGTTTCCGAACACTCTTCAAAGGTAGCCCCATGTAGAGAGCGTTACAGTAGTTGAGCCTCGAGGTGATGAGGGCATGAGTGACTGTGAGCAGTGAGTACCGGTCCAAATAGGGCCGCAACTGGTGCACCAGGCGAACCTGGGCAAACACCCTCCTCGCTACAGCTGAAAGATTGTTCTCTAATGTGAGCTGTGGATCAAGGAGGACGCCCAAGTTGCGGACCCTCTCCGAGGGGGTCAATAATTCCCCCCCAGGGTGATGGACGGACAGATGGAATTGTCCTTGGGAGGCAAAACCCACAGCCACTCCATCTTATCAGGGTTGAGCTTAAGTCTGTTGACACCCATCCAGACCCTAACAGCCTCCAGACAATTGCTTCTCTCCTTGTTCAACTTCCACCCATTGCTTCTTGTTCTTCCCTCAGGTGCTTTGGAGAATAGGTCATGGCAACCTTCTTTGTGGCAACCCCTTATTTTCATTAAAGTAGACATACGCACTTCCTGTAACCATTTTTGTATGTTTTAGCCAGGGGTGGGTTCCTCCCTTTCGGACCAGATCTCCTGAACTGGTAGCAATCCGCTGGTGATATCATGGATCCAATTCGGTCAGTGCCAGGCCTTAGGTGCCGCCATCTTTAAAAAAAATTTTTTTTTTGCAAATTTTCCTCTGTTTGGATAGCTTCTCCTCTTTCGCTGCTTGAACAGCCCTCCCGCCTGCTCCGGAATTAATACTGACCTTTATTTCTTTCTCTAAAACACAGATGATCAGCTCCTCAACTGTGTTTTGGGCCAATTCCAGCTCCTGAGCATGCGCAGAAGTGAAATTGCATGGGTGAGTGGAGTGTGTCTGCGCAGGCAAAACATCGCAATGTGAACCGGTGGAGAAGGTAACTTGTTTCTTCTGTGGTTTCTCTGTGGTTTCTTCCCCAAACCCCCAAAACTTTAACCTTGGACTATCTACAATCGACTTAAAACCATTCCTAAGAGGTCTGTCAGGGGCGTGAATAAGCACACCAATGCATCTACCGTCCCTGTCCTACTGTCCTATTGCCCTAATTTACCTTTACCTACTTTGCTTTTGTTTATGTTTATACCAATACCTGCTATCTTGTACATGTTTGACAAACCAATAAAATAAAATAAAAAAATAATAAATTAACCCACCCCTGGTTTTAGCTTCTAGTCTCCTTGATTCTTTGTTGCTCTTCTCTGCACTAGACTCTCAACATCTTTTTTATAGCTTGGCGACCAAACCCTATCGCTGACTGTACCCATAGTGAGTGGCAGCAGCTCAGGCTGATCCAGGTCTTTAAACCAGGGATTGATCTTCTTGAGTAGAGGAGGAAAAACAGAAGGGCTTTGAAACGGGGCATCCAGGGAGCCACACAACTAGGTGCCAGGCAAATTGCGTCAAGTTGTGCGTGTGGCAAAACTGCTGAGGCTGGACTGCTTAAGTGGGAAAGCTAACACTGGAGCAGCTAAGGTTGATTTTGAGATCCCTTGGGGAAGAGTTGGGGATGAGAAGAAGATGGCATCTTGTGGACTTGACATTAAAAATAAATTTCATCAGGGACATGTTGGTACAAGGGGTAGAGAGGGCCATCTAGTTACTGTTAAGTATAGGACAACTGTGGGAAGTCTAAAGAGTTTACAATTCTTCATATTTACACATGATTTAATGCTGCGGAACTAAAATTAAAACTTTTTCAGGTTTTTAAAAATTGCTCCTAAATTTGCCCTTTGCTATGAAGAGGAATTTCAATTAACTAGCAGAAGGTAGGATGGCTAAGAAGTATAAATGCAGATGAAGTGAAGCCAGGCATCTTGTTTATTGTTTAAACTGAACTGTCAAGTGTCACTTACCGTAGTACCTGTAGTCCTTGTTGCGCTGGATGCTTCCTTGAAGAGTACTGAGTAGAAAAAGGTTATTGTGCATTGCAAGACTATAAGTCTTCGGAGAGGGGCGGCATACAAATCTAATAAATTGAATTGAATTGAACCTTATTCCTGATTGCAACACTAGTGGAATTTGGCTTGAGCAGTTAGATTTAGGATTTTATATAAACTTGAGCAGTTAGTTTTATAAAACAAAATCTAAATGACCCGAGGTGGCGCAGTGGATAGAGTGCTGTACTGCAGGCCACTAAAGCTGACTGCTAGATCTGCAGGTCAGCGGTTCAAATCTCATCACTGGCTCAAGGTTGACTCAGCTTTCCATCCTTCCAAGGTGGGTAAAATGAGGACCCGGATTGTGGGGGCAATAGGCTGGCTCTGTTAAAAAGTGCTGTTGCTAACGTGTTGTAATCCGCCCTGAGTCTAGGGAGAAGGGTAGCATAAAAAATCGAACGCACAAATAAACAAACAAATAAAAGTTATTTTTAGGGTTGTTCACCAAGGAGTTAAAAAAGTCAGCCAGAATCATGTGATTAAAATCCATCTTTTTTTTTTTTGTATGCCATGCTTGGCTTTTTTAGTCTCCTTCCCCCTCTCTCTGAGGCTATATTAATGACTTTTAAAATTTTCTGGGTTTGGCTTGATAATTGCCTATCTTCCTTTTGATAAGGTGCAATCCATTCAGTGCTTCCCACTCTTGACTTTCAGGGCTATCTCTGAAGATGATTTCCACAGTTCTCTATCATGCAGAAACCTTATCAAATTTGAAGGGAAATATTTGAAGGGAAGATATCATCCCACCTGACAGGTTTATTATGGTTTCAATTGCTCTAATTCTCCCCACTACTTGCCAGATTGGAAAGCCTTTATGAATGGAAGATTCTTTCTTGTTCTTTCTCTCCTCCTCCTCCGCCATCAAGCCCTTAGATATTCAACCCACACACATTCAACACCTCTTCACTTGATGAGTGGAGGGAGTTCTATTTATCACTCTTGGGTTGATATCTTGGCAAAAACATGTGACTTCTTTATAAATATCAAACGTAGGGGCTCTTTTTAAAAAATTATAATAATACCAATAGTAATAGAAACATAGAAACATAGAAGTCTGACGGCAGAAAAAGACCTCATGGTCCATCTAGTCTGCTCTTATACTATTTTTTGTATTTTATCTTAGGATGGATATATGTTTATCCCAGCCGTGTTTAAATTCAGTTACTGTGGATTTATCTACCATGTCTGCTGGAAGTTTGTTCCAAGGATCTACTACTCTTTCAGTAAAATAATATTTTCTCATGTTGCTTTTGATCTTTCCCCCAACTAACTTCAGATTGTGTCCCCTTGTTCTTGTGTTCACTTTCCTATTAAAAACACTTCCCCCCTGGACCTTATTTAACCCTTTAACATATTTAAATGTTTCGCTCATGTCCCCCCTTTTCCTTCTGTCCTCGACTATACAGATTGAGTTCATTAAGTCTTTCCTGATATGTTTTATGCTTAAGGCCTTCCACCATTATTGTAGCCCGTCTTTGGACCCGTTCAATTTTGTCAATATCTTTTTGTAGGTGAGGTCACTTTTTGTAGGTGAGGTGCCTTGGGTGCAACCAAACATTTGTAATGCCTTTCGACCATCAACAGCATTGACAAAATCACCACCAGTCAATTAAAGCTTCATCTGGAACAAGTTACATCCTGTGACAATACCTTTCATATCAATAAACACAATCTACCTATGCTCCCTATCGATAAAAATGCCAAATCCAATCTAAACATCTGGTTGACTGTGCAATAAACTGTAACACATATGATTACAATTAATAATTATTAATGTATTACTACTATTCTTAGATTGTGCAGGAAAGAAGAAATGGGATGTAGGAGCAGTTCAACACCTTTATTAATACTAGCTTGATTCCAATGCAAAGTGCTTGCTAGCTGCAGGGAAGCCACTTTTAAGAGCTTGCCAGCAACCAAGCCAGCCACTGTCAGCAGTTTATTTTTCCTGCTGTTAGATTAGCCAATCAGAGGTGGCTATGCAAATCCGTGCTACGTATGGCTGTATATAACACTCACTACTACTACTACTAATGATAATAATGATAATAATGATAATAATGATGATAATAATAATAATAATAATAATAATAATAATAATAATAATAATAAAAAAACTTGAAGTGGTAGTCCCAATGATTATCAGCATATTGGGCGCCATACCAAAAAGCTTTGAGTAACACTTTGAAAATCTGCGCATTGACAAAAAATTCCCTCTGTCAGTTACAAAAAGGACATAGTGCTTGGATTGGCACCTATACTGTACTGAACACATCTCATGTTTTTGGAATGAAGTTTAAGTATGAATGAAGAACAACATTGGCTAAAGAACTGAAAATTGTTGTTGTGTATATTATTAAAGAAGGAGAAGGAGGAAAAAGAGGGGTTATATTCCGTTACTCTAGGTTAAGACTGTGGAAAAATGGATTCTTTACTATTTGCTCATATTTTCTGAGGCATTTAACCCCAATTTTGGCTTGGCTGCTAGTAAGAGAAATGCCCCTTTATGGGACAAACTGGGATACAGTGATCCCTCGATGTTCGCGATCTCGATCTTCACGAAACACTATATCGCGATTTCCCCCACAATGACGTCACTCTCTTCCTTCCTCTTGCTCTCGAGTGGCGGGTGAACGGGCGAGCGGCAAACAGCGGGTGGGCGGGTGAACGGGCGAGCGGCAAACGGCGGGCGGGCGGGTGAACGGGCAAGCGGCAAACGGCGGGTGGGCGGGTGAACGGGCGAGCAGCAAACGGCGGGCGGGTGAACGGGCGAGCAGCAAACGGCGGGCGGGTGAACGGGCGAGCGGCAAACGGCGGGCGGGCATCAGCGAGGAGCCGAGGCGGCGGGGAAGACCCAGGGAAGGTTCCTTTGGCCGCCCAGCAGCTGATCTGCTTGGTAGCGCAGCAGCAGCGAGGAGCCGAAGATCGGAGTTTCCCCTTTGCGTGGGTGGCTGGGAAACCCCAATTTTCGGCTCCTCGCTGCTGCTGCGCTACCGAGCAGATCAGCTGCTGGGCGGCCGAAGGAACCTTCCCTGGGTCTTCCCTGCCGCCCACACGCAAACCCCACCATCTGCGCATGCGCGGCCATGAAAAAATAGGGTGCGCATGCGCAGATGGTGTTTTTACTTCTGGAACCCTACATCGCGAAAAATCGATTATCGCGAGGGGTCCTGGAACGGAACCCTCGCGATAATGGAGGGATCACTTTACATCAAATTTGCATGTGATCATCTATAGGCAAATTTATAAATAATTAATGTTCTAAACAATGTTTAGAAACTCAAAATTTGTATCTATGCTGATAGCAAAGATCTTAAAAGCTTTAGAGTAATCGGGTCAACAGATAAGTTGATACCATCTATGAAACTTAATAAATTTATAGATATGAACTTATTTCTTCTTTCCTTTCATCTCTTTCTTTATTTCTCATCTTCTTTCACCCTCTTTTTTCTTTTCTTCCATTCCTTTTTCTTTAGCTTTTTCTTCTTTTTATATATAAATGTGTATTCCGATTTTTAACTGTATATTCAAATTTTATATATCTTTGTATTGATATCTGCACAGTCATTTTATTTTATGTATCCCCCCCCCTATTTATCTTCAATAAAGATGATATTTTCTTAAAAAAATAAATAAATAAAGGAACAATGTCTTGTTTAATCCTACTGAGAAGAATAAGAATCCCTGGAAAGACTCACTCGCCTATCCAGGCATGAGCTGTTGAAAGGCACTTCAAATCCTTTGCTTTTCCTTCTTCTTCCGGTTCCTTATCTTGTAACAGAGTCTTTCAAAGGCTGTGACAGAATCTCCTGCCATTATTAATCCTGTGACAATCGCCCCCTCTACCCTTATTAAAACCAGATGCCTACCAACTGGAAGGTGTGAAGACATATTACTGAATAAATTGAGCATTGTAGAGCTTGAGTTGCACTTTTAAAAAATTAATTTTCTTGCATAACTTTTTTTTGCAGAGTAAAAGTTTTATGTCAGCCCCAAGAAAGACAGTTGGGAACCTGGTTGCAGTATATATATTTTTAAAGAAAAGGAAAGGAAGAAAAAGCGATAAGTGAATAAATAAAAGAAAACAGCTATAAAGAAGCAGATCCTATCTTTCTTTATAACAGTTATAAATAGATTGATCATCAATGTTCCGACTGATTAATCTAACCAAAGCAGGCACAATCGAGATGATCCAATCTCTTAATACAAAACTTTATTGAGTACATCATTTTGGCACTGATGGACCTAGCTAATAATTCCATTAATCAAAGTATAGGATTCTCCCTCCCCCATTAGCGTAGGTCACATTATCCAATTGTCTCATTCATTGTTATGAGAAAAGTCTTTGGCTTTGGTAAACACCAGCTGAAGTGTCCTTAGCTCTCATGCTTGTCTTCTTGAGGTCTGAAGCCTATATTACACTCCCCTGCAGTCTGTTGGCATACTGAGAAATGCTAATGGTTGCAACAGCAAAAAAAATACTTCGAATCTTGACATTATTTTATCATCTCTGTCATTATATCATGGCTCTCTTCTTCCCATATTCTACCTTTTCTAATCCATAAGTCACAGGTTCATTTTTTTCCTGTTTTCATCCAGAAGTCCCTAAAGATTTTCCTGTCATTAACAGATGTAGTTGTGTTTTCTCTACTCAGAGGGGTAAAAAAATCAATGTTGCCCTCTGCAAATTCCGTCATCTTTAACAACCATTCCTCCAGCTTGAATCGTACTTTGGATGGTGTTGTCTCAGTATGAGGAAGTCAGAGCAATTTCCTTCTCCAATACTTTTAGATTTGAAATAGAAAATTTCAGATAAAAGGGGAGATAAGATTGAGGACCACTCTCTGTAAAGTAGTACATACAATTGATCTTCTATCCTCAATCCCAAACTCATTATAAACTATGACATTTCACTTCAAATATCTTCTCATAACCTTTGTATTTCAAATAATGGAGTTTGCATGTTTCTTGGAAGGCAGTTGTCCAATGGTATCCAATTATTTTCTAGAGAAACTAAGTGTTGTCCTTCTTTCCTAGTGAGAAGAGAGATACATATTTAGAAAAATCCCTGGAAAAAGTCAAAAGAACGCCAAATGCATTAATTTTAGTCATTACGTTTATTTGTTTACTATGTTTAATGTCTCACTTGAGGTTCTGTAACTATTCAAATATTATTGCAGTCAATTCAGACAATTTCTTATGAACACAGCTAAAGATGACAATTTTGTTATATGCAAGGACCTGGGAAGTATGGAATGAAGATCTAATTGGGTTTTTATTTTAAAAGACAGCGATAAGATGTTAATGTTGAATATATTTGTGGGTGACAGATTTTTTTCTGTTTTTTTTTTTGGAAGGGGATGAAAATTCAGTACCTTCTATATATTTTTTATTTTTATATCCATTTTATCTGTTTAATACAATCCTTAATAAAATTATCGAATAAAATACTGAACAAAAAGTATTCAGACCACCTTCACTTTTGTTGATTTTATTATGCTGCAGCCTGATTTCATTGTTGTTGAAGTTAACTCCCCCCTCATTAATCTACACCCAATATCCCATAATGACAAAGTGAAAACAGAAGTTTAGAAATGTCTATAAATTTATTAAAAACGAACAAACCCTGAAGGCAAAAGTATTTAGACCCTTTGCAACAACACTTGAAATTTAGGTCTGGTGCCCTCTATTTCTCTTGATCTTTACTAACATGTTTCTACACCTTGATTAGAGTTGATCTGTGGTAAATTAAATAGAGTGGACATGATCTGGAAAGGCACATTCTTCTCTATAGAGGGCCTCACAGCTGAAAATGCATACTGTAGCAGAGCAAAAACCATGAGGTCAAAGGAACTGCCTGTCAAACTCAGAGACAGGATTATTGCAAGGCAGGGATCTGGGGAAAGCTACAATAAAATTTCTGTTGCACTGAGAGCACAGAGGCCTCCATAATTCTCAAATGGAAATAATTTGGCACATCCAAAAGTCTTCCAAGAGCTGGTCGCCTGGTCAAACTGAGAAATCGGGGAAGAAGGGCCTTAGTAAGAGAGGTGTCTAAGAACTTGATGCTCATTCTGACTGAGCTCCAGAGATCCTGTGTTGAGATGGAGAAGAGTTCCATAAAGACAATCACCAATACAACCAGGGGTGGGTTCTAACTTATCTCATCCGTGAAGGGCTACCAAAATTTTTACTACCACACTGTGGGCATGGCTTATACAGGACGCCCTGCATTTTCTTTCAACATCTTTCAGTGCAAATTGGCGCTCTGGGGTGGAGCTCCATTTTCACTACCCCGCTGCGTTCCCACCCATCCGGGCAGTAGCCCACCCCTGGTCACTATTCAATCTCACTGAGTTTGACAGGATTTGCAAGGAAGAATGGCACAAATATCTATAAATCTGCCAATCCAGGTGTGCAAAGCTTGTCATGTCATACCGAAAATGTCTCAAGACTGTAAATGCTGCCAAAAGTGCTTCATCAAAGTACCAAAGTTATCTCTATGTGATATTTCAGGGTGGTTTTTAAAAAAGAAATTTACAGACATTTCTAAAATTCTCTTCACTGCATCATTATGGGCTACTGACTATAGATTAATGAGAAACAAAATGAATTTCAATGAGTGTAGCAAAACAAAATTGATAAAAGTGAAGGAAGTCTGAATACTTTCTGAATGCAATTGTATTTACGGTATAAATTAGTATCTAATTCATTATTAGTAACCTTGCACACTGTCTGTGGAACATGCATAAAAATACCAGGTTGGATCAACATTTATGAGATTTACATTAGTATGAATTGGTCTTTGTATTTTAATTTTAGTGGGCCTACTTTAAATCTAATTTTACTTGTGACTGCAGTTAGTAAAAGCAATAACAACATTTATGGTTATGAAGAAAATGTATAGTGTTGAAGTACTACATACTTGCATGCACACATCTGTATTTGAGGTAATGGAACACATAATTTGAGTTTATTGGATGTCTTGCTTCATCTATCTATCTATCTATCTATCTATCTATCTATCTATCTATCTATCTATCTATCTACCTACCTACCTACCTACCTACCTACCTACCTACCTATTTGCCCCAAGTCTTCGGAGAAGGGCGGCATACAAATCGAATTAATAATAATAATAATAATAATAATAATAATAATAATAATAATAATAATAATAATTCTACACAACCAAATAAATAGAACCCATGTTTGTTTTTAAAGTAAAATAAGTATATTAAACTTTTGTACAATAAATAATAAAAAAAAAGCACCAAAGAGTTGGTTGCTGCAGGAAATTGCAATAGAATGTACATTAAGGAGCTTATAAAAGCAACAATTGGTCATGAAATTGTGGCCATAAACCATGATAACTAGAAGTGCAAAAATCACGCTTAGAGCTAGTAGCAGATATCAAAGACAAGTGACAGGACCTCTTCAGCTTGTGAATCTCTTTTGGTCATCTGTTTGGTTGCTGTCAGAGATTGCCAAGTGGGAGAGAAGGATGAGAGGTCCAACAAAGAAAAATTTAACAGTGAAAAAAAGAGGGAGGAAATTCTAAAATTCTACACCTATGACACATATGTAAATGCACAAGTGAGAATTATTAAATAATATTTAAAGTCAATGCAAATGAGAGAGACAAGGCTTAAAAGACTGATTTAGTTGCATATACGGGAATGAGGGCAGCCCACTTCTCTGTGTATCTTCATTACAAACGACAAGTGACAGAAATAAACCCTAAATCTGTAGGAGGCAGGAGGGGGAGGCTAGGGTGAGATCTCTTGAAAGGAACAGGCAAGCATTTGAGTGACACATGGGCCTGTGGACACTCAGCCTCCTCTCTCCTCCTCCCCCTATCCTAAGCCAACCATCCTCCTGGCTTCTCCCTTCAAGTCAGCAAAAATACTTTCTGTCCGCAGAAGGCCATATGTGAGTTGGTGGATGAAGTGATGTCAGCACCGGCCACCCAATGAGGGCCCACAGAGAATGTCCAAGGATCTGGTCCCCAGGCTGCCTCATAAGGACGTGTGCCAGCCTCAAAGTTTGGCGAAGGCTTCTGTGCAAGGACGGGTCATCACCGGGCTTTCCCTCCATCGTTGGATACAGTGCTCCAAAGGACCATGGTCTGCTGAGAAAGAGGAGGAACTCCACGGGGGCACGAGTGACACTCCATTAAACATACGGAAAGGGAACAGCAGAAGCAGGCCAAGCCGGAAGAAGTGGGAAGCAGCTTTAAACACAACAAAGGGACAGGTGCGGTAGGGCAAAAATGGAAAACGCCCATGCCAAAACAGGAGAAGAATGCCTGGCTTACTTTGGAGTAAGTGAGCATACAGGCCTCTCTCCTGATCAGGTGAAGAGGAGTATGGAAAAATATGGACCCAACGGTGAGTGCTTTCTAAAATAATAGCCCTTTTGGTACCCACTTGGCCAGGGGCCAGGATGCACGAAGGCAGGGGAAATGGAGAGCCAGAGAGATGAAAGGATGTGCAGAGCAGCATAGATAGGAGAGGCAAAGAAAGCAATCCATCCAGAGATACACAATGATGGGCATGGATTCTAAAATGTGAGGAAGGACAGAAGCAATAAGTAGAGGTGAAAGAAGTATAATCAGCTATTATTAAAAAAAGGTGGTCACATAATTATTGAAAAGTAGGATGGAGGTGATAAGAGATGTTCTAGCAGAGTCTAAAGTTGGACAGGGAATAAGAACGAAGGTAGAAGCAAAGCCCAAGAGGGAAAATGGACTATTTGCAAAGTTGTGGTGGGGTGGGGTGGGGAGATAGTCATGCTGGAGATAGGGCAGCTGCTGCTGCTTTGCTAAGAATAACTCAGTAAATTCCCTTTGGTATGAATGAGATATCAAAATTGCTGATGGGCAACTTGTAGGAGCAGCCGGGTGGTTGAAACAAAAGAGAAGAACTGATATTACACGGCCAGTGAAGCAAACTAGTTAGATGCTGAGTAGATTTGTGATGTCTTTGAGGAACAAAATGCAATTGTTGGTTGGTTGTGGTGCTGTGTGAATGGGTGGCTATGGAGAAGCTTGTTTTGTGGAGAGTGGGCACATCATGCTGCCAAAGATGTGGATGATTGAGAGGACAGTCTGATTTCCTAATTTTATAATGTTCTTCAAATACATGGGGTAAGGTCAAAAATTCCAGATTCCTCAATGGGATTATAACAAAGTTTTGATCAGAGGGGGTTTGAAATGTTTGATTGTGCTATTTTGTGGGACACACATGAGTTTGTAACTGCTGTAAATGATCCCAGTCTGTTCCTTCCTGTCTCCTTGTGAAAGCCCTACCTCCAAGAATTTCCTATGCTCAAACCAATTTTGCAATCACTTAGGCCTGTGGTTTATAAATTGAAGTTATTAAAAAGTTTACTCATTTCTGCAGGGGTGTCCATAGCCAACTCATAATTCCTCAATAAACCTAAGCATGATTATATAACTCTTTCATTCTAACTGTCAAATTATGACATTGAAAATTAACCTTAAACTCCATGGGAAGAACCAACTTCCATGTTAAATCTAAAATAGTTTAACCATCACTCTGGTCTATTGCCAATCAGCAACAGTCATGCTAGCAATAATCCTAACCGGCTTTTCTTTCTCTCTTTTTCCTTTCTTTTCCTCTCTCAATATGTTGTCTGCGAACCCCAGAACTCCCAGCTGAAGAAGGTGAGTCCTAAAAAAGATTGTGCATAAGTGTTAGGAAGGAAAAATCCCTCGACCTTGAATTAGTATGGCCCATTTGACTCCTATACACAATGACACTCCCTTCAGTGGCTATTGGGTGTACAGATGAGGCCTCAAATTTTCTATTTAGAAATAAGATCCCATCTTAACCTGTCAATTGCCATGTGGTTTGTTCCAATAATTTTCACCACATTTCATCATGATCTATAGGCATAGAGCTCTTTCTTTGATCAATCAGATGCTAAATTCGGTCTCTACCAAACTATGTGTTGTTCAATTCAGATCCATGTTCTGATCTGTCAAGTATCACCCCACATCCATTTCCCCTTTCTTGGCCCTTACAACTAATTCCAAGCTTCTAAGAGGCATAGCTGGGATAAAAGATAGCTTAGTTCTTTGAAATGTTGTTGGCCAAGTAATGGAGGCTGCTTGCTAACTGGGAGGTTAAAAAATCTCCAATATTTATGGATGAAACAAATATCTCTTTTTGGGAGACAGATCAATTGGGAAAAGACAGGGGGAAAATGGTTCTATACATTGCCACTTCTCCCAGTTAATAGTTGCTATGGAGTTTCTCTTAACACATAGCTTGCATAAAAGAACCCAAGTATAATGGCTGGAATTGTTGAAAAATCTATCATAGATATGTGTAGCCCACTATCCTTTTCTTTGCAACCCACTGCTTTCTTGACTGGGGGTTGGGCAGGCTGATTTCCCCCACCCCATCTCTGCAGTCTCTGTGTCTTTTGTGCCTTTCATACATTTCTTGCTTATCAGGCAAAACTATATGGGAGCTGGTGGTGGAACAATTTGAAGACTTGCTTGTGCGAATTCTCCTGCTCGCAGCCTGCATCTCTTTCGTAAGTGACCATGGCCTAGTATCTGAGAAAACTTGGGAAATCCACATAGGGGTCAAGAGGAAAGGCAACCATTTGGGGGCTAGAATGGGAAAGAAGCTGTTCTGTGGGCAAATGATTAATGCAAACACGCTCTCTGGTGATGCCACCCTGTGTTAGGGACACACCAACCTCCACTACATTGGAATGGAAAGAACGGAGTTGCAGTTATTGGACTGATTTTAGATGGTTTAGTAATGAGTGGAGTTCTTAATGCTCTTTGAGCTTGTCGGTTTGCTTGTAGACATTTAATTACTCAACAAGGCAACATCATCAATGAGAGTGAATGTGAGGTTTGCTCCCTGTTTATAACTGGTATGGGTAAGCTACTCTATATAAATGGAGCAAACCCCACACTCACACTAACTGAGGATGTTGCCTCATTAGGTAATGAAACGTCTACAAGCAAACCACCAAGCTTAAAAAGCACTTTAAAAACTCTGTAGTTCATCTTTGAGCTATAGATATTACCTTCTATTGGTAATCAGTGTCAACAAATTGGTGAATTAGGTGGGTGGGGAAAAATAACTCTCAAATTAAGGAAATATACATGGATATCAGGATAATTTTGTAGGATCCAGCTGGGTTTATTTATTTATTGGATTTGTATGCCGCCCCTCTCCGTGGTCACAGGTTGGTCACAGGACCAGAGGGTTTAGTCTTCAGAAATAACTGCAATGCCATATTTCATAATGCCCTTTCACCTCAAGGGTAGGGACTAATGAAGCCTTAATTTGAGTCAGGACACAGAGATGGAATTATTTTCATTAGCAAAGTAGGTAATACATGTACATGAAAATTTTGCATCTGAGCATCTTCAATGTGCTTTTCCTCATCAATTATTTTTTAACATTTGGGGTGCTTGTAGATGTTTAATTCAATCAGGACATTCTTTTTATGAAAATAAAATTCGACTTCCTTTTGTGTAACAACTCAGAAAGCAAATTGAGCTAACTTATCTGCACATCAATCTATTTTGGCACCTTCATACTTGAAAGCAAGCGCCATGTTTTATTTGGCCATTTTCAAATATTTCACAAAACCATTTCTTTCTGAGCAAAATCTCAGAAAACAATACGGGCAGTTTGTCTTCTGAATGTGCATTGTTTCCACCTCCTTTTTTAAATACACAATTTTATTTTAAAAAGTTTTAAAAAGGAGATTAAAACTAATGTAAACCAAAAACTATTACCCATTAACATAAACATTTTTAAAGGTGGGGAAAAAGAAATAATTTTTTAAAAAACCCTAAAAATACAAAAAAGGGAAAAAAGAGAAAAGAATGAAAGAACATGCAAAGAAGTGGCTCCTTTATAGCAGTTATAAGTAAATTATAAATTTACATATTAGTCTATGATTACAATGTGACCTTCTTTCTATAATCGATTCACTTTAATCATCAAAACCACAATCATAAGCTAATTTTTCTTCGTTTGTGCCAAGAGTCCATAGCGATTTCCAGGTAGCAATACATATAGACATTGTGCTTTTTTTGATCAAAAAACTCAATTTGGCTATCTCATAGTTTAAATTATAAGTGTACTTCTACTATATTGAATACATTGACTCAGTCTAGAAAAAGAATATACCTGACCTGTACATTCCTAAATAGGCATAAATGCTCTCAGGTTCATAGAAACCATAAACTCCCTGCCATTCCTAAAATATAGCAAACCCAAGCACAAGAAGTTGAGATTTTCCTTATTTCAGCACCCAGAGCCTGCTGTGCTTCTGCCCAGTTTCTTGACACTTGAGATGCAACCTCCTCAGATTGTGATACTAGATCTTTCAAGAGCACATGGCCCAGCTCGGCAACAGGAGGTCTCAGAAAAGGTCATAATTTACAGACTTGTTCTCATGTAGCTGTGGTTCAACATTTCATCCTCAGACAGCCCAGGAATATTGGCCTTCCCTTGACCAAAAAGAAGCCAGTCAACAAAATTGTTCCTTCCATTTCCTTATTTTCTTTCTCCTATGGAGCTCTGTAGGATACAAGTATTATCGGCCCTCTGAACATAGGAAAGAACAATCTGCTTAGGGATTGTTATTATCGTTGAAAAACAGTACAGGCAGTATAAATAAAATTAAGAGCACATTGGAAATAGCCCTGTCCTCACCATGGTTTCTGTAGTTTGCTTGAATTATTCTATATTAGAAGACAATTGCAAACATGCTTCTGGGCTGGCCCTAAACAAGATACATTTTCTCTTTGGCATGCATCTACACTTATTTCTTCTGCAGTTGATGAAAGAACGTGTCTTTAGTGTTATCTCTTTTCCACTGTCTGTCAGGCTTTTTCACTCCTGAAGCTTCATTAAATAGAAACTAGTCTGGAAACATTCATAGCGTTTCTAATTTTTAGGGCAGCAATGAAGACAGTAAGAGGCAGTCTTGTTTTGAATTTTAAGTGTTGAATTTGGACTTGCAAACAAAAAGAAAGAACTTTGGAGATAACAATCAAGCATTACAAAGCACATTTGTACTGTTAATCAACTATATATCCTTCTTACAATTATGCATCCCACCAAGTATATCAAACAGCATGAGGTATATATTTTTGCCACACTGTTTCTGTAATAGAAACCCCATCAGACACAACTCTCACCAGCAGGGGGAAGTGTGAAACCTTGTACAGATGCTTCCTTGCAATTGTGTGCAACACATACCTTCCTTTTACATGTCAAGCTGTGCATACAGTTACACACTTGCCCCTGCCTGCAGAATTGTGCAGCATCCATGTGTTTGTGCATGAGCACACACACGCACACGCATACACGCACACACAGAGCAACAGGACAGAGCTCTTTTTGCTGGTGCTATCAGGTTTCAGGGAGATTGACAGATGCGCTTCATTTTTGTGCCAATGCAAAATGCAGACTGGCTTCAGCTGTTTTCAGATGGCATGTTCAAGGAGAATTAAAAAGTAAATGGGATTTCAGAAGGAGAAAAGAGAGGTGGGGCTGGGATTTAGGATTTCTGACTGGAAAATGAACAAGCACCATATCTCTCCTCCCCTCTACAACTATCTGTGGGGTTTTTTTCCCTTTACAGGTGCTGGCATGGTTTGAAGAGGGTGAAGAGACTGTCACCGCATTTGTGGAACCATTTGTCATCCTATTGATCCTGATTGCCAACGCCATTGTTGGAGTATGGCAGGTAAACAAACTAACCATGTTTTGTTGCATTGTGGTTTGGTGGATTCAGGTGCGTGAGGTAATCCAGACTTCAACGGAAAAGGTGATTTGAAGCATGTGTGAATGCAACATGTATCTGTCAGCTGCCTTTAAATAAAACGCCTCTTTTTCTGGAATTGCATAGGAAAAACCCAGGAAACCGCGGGTCCAGGGAAAGGCACTTCTGCCATTGCAAGTGACTAATGGGTAAAAAAAATATAATAAACCTCAAATCCCTTTTGCCCCTTCAGAGCCAGATCCCTAGGGGTTAATTCAGGTGTTGCACAGGCATCAGGAGAATCTAGCCTTCCAGTCAACTACAGAAGGTCCCTATGGACTACATTAACCAACCCACCCCAGGAGGTTATTCTGTGGGAAAATTTAGAAGCGAGTCCTGTACATGCCTCTTTGGATTCATGAATGAATGAAAGGTGGTTGATAAACACAATAAATAAGCAAGCCAACCATGCTTTAAAGCAGTACTTTTTTCAAACTTGGCAACTTTAAGAGATGGTGGACTTCAAGTCACAAGGACATCTTAAAGTTGCCAACTTTAAAGCATAATGGGCACGGTCACAAGCCACATCAAACCAGAGCCAAGCCAAGCCAAGCATATTGCGATTTAATGTAAGGTGCGAAGTCCTCTTTAGTAGGTGAAGGTATTTCCGTGATGCTCTAGATGCACTACAATGTGACTTAATATATATATATATATATATATATATATATATATATATATATATATATATATATATATATGTTAAATGTTTTTTTTAGCTGGAATTTTAAAATTAAGGGAGACTAGGATGGTCCCATTTCGGCCTTATTAGGCCTCATCAGCTAGCCACACCCTTTTTTTACTGGGATTCGATCTGGTGAACTTCTGCATTGTAAAGCAGAGAACTAGCAGTTAGAGCTATCAGATCTGAATCCTTCCAGCTCTGTACCAGGGAGGGGGTATATGTTTTTCTTATGTCGGATCACCCTGGTATATTTAAGGAGCTGTGACGTTCCTTAAATATACCAGGGTGATCCGACATAAGAAAATATATATATATATATATATATATGTATATATTCTTCAGATGTACCTTATGAATATTATTTGATACCAAGAGGAAACTTTGTACTCTAACCTAGTAAATCTCTGAGAGCATGAAAGTGCTTTCAGCAAATTTCAGGGTGTCAAAATATCAAGGCTTAAGGTTTTCTTGCACCGGGGGAAAAGGAATGCCATTTTCCTCCGCTGAAGAGGCCCTAGCGGTAATTGGAAGCAAGAGGGCATTTTAACTCTGAGTGGGGCCCTTCTCCTTGCAGGAACGAAATGCTGAGAATGCCATTGAGGCCCTAAAGGAGTATGAACCTGAAATGGGCAAGGTCTATCGATCTGACAGGAAGGCGGTACAGAGAATAAAGGCCAGAGACATAGTCCCTGGCGACATTGCAGAGGTAGCAGGTAAGTGCCCGGGGGAGGGGGCAGGAGGGGAGAAGCATTAAAGGTCATGGGGATTCCCCAGGGTGAAGGAGACTAAACATAGAGTGAGTACCAGAGTCAGTTTAGATACCACAAGTTCTCTTCCATAATCTTTAAATCCCTAAGAAGCTCAAGCTCCCAACTTAAGCTATTAGAAACGAGGCGACTGAAGATGACAGATACCACTAGCAGTGACATTCAAAATGCTTAGATATTTCTGGAGCTACTGCTTTAGAAGATAGTATTCTCCTCTCACCCCAATACCTACTCCTTGATAGATTAGATTAGATTTATTGGATTTATATGCCACCCCTCTCCGCAAACTCGGGTCAAGTCGGGTCAAGTCGAAGGGATAGCCCAGTATTCTCTACTGCTTTCTTTTTTAGAGGATATATATTCTCCAGATTTTATTTATTTATTTATTTATTTGTCAAACAATTATAGAACGTACAAATAAACATAGATAGGTAATGATAAAAAGTAATGATAGAAGACAATAGAACATTAGGACAGGGACAGTAGGCACGATGGTGTGTTTATGCACGCCCCTTACAAACTTCTTAGAAAGGGGGAGAGGTCAATTGTAGAGGTTAAAGGTTTTGGGGTTGGGAGTAAGGATAAGGATAGTATGATTCTCTAGTAACAATCATCTGCAGCTATGCCCCTCTTTAAAGAGCAGTTGCCAAGATTTCTGCCTCTGGTCCCTACCTGAGGATTCAAAAATGCTTCAGAGTTTGTTAAGCTGAAGCTCTTGTCAACATTTACATAGCATTTCTGTATTATATTGATTACACAGGTTGCCTCAACTTGAACAGGTTTGGGCCAAAGACTGAATAGTGATAAAGAAGCATTATTTTATTAAATTGAGTTGCAAAGATATTTAGCATTGAGCAGGGATCATCCCATTCTTAGATAAGCAGGGGAATTATGGTTGCAATATGTGGCAAAGAAGACATTATTCTCCGTGTGATGAAAGAAATAAACGTCATTTCTATTGATACCTAACTAGGACACAAGACATCCTGATTATATCTTTTATTTGCTGTTACTTGATGATATGGCCACCATTTTGTCCCCAATGCACAAGACAGGCTTAAGTAATGGTTAGCTATACTGTCATTGAAATAGCAAACTCTTATTCTAATGCCATTGAAAGTTAGCCTCTAGGTAAGTCAAATCCAGCTTTGTTATCCATAACTTTTGTGATGAACTTCAGTGACCACAGAGACTTGAAACAGGCGGTTTAGGCGGATGGAGGCTTGGCAGTATTGAGCAGCAATTTTGTGCTGGTTTACTTTTGTTGTTAAGGATGGTAAGGAGCAGTTTAACTTAGCCCCAGGAAAATGCCCTCAGTGGAGGCAAGAATGCTTCTATTACAGTAGAAAAGGTTAAATTGAGATATAATTCTCTCAGGGAAATTTCAGAATTTGTCAAATTAATCAACCATGAATGAATTAAAGGAAGGAACTGGCCTTGTTTTGAATTTCCAGTATGTGAAGTAGAAACATTCTGACAATGTCTATTTCTACTGTAAATGCTTCCTGTTAGAAATTGTATTAAGGACTACCCATTCTGGGTTTCCCCTCCCACTCTGTGACAATATATTGCTGCAAACCTCATTTAAAGTCAGTGTTTTCTTTTCCTGACTGCCTATACAGTTAGAAGTCTGCTCTTGCCAGGCTCCATTTTGTGCAAGGCCGAGAATCTCAATCCAGATGTGGGACCTCCTTCTCCTCATTTTCCCTGCCACTCCAGGGGGTACCCTATTGGGTCACACTGGGGCAGCCATTCCCCACAAGTCAGGAGAAGAGTAGCTAGTTTTGTTTGGATTATATAGTGTTTTTTCTTCAGTCTCAAATCCATAGGAAGTTGTGCAGATGCTTGCTTCAGCAGAATCTGAACAAGGCCCCTCCATCATGGAGCTTGTTTACTTCTTGAGCTTGCCCTGTTTTGACCCTGGAATAGAGGCGAGAGGGATGTTTTGGGAACAGACAGTCCCCATGGAGAGTGAGGGCTGGAGGGGGAGCAGTGAAAGTAGAGCCCTAAGGAATCCCCTTCAGCTGCACTTACTGGACAACAGCTGCCCTCATAGCTGGGCCAACAGCCAGTTCATTCCCTCCTTCTTTCTAAATTAATTTAATTCGGAGATCATTTACTCTTGGGGCCAGTTGCACAAGTGTTTCCGAAATATAAAGGACAGCCACCCACCCACCCACCCATCCATCCACCCACCCACCCACCCATCCATCCATCCATCCATCCACCCATCCACACATCCATGTGATGGAGAACCTCTTTCTTGCTTTCCCTTTTGTCACACATTCACACTAAGGAGATCAGGAGACCACTAAAGAGAGTGGTTACTACTTCTGGGTGCCTAGAAAAGAGAAACACTGCAACACCCCCCCCCCCCCCAAAAAGACGGCAGACTTACATAAAATTCACTTATGTGTAGCAAATTGGACAAAGTGTGAATGGAAAATTGCTCTTTTGTGTCTATAGATTTAAGTGTAAATTTTGAAAGGATTTGTTAATTTAAGTTGAACACAAGACGTCTTATCGTTTCAACTGAAAATGCAATAGGCTGGTTGCTAACAGTTGATAGGCCACAACAAGCCCCTCTCCTCTCATTTTAGAAACTATAGCCCTTTTATTTGGATCATTCCCTTTAAAATAGGACCTCTGTCTCTCCATCCTATCCTATCTCACATCAATTTGGCTGGAGAATTAAGAATCCAACAGGAAATTAAATCTCCAGCTCAAATATCAATAAAATAATGCATGTATGCATGTGGATGTGCAAAACATTTTGTCATTGAAATCAGCTTCCAAAAACTTTTAGATAAATGTTTCCTTCTAACAGAGAATACAGGACTAGAAGCTCTCAATCTTTCCACATCTCAATCTTTTTTTAATCCTGAAAGCCCAGTTCTTTGGTCATGCTTTTTTAATGTTGATTCCCACATTCTTAAAAATGTGCTTATTAAAAAAAATCCTAATATATATTTTGATCAATAAATCTCAGTGTCAGAAGATTTGGTGGCATTGTCAGATTCACCTTGCCCAGTGCCCTAGCTCTAGCAGCTACCACCCAGCTATCCTAAGGAATCTCACAAGCAGGGTTTGAAGGTGACAAAATTTCCCTATTTTGATTTCTAATGCTAATTACTCTAAAGGGGTAACTTTCTATACATAGATGCCCCGTTCTTAATTTGGACACTGAATAGCTCTTGTCTGGCCCAACTGTCATTCATGATTTTATCACCTTCTTTCATGTGCCTCAGTGACCGAATGCCAAGGAAGGACACAATGTTCTTGTGTCTTACGAAAATTGCGTAAGGAGTGGATTCATTTCCCTAAAATTTCTTCTTAAACTTACTGGATTTATAGTCAAACCCATGTGCATTTGGCCTCTGCTAACTGGGCATCACAACGTATACATTAGGAGGCAATTCAATATTGGTAAATAATATATATGTATTACCATAGAGGCAAAGAGAGTGTGTTAAGTCAAAGTCCTTGAATGTCTGCAGGAAATAATTTAACAAAGAGGTAATTCTGAGGAGCCTCTGGAGCTCATTGATAACTCTGAATAGTTTACTTTCTTTCTTTCTTTCTTTCTTTCTTTCTTTCTTTCTTTCTTTCTTTCTTTCCTTTTCTTTTAAATTTTACTGGCCAAGCAACTTTAGCATCACTTTGGGGGATATAGGAACATAGTTGTTGCCACCTTTCTCCTAGACTGGCCTGGTATTGAGTTCCCTTCCCTGCCTAGGGAAGCCATGACCTCTCCATCTCCTTGAAGAAGAGAAGGCAATGGAGCAATGGGTAGTGCCCAGCAACCAGCTTCGCCTTGTATGGACACTGGCAGGCAGCTGGTGGTGCCTCGGGAATGTGATGAGGCAGGCAAGGAGGGAGAGAGAGAGAGAGAGAGAGAGAGAGAGAGAGAGAGAGAGAGAGAGAGAGAGAGAGAGAGAGAGAGAGAGAGAAAGACACTTAATGCGCTGGTGGAAAAGCGAGCCGGGGTGCATGGGGACATCTAGGGTTACTGTGCCTTGTTAGATGAAAGGGGGACAGGCAAAGGAGAAACCCACATTGGGATACTGCCTCTGGCTACCTTAGAAGCAGGGCAAAATACCCCCAAAACACCTCCACCCCATCTGCATCTTATATTCTTCAATCCTGACATGTCCAAAGCATACTCTTGACTATCATCAACTTCTGAGGAGAATAAGGATTTTTGAAGTTTTTCCTCTGCATTTCTTTCTGAGCAATATTTATTAGTTTAATAAATGCAGTAGGTATGAACAGGTAATAGGCAGAGTCTCATAAATGGCTTTAGTGTGGCATAGGCTTGTATTTGTTAAATGGCTTTGCTAGGAGAGATTCTCTGAGGAGAATAGTAAAGGTGAGAGGCAGAGGAAGCCCACCTGAACTAACTGTGGGCGAATGACTTCATTAAAAAAAAAAGAAAACCAGGGAACATCCTGAAGGGGAATGGGGTCAAGGGAACTGGAGAATCCCAGAATAATTTCTGATTGAACAAGGAGAAATTTCATTTTTCCTCAATTGAGGAATTTTATCACCACAGGAATTAAACCTCAAAAACTATATTTAAGTGCTAAATGGGAGAGATTTACACAAATGCAGATGGACATTTGTACTCTTCTAATTTCAGTTGCTTCAATTGGTTGCATGTTGTTTCTGCCATAAGTAGTAGTGGTATATATAGTGGTATATAGTAGTACTATACTATATATAAATATAGTATATTTATTTTTTAATTGTAGCGGTGTAGGAGAGAGATTTAATATATATGGGACATTTCATCCACTGAAGTTCCTGCTTCAGAATTTGAGCCCAGTGAGAAATTGTTGTCATTCAAACTACCTTCAGTTCTGTACAAATAATGTTCTTTGTCTTTAGACTAATGTTTCTCAACCTTAACAATTTTAAGATATGTGGACTTTAACTCATAGAATTGCTGATTGGGAAATTCAGGGAGCTGAGTCTGCATATTTTAAAGCTGAACAGTTTGAGAAACACTGTAAAAAAACACATTGTGATGATCCCGGTTAACAAAGTTGTTCGCTGGCCTCCTGTCCAGTGATTTGTCACTGTCTTTTACTGCCCTCCAGTGGACGCCATCACTTTTCATTCCTTAATATAGAACTTGGGTCAATGGATCACTAGCCTTTCTGACCCAAGACATTCTGCTGTCTGAAGCAGAAGATAAGGTAGCTTGCATGCCTTAGAAACCATCTGGATTGGAAATTGAATTTCATCTGAGGACAGTTGCCTACTAAAGTAGACATGTAGCCTGGAATAAACCTCCTTCTTTGACAGAAAGGAACTGAATACATTATGACCTGAGACAAACTCTTTGTTTTGCCTACGGGAAGAGCTGTCAATACCTTGGTTCACAGTGGAAGGAAACCTTGTACAACTTCCTTATCTAGTTTTGAGAGAAGGAAGTTATCTTGCAAGCACCTGTAGGTTGAGCAACTTACATCACATGCCTACAGTTGTCACACTTTGGAAACTATAGGCCAGGGATGTCAAACTCGCGGCCTGTGTGTCTGATGCGTCATGCACTGGTCACACCTACTCCCATTTTAGTTAAGGGAAAAAAAGTTGTGATATGTCACATGATGATGATGATGTATCATTGTGAGATTGACACCCCTGCTATAGACCATTTTCATGATAATATGACTGACACAAATTATGGCATTTCTAAAATGACATCATGAAGTGAGCGGCATGACTGAAACATCTACTGGACATCTGTTAGTCCAGGCGATTGTGATGGTTGTGGATGGGTTCACATAATACACAAATAGGTTGAAATCAATTTGTTGTGCAAACTCAATAGGGTTGCTTTGTGATCCAATGATTGGATATATACTACAGTATATACAAAACCTGGTTAAGGAATTAACCTTTTTTCTGAGTTTGCATAGTATACCTATTTATAAATTAACTAAATGGATTGAGTTTTTAACAAGAGGCTAAATCTGAAGGAGCAACCTAAGGTTAAAATTAACCCAAGTTTAGTATATTGTGTCTATGCCACCATTAGATTTTTATTTGACCCGCTTAAGTTATGCTAGCCCAGAAAATTGTATAAATTCAGAAAATGTGGTTTGCTTAGCCATGGCTTAGCTCAGTGATGGTGAACCTTTTTCCCCTTGAGTGCCAAAAGTGCGTGTACACACGTGATTGCTCCTGTGCAAATCCCCACACCCATAATTCAATGCCTGGGGAGGGCTAAAATTTCCTCCTCTACCCACCACCCCAAGGCTCTCTGGAGGCCAAAAACAGCCCGTTTCCCAACTTCTGGTGGGCCCCGTAAGCCAATATTTCACCCTCCCCAGGCTCCAGAGGATTTCCTGGAGCCTAGGGAAGGCAAAAATGCCCTCCCCCATCTCCGTGGAGGCCCTCCGGAAGTCGAAAATGCCCTCCCAGAGCTTCTGTGCAAGCCTCCGTGCAAAATCAGCTGTTTGGTGCACACATGCACGTTGGAGCTGAGCTAGGGCAATGGCTCGTGTGCCGACAGATATGGCTCCATGTGCCACCTGTGGCACCCGTGCCATAGGTTCACCATCACTGGCTTAGCTTATAGTCAATAGCAGTTGCTTTATTTTTTTTTTACAACAAATAATAGTGACTGTTCTATAGCTAAAACTGGAGGTTATTCTTTTTTTGTTCCCCAGTTGGTGATAAAGTTCCAGCTGATATCCGCATCATTTCCATCAAATCCACTACTCTGCGTGTGGACCAGTCTATTCTGACAGGTAAGGAAGTCATATAAACACAGTAACAGTAATTCTGCCCATAAGATAATGGGGAGGAAAGTAAAACAAATGAGAGACGATATTTTTAAATCTCAGCCACTCAGCAAAGACCTGGAGGAGAACCTATATTTTAAACCCCTTTGTAAAGGGGAAGGATAGGTCCATATAGAGATCATAAACTCTATAGATAATAAATCTATGGTTGGGAAAATGTGCCTTGGAAAATCATTGATATAGGTAGATTGGGGTATGTCTATGCTGGTGTTGTTCACCTTAGGCTAATTAAAGATATGTAGACTTCAAATCCCAGAATTCACTAGCCAGCTTGCTGGCTGAGGAATTCTGAAATTGAAGTCCATACAACTTAAAGTACCCAAGACTGAGAAACACAGATCTATACAATGTCTAAATGCTTGCATTTAGACCATCCCGATCCTGTTCTGTACGAAGCAAGTGGTCTGACCCTTTATATCTCCACCCAGGTGAATCTGTCTCTGTGATCAAACATACCGAACCTGTCCCAGATCCCCGGGCTGTAAATCAGGACAAGAAGAACATGCTGTTTTCTGTGAGTATTATTGACAGGGCTGAAGATGTAAATTCTCCTGATGCATTTTTTTTGTCCCTGATCCAAATAGTACATGGCAGGGATACTAACTGGACATTAAACACCATATTCCAATTGTCTTTATTTGGTTAAACAGTGGGATAAAGGAACAGTTTAATGCCTGTGGAGATACTCAGTCATCATTGGTTGCCCCAAAAGTGCTTTTTCAAAAGGCAAAAGGACTCTGTTTTCCCCCCCGAAAACATTTTGCTTCTCATCTAAGAAGCTTATTCATCTCAGAGCTGAATAAATTTCTTGAACAAGAAGCAAAGCAACTTCAGGGGAAAAAATTGAAGAAGTCCGGCTGCTTTTGAAAAAGCACTTTTGGGGCAATAAGGTGACATCATTGCTTTCCACTGCTCCCTCAAGCAACAGTGCAAATTGACTGATCATTGCACTTTTATTTCACCTATAGGTAACTGGGGAGATTGGGAGAAAATTACAAGCTTATAAATTCCATAATTTTATGCTACCTATTAATAATATATGACTGTCAGAAAGTGTGATATGGTATAGCCAAAAATTTGAATATGATTGCAAGTCAAATACAACTAGGAAGGCATGGCAAGTATAAGGTGATCAAATTGTTGACTATATGCCATCAGTCAGTACTGACCTCTGAATAACCACATAGAAAGATTTTATCCAAGATGATTTGTCCTTCAGGCCCTCCAATGACTCAATAATCTCTGCTGTACCTGAACCTGCAGAGGTTTTTCCTTTTTTTCCCTTTTATCTTTTTCAAGAGCTAAATCCACACATTTTAAAGAAATATGCTGTTATTTGCAATATTTTTGTTTCTTCATTAAGAATATAGAAGTATGCTAAAACTTCACCCTAGAAGATGTGCACATGGTTCTTGGAAGGGGTGAGGGAATGGGGATTTTGTGGCTGATGTGATCCCTAACAGCAGTAATTTCAATAATTTCCAAAACTTCTGGCAACTTCTAGTTTCTGGCATACCCGGCCTGGTGCAGATCCACAGACCAGGGGTTGGAGACTCTTGTCCTTAACAATAGTTCCAGCCATCATCATCGTCATCATCATTACCGTATTATTATTATTTGCAGATAGATAATGAACATGCTATAGATGTAGCAGATACATGTTCTTTAATGCCATAAGGTCTGGAGACCTTGGATTTTCTCTATGTACAATCTTGCTATGTGCAAGATTGTACATAGCCATATTTATAGCCTTCTTTATCTAAAATAACTTAGTTTTGTCCACCTTTTTTATAGTGAATACCACTTTCCTTTGTGGAATTTAATCTATCTTGTTCCTATTCTGTTTCATCTTCAAATTCACTCCAGGGTACCAATATTGGTGCCGGCAAAGCTGTTGGTATTGTCATCGCCACTGGTGTGAGCACTGAAATTGGTAAGATCCGCGATGAAATGGCGGCCACAGAGCAAGAGAAGACGCCATTACAGCAGAAACTGGATGAGTTTGGTGAGCAGCTGTCCAAAGTCATCTCCCTCATCTGTGTGGCTGTCTGGCTCATCAACATTGGGCATTTCAACGACCCCATACATGGTGGCTCCTGGATCCGCGGCGCCATCTACTACTTCAAGATTGCTGTTGCCCTCGCTGTGGCTGCCATCCCAGAAGGTCAGTTGAGGCCATTCCAGGTTTCCACAATTATCTGTCCGGGCTTAATGAATGGCAGCAATTTTTTTTCTTTTTTAAATAGCTTTTGCTGCCATCATATTTTTGTGCTTTCATTTTCGTCTGCACTGAACATAGAGTGCACTGAACTCTGGAAAGCATATGAAGGAGTTGGAGTCCAGCCCTTTAGATATTAACCCATACTCTTGCAAAGTCTTAAGTTATCTGTGACACTTTATGCAAACTCTCATTGTTGCATGTTGGCTTTTTGAAAAAAAAATCCTCCTCTACTCTAATTTATTTATTTATTTATTTATTAGATTTGTATGCCGCCCCTCTCCGAAGACTCGGGGCGGCTAACAACAATATAAAAAGACAATGTAAACAAATCTAATATTAAAAATAATCTTAAAAACCCCAATTTAAATAACCACTCATACATACAAGCATACCATGTATAAATTCTGTAAGCCTAGGGGGAAGGGAAATTTCAATTCCCCCATGCCTGATGATGCTAAGCTAAGCTAAGCGATAAACACTGTTTTACAAATTTTACCTTAGCAACAAAAATTTTGGGCTTGCTTGTGGTCGCAAGTCAGGGACTACTAGTAGAAAAGCCAAATGAAGCAAGGTAGCAAAGAGCATCCTAGAGGTGAAAGGAGTTACAATTATTTTGCAGATTTGCTTTCTGGTACTTTGGTTTGTTCTAACTACCCTGGCAGCCATTTTGGGAAACTGATGGAGAGGAGGGTGTTTCTTAAAATCACAGTCAAAGCTAGGTTTTCTGATAATCTGACTACAGTAATGTTGTACCTCTTGGCCTTTCAATACAGAGAATAGAATTAATACCCTTTCCCCACTTTTTTTACAACAATGTTGTCACTCTGAAATTTTAAGGACTGTTCAGATCTGAAGTATTTCATATACTATTGGGCTATGATGACACACTGTTATATTTCCCATTAAAGCCTTAGCATTCTTTGTCACAAACTGGAATCTAATAATGTAAGTTTCTCTGAAAAAGAAGTATAATTGTGGATAGTAAACAAGGTGGGCTACTTTGGGATTGGACCGGTTTGCCCAAACCAGTAGTGAACCACTGGCGATGTCACAATGACATCACGGAACCGGTTCTGTCAGTGCCACTCTGTGGGGACCACCATCTTTTTTTAAATTTATTTTTTGGATTTTTTGCCACTGCACATTTGCATGTGCACTTTGTGTGTGTGCGTCCACGAGGCATGGGCATGTGGCACAGGAGGAAGCGAACCAACAGGGAGATTAGTTAGAACCCACCCTTGGTAGTAAGGGCCAAAAAGGGTCATCTGACTGAATTTGTTTGAACATGACATGAATTTCCCCAAGCTTATCTTTTTGCTCCTTCTTTTTCTTCCTCCTCAGGCCTTCCCGCTGTCATCACGACCTGTCTAGCTCTGGGGACACGCCGTATGGCCAAGAAAAACGCCATTGTCAGAAGCCTGCCCTCAGTGGAGACCTTGGGCTGCACCTCCGTCATCTGTTCCGACAAAACTGGCACCTTGACTACCAACCAAATGTCGGTTTGCAAGGTGAGCTGAGGATGGATGCCAGCATTTTTCTCATCTAGAATCTCTTTTGGCCATCTCATTTTCATTCTTATTGAAATCTGCTTCCTTCCCTCCTTCCCTCCCCCTTCCCTTCCCTTCCCTTCCTTCCTTCCTTCGACTCTTTAGATGTTTGTTGTGGACAAAATAGAGGGAGATTATTGTGCCTTGAATGAATTCAGTATCACTGGGTCCACCTATGCCCCTGAAGGAGAAGTGTAAGTATAAATATGAATTCTAAACAAAGCCTATTTATTCATTCATTCATTCATTCATTCATTCATTCATTCATTCATTCGACTTCTATGCCGCCTTTCTCAATCGACTCAAATTTTAAACCTGATAGCCAAAGCCAATACTTTGGTTTTTACATTATGCTAAATAATGTTTTGTTTCAAGAATGATTTTCTTAGTTTGAAATGATTGGACTTACCAACACATAATTTATAGGTTATTGTGGTTTGAAATTATAATGGTTAGTTTCACACAAAATACTAGATCAAAACTAAATAAATCATTTTCTGCCTTTATATGGTATTTATTCTTGCAGAAATTCCAGGTGCTCTCATTCCTTAGTTGTTTTGCTTCCCCCATCATTCGCAGAAACAATCTATGCTCATTCCAATTACATATTTTGGCCACTGCTGAATTAAGCAATGTCGTGGACATCCTATCTCAGTGCCCGGAAGCTATAGGAATGGGAAGCCTCAGGTTCAGCTGAATTCTGGCAAGACTGAGTGGCTTTGACTTTAGGGTCCTGTCAGTTCCAGAACTATGCTATCTAGATAGGGTGCACTATCCCAGATAGACCCTGTGCATAATCTGGTGTCCTGATTAAAAAGTAGGTGGCATTCATGGCTAGGGGGCCTTTGCACAGGTTTCTATTATGTGCCAGTTGAGCCTGTTCCTGGATTTGGGAGGAGGGCTCTGCTCACTGTCACTCATGCCATAGTCACCTTCCATTTGGAGTATTATAATGCACTCTACATGGGGCTGCCCTTGAAGAGTATCCAGAAGCTTCAGTGGGTGCAAAATACAGTGATGTGGGTGGTGAGAGCCACACAGGATGGGCTTTGTAATACTTGAAACATGGTTTCTGTAGTACTATTGCACTGCCTAACTAAAATGGATTTTCCACCAGCAGTTACGGTATGTCTCTTTGTTGTATGCTGCCAAAATCATTTTTTTTTGTGTGAGATGGGTGGCCATATAATGGGCTATATAAATAAAACAAATACATTTAAATTTGGGTTTTTTTTGCATTTGCAGATTTAAGAATGACAAACAAGTGAAAACTGGACAATACGATGGTCTCGTTGAATTGGCTACGATTTGTGCTCTTTGCAATGATTCTTCGCTGGATTTCAATGAGGTGAGTTCTTTTCTGGCTTCATCAGCCACTTCTCACCAAATGTTATTAAGTAATATATTTGGTCCCTTTCACCAAAACCTGCAAAATAAAACTGAGTAATTCTTCATTAAACTAATAAAACCAGAAATAAAAAAGGTGAAATTAAAACAAAAAATTATTTAGAGTCTAAAAACTCCTAAAAGGCAATGTACAAATTTTGACCTGGCATCCAGAGGAATTGTATGTAGTACTAGACAAAATTCTCCAATTTCCTTCTCCAAATTAGAGTTGGCAGGTTCATTGGAGCTAAGAAAATGACAGTTAAACCTTAAATGTAGAGATGCCTGGAATAAAAGGAAGTCCAAACTTCCTTCTTCTTTTTTGCATTTCTGGAGATGTGTCAGATGTCAAAGGCAACGGACTTACAAAATTCATTACTACGGCTTTCTTTTTTCAAAGGGCTGATAAAATCATGCCAAATGTACCAGTGGTCATTATTTTAGGCAATTAACACAAAGACCTAGTTTGGTGAATTGCTTAAAGGTAGTTGTGTAGAAAGCAGGAATTATATTCCTACCTTAGATACAAAGCCACATGGGTGACTTGGAGCCAGTCTTTTAAAAAGACAACTGGAAATCACTTCTGAAAAAGTCCCCAAATAACTGCCTGGATTTATCCATATACAGTAGTTGCCTAGAGTAAAGACTAATTTGAAGACACAAACAACAGCAACAATATCAGAGACTAGTTATAAGCCTTCAGAACAGCCTTAAGAATGATAAGAATCAGTCCTTTTGAGGTAGACGGGACTAGAAAACCGAAATTTTGAATACTAATTTCTTTTATTATATAGTCACAGTAATAGATTATTGCGAGTCTGAATACTCTCTCTTCTCAACCCTGTTTTCTTCAGCCTTTCATGATGACAGTTTGGTACGCCTAAATTATATCTCTGATTCTTCCCTCTCCCAGTCAAAAGGTGTATATGAGAAGGTTGGTGAGGCCACTGAAACTGCCCTTACCTGCTTGGTTGAAAAGATGAATGTCTTCAACACAGATGTACGAAATCTCAGCAAGGTGGACCGTGCCAATGCCTGCAACTCAGTAAGTATATGTTTCTTCCAGGAACTGACTTCCATTAGAGTGCCAGCCACAGGGAACCAAGACTGCCATGATTAACTTTTCAAAGTAGTTTCTTTGTTGTTTGTGTATAGAGAGAACCTTGCCAGATTATAACACACTCTGTATTACTCTCAGATAAATACAGTAAAGATTTAGGGAGGATTACTTCTCCAATTTCTTTTTTCATACCAATGATTCAATTGTCTTCACTCCTTCCTCCTGTAACGTAATGCCAGATTCCACCATATAAAGTCCTCAGTGCTTGGTCCCTGAGTGGTGCCATGTCCACCTCTACTGTAAATTTCATGCAATGTGTTTTCATGCCACAATGTTCATTGTCTATATTGAGGTTCTCAAGATCCTCCCACAGTCTACTGTGGAACAGGTTTGGAATGCAGAGGCACTGTTCAGTGAAGCACGCAACAGTAGAAATGTGTTTGTGTTAGGAGCTTGTTGTGGGGCAAAAAAGGGAGTTGATTCTCTGGAGATATAACTCATCCAAGTATAATTTCTCCCCCACTTTTTTGCAATTTGCCAATTCTGCCTTGTAGTGGATGAATTAATTAATTAATTAATTCTCTACAGCCATCCACCTCACCCAATAATTTTGGGTGCTTTACAATTCCAAATTATTCCAAATTATTGGTGGCTTAATTAATACCACTGGCCTTTTGTTATTTTAGCCGCTATAAATGTACGTAGCATCATCTGGAAGCTGATAATCAATTAAATAGTCTGTTTTGCTTGTTGTGGTACTGAAACATTTGTTTTCTTGCAGTCTTAAGAGCTATCTTCTGATGGCCTTCTCCAGGTGAATTTGAGTCTCTTCTGAAGCTCAAAAAAGATGATTATTCTCACATTACATACTTTCCAGAGATGGCCATGCCCTCTGAGCAGGGTTGGTTCTAACTTACCTTGCTGCCGCTTTGCTTCCTCCCATGCCACATAGCTGTGCCTCGTGGTTATACATGTGTCAAGCACCCACGCACATGCACAGAAGCAAAAAAACAAAATAATTTTGAAAAAAAAGCTGTAAACAAGATGGTGACCGCATGCACAGTGCTGGAAACTCAGCTTTTGTGCATGCTCAGAACAAAAAAATATATAAACAAAATTTAAACAAAATTCAAACAATTTAAAAAAAAAAGATGGCGACACTGATCTGTGATGTCAGTGTGACATCACCAGCCGGACACTACTGGTTCGGGTGAACCGGCCTGAACCCACCTCTGCCTCCGCCTTTGGCTAATATCGGAAAGTATATTTGGAGGATCAATTGTTTGGATTCATCTCATTCAATTGTTTGGATTCATCTCATTCTTTGTGAAGCCAAGTAAGGTTTAACTCTCGTTTTCTCTCTCTGCTTTGCATTTGCTCAGGTAATCAAGCAACTCATGAAGAAGGAATTCACCCTGGAGTTCTCTCGCGACAGGAAGTCTATGTCTGTTTATTGTTCTCCAGCCAAAGCTTCCAGGGCTGCTGTTGGTAACAAAATGTTTATCAAGGTTGGTAGTACTCTTCTCTGTGGCCTGTCTCAGTGACCCACAAGGGGAAATAGGAATTCACTCTCTGTCTCTATTCCAATTAATTTTTTTCTAGTTGACTTTTCCAAAGGTAACCTTTGACTTAACAACAATCAGTTTAATGGCGTTTCAAAGTTGTTATTATCATTATCATTATCATTATCAATATAATTATCATTATCATTATCATTATTATCGAAGCAAGTTAGAGCAATGTTAAAAAAGTCTGCAAAGACTTAGGACTTTGCAGAGAGAAACAATGAAAGATCCTGCAAGGCATCTTTCCAAGGCTACTGCTTGGACAGGGGAGAGGGGAGGGATTGGGGTAGCGAAAATGGAGCTCTACCCCAGAGCACCCAATTTGCACTGAAAGACGTTGAAAGAAAATGCAGAGCATCCTGCATAAGCCACACCCACAGTGTGGTAGTAAAAATTTTGGTAGCCCTGCACTGCTGCAAGGTAAGAGCTGGGAAAATTGTTAGCAGCTAATTCGGGCTGAAAAAAAAAAGCTTAGAAAAAAGCTACATTCAGAGTATAAGACACAACCAAATTTTTAGCCTCTTTTTGGGAGAAAAAGGTGCATTTTATACTCTGAAAAATATGGTAGTCACATTGCTTTCTGTTCTATCTACTTTCTCCACAAGTGACAATGCTTACTTTTGTTGTATCTTCATAGGGTGCTCCCGAGGGTGTGATTGATCGTTGCAACTATGTCCGTGTGGGCACCACACGAGTTCCCCTCACTGCCAATGTTAGGGACCACATATTGGGAGTCATCAAGGAATGGGGCACAGGACGGGATACTCTCCGTTGCTTGGCATTGGCCACTCGTGACACCCCACCAAAGAGAGAAGATATGGTCTTAGAAGATGCCACCAGATTTATTGAGTATGAGGTAAAGTAAGGCTAACCACCAGCAGTAGATTATTAATGAAAGCTATAGGACTGGGGTATCCAACCTTGGCAACTTTAAGACTTGTGGATTTCAATTCCCAGAAAGGAAGTCCACAATTCGTAAAGTCACCAAGGTAGGACGCAACATTTTTACGATATTCTGAATACTGTTTACCTTGAAGATTATATATGCATTTTAGCCTAAATTACTTTATTGTCTTAAAATATAGACACTGGGCTTTATATTTTATACTGCCCCAAAATGCTGTTTAATTTATTTTCTTGTTTTCTTTTGTAAGAGATTCCTCCCCTGGAAGCTGACCTGAAAGTTTTTGAAAGATAGCCAAAACTCCTAGGTCACCTTCTAAGGGGAGACATCTCTCATGAAAGAAATGATGTAACTGAATTAAACAGTATTTTCAGGGCAGTATCAAATGTAAAGTTCAGTAAACACATGTTAAGATAATATAGCATGGATTATCATCAAATGTTTCTCATGTGCAAGTGTGCATAAAGAGAAATGCATGCTTTGCAGGTGGAAAAAAACCATTTTGATTTACTTTAGCTTGATTATGGAGTGTGGGAATGACTTGTATCCCTGATCTTTAAAGTTACACCAAAGTCCTGGTGGCAAAAATGGAAGGGAATTGCTTTATATTTACTCACACAAGAGCAATTCCTTCATCTCAACCTCTGCTTTCTTGATAATACTGAAAGACAATAGGCTACTCCATATGTTGGATATACAGTATAAGCAATGTGCTGAAGCAACTGTATATTAAACCATGGGTGTATTTAAACATAGTTTACTGAATAAATCACCATTGCGTAGTTCATGCAAGCCACTGAACCATATATCCTGTTTTTGAAGTCATGCTAGGTGATATAAGGCACCAATATAAAAATTAGCATTGACATTTTGTTTCAAAACATTCTATGAAGAATAAAGTAGAACCCAGCGTTTGTACTTCGAACTTTTAAAATATTCATTCTTTATCTCTTATTAATTCTTCCCTATTTACTTTTTTTATTTCTTGACCAAGAAACTTGAGTTAGCACATAAAACTCTTCCCCCTCCTGTATGCACAAGTGAGCTGTAACTTAGGTTAGTCTGGGAGAAGCTCCCTATCATCACAAACTTTGAGGAAATTTTAATCCAATTCTCCTCTCAAGCAACCATATTATAATAGATCTATTCAATGAAAGTTTTATTTATTCATTATTTTAAAAATTTCTCCACATTTGAGGCAACTCAATAGCTTACAAATGACAACATTAAAAAAGTCAGTACCATAAATAACAAAGTTGTTATGTGTCACCACTTGGTTACAAAAATCCATGTTTTTGTAACTCTTTGAAAAGATGATCAGAGATTTCATCTTGTACCATTTTTTATCTTAATTGCAAACATTCCCGTCTTTGACATGGTTTAAACCTGCTATAAAGACCAGATGGAGGTTATCTAGCGAAAGGATGTCTGGGCTAGTAGATTCCACAGGCCGGCTCGTAATCTTTTTTTCTGACCTTCACAGAATGACTTGACCTTTGTGGGCTGCGTAGGAATGTTGGATCCTCCCCGCAAAGAAGTCTCAGGATCCATTGAACTGTGCCGTGAAGCTGGTATCCGTGTCATCATGATTACTGGTGACAACAAAGGTACCGCTATTGCCATCTGTCGCCGCATTGGAATCTTCCATGAAAATGAAGACGTGACCAGTAGGGCCTACACTGGCCGGGAATTTGATGACTTGCCCTCTGGTGAGCAACGGGAAGCCTGCAAAAGAGCTTGTTGCTTTGCACGGGTTGAGCCCACGCACAAGTCAAAGATTGTGGAGTTCCTGCAGAGCTTCGATGAGATTACTGCCATGGTGAGTAGATGGGAATAGAAGTGGGCAGGGAAGGAGTGGTGTGGTGGGCTAGAGGTGGAGCTCTCGTCTCACAACCAGGGGACTGATCCTAGGTACTAGAGGCATATATTTCTGTTTCTGGGCAAAATGAGAATATATCTGCTGAATATCTTTTGTTTTGTAGATAGGCTGGTCCAGTATTTCTTGGGCACAAAGTATCTGCTGAGAGGAGGGAGCTGGGGCTCTCAGTTTCTGTCTCCCTTAAGATTTTTATTTATCTTATAGGGGAAATATTTTATCCTGCCTTTTTAAGATATTTCATTCTTCTAGGAACAGGGTAGCTTCCCATCTCACTTAAGATCTTTTTAATGTCCTCTTTTCTGTTCTTTTCTGAAATGGAGGACCACCTAGTGATTCAATCATAATAATTAATAATAATTTACCCCTCATCCAAGAGGATTGTTGAGTTTTGGAACCTGGAGGTTTTCCAATATTTCTTTCTTTCTATCTCAGTTAACTCTCGATCTCCTTCCTCTCTCTTTCTGTCTCCTGATAGACCGGTGATGGTGTCAATGATGCCCCGGCTCTGAAGAAAGCCGAAATCGGAATCGCCATGGGCTCTGGCACTGCAGTTGCCAAGACTGCCTCTGAAATGGTGTTGGCAGATGATAACTTCTCTACTATTGTGGCTGCGGTGGAGGAAGGCCGGGCCATCTACAACAACATGAAACAATTCATTCGCTACCTCATCTCCTCTAACGTGGGTGAGGTCGTCTGGTAAGGGGCTTCGCACGCTATCATCTGATCAGCTTCAAAGCTAAACCATGTTGACTGGAAAATGGTTTTGAGGAGGGACAAATCAATACTGAGTAACTATGGTGGAAAGATCTGTTCCTTCTGATATCACATGTCCCTATCTTCCAGAGATGCTTTGATCTCATGTGTGTCTTTTTTTTCCTGCATCTCCCCATCCCAGTATCTTCCTTACTGCTGCCCTTGGTCTCCCTGAAGCCTTGATCCCTGTACAACTGCTGTGGGTGAACCTGGTAACAGATGGGCTTCCAGCCACTGCCTTGGGTTTTAACCCCCCTGATTTGGACATCATGAACAGGCCACCACGCAGCCCCAAGGAGCCCCTGATTAGCGGTTGGCTCTTCTTCCGCTACATGGCCATTGGAAGTAGGTGCTCTCCTCCCATTGCTGATGTCTTGGTCTAGCTTTAGGCCTCTATCATATATTTTGGCCCTATATTTTAACTGTGAATTCAAGTCTGTACCAAGTCTGTCTTGTCTTATACGATCTAACAATAATCTCAGCTCAGCAATCTGTATCATCCTAGGCAAGCACAAATCTTCTGCATCTTTATTCTTCAGTCAGTTGCATGTTGCTCATACTTATTATTATATGTTTGCAAACAGAGCCATTAGGCTAGGGCAGCTAGCATGATTGGCTCAGGGATTCTGAGAGCTGAAGTCCACAATTCATAGAAAAGCCAACTTTACCTACACATGGGCTAGGGCAAAATATGCATTCACCAGATAAATAATAGCAATAGCACTTGTATTTATATCTAAGGGGCTTTACAAAACTCTCTAAGTGGTTTACAGAGTCAGCATATTGACTCCAGCAATCTGGGTCATCATTTCACCAACCTTGGAAGGAGGGAAGGCTGAGTCAGTGAGGATCGAACTCCTGGAAGTGAGTTGAATTAGCCTGCACTATTGCATTCTAACCACTATGCCATCATGGCGCAAGGGAGAAACCAACGCAGCCCTTTCATTCTAGTTTCTCAGCAATCATCCTTGACGAGATATTCTTTTCTGTTATAACTGGCTTTTTCTTTGCTCACGATAATTTTCCCTTTTTGTTTTGCCTACAGTATACGTCGGAGCAGCCACTGTTGGGGCTGCTGCCTGGTGGTTCATCTATGCTGAGGATGGACCCGGAGTGACTTACCATCAATTGGTGAGTTTTGCGCACTCTAAGTTGTGGGAGACAAGTATCATATGAGGAATGAAGGATTTTTAAATTCAGAAATGCCCTGTTCAATCTTAATCTCGCTTTCCCCCACTCTTTTCTTCTTCTCCTAGTCCCATTTCATGCAATGTACAGAAGACCACCCTCACTTTGAAGGCTTTGACTGTGAGATCTTTGAGTCCTCTGTCCCCATGACCATGGCTTTGTCCGTCTTGGTCACCATTGAGATGTGCAATGCGCTCAACAGGTAAAATGGGGGATGATGAAGGCCATGGCTTCATTCATGTGGTATTGCCTTGCGCATTTTCACTAGTATTTCTCCATGCATTTGTTTTCACCTTGTGCAAATCTTATGCTTTCTCCAGCTTTCCAAATTGTGCAGGATGATGAAGAAGGACAAATTAAGGTTCTCTGTGAAGCTTATTCATAGTCCATGCCAACAACAACAACAAAAAAAGAGAATATTAGAGATTCAGCTTTAATTCATCTTTTTAGTAATGTGCAAAAACTCATATTTGGAGTTAACTTACATTTCATGCAAAACACCAGAGAATAATTTTTATAGCATTATAGGGAACCAAGGAATATCTGAAGAATAGCATTGAAAGTCAGCTACATCTCATTTATTGTGGACGTGTCTTCACAAGGTCTGTGACAATTGGCCCATATCAACTCAGCACGGCCAACTCACTGTAGGTAACCTGCCATGGCCAACTCACTCAACAGAGCCAACTCACCTCAGGACAAGGGTTACACTAATATTAAAGAAATAGTGGAATAGAATCATTAAAGAAAGGATGCAAAAGGAGGGACAGAATGAAATGTCAATGACAAAAATGAAATATATATATATATATATATATATATATATATATATATATATATATAATTAAATAAAATAATTAAATAAAATTGTTAAATTATCCTACAGTGAGTTATCCCACACTGAGTTGGCTATGGCAAGTTGTCCCTTTCTGGTCTTCACAATAAAAGAAGGGCAGCTTGCTGAAGAATGCCAAGATTAATTAGCACAAAAACAGTGTTTCCTAGTTATGGCAGCAGAACTATTGCCAAACTCTAAAGACAAGTATCATTAATTTAAAACATCTACTTATTTGCATAATTAATTTATGTTTTAGTGTTCAGAAGGGAGGGCAAAGAACAAGTGCTTACAATCACTGGCTCTCCCATTCTGATCATACGTTTTAAAATCTTAAGTTTTTATGTTCCTATCTTAAAGGCGTTGATTTAAAACGAAGTCTGAGATTAATTGAATTTTGCATCCAAATTCCAATACTGTGTACTCACTTTGTCGTAATTCTCAAATGCACCAGGGGTGGGACCTTCCAAGCAGAACTGAGATATCTATCTAATGCAGTATTTCCCAACCTTGGCAGCTTGAAGATATTTGGACTTCAACTCCCAGAATTCCCCAGCCAGCATTCGCTGGCTGGGGAATTCTGGGAGTTGAAGTCCAGATATCTTCAAGTTGCCAAGGTTGGGAAACACTGATCTAATGAGCCCTTTGCTCAAAGGAAAGTTGCTCAATTCACATATATTTTGATTTTTTTTGGAGGACTAGTCGCTATATATTTGCACTGAATGATTATTTAAGACTGGAAGCTCTCGTTTCAAAAACAGAGTGGAAATCCTAACTTTGATTTAATTTCCCATTACTTTCTGCTATATAGCCTTTCAGAGAACCAGTCCTTGGTACGGATGCCTCCCTGGGTTAACTTCTGGCTTCTGGGATCTATCTGCCTCTCCATGTCTCTGCATTTTGTCATCCTTTACGTTGATCCCCTGCCTGTAAGTAATAGTGACCATATTTTTGATCAATGAGGGCTGGGGGATTTTACTTTAGGATTCAAAAGTATAAAGCGGGCCATGGAGTCTGATGAGGCACAAATAAAGCAACTTTTCTTCAGCCCTTTAAAACAACTGTATCATTTCCAGGATCATAGTGGCACTTAAAACATGACCAACACGCCCAGCTGTTTTAGGGAATAGCAGCTGGGTTCATTCCTGCTGGTGAACCTTTTTTGCCTTCAAATCCGAGGCATGGCATAGTCCAAATGGCTAGAGAACTGCACTCCCACTTTTTGCTGAATTTTACAGAAATCAAGAAAAAGAAAAAATACTTCAGAATGCATGGCAGTATGTCCCTTTCCCCCAAATAATTCAAACAGCTGATCTATTGTACTTCTAGCTGGAGAAATCTTTTCCAGGCTTCTTCAGCTGTTTCAGAAACTGATTCTGGCTCCTTCTTCATGTGTGCATATGCACTGCCACCTCTGCTTGCTAGGGAAAATAACAGGTGAAGCAGCTATGCATGCATGTACACTCACATGGAAACATCTAAAAGAGAGGTCTTCAAACTTGGCAACTTTAAGACTTGTGGACAGCTGTGGGATTCTGAGAGTTGAAGTCCACAAGTCTTAAAGTTGCCAAATTCAGGGACCCCTGATCTAAGAGTAGCTTCTGAAAGCAGCAGAGTCAGTCTAGAAGAAACAGCTACTTTAATGGCTTGAAAAGAGATGCTTCAGGCGTTCTCCAATTCATTCCAGAATTCCTTCATCAAAGGATTTTTAACTCTTGCTTGCTGGCAAAAACAAGTGCCATTTATTAAATTTTTAATCAGGATTCTATTAATTATATCTAATGTACCCTGTGCATTTACATTATTTTAGTACTAAAGTACTAAATAGTAGAAAAGTAGAAGAAAATAAACATTTCTCTATTGATGTCTGCATTGTTGTTACTTGTGCTTTCCAGATGATCTTCAAACTGACACACTTGGACTTGCATCACTGGCTTGTGGTGTTGAAGATATCCTTACCTGTCATCTTTCTGGATGAATGTCTCAAATTCGTTGCCCGGAACTATCTGGAACGTAAGCCTCCCTAACATACCTTATCTTCCCAGTCCTTTGCCTTTTCCTTCTTACTGGAAGTGGATTTCCCAGAGGGAATCCATGAAAACAAAACCATCAAGTTGGAGAGAAATAGGGTGCCCCTTCCCTTCTGATCTTTCTCTTCATAATTATTTCTTGCCTTCCTCTGGTGTTTCCTCGGTTAGCCTAGAATTCCCATCTATAACTTTAAATATAGGTGGCAGGCCAAAGTCTCTAACTCAAACAATGACTTCAGCCTGTCTATTGGGATACTGACAATAGGATTTGATCCTTGGTCACTAGGGTTCCTTCCTGGTGAACTCCATGGAGCATGTGATACCAGTTCCAAGGAATGTACAATTCTGATAAAGGCGATGGCAGAGCCTCTTTTATAAAATGATAGAGTTGGCCCCGTAACCTTGGTTTCATTTTTTTTAGCTCTGAAGATAAAATAGATCTGTTGCACCAAAAAAAGCACAAAAGTAGATGGAAACTGTCTGAGTTTCTATTGGAGATTCTCAATTATCCATCGGGTCATGGTTGTCCCCAAAGTGCTTTTTCAAAGGCAACGTCAGTTCTGAACTGAAGAAGCTTTTTGGATGAGAAGCAAAATATCTTCAAGGAAAAATAAAGTCCAGTTGCCTTTTGAAAAAGCACCTCTGGGAGTTCTGTGTAATAAAGTATAACAAAAGAGAGAAGAAATAGTTGTTTGCTTATTTTAGAGAGTTTCCCCTCCTTTATGGGTTGCTAATCATTCATTAATTCATTCATTTTACTTATTCATTCTATCCAGACTAATAATATTCTCCTTTTCTTGTGAACTTCCTTCCTAATCTCTATTAACTCTGGCTTCTTTTATCCTTTCCATCCTGTAGCATAAACTCCTTCCCCCTCTATTCTTCTGTATCCTGTCTCCCAGGTATCTTAACTGTACAACCCTCAACTGCATGCCTTTATATCTGTCTGTTGATCTATGCAGAAAAATAGGCAATATCTGTGCGAAGCTGGGAAGAATGTTTCTTTCTTTCTTTTCTTTTTTCTTTTTGCTTGGACAGTCTGTTTGCTGCAAGTGACATTGTCCAGCGTCCAGCTACATAGGGGGAAAAAAACTGCTTCATAGGAAAAGAGACAGAAAATCCTTCCCTGAAAGAGAATTATTCCAAGAAATTCCATGCCCACAGAGCAAGCTGAATTGCCAAAGAGTTCAAATTGAGCATTTTTAAGGTGGTGGGACTAACATGTCTACCAAGGAATCTTTGTATATCTACTTAGAAAGCTTCAAATATTTCCGAGAATATAAAACCATGTCTAATCCACAGAATAGGTTGATCTAGCTAGCCTCAATGACTATACCTTACAGTAGACATAGATAAAGTGAATATAGGAATAATCAAAAAGTGTATCCTTCTCTTCCTTCGCCTTCTGCTTCATCACATGAAAAATATATAATATTGAATAGTGATGATGTGAGAAGGAGAAGGAAAGGTACAATAATAATCTGTTTTGCTGATTGCTTTCTATTTCAATTCATTGAAAAGCTGGGAATGGTACCTTGGTTCATATGCCAAGGTACACAAATAAGCAAAATTACAATACCAAACTTTTCTTAGAAGATTGCCAAAACAGTGTATCTGTAATGTTGGTATAGAAAGTAGGGGAAATTATTTTGACAGAGCTAAGCAAGATTTATTATTAGGGAAAAAAGGGTGAAACCAGTGGTGAAATCCATTTTTTTTTACTACCTGTTCTGTAGGCGTGGCTTGGTGGGTGTGGCTAGGTGGGCATGATAGGAGAAGGATACTGCAAAATCTCAATTCCCTCCGTACTCCTGGTGGAAGGATATTGCAAATTCTCCATTCCCACCCCACTCTGGGTCTAGCCAGAGGTGATATTTGCTAGTTCTCCAAACTACTCAAAATTTCTGCTACCGGTTCTCCAGAAGCTGTTAGAACCTGCTGGATTTCACCCCTAGGTAAATCGTATTTTATGTTCACAAAAGGCATATTCAGAAGCGGTTTAGACAGACCCTTCTTTAATTCACTGAACTGTAAGAAAATAAAGTACAGTACAAGACAATCAGATTTGGGAGGTAGACTCGATCCAGAAGTCTGCTCCACAGAAAGGGGGGGGGGTACTTTTATTAAGTTTGGCTATAATAACAGAATCTGCAGATCTGATTGTGCTGTACCTTCTTTTTTAATAGTTCAGTAATTTAGTAATGTGTCTGAACTGCTTCCAATGTCTGTCCGTTGCAAACTTAAACCAAACTTAAATGGAGAGGGGCGGCATACAAATCTAATAAATTGAATTGAAATTGAATTGAATTTTTGCACACATCCCAATCACCCTGGTGATGGATCTTGTGTATTTCTGTCAAAGACATTTCTCATACTCTCTACAGTTGTTATAGGAAAGACAGATGATTAGAAAGGGCCTGGTTTTCAATATTATGTCATTTGTAAACATAAAATATGCTCTACCCTTTTTTTTGCCCTAGTAATGGATTTTCCATGTTTCTGTCAAAATTATTTCTCCCACTTTCTAAACCAACATAATAGGATAAAAAGAAGCATTTTTTTTAAAAAAATATGAAAACAGTCCCTTAGATAAATGGCCATCACCGCCTCTTATGACTTCTGCAGTTCCTATGTTGCAGAGGAAGCTAAGTAAGGGAAACAAATTATTGCTTAGGAAAACTTGCCCAAGTTTATTGAACCCATCCTTTGAGGAACATCTTAGAAATTTCTAAAGAATCATAGGGTGGTTTAGGGTTCAGTTTTGAAACCACTGAATAATTCATAGGATCCTTTAAAAGAAAAAGATGCGGTAACTTTCAATGCAAACCATTTTACACATTCTAAATTGTACTTTGATTAGTAAGACCTTTTCTTATATTGTGCCTTTCCTGTCCATTCTTAGCCTTTGGTGCCCTTTTAAAGATGCTTCTGATTTCACTATGTTGGGCTCAATGAGAAAATAGTCTCGGACTGACCACTGTTTGCAGAGGACACTTTTCTGCTTTCCACAGCCTTCTTGACTGTGCCTAACTGTGCCTTTATTGCTCTTGTGTCATGCTTAGGCAAATGTCTGATTTAAGTCATTGTTTGGCCATACATTTGCTGGACAGCATAGGGGGTGATGCGTGCCTTCTTTGGGCCTGCTGCTTTTGGTGTTGTCAGATTCTTCTGAGAGGTGGGTGAGGATGCTTGGGCAAAGCTGTAGAGAAAATGAGTTGGGTTGGGTGAGCTTTTCTGTGCTGGGGTTAGCATGTATGAAACCAGGGCAGTGATCATCCGTTGATATTTCTAGGGCTCCAAGGCCCCTCATTCTTCATAGATTGCAAGTTCCACTCAGTGTGTAATATTAGGTCTTAATCAGTAAAATTATTTGGGGCTAAATTATAATGTAATATTCTATCTATCTATCTATCTATCTATCTATCTATCTATCTATCTATCTATCTATCTATCTATCTATCTATCCATTTCTATCGTCTATCAATATCTATTTAGCTATCTCTATCTATCTATCTATCTATCTATCTATCTATCTATCTACCTACCTACCTACCTACCTACCTACCTACCTACCTCTATATCCATTTCTATCATCTATCCATCTCTCTCTCTCTCTTTCTCCATTTCCATCTCTCCATTTCTCTTTCTGTCTCTACCTCTATATCCACCCATGCATCCATCCATCACATACCTCTCCGATAAGAAGATCTCAGCAATACCCAGCATAATCCATAATAATATACCAGAATATTATATAAATAATTAGCAAAATTTAAATCAACACCACTTCTGAAACAATGTACAAAAATATTGTTCCACGTGATAACAGCACCCCCTTTAAACTATGAAAAATCCTCAAAAGCTTTATTTTTATTAATATCTGGAAATTACCATAATTCATGTCAGGAGAAGTCTTCATCTCTAGGAGAAATATATTTTATAGTTTGTCTCATTTTCTAAGCATAACATTGGGCACAGCATTATGGATTTTCTTTTAATTAGTCTCTCCAGTGTTAAGGCCACACGTGGGCCAGTTTTCTCCAACTTAGTGGGATATTGATAATATTTCAATGTATTTATTTAAACAATTCACTAGATTCCATGATGGTAATAATCAGAAAGAGAAGATGTTAACTATACCATGGGCCATTTTTTAATTGTATAGAATATGAGAATTAAAAATATACAGAATTCATAAACATTTCTCAAAAAGATTGGGCAGGAAAGAAAGTGCTCTAAGGAAGGAATTCATAAAGTAAATTCAAAATAATGGAGTATGGACCCATGGAATCTGGCATGCCTTCTCCAACTAGAAGGGGGTGGCTTTCCCCAACAGATGAAGAAAACACATATGGCTACTAGATTATGAGATTATATGTCTGATAACCAGCTGAAGGCACAAAGACCTGTAGAGATAGTGGGGAAAGCATCAGAAACAATAATAGCCATTTGCTAGAATGCCACTTGCTATTGGAAAAGTGAGGAGAACCCCATTTAGGCCTCTAGCATTCCAACCGCAGACCAATTTTTTGCAGGAAGTACTTCTAGGTTAGTTGTCTTGCTTGCAGTATATGTGAGGAGGGGGTGATGTCTTCATTTCTTCATTCTTTGCTTTTTATTCTTTACTTTCTTCCTCCCTTTTTACAGACAATGTAGAAGGAAAGAAGTGAACATTTGAGTCGTCATGGAAATAACCCCGTCGTTCCCCCCCAACCGTCAAGATCAGCCCATTTCCCAAACCCCACTGTCTTGTCTTCGGCCCCGCCTCTGCTTCTTCTGCCCCTCTGTTATTTAATAGTGTCTCTCTCCCCCTTTGACCCCCTCTGCTAGTTGGATTGCTAGTGTGGGCCACAGTGCTGGCATGCCCTGCCACATTCCCTGCCAGCTGCTTCTCTACCCAACCCACAGACCTCACCAGCGACTCGGCTTCTGTACATTTTGAGCCACCTGCCCGTCCTTGCCTTTGCACACGCAAGCTCACGCGCGCACACATGCACACAAATACCGTCCCAAGTGCTTTCCGCATTAGTGACCACACTACGTTCGTTTCCCCCCTCCCTCCCTCCCTCCTCCCCTCTCTCTTCTCATGAATAGACCCCACCATCTCCTAGCCCAGGACTGGATTTTTTAATGCACACATAAAAAAAGAAGGAAACATTTTGTTAGGAAAAACAAACAAATGAAACTCCTCAACTTAGAGGAAATGAAACGATTCTTCTAGCTGCTTATTTATTGATATTAAAGAATAAACTCTTAACTGTATTAAAGATTTCTGGCTTTTTTTTATTGTTGTGGGTCACTGGGGAATGGATAGAGAGACTGAAAACTGTTCTAATACAGTCTCCAGGTAGTTCTCAACTTATTACTACAATTGAACTCAAAACGTCTATTGCTTAGCAAGACAGTTGTTAAGTGAGTTTTGCCTCATTTTATGACTATCTATCTGTCTGTCTGTCTGTCTGTCTACATTTATATGCTGCCCATCTCCTCGTGGACTTAGGGCGGTGAACAACAATGAAAAATATAATGCAATACAGTGATCCCTCGATTATCGCGAGGGTTACGTTCCAAGACCTCTCGCTATAATCGATTTTCCGCGGTATAGTGGTGCGGAAGTAAAAACACCATCTGCGCATGCGCACCCTTTTTTTCAATGGCCGCGCATGCGCAGATGGTGGAGCCGGTGGCTGGGGGGGGTGGATTCGCCGCCCCCACCAGCCCAATCTCCCTCCGGTGGCTGGGGAGGTAGATTCGCCGCCCCCACCAGCCCTTCCTGCTCTGGGTCAGAGCCGCGGAAACCTTCGGCTCGCCGAGGCTGCGTCTGACCCCTTCGTTTGTATTGCAGCGAAGGAGGCGAAGCAAGGCTCCAAGCTCGCTTGCCGTCGCCGCCGCTACGCCTCTGCCGCCTCAGCCACCCCCTCTGCTCTGCAGGGACCTCGGATGCCACGATCTCCCTCTCTCGCCCTCCCCGCGCTTCTCCTCGGCGGCGGCCAAGCGGCAGGCTTAATGGGAGACCAAAGGCGAAAAAAGAAAAGAAAAAAAAATCCCCAAAAGAGGCAGGCACAAAGCGGGGGCACAAGGGGAGCTGCCCGGCAGAGGTTGCTTTTTTTCTTCTCGTGGGCAAGTGGAGGGGGGGAGAGAGAAGGAAAGAGAGAGAAGGAAAGAAAGAGATGAGAGAGGGAGGAAGAGATTGTGAGAGAGGAAGAAAGAGAGAGAAATGATAGAAAAAAGGGGAGAAAAAAAGAGAAATGAGAAAATGATTGAAGCAGAGAATGACAGGAAAGAAAGAGAAAGAGACAGAGAAGTGACTCTTGGTGATGACGTATGACGTCATCGGGTGGGAAAAACCGTGGTATAGCAAAAAAAACGTGGAGTATTTTTTAATTAATATTTTCTGAAAAACCGCGGTGTAGCGTTTCACGAAGATCGAGATCGCGAAAATCGAGGGATCACTGTATAACAAAAAAGAAACAAAAGTTAAAACCCCATGATAAAAAAATATTCATCCATCAATCAATTAGGCCGGAGCAATATGTCAGTGCTCAATGGCCTTCCCAGGCCTAACAGCAAAGCCAGGTTTTTAGGACCTTTCGGAAGGCCAGAAGAGTGAGGGAGGGGTTTAAGAATCTCTGGGGGAAGCTAGTTCCAGAGTGCCGGAGCCACCATAGAGAAGGCCTCCCTGTGGCCTCACTAGCCGGCATTGTTTGGCTGACAGGACCCAGAGGATGCTGACCCTGGTCACAGTTGCTAAGTGAATCACTGAAGTTGTTAAGTTAATAAACATGATTGTTAAGTGAATTTGGCTTCCTCATCGACATTGGTCGCAATAAGGTTGCAAAAAGGGATCACATGAGAATGGGACCCTGCAGACATCATAAATATGAGTCAGTTGGTGTTTGTGATTTTGATCACATGACTAAGGATGCTGCAAGGCTCATTAGTGTAAAAATAATTCATAAGTCACGACGAATGATTATAAGTCTAGGGACTACCTGTATGTGGAACTACTAATCTGAACTGGCTGGGATGACATTTTAAGTGAAAAAAATAATTTATTTAACATGACCCATGGGGTACATCAGAATTGATTGGGCTTGCATGGCATGCATATACACATCCACAAGAACCCTCCAAATATCTCAATTTCATAAACTCTCTAGTTAAACACAGTCATTGTCAAAGTTTCATGCTGGCTGGAAAATTTTAGAAACTAAAATCCAAATATAAGGAACTAGTTGAAAAATTCTGAACTAGACAGTAGCCAGGGAAAATTGTCTGTAAAATCTAATAAATATAATAATAATAATAATAATAATAATAATAATAATAATAATAATAAAAATAGCAACCCTAAGCCATTCAAAACCCAAGCAAACTACATCATAACAAAGTATATCAGGTAAATTAGCCCACTATAGTACAATAAGCAGTGTATACAGTGATCCCTCCATTATCGCGAGGGTTCCGTTCCAGGACCCCTCGCGATAATTGATTTTTCGCGATGTAGGGTTCCGGAAGTAAAAACACCATCTGCGCATGCGTGATTTTTTAAATTTTTTTTAATGGCCGCGCATGCGCAGATGGTGGAGGTGGGGAGCGACGAAAGTGCGGAAGCCAACAGATTGCTTTGGATGTCGGCTGCTCCCGCCCCCCACCCCCCTTTCGCCCGCCGTTTGCCGCTCACACGCCCTTCGCCTGGCCACCCGCCATTCGCTCACTGCTCGCCCGGCCACCCGGGTTCGGGGGGGTGCTAGGAAGCCCCCCATGCTGGCGGCGACCTTTTAAAACAGCCAAACGCGGAAGTTCGCCTTTGACGTTTGGCTTCAGGACTCAGCTGGGAAGCCGCGCAGCTGTTTTAAAAGGTCGCCGCTGGCATGGGGGGCTTCCTAGCACCCCCCCAAACCCGGGTTGGGGGTTGGGGGGGTGCTGGCAAGCCCCCCAGGCCGGCGGCGACCTTTTAAAACAGCCACGCGGCTTCCCAACTGAGTCCCGAAGCCAAACGCGAAAGTGGTTTTTTAAAAATTAATATTTTTTTAAAAATCGCGATATACGTTTCGCGAAGATTGAGATCGCGAAACTCGAGGGATCACTGTATTTCCCACTCTGTACAATTCTGCATTTTTGATTGCACAGGACGCAGACATTCAATGTTTTCTTCACAAAAAAAGGTATTATCTTAACATTTGTAACCATACAGTAAGACCTCACCTATCGCTGGTGTTACGTTCCAGACCCGGCCGCGATAGGTGAAATCCGCGATGTGGAATTTATCGACTGATAGTACTTATTTAAGTATTTATATTATAATTGTTTGGTAAGTTTTCATTGTTTTAAGTGTTTATAAACCCTTCCCACACTCTTACAAAATACATATCACAGTAGTACATATATAATATAACTGAAAACTAATAAAAATAATAAAAAACAATAAAGCAACAACATTCTCTTTCTCTCTCATACGTATACATAATCTCTCTCTCATATATCCTAAGAAATATTTCTTGAAAACCCGCGATGAAGTGAAGCCGCGGTAGGTGAAGCGCGATATAGCGAGGGACTACTGTAGTTGTCATGAAAGTGCTTGTTTTCACTATGGTTTGTTTGACTCTTATTTTGAAAGTAATGTAACCTTTAACCGCCACCCAATAGTTGATCAAACATCTGGGAAAAAGCAAGAAAAGAATTTGCCACTTTATCATTCCTCTTCCTAAATAGACCAGGCAAAGAGATTTCTCTGGAGCTGGTCCCATGCAAAAAAGAAAGAAAAAAGCTGTTAATTGTTTATTTTTTATGAGACAGATTGAAACTATAATATTCAGTTAGGAAATGCAAATCACACTATATGGGCAGAAACAAATCTGCTCTGCCAGCAGCAAAATGGGTATTTCCAGATAAAAAAGATTCTTAGCATTATCGCTCAAGAAAGACTTCCAAAAACAGGAAGTCCTAGTGAGAGGCTTCTCAAGTACAAATAAGAAGACATGCTGTATATGCCTCCTTTGAGAGCGGGCCAAATGGAATCATAGATGGAATAATAGCAGTTTCATAATGCAGAATACTTATGGTGGGTAACTGAAGTCTAGACAACGCAGTTGCAAAATCGACAAATTAATCCTTGAGCACAGGCTGTAATTAAGCTGAAAAGCACAAGACTAGAACAACTGTTGATAAGATCACACTTGGAATATTCTGTCCAGTTTTGCTCAACATGATATATAAAAAATGTCACGACTCTGGAAAGAGTTCAGAGAAGAGCAACAAAGGTGATTAAAAACAAAAACACACAAAGAATGTTTGCAGGAATTTGGTATGTGTAGTTTAATGAAAAGAAGGATTAGGAGTGACATGATAGTACTGTTCTAATACTATTGCCTGCCAGCAGAACTCACCTCCGACAGCTTTTGCAGTGAGGAGGAGGCAACACAGAGGCCACCATGTTCGGGCGGCTTTTGTTGGGTATTTTAATTACTATTAATATTATTAATATTAGCAGAGTTCAGCTGGCTTAATTTGCAGCGGATTGAGCATGGCAATAAATTAATTGCGTGGCTTAGAATCCCATTTATTAGAAATGAATGATCACTCCTTCATAAAGATGAAATAAACTGCAATCTTTACTTACAATTCTGTTGATTCGTGAATCTACAGAATGCAGGCATAAATGCTTATATTCCAGTACATATTAATAACTTCTAGATGCTTCCATGTGTGAGGATGCTTTCAGATTGATCTCACACATGTGTCCTCAGCTGAGGACAATGGAGCACACAGTAGGTAGAAGGAGGTGGAAATAAGGGTCATCAGGGCCAAAAGAGGATCAGAAGGGAGGAGCATCTACTTTGCAGAAGTTTATATAGTCTGTAGAGTACCTGCCCCTTTTGGTCATCAAAAGGTGACACGCTGGTCAGTTAATTGCTGCCTGACCATAGAGATGTGTTTACCAGACAGTGCAAGCATGCAGTAGAGTGGTGAAACCCAACAGCTTTCTTCTGAGGTGGGCGGTCTCGTGAGTGCTTGCAAGATCGCCCACAATGCCTGGTGCAAACGTGCGCTCAAGGGGCCGCTGGGACAGGCGGGCCCAGCTAGGGGTTTTTAAGGCCTCCCCACTCGCTGCTCCTTCCTTTTCCCAGTGGCCAGGAGTTGAAGACACCCGCCCACCCTCCCTCTTTTCAGTGTGATTAAAGTGGTTACCCATGGGTCCGAGTAGGGATTTGTTGTGGTCTGGCATCATTATGGCAAGACTGGTTTTTTTTGTCTACTCCACACTGCGGAAAAAGGATGGTAATGGTTAGGGGTGTGTGTGTGCTTTTCTTTAGTTTACTTCTGTTTATAACTGGCTTTTGTAATTTGGTCACTTTGGCAAGTAGGGGCAGAAAAGGGGCATTAGCAGCAACTGTGTGATCTCCTTTTGGGCACCGTTTGGATGGTGATAGGCTACCCCTCGCCAAGACCTCCGGGCAGATTCCGCCTGAGTAATGGAGTGGGGATGCCTTTGAGGCTTGCTGGCCAGAGACTGGGGCTGAGCCTTCCCACATGGCAAAGCTGGTGTAGCAAAGGGGCAAGAGAACGGTGGGGACAATTGCCTTGCCCTGCAAGGAACTTTCCCATTAGTTTGCCCATTAGTTGCAAAGAAATGTTATTGAAAGGGAATTTCCGCCCCTTTGGCTTCATCTCTGCAGGTGTTTTGTGTTATTTAATCAAATTAATAAAGTGACCCATATAACCCACAGCTCTTGTCCGTGTGTCATTCTGTCTTCGCCGCAAAAGAGTGTCAACTCCCAAAATGATTCTAGCTAAAGCCATATTTTCTTGTTTCGTTTATCAGTTGCCATATTTATGGGATGGAGCTGGGCTTATGAAATGTAGACTGTTTTCTTCCAATGTGCCAGACATAACAACAATAAGGCTCCTGAGAACCAAGGTCAGATCAACGTGCCCTAGTAATAGCAGGAGGTAGTGCTGAGAAGTTAATCATCGACTTGTTTGGCTAACATAACCTGTGACACAAGAGGCGATGGTATCTATTCTTTAATTATACCAAAAATACGGGAATTATTCAATGTTGGTTTCACACCTGACCATGTGTTTGTGTAAGGTCTTGCCTCTCCTATCTCCTCAAGAAAGCAGAACTCTTGAAACAGGCATTATTTAAAAATGAAACTTTTATTGAGAGAAAGTCAGGGGGGGGTTGCTGCCTGGACTGGGGAGATGCAGTAGGGTAGTGAAAATGAGCTCCACCCCAGAGCGCCCAATTTGCACCAAAAGATATTGGGAAAAAAATGTGGCACATTCTCTTTGGGCAACCTCTACGTTCTTCCCGAAAGTGTTAAAAAAACCCCAAAGCTGGCGATTCTGCTACAAATAAAAGTCTCTAGGTTTGTAAGTGCTACAAACAAAAGTATAAGGAGATAAGATCTGGAATTTATTCTATGCAATCTGGGTTTCTGCCTCCCCCTCCTTTCCAAATGGCTATAATATTCTCTAGATCGGATGTCTTCATAACTGGCTGGAGAATTCTGGGAGTTGAAATGCACAAGTCTTAAAGTTGCCAAGTTTGGGGACCCCGCTCTAGAAAATAAAATGAATAATGCTTGAAACCTAATGTTTTGGCAGAAACATTGATTTTGTTTGGTAATCAGCAAGACTGTTATGTGGAATGGAGCATTTTGGGATGTTCACTTTGATTGTTGCCTTTGAGTAAGTGATTATTTTGTGAGTGGCCATTTTAATCATGAAGGCACCTTTCTGACAATGCTCAAAATGTACTTTCAAAATTCTAAGTGAGAGGTTTCTGTCATTTCACTTTTCTATGGCTGCTCATTTCTAGGATGTGGGTGAATTCAATGACCTGCTTGTTTTGCGTCCATTCATATGGGTATTGTTTTGAGGTTCTTGGAAAATCCTTGGTCAAATTACATGATTATCTAGCCACTCCCACCTGGTCACATGGCTGGGAAGCCACTCCTACACAGTCACATGACCATCAGGCCAGACCCACAAAGTAAGCCACACCCACAATATGGTAGTAAAAATTTTGGTAGCTCTTAACCAGTGAAGGGCTACCAAAACTTTTACTACCACACTGTGGGTGTAGCTTATGCAGGACGCCCTGCATTTTCTTTCAACATCCTTCAGTGCAAATAGGGTGTTCTGGGATTGAGCTCCATTTTCGCTACCCCACTGCGTTCCTCCCCCCCCAATCTGGACAATAGCCCATCCCTGCCCTTAACTGGAGAAAGTGATAGCAAGACAAAGATGGCAGGATCTGAGGACTCTCATACATAAGAGATATAAACCCCTCCTATTATGTATCCATGTCAATAGGAATATGTCAATAGGTTATGTAAATATATGTTTGAACTAGCTCATCTACATGCCCTGGCCGCGGATTGGCCATGCCACGGGCAGGAAAATCGAAACAGCTGTCAAAGCTGGGCCTACAGTAAGAAAGCCCTTTAAAAAGGGAGAGCTGAGCCGCCCGCCTTGTCTTTTGCCACAAACTTCAACTAGACTTATTACTTGTTTCTTTGTTGCACGGCCCGATTCCTAATAAATAGTGTTGGGCGAACCCAACAAAGTTTGGGTTCGGAGGGTTTGGACGAACTTGGCGGCGGAGTTTGGGTAAGTTCGCCGAACCCGAACCCCAACCCGAACCCGAACCCTAACACTTCTGGCCTCGCCCTCCCGTCTTCCACCAAAGCAGCCCGCGGCTGCCTGTCTCCTTTTATTTCTTATGGAAAAGGCTCAGACGCCACAGCCAGACCTTTTCCGTAAGAAATAAAAGGAGACAGGTGGCCGCGGGTTGCCCTGGGCAATGGGCGCAACAGGGGGGGGAGAGCCGTGCCGCCTCCAAGCCCAAAATACCTGTCCCAGTGCAAGCAGCAGCTCCCCTCTTCTAGGAAGAAGAGAAGTAAAATGGATTGATTGATTGATTGATTTTATCTATCCATCTATCGATCAGTCGATCGATCGATTGATTTGATTTGATTTGAATGCCACCCCTCTCCTAAGACTCGGAGCGGCTCACAACGGCAAAGCACAGTACAAATCCAATTATTAAAAAGAACAGTTTAGGTCACTTCCTGCTTTTAACACTATTTCTCCCCCGCATCCACCCACCCATTTCTACCATAGGAGCTTTTTTCCACTCTGAGGGTCAACTCCCACAGTTCCTCAGCCAGCCAGCCTTGGCCGCTTTAAGACTTTGTAGACTTCAACTCCCAGAATTCCTCACTCAGCTTTGCTGAGTCAGAGCCCTCCCCACCTCCACCTCCCGCCCACCGTGGTGTTCGAGCGAACACCGAATCTGAACACAGACTTTTTTAAAAGTTCGGGTTCGGTATTCCAAACACCGCAAAATTCTGCACGGACCTGAACTATGCAAGTTCGGTTTGCCCAACACTACTAATAAAGAAGAATCAGGCAACCACATGTTCTGCAATTATTCTGATTCAACACCTCCCCTCAATCCAGAGCAGGGTAAGCCAATCCGCAGGTACGGAGTTGTTTTCAGAAGCGCAAGCTGAAAAGTTGATAACAATTTGTTCCCAGTTGTAGCTTGCTGGAGACAAACAGATGGCATTCTAACCATTCCTACCCCTCTTACGTTCTCAAGAAGGTATATCAAAATTCAATAGAGACATACTACAGGGAGAAAATAGTGATAAAGCAAGAAATACATCTAGGCCCTCCCCACAAGAATATGGGGTGTCCTGGTAGGGTTCTATGGGACCTGACATTATGCTGCTTTGATGTACCCAATAAACAGGAATTTTGAAGGAGCCAAGGCAAAATATGACTTTAACAATCGAGTTGTCGAAGCGTGGAACTCATTACCGGACTCAATAGTGTCAACCCCTAGCCCCCAACATTTCTCCCTTAGACTATCCATGATTGACCTCTCCAGGTTCCTAAGAGGTCAGTAAGGGACGTACATAAGTGCACTAGTGTGCCTTTCATCCCCTGTTCAATTGTCTTTCTTTTATCTCATATATTATATATATTTTCTTCCTTTCATATATCTTCTCTATTTTTACATATTATCTTTATATATATTACTTCATGTCTATTCTTTTCCATATGTATTGTGTTTTGGACAAATGAATGAATGAATGAATAAATAAATAAAAATAAATAAAAAATCTTGAATTGATTAGGAGCATTACTTGGAACCATGACAAAGAGACTTTTATAAAGAAAAGGGGGTCAATCTGTTCTCCAAAGCACTTGAAGGCAGAACAAAAAGCAATGGATGGAAATGAATCAAGAGAGAATCTACCTAGAAATAAGGAAATGGAGCATCTCCCTTATGAAACCAGGTTGCAACGCCTTGGTCTCTTCAGCCTTGAAACACGGCGTTTAAGGGATGACTTGATCGAAGTGTATAAAATCATACATGGATAGAGAAAAGGTGGATAGAGAAAAATTCTTTTCTCTATCACACAATACTAGGACACCCCTCCTAGAGCTCATAGGTAAGAAAGTGAGGACAAATCAAGGGAAATATTTCTGCACCCAAAGGGTCCTTGGTTTATGGAATTCACTTCGAGAAGAGGTTGTGACAGCTGTCAGCCTGGATAGCTTCAAGGCAGAATGAGACAGATTCATGGATGCCAAGTGTATCGGTGGTTATTGAAACGGATGTCCATGTGCCGCCTCTATGTTGGTTGAGGCAGGCAGGATTCCCTTGAGTACCACTTGTTGGGAGTCAAGGGAAAGGGAGGGTGGGCCACTGTGTGACACAGAATGCTGGACTCGATGGGCTTTGGCCTGATTCAGCATGGCTCTTTTTATGCTCTTAAGGGGAAATTTCCTGAAGAACAATTAATCGTTGGCATAGTTTGCTTCAGAAGTTGTGGGTGCTCCATCACTAGAAGGTTTTAAGAAGAGACTGGAAAATCAATTGTCTGAAATGGTACAAGGATCGCCTGCTTGAGCAGTGGGTTGGACTAGAAGACCTTGCTTCTACATTTGCTTCTACACATGCACATAAGCTGTTTTTTTTAGCAATGCACGTGCACACATGTACGGCGCATCAAGGAGCAACCCAGCAGCGAAGAAAACCATGGCCCACCTGTGATCCATGTGAGTGTGTGTGTGTGTGTGTGCGTGTGTAAAAGTACTTGTAATGAAACATAGCTTGCAATACAAATATATTCTGACATAATATATTTGTTTGTTGGTTTGTTGGTTTGTTTTCAATATACCGTATTAAATTTGTTTGCCACCTATCTCACACAATATAAAATGGTGGTGCTTGTGTGTGACATCAGAAAGCACATTTGGGTGACTGCAATTATTTTACACTGAAATGCTTTTATATTGATCCACAATTATTTTTGTTGTGATCTGCCTTGAGTCTCTCGGGAGTTGAGCGGCATAGAAATATGAAAGAAAGAAAGAAAGAAAGAAAGAAAGAAAGAAAGAAAGAAAGAAAGAAAGTTAGGAACAATATCTATGTATGCAAAAGATTGTTAGTTTTCCTGGTTGGCAACACCCTGATATTGCTGCCTATTTTGCAGCTCAGCTAAATCTTGGGCTAAAATGTCCTATATCGTGGTTAATTTAAGCATCTGTTGCTGGCTGTTAGAGCTCTGCCCACACATCCATCATTGGCCCCAGCTGCAAAACATTTTTGAAAACCGCAGCAGCCCCTCCCCAAACCATCACCATGAGATGACTGATTAACATTAGCAGCATGCCTGCAAAAAATGCACTGAATTTCCTGGGCCAGAAACCGCCATTATTGCCTGTTAGCTGAAATAAGGCATTCTGATATGAGTCTTTGGTTGCAATGGGAATGTGAAATAACCAGAAAAGATTGTTTTACGAGTTGGGGTGCTGGAAGCTATTTGGCCAGTGGCAGGAACACCTATCGATATCTGCATATCCAAAGGTGCTTTTTCAAGAGGCAACTGGACTTTCTCATTTTTCTTCGAAGATGTTTCACTTCTCATCCAAGGCGTTTCTTCAGTTTTGACTGGGTGGTGGGGAATTGAAGGATTCACTGTATTTTTCGGAGTATAAGACACATGTCCCCCCTCCCCCAAAAGAGGGTGGAAATTTTGGTGCATCTTATACACCATATATACCCATTTTTGTCCCAGCATCCCATTTTTAGAAACATAGAAACATAGAAGTCTGATGGCAGAAAAAGACCCCATCGTCCATCTAGTCTGCCCTTATACTATTTTCTGTATTTTATCTTAGGATGGAGATGTGTTTATCCCAGGCTTGTTTAAATTCAGTTACTGTGGATTTATCTACCACGTCTGCTGGAAGTTTGTTCCAAGGATCTACTACTCTTTCAGTAAAATAATATTTTCTCATGTTGCTTTTGATCTTACCCCCAACTAACTTCAGATTGTGTCCCCTTGTTCTTGTGTTCACTTTCCTATTAAAAACACTTCCCTCCTGGACCTTATTTAACCCTTTAATATATTTAAATGTTTCGATCATGTCCCCACTTTTCCTTCTGTCCTCCAGACTATACAGATTGAGTTCATTAAGTCTTTCCTGATACGTTTTACCTCCACCCTCCCTAGGCATTGACAAAATTGAACGGGTCCAGAGACGGGCTACAAGAATGGTGGAAGGTCTTAAGCATAAAACATATCAGGAAAGACTTAATGAACTCAATCTGTATAGTCTGGAGGACAGAAGGAAAAGGGGGGACATGATCAAAACATTTAAGGGTTAAAGGGTTAAATAAGATCCAGAAGGGAAGTGTTTTTAATAGGAAAGTGAACACAAGAACAAGGGGACACAATCTGAAGTTAGTTGGGGAAAAGATCAAAAGCAACATGAGAAAATATTATTTTATTGAAAGAGTAGTAGATCCCTGGAACAAACTTCCAGCAGACGTGGTTGGTCAATCCACAGTAACTGAATTTAAACATGCTTGGGATAAACATATATCCATCCTAAGATAAAATACAGAAAGTAGTATAAGGGCAGACTAGATGGATCATGAGGTCTTTTTCTGCCATCAGTCTTCTATGTTTCTATGTGAGTTTATCTGTGTCATCAGGATCACCTGAGTGGTGCAATAGGTGTGGAGCAGACATGGATTCTAACTTACCTCGCTGCCAGTTTACTTCCTTCTGTGCCATGGGAAATTTTGTTTAAAAAAAATCCCCCCCAAAGCCAAAAACAAGGTGGCAATTGCAATGCACATTGCTGGTAAGTCAACGCGACAAAAAAAAATCACATGTAACCCTTCCCCTGTACAAGCTGATACAGGGGACAAGCCTGTAGCCTAGAGGCTAAGGCCACTGCTTTACAAGGCAGAGCCCCAGGTTCAAATTCCAGTAAAGGTATGGCTAACTGATGAAGGCAAAATAAGCCCGAAATAGATCTATAGTAATCTCCCTTCCTTCTCATTATCAGCAAAAATATTTTACACACACACATACACACATACAATGTGTGCAATGATTAAATTGAGCAGCATTACATAAAAGCAACCATCTCTTCAATGGGGATTTTACATTCTGACAAAGTCAATAGAGATCTGATGAAAGCCTAATAGGTTTTTTTTGTAGTTTTAAATAAATTTTAAATGTTCAGGAGATTGTGATGGCTACTGCCTCTTCATTTATAAGTATACCTGGAACTCGCATTTTTAGGAAAATTCTTAATATATATATTTAATTTTATTTTAAAAGACTGTGGTGCCCACAGACTGGCACCGATTGAACTGGTTCTGTGACGTCATCATGATGCTACTAGTGGGTCGCTATCAGTTTGGGTGAACCGGTCCGAACTGGGAGGAACCCACCTCTAATGTGGAGCCTTCTTACAACTGTTGAAAGGACTCTGTTAAGAAAATACTGTTCATCTATGTCAAAATTGAACAGCCTTCTCTCAATAGAGGGAGAGGGATGTGGTATCATGTACCACTGGGACCACTTTCACTGGCTTATGCCAGAGTCGTTGCAGCTCGATTTTTAGATCTTCTTATTTCACTAATTTCTCTAGCTGCTTCTCCTCAATTCTGCTGTCCCTTGGGATTGCGATGTAGATGATCCATACTTTCTTTTTCTCCACAATCAGGATGTCTGGTGTGTTACGCTTCAGAATTCGGTCAGTCTGAAGTCGGAAGTCCCACAGTAGTTTTGCTTGCTCATTTTCGACCACTTTTTCGGGCTTATGATCCCACCAGTTCTTTGCCACTGGTAAATGGAGCATAACACACCAGTGAAGCCAGTGAAAGTGGTCCTAGTCATACTTGGCACGCTGGGCGCAGTGCCAAAGGATCTCAGCAGACATTTGAAAACCATCGGAATTGACAAAATCTCCATCTGTCAATTGTAAAAGGCCACTTTACTGGGATCGGCAAACATAATTCACTGCTAAATCACGCAGTCCTAGGTGCTTGGGAAGCGCCCAACTGGTGATGAAATATGAAATCCAGCATAGTGATCTTGTTTGCTTTGTTGTATTGACATAATAATAATAATAATAATAACAACAACAACAACAACAACAACAACAAAAATAATCTTATACCATAAGTTTAGGGTACATGTTAACAAATTGTTATGAATTATGAGTTTCCTGGTGTTTTCTTAACACTCATCTTTTGAGAATCCAATCCGTACCACATGTCCATACCCCCACACTCTGTCTGTCTGTCTGTCTGTCTGTCTGTCTGTCTGTCTGTCTGTCTGTCTGTCTGTCTGTCTATCTATCTATCTATCTATCTATCTATCTATCTATCTATTGATCTCACTTGCATCTGATTTCTTTGGAAGGGTGAGTAGCATCAAATGGATTTTACCTGGTCTTAAAATTGTTTTCCCAACTTTGATCATTTACCTTTTGTGTGTATTTTAAATCTTAAAATTTCACAGCCAGAATGGTCAATGATGAGGATTATGGGAATTGAAACAGTTGGAAACTGGAAAAGAACAGTGATGGCCACAGGTGGCACGCGGAGCCATATCTGCTGGCATGCAGGCTATTGCCCTAGCTCAGCTCCAACGTGCATGTGTGTGCCAGCCAGGTGATTTTTTGCTCACACAGAGGCTCTAGGAGGTGTTTTGGCTTCTGTGGGGGATAGGGGAGGTGTTTTTAGCCTGCTCCGGCTCCAGGGAAGACTTTGAAGTCTGGGGAGGGTGAAACATGAGCATCCTGGGCCCATCAAAAGTTGGGAAACAGGGCATTTCTGGCCTCCAGAGGGCATCCGTGGGGGCGGGGAAAGCTGTTTTCGCTCTTCCCAGGCATTGAATTATGGGTATGGGCACTCGTGCATGCACAATAGCACGCACACACACTCTTTTGGCATCCAAGGAATCGCCATCACTGTGCTAGAATGTCCCTAAAATTCCTATCGCTGCAATGACTACCATGATTATAAAGAGAGAAACTAATATTTTATGAATGGACAGTTTGAAAGGATAAACATTCGAAGTAAAAATGCTGTTTTAAATTACAGTGATCCCTCGAGTTTCGCGATCTCGAGTATTGCGAAACGCTATACCGCGAGTTTTCAACCCGGAAGTAAACTCCACCATCTGCGCATGCGTGCCCTTCCACGCATGCGTAGATGGTGGAGTTTCCCCGCCGGGCAGAGGCTTCCCTGGGTCTTCCCCCTCTTGTCCCGGTAAGACCCCAGTGGCGGCGCGAGCAACGGCGTGGGCGGGCGGGCGGGCGGCACGCGCGCGGGAAACCCCAGGGAAGTGGCCCCAGCAACGGTGTGGGCGGGCGTGCGGTGCGCGTGCGCTTGCGGACACCCCAGCTCCGCTTCCCAGCTGGGAAGCGGAGCTGGCAATGGCGGGCGGCGCGCGCGTGCTTCGGGACACCCCAGTTCCGCTTCCCAGCTGGGAAGCGGAGCTGGCAACGGCGGGCGAAGGGCGGGCGGCGGTGGAAGTAAAAACACCATCTGCGCATGCGCAGATGGTGTTTTTACTTCCGCACCGCTACTTCGCGAAAAATCGATCATCGCGAGGGGTCCTGGAACGGAACCCTCGCGATGATCGAGGGATCACTGTATATGCTATAATTAATAATTATAGAAACATAGAAACATAGAAGATTGATGGCAGAAAAAGACCTCATGGTCTGTCTAGTGTGCCCTTATACTATTTCCTGTATTTCATCTTAGGGTGGATATATGTTTATCCCAGGCATGTTTAAGGAGTCTTGGTGGACAATCAACTAAACATGAGCCAACAATGTGCAGCAGCAGCTAAAAAGTCAACACAATCCTAAGCTGCATCAACAGGGGAATACACTCCAAGACCAGGGAAGTCTTAGTACCACTCTACTATGCCCTGGTCCGACCACACCTGGAGTACTGTATTTAGTTCTGGTCACCACACTTCAAAAGAGACATTGAAACTCTGGAGAAGGTGCAAAAAAGAGCAACCAAGATGATTAAGGGATTGGAAACCAAGACTTACGAAGAGAGACTGAGGGAACTGGGCATGGATAGCCTAGAGAAAAGGAGGGCCAGAGCGGACATGATAGCAGTCTACAAGAATACGAGGGGTTGCCACAGAGAGGAGGGGATCACTTTATTCTTCAGGACACCAGAGGGCCGGACGAGGAACAACGGCTGGAAGCTGACCAAGGAGAGATTCAACATGGAGATAAGGAGGAACTTCCTGACGGTCAGAGTGATCAACCAATGGAGCAACCTACCAGCGGACGTTGTGAACTCCAACACTCTAGACATTTTAAAGAGAAGATTGAACTGCCACTTGGCTGGTGTACTATAGGGTTCCTGCTTGGGCAAGGGGTTGAACTCAATGGCCTTCATGGTCTCTTTCAACTCTAATAATAAATAAATGAATGAATGAATGAATAAATGAATAAATAAATAAATAAATTCAATTACTGTGGAGTTACCAACCACGTCTGCTAGATGTTTGTTCCAAGTATCTACTACTCTTTCAGTAAAATAATATTTTCTCCCTTCTGTCCTCCAGGCTATACAGATTGAGTTCATTAAGTCTTTCCTGATTATCTCATCAAATACACTAATGTGAACAACCTTAATAAAGATTTCTGTTTCGTTTTGACCTCTCCCTGCTTTAGAGAACCCAACTGAAAGTGCAATGCCCCAATTTTTTCAAAGTTTATTTAAGATCAATATTTACCTCAAGGAAGGGAAAAAAAACAAACCCAAGAGACGATATGTACAGGCCTGGGAACTCAGACCCTTAGTTCCTAAAGAGGCCACCGTGGCTTGTTTGAACGTACAAAAGATGTTAAATACAGAAGTAAACTTTGCATAGACATTAGGCGCTAAAGTTTACACTCTCAATTACCGTGAGCTTGGTGGAATTATTTCGCTACTTTTTCTCTTCTCCCTTGGGGCGACCATTCAGCTCTCAGGGGAGTTTAATGAAGAATTCACGCTTCAGAGCAGTCTCTTTTTTCTAAAACTGTTGCTGGTGTGGCTGTTTCTTTAGGTTTGCTTGAGCCTTCTTTTAGCTAGCAGGAAGAAGGCAATTATGGGCCCCGTTCTGTGCTACCTGATTCTCTTATGGCTCTCCTACCATTACCAATGGACAGCGGCCACTGAAACACCCAAAGAAACTTTGCAAGTGATCCAGGTCACAGGTGGGTCTTGTAGATGGTTGAAAACTGGAAGCTTAGTTGATAACAGATTTCAGACTAACAGGTAGGTATATTTTGAGAAAGTCAACAGTGTAGAAGTAAAACTTTACAGAAACAATGTGTGTCCTTTTTTTCCTTTGCCAAACCAAATTTCTGAAGCTTGCAAGTAGAAAGGTTGAGATTTTTTAAAAATCTAGGTTTGTTTGCATTTCTTATCACTCCCATTTTTCCTGTTATGTCAGGTATTTTAGGTTGTAGATCTGGTTTTTTTTAATGCAGTATATAGATAATATTCTATATTACTTTAGGCCATTTTCAGAAAAATTTGAAGATCTAAAATTCAGTTTTGGAAACCATCAGGTACTATCAAATTTGGAACAAAAAAACAAACCCAGCATTATTTTAGATATTATTAATTTTTAAAAGCTATGCAAATTGCTCCATTTGTCCTTTGAACCTTATTCTAGCTTGTTTTTTTTTTAAATTGACTACATTTTAAATATAGAACTGAATTCTTTTTGAGAAACTTAACTGAAAATTTTCCTTTTTGAATTAATTTTAACAATTAGAGTTTAAATGTTATTATTAATTTATTTTGTTTTGAAAGAATTGTTATTTTTATTTGACTTGTTGAACACTTCATTGTGATGAAGAAGTAAACACTAATCAGGAAAAAAAATGCTCCTAGAAAGAAAAGGAAGTTTTAATAATTATATCTCACATTCCAGAATCCCAGAAAGTTTCTTTGTCCTGCAATCTGGATCCCAATCTGACTTCAAGTGATTTATATCTGGTCTGGCTTGGTCCAAAAAGGAATGAATTGCTGTATGTAAATGTGGGGTACCACCATCCAGAGGCAAGACTTAATGCTATGTGGGGCTTGTCAATCTACAGAACTGTTGTGCAAAATACCACTTGGTTTACCTGTAATTGGAATGGCCAGTCAGGAACCCACCATCTGCTTCCAAATAGAACCAGTAAGTATTGTAATTTATGAAAAGTAGTTACAGAATTGACTGTTCTCCCTTGCTCCCACCACCCCTCACTTTGAACTTCCACCATCCCTAGTCACATTGACCCTGCTGGCTGGGGGATGACTAGGATTATAGTCTAAATCAGTCAAGACCCCATTTGGGATAAATCCAGGAAGAAAAGCATCTAGGTAGGACAATGTAGAAAGTAACATTATTGCCTTCAAATTAGTCACAGGTGTTCAGAAAATATGGTAGATGTTCTACTACAGAAGAAACAAGAAAAAGAAAAGCCAACACGATATGCTAGTTACATTGATTGGCTAGGACCAAGGACACCCAGGTTAAAGTCTTCCCTCAGCAAAAGAATCTAGCTAAACTGTCTTGGGACCAATTAAGCCGTCTCCTTCCCAATCCAACCCAATCTCCCAGAGCCGATTTTAATAGGGAAAACTTGAATTTCTGTATGGAATCTCCTGGAAGAAAGGTATATTTAATAATAAACAAATGTAAGAAGAATTATTATCATAATTGCTTAGATGAGTGATGGCAAACCTATGGCACAGGTGCCAGAGGTGGCACGTGAAACCATATCTGCTGGCACGTGAGACGTTGCCCTAGATTAGCTCCAATGGGTGTGCCAGCCAGTTGATTTTTGGCTTTCTCGGAGGCTCTGGGAGGGCAATTTTGGCTTCCAGAGAGCCTCCGGAGGGATGGGGAAAGCCGTTTTTACCCTCCCCTGGCTCCAGGGAAGCCTTTGGAGCCTGAGGAGGGAGAAATATGATCCTACTTGGCCCAAGTTGGGAAACAGGCTGTTTCCGGCCTCCAGAGGTTCTCTGAGAGGTATGGGAAGCTGTTTCCACCCTCCCTAGGCATTGAATTATGGGTGTGTGTAGAAATGTGGAAATCACAGACACAGACACATGGTTTCTAGAATGTTTTGCCCATGTTGGAAATATCTCTCTGGGCTGACCAGAGCTGTCTCATATTGAGAAGCAAGTTCTCCCTCTCTCTGGGATCATGCTGTGTGTCATGAATCTGGACTTGCAAGTTCTTTTATAATCAGTTTCTTGTGTGTACAAATATAAAACATTAATTCTTAACTTAACCTAGTTACAACATAAATAGTTAATATGTGACATACTGTCAGAATACAAAGATAGCTAAATAAACAGGAGAGCATTTTAATTAACCAGACAAACAGAAGGACTTCAATTACCTAAAGTCAACATAAACTTAGACAATTATTTCCTTAAACTTAATCAAGAGGGGTGAGTTGTCTCTGTCCAGCACCTAGCTTCTTTAATCCAATCATGGTTGGTTTGACCTTTGTTGTTAGCCAGACAAGCATGTAACGTTTTCCTTAGATATATAATAATTTTTATGCTTTAAATAATTCAGAATAATGAAATGCTTTATTCGCAATATATGTGTGCATATCATTGCAATAATTGATAATAATCTACAGGTGTGGGCAGTCACACATGCGCATACACGTTCTTTCGACACTCAAGGAAATAAAGGTTCGCCATCACTGGCTCAGACAGTATTGCTGTTATTGACAATGCCATGCACAAATTAAGACTATATCCCATAATACTTTGCCTTTCAGTCTGTAAGGCTAAAATAAAATCTTTTGATTGTGGATGAGTAGATGCGGCCTTCTGCCGCATGAATCCCAGCGACCGGTTAGGTCCCACAGAGTTGGCCTTCTCTGGGTCCTGTCGACTAAGCAATGTCATTTGGCAGGACCCAGGAGAAGAGCCTTCTCTGTGGCGGCCCCGACCCTCTGGAACCAGCTCCCCCCAGATATCAGAGTTGCCCCCACCCTCCTTGCCTTTTGCAAGCTCCTTAAAACTCACCTCTGTCGTCAGACATGGGGGAATTGAAATTTTCCCTTCTCCCTTGGCTTATAGAATTTATGCATGGTATGCTTGTATGTATAATTGGTTCTTTAAATTGGGTTTTTTAAAGATTATTTTTAATATTAGATTTGTTTACATTGTCTTTTTTATTGTTGTTAGCCGCCCCGAGTCTTCAGAGAGGGGCGGCATACAAATCTAATAAATAAATAAAATAAATAAATGATTATAGGATAAGGTGAACATAACAGTCCAACACACGCATAGGGGGCCACTTAAGGAAACATAATTAGAAGGATAGAAGAGAAAGATGTTTGGCTGGGAAAAGATTTTCTGTACTAAAAAAATGTGGCCCAAGTAAATAATAATAACATCTGCCTATTCCAGGTATTTGGTAAGGACTCAATAGATGGCTAAAAATGCCAACTTCAATCTAATTACATATTAGTAATTGTTCAATGAAGCATAATAATCATTCATCAAATTTATATGCCACCCATTTCCAATGACTTTGGACGGTTTATCTGGAGCTATTTTTTCCAGGTGGAGATGACTCTGATAACATCCAAGAGAAAATGAAAGCCTATGAGAAAGAAAACTATGAAGATCGTACTGCCAATTTTTCAGATGCAAACAGCTCTTTCCCTTACGTCAGCCACAAGGAAGCAGAAGCACACAGTGAGTTGATCAGAGTTGCTTCTTTATAATCCCCTAGCTAATTACAAGAGAACAGCCAGATGAAGTCTTCAGGAATTCCAAGATGGGGTGATGGTGGAGTCTCCAAGGATTCCTTCTCTGCAAGGACTCATCAGTGTTTTCACTCCTTCCTGCCATAGTTCCCTCTAAGCTGAGCAGTGAGCAATCGCTCACTTAAAAATCATCATCAACTCAGAGTTTTCCAAACCTGCCCAGAAGCCAAGAGGGAAAGAGTGAGCGGGAAGGAGAGAGAGAGGAAGAGAGAGAAACAGATAGGAAAAAAGAGAGGAAGGAAAAGAAAAAGAAAAAGAATGGGAGTAAGGAAGAGAGAAAGAAAGTCAAAATCTAGTTTGAAACTAGCTCAACTATTTAAGTGGCATTTTGATATTGATAGAGTTGCCCTATTATGAGTTCACTGTTATAGACACACAGTACAGTATTTTATTTTGAAATTCTCTGAGGCAAAACAGAGTGGGTTTTTTATTTGTTTGTTTGTTTGTTTGTTTGTTTGTTTGTTCGTTCGTTCATTCATTCATTATTTGTTTGTTTATTCATTCATTCATTTATTTATTTATTTATTATTTCTGTGCCGCCCAGTCCCAAAGGGACTGCTTCTCAGACACTATAATTTTCCGCCCCCCCCAAAAAATTAGAAGGAACACTGCTTCCTGCTACTCTAGCATTAGATGATTTCACCTCACATAAGGCCGAATTAGAGCATTTTTCATTGGGGAATCTTTTTATTACCACATGGGCAAGGCGATGACTAAAATGAATTGGGAAGAAGTATAAATTTGTATGGGATTGGAAATAGTGTGAGGTGATTTACATGAATTCGTGTTTGGTAAGATTTAGGTTTGTAATCCATATATCGAGGTAAGTGGTTGTCTTCCCCCTCCCCAAACTAATATTGTTTAATTGTTTATTTTTATTATTTATTTTTATTTACTTTTATTTGTAAAGAATATATGAGATTACGGATAAAGCAAAAACATTGTGAATACATGAATGCATTAACATAGCGATCAATACATGACATGGTTACCAATACATGGGGACATTAGGAAAGGGACGGTAGGCACGTTAGTGCACCTCTTTCAGGCCTCTTAGGAATGGGATGAGATTAACAGTAGATAGTCTAAAGGTAAAAATTTGGAGGTTGGGGGAAGAAACCACAGACTCAGGCATAGTTCCCTCTAAGCTGAGCAGTGAGCCATTGCTCACTTAAAAATCATCATCAACTCAGAGTTTTCCAAACCTGCCCAGAAGCCGAGAGGGAAAGAGTGAGAGGGAAGGAGAGAGAGAGGAAGAGAGGAAGAGAGAGAAACAGATAGAAAAAAAGAGAGGAAGGAAAAGAGAAAGAAAAAGAATGGGAGTAAGAGAAAGAAAATCAAAATCTAGTTTGAAAGTAGCTCAACTATTTAAGTGGCATTTTGATACTGATAGAGTTGCCCTATTATGAGCTCACTGTTATAGACACACAGTACAGTATTTTATTTTGAAATTCTCTGAGGCAAAACAGGGTGGGTTTTTTATTTGTTTGTTTATTTATTTATTTATTATTTCTGTGCCGCCCAGTCCTGAAGAGACTGCCGCTCAGACACTATACTTTTCCGCCCCCCCCCAAAAAAAATTAGAGGGAACACTGGACTCAGGTAGTGCATTCCAGGCATTGACCACTCTGTTGCTGAAGTCACATTTTCTGAAGTTGAGTTTGGAGCGGTTTACCTTAAGTTTGTATCTATTATGTGCTTGTGTATTGTGCTTGAAGATGAAGTAGTCATTAACAAGTAGGACATATTGCATGCACAAAAGCCAAAAACAAAATGGCGCCGCCGCGAGAACCAGTTTGGGAGAGTGGCCAGCCAGTGATCACTCCCAGTTCAGCGAGTGAGGGGGAGGAATTCCCGCTACCAGTTCTATAGAACGGGTCCGAACCAGGAGCAACTCACCTCTGGAATGAAAGGTTAGAAGATGGAAGATAATTCCTTTAATTACTAAAGAGTGATAAGCAATGGGAAATAATTGAATAGCAAATGCCAATTCCACTCACAGATGCTATTTATTATTTAGTTTATTATTATTATTTATTAGATTTGTATGCCGCCCCGAATCTGCGGAGAGGGGCGGCATACAAATCTAATAAATAATAATAATAATAAAATAAATAATAAATAGCATCTGTGAGTGGAATTGGCATTATTTAAGTGGAGAAATAAACTGCCATAGCTCAGATTGCAAACATCTGTATAATCAAATTCAATAGATGGTGATAATTTTCAATGGATTTTCTTTTTTTTTGGCCTGAATGTGATCACATTTTTGTAACCAAAATAAAATATTCCTAAAGGTTGAAAAGTCTGTCTATTGCATGAAGGTGACATAGGACACATAAAAATATCATTCATTCATTCATTCATTCATTCATTCATTCATTCATTCATCCATTCATCCATTCATTCATTCATTTATTCATTGGATTTGTATGCCACCCCTCTCTGGAGACTCGGGGCGGTTAACAACAGTAATAAAACAATGTACAATAATAATCCAATAAATACTAAAAATGATTTAAAAACCCCATTAATATAAAAAACCAAACATACATACAGACATACCACACATGAAATTGTAAAGGCCCAGGGGGAAAGGGTATCTCAATTCCCCCATGCCTGGTGGCAGAGGTGGGTTTTAAGGAGCTTACAAAAGGCAAGGAGGGTGGGGGCAATTCTAATCTCTGGGGGGAGTTGGTTCCAGAGGGCTGGGGCCGCCACACAGAAGGCTCTTCCCCTGGGTCCCACCAAGCGACATTGTTTAGTTGACGGGACCCAGAGAAGACCTACTGTGTGGGACCTAACTGGGATTTGTGCAGCAGAAGGCGGTCCCTGAGATAATCTGGTCCGGTGCCATGGAATGAACCTTACAAGTATTTTAATTTCAGTTGTTTTTTTTTTAATGGAAAATTAAAGCTTCTTCAAAACAGAATTGTTACTCTTTAAATTTCTGAGCTATCTGAAGTGTATCCAAAGTGCCTCTAGAATTTAAAATGTCTTCAGGTTTCATAACTGGAATTAATGTAAAATTGTCCCTTTCTTTTTGCCGTAGCACTCCAGAAAGACCTGCCTCATTCAGCAATGGATCCTGAATATTTTTCTTGTGATGCCCCAGTGCATAGAAATTGGACAGAGGGAACACTGCTCTGGATTCAGCATGATTCATCAGATCAAAATATAGTTCTGATTAATATGACAATACGACGTTCCGTGCGCTACTCACTGAATATGAATGCTAGTCTTGTTTCTTTGATCTTCTCAAGAGTAACCTTTGAAGATGCTGGGAACTATTCTTGCCAATGGAAAAACCAGACACGCTATTTTCAGCTAGAGGTGATAGCAAAAACAGGTGCGGCTCTAAGTAGGAGGGAAAGATGTGTTTGGATATAAGTTAGTATAAACTTAAAAATGCCATCAGGTTTATAAAATCCAAAGGAATTATTTAGGATGTTGTTTTTAAAAAATCGTGTTGTTTTTGAAAAAATTATAAACCAGTCTCTAGAAACTATAATATAGATCTGAGTTTCTCAATCTTTTTTTTTTAATCTAATGCCCCCCTTCCAACCTCATTTTTCTCCTGTGGTGCTACCACCCTCTCCTCATCATTGTCACATTACTGAATACAAACGCAGGACAATAACTGGTGTATTTACTGACATCAATAATACAATATGTGCAGTGAAGGGCTGCAATTTTTTTACTACCGCACTGTGGGAGTGGCTTATTTTGTGGGTGTGGCTTACTGGCCATGTGACTAGGGTGGATTAAAGGTCATATGACTGTCTTAAAGTTGGCCAACTTGATATCACTCATGTCAAGGGTTAGGGTGCCTGGCCTCTCCTCGCCTCAAAGAGGTACAATTTCCCTATCTATTTACTATTACTGAACATCCAAAATATACTATATAATTCTATGTATATATTGCCATATGTGTACACACATATTACACAAAGGCACACAAAAATATACATTATCTACTATATAAACTGTATGTGTATGTACACACACACACAGCTCTTCCAAAATTATACACATTCAGCCTCATTTACTGTAATAGGAAGAACATACCCAAAGCCCAGAAGGAAAAAAATTCAATATTTTTTTTTACTGATTCTGTGTACCTGACTATACTTATAGGAGCCCATCACTGAATATGTGCAATATAATATACTTTGCATTTTTGTGGCCACTCAGCAGATGTTGTGGCTCTCAGGTACATATTTTTCACTACTGGCACTAAAGTCTTCAGAGGGCCATATGTCCACTAATTGAAAACTGTTGATCTACATCTAAACAGAGGATTATAGGCTCCATATGCTAAAATAGTTCTCCAAGTGGCAGTCTAAAGACTAGAGTGGGAAAATAACTCTATAGGAAGCCTAATATTACTTTTTATTGAGAATCTTGCAAGTCTCATTTTATTTCTCCCACCCCCTAGATTGTTATACTCATGTGAATTAGAAAGATATCTGCCTGAGCAAGCTTCCAAATGTTAGGACTTTAAAATGCTTCAAACTGTTTGCCTAAAACACAGTTCCTGCAAATTTCTATCAAGCCATTTTCCTTACACTATAAACCAGTGTTTGTCAACCTGGGGAATTCTGGGAGTTGAAGTCCACACATCTTAAAGTTGTCAAGCTTGAGAAACACTGCTCTCTATACAGTAACTTACATTATTTAATTAACACCGTATATACATTTTATTCATTGATTCATTCATTGATTTATTCATTGATTCATTCAATGTTATATTGTACACTATTTATTTATTTATTTATTTATTTATTTGATTGATTGATTGAGTGAGTGATTGATTTCTGTGCTGCTCTTCTCCTGAGACTCAGGGCGGCTTACAGCATATTAGAAATCTAGATAAAACAATATTTTTTTTGACAAGCCAATTTTAAATTACGTAAATGTATTGTTATAAGGAGTACTAACTAAGAGCTATATATCACAGAGGTTTAAAATCTGCCAAAAAAAAAAAAATACAGTTAGTCCTCAACCTAGAACTATTCCTTTACATTTGTTGCCTTGTCATACAGGCAGGTAACAAGCTATGAATGACACTGTAGCTGGAATTGGTATTCTGTGCTCGGATTTTCCATTAGCATCTAAAAATTCATCAGGTGCTAAAAGAGTGGAAATAGCCTATAAGCCTAATATCCAGTCCCCCAAACAGGAGACTTTATTAAAAAATTAGAAAACCTGAAATGCTCAGTGCATAATGTTTATTTATAATGTGCAAAGTGAAAACATACTTTAAAAAATTGATGGCCAATGGATTCCACCAGTATTCAATTCTTTAAAAAAATACCGCTATGTTTAATACAAGAAATGGCATAACAGGCACTTTCTTAGAAGATATATCTTTTCTTCTTTCAAATAGAAGGAATGCAAACAGATTTAGTGTCAAGCATATGAACTTGTATTTATTGGTTGCAGTTTTTATTTAATCATTAATAGCATTATTGATTTATCCACTGTGCATTATCTAAAACCTGCTTCTTGCTTTTGTAATAAAAGTCTTTGGAGAAGTGCGGCATACAAATCTAAATAATAATAATAATAATAATAATAATAATAATAATAATAACAACAACAACAACAATACCAAAAGACATTGAAGTATTTAAAAAAATCATAGAATGTGCAGAACTAGATATGATGACCAAACGTTTAAATAACCAAACTGAAACAGAATTTTATAAAATATGGAATAAAGTATATGACTGGTGGAATTTTAAAAATGGTATTAACAATTAACTATAAGATAGAATGAAATAGTATATAGTATAACTAACAGACGTGTATATTCTTTCATTTCTTTTTCTTTTGTATTACTAATAATCTCTCCCTTTTCCTTTTGTATAAGTATAGAATATCTTAAAATATAAAGAAATTTAATTAATAAGTTTAATATTATAAATATAGAGCTGAATTCAACAAGAATATAACTTACATGTGTGGCATTTCTGTTTTGATCTGACTACAGTTAGGTTTTTTTATATTTCTGTATTAGTTAGACTTCTACGGCAAGCGGAGCAATGGTAGCTCCTTAAATGTTTAGTGTTGTATGTCCTTGTCTGTCTTTTTGAAAATCAATAAAAATATTTAAATAATAATAATAATAATAATAAATAATAGTAATATCATTGAATTGAGTTTTAATAAGGCCTAATCACATCTTTTTCTTATTTCCCCTCCCTCCCAGTCAAAGTTGTTTGGCATTGGATGATTTGGTCGGTAGCAACGGGATACATGATTATTTGCCTTGGCTCCGTTTTTTGCTTTGTAAAGTTCCGGCAAGGTATGTATCTTTACATTCAGAAGCTTAATACATGAAATGAATGGTTAAATATTTCCTATAATTTATTCTGCTATGTCTGATAAGTTAAATCTAATAAATTAATACAGGTAGACAATTGAGTTCAAATTGTGAGACCTTTGTTAGTTGAGTTTTGACCCATTTTATGACTTTTCTTTCCACAGTTGTTATGTGAATCAATGCAATTGTTAAATTAGTAACATAGTTGTTTAGTGAACCTGTATTCCCTACTGACTTTGCTTATTCCCCCCAAAAAAAATCAGAAAAGGGGATCACATGACCCCCACACACTGCAACCATCATAAGTATGAGTCATTTAGCAACATTTGAATTTTGACCATGTGACTTGGGTTATAAGTGTGAAAAACAGTCCTAGGTCACTTTTTAAAGGGATGTTGTAACTTCAAACAGTCATTAAATGAACTGTTGTAAATGGAAGAGTACCTGTAGATCAAATCTAATCCCCTCAATACAGATAGTGATAATATTTCTTCCCATTGGGTTATGAGTAGTCCTTGATTTATGACCACAACGGGGACCAGAATTTTTATTTTTAAGCAAAGCAGTTGTTAAGTCAACCCCAATTTTACAGACTTTTTTTGCCACAATGTTAAGTGAATCACTGCAGTTGTTAAATGCATCACAATGCACTTAAAAGTAAATCCAGCTTGCCCCCAGTTGATTTTTGCTTGTTAGAAGCAAGCTGGGATGGTTGCGATTGGTGATCAGATGGTCTCGCTGCAATCAGGGCAAATATATGTTAGTTACCAAGTGCCTGAATTTTGATCACATGACTTTAAGGATATCGTAATGGTCATAAGTGCAAGGACAGATCACAACTCCCATTTTTTTTAGTGCCAAATAGTTGCTGAATGATCAGTTGTAAATCAAGGATTACCTGTATTACTTTTGAAGCTTAAATGGCTGGAGATAATGTCTCTATAGGACAATTTTGTTTGTTTATTTATTTATTTATTAGATTTGTATGCTGCCCACTCTCGAGAGACTCAGGGCGGTTTATAGCAAGAATAAAAACAATATAAAATGATTAAATACAACAATTAATAAAATATAAAATCCTTAAATATTATCATACCGTCAAACATAACTGGTCAAATCATGTCTAGGCCAGAACTGAAGGATGTCAGTTCTCATGGCTCTGAGGCCTGCTGGCAGAACCAGGTTTTCAAGGCCTTTCAGAAAGCCAGTAGGGTTGGGGCGGTAAGGACCTTGGGGGATAGTTGAATCATAAGAGCTAGGGCTGCCACAGAGAAGGCCCTCCCCCACGGGCCCGCCAACCAACACAGCTTAGTCAACGGGATCCAGAGAAGGCCAACCCTGTGGGCTCTGATCGGTCGCTGGGAGGTATACGGCAGGAGATGGTGCCGTAAAAAGGCCTATTGTTGAAATTATTTGAGATTAATCCTTTGCAATGTTTGACAGGAACCTAGGTTGACTCTCCTCCATAGTTCCTTTCATTATTTTGAAATTCATTTTTATTTTATTTTGTTTGACTTACAAACATTTAGACATCATACAATACAACATTGAACATTTATGATTGATATATTTACAAGATTTATTTTTTACAATTCTATTTACTATTCCTTTTTCTTAATTTCCACCCAGTTGTATATTTTTTCCCACACTTTGTAATAGTCCTTATTTTGTTGGTTTTGAATCTCATATGTTAATTTGCTAAATTTGGCAGAGTCTAATATTTTTTTAATCACAGTTTCTTTGTTTGGAGTCTTATCTTGTTTCCAAACTTGTGTATATGCTAATCTTGCAGCAGTAAGTAAGTGATTTATTAAGTAGTAATTTTCTTTGCTGTGTTTGCCTCTAATTATGTCTAATAAATACATTTCCGGTTTTATCTCAATTTTATAGCCCAGTATTTATTCCATTCATATTCTAATTCAGATCCAGAATTTTTTTGCTTCGTTACATTTCCACCATATGTGGTAGTATGTTCCCACCTCTTTTTTACACTTCCATTTCATTATTTTGGAATAACTCTCTGGTAAACTGAGGACTCCAGTAGGCCTTTTGACTGTTGACTTTAACAGTTGTTTTAAAAAAATTAATATCCTGAGCTCTCGTTCTGATGTTTTATGTCAGATGTCTGAGAGACCTCAGCAAATGGTGATATTTTAGGCTGAATAAAATAAATGAAGGAATAATGTCATATGAATTTTAGAGGCAACATAAACGCTGTAAGTTCCTTTATTTATTTATGGCAACCATAGGCCGTGACAGTCTGGATAGCTTCAAGGCAGGGTTAGACAGATTCATGGATGCCCAGTGTATCGGTGGTTATTGAAACAGATGTCCAAATGCTGCCTCTATGTTGGTTGAGGCAGGCAGGATTCCTTTGGGTACCATTTGTTGGGGGTCAAGGGAAAGGGAGGGCTTTGCCTTCTCTTTCTGGTCAAGATCCCCATGGACAATTGGTGGGCCACTGTGTGACACAGAATGCTGGACTCGATGGGCTTAAGTGAGACATGTGTTAAGTGAGTTTTGCCCCATTTTACAACCTTTCTTGCCACAGTTGTTAAGTGAATCAATGCAGTTGTTAAGTTATTAACAGGGCTGTTAAAAGAAAATGGCTTCCCCATTGACTTTGCTTGTCAGGTTACAAAAGGGGATTACATGACCTTGGGACACAGCAACCATCATAAGTATGAACAGTTGCCAAGCATCAGAACTTTGATCACGTGACCATGGGGACTGCAACAACCAGAAGTGTGAAAAGTAGTCATAAATCACATTTTTCATTACAATTATGAGAGGTCACTATTTATTTATTTATTTATTTATTTATTTATTATTTGATTTGATTTGATTTGATTTGATTTGATTTGTATGCCGCCTGTCTCCATAGACTCGGGGCGGCTAACAACAGTAATAAAAACAGCATATAACAATCCAATATTAAAACAGTTAAAAGCCCTTATTATAAAACCAAACATACATACAGACATACCATGCATAAAATTGTAAAGGCCTAGGGGGAAAGAGTATCTCAGTTCCCCCATGCCTGGCAGCAAAGGTGGGTTTTCAGAAGCTTACGAAAGCTTACACTAAATGTTCTGTTGGAAGTTGAGGACTGCCTGTATTTGAAATGTTCTCTGTCAACCTTTCTTGTTTCAGTCAACCGAAGTCGCAGGCAACAAAAGAAGTTGATGAGTCATAGCGGGAGGTAAGTACTCAGAATGTAATAGTGGGAATTGTGCTCTTAATTTAGAAAATTGTACAAGAGAGACAAAGGGTAACAGGAGAGAAAAGAAAAATGAAGGAATGGCTTCGTATTAACTTTAGAGGCAGATAGTGATATTAACTTTAGAGGCAGACAATGGTAAAATTCCAGATGTTTTATAGATTTGAACTTAGACTAAGGCATACGTGCTTAAGCTGTACAGTATTCTTGAAAATTTGGCATGCAGGAAAAAAAAAATCAAAAGTCTTTAGCAGGTTAAATTTTTTATCCTGGCAGAAGAAGAGAATTATTAAACAGTGCCCAGATATAGATAGAATAGAATAGTATAATTTTATTGGCCAAGTGTGGACACACAAGGAATTTGTCTTTGGTGCATATGCTCTCAGTGTACATAAAAGAAAATACAGATTTGTCAAGAATCATGAATTACAACACTTAATGATTGTCATAGGGGTCAAATAAGTAATGAAGAAACAATCAATTTTAATAAAAATCTTAAGGATACAAGCAACAAGTTACAATCATACAGTCATAAGTGGGAGGGAATGGGTGATAGGAATGATGAGAAAAACGAGTAGTAATAGTGTTGCAGACTTAGTAAATAGTTTGACACTATTAAGGGAATTATTTGTTTAGCAGAGTGATGGGGTTTGGGTGGAAACTGTTTTTGTGTCTAGTTGTCTTGGTGTGCAGTGCTCTGTAGTGTCGTTTTGAGGGTAGGAGTTGAAACAGTTTGTGTCCAGGATACGAAGGGTCAGTAAATATTTTCACAGCCCTCTTTTTGACTCGTGCAGTACACAGGTCCTCAATGGAAGGCAGGATGGCAGCAATTGTTTTTTCTGCAGTTCTGATTATCCTCTGAAGTCTGTGTCGGTCCTGTTGGGTTGCAGAACCAAACCAGACAGTTATAGAGGTGCAGATTACAGACTCAATGATTCCTCTGTAGCAGAGGTCCCCAACCGCCGGTCCGCGGACCGGGACCGGGCCGTTGGGGTTTTCCAGCCGGTCCGCGGCGTCGGAGACCCAAAGCCCATCCTGCGTGGAGGGAGACGGAGCCAAGCGGGGCCACCCGGAGACCTTTTCCCGTCTTCTTCTCCTCGCTCGCTCCCCTCATAACCAGCAGCCCCGCTCGCGGGGGGATGCCCGTTCGTAGCTACGCCAGCCCGCCAAGCGTCGAGGGGGCTTCTGAGGCTGAAGGGAAGAGCCGGAATGCCCTTCCCGCATTTAGATTGCTTGCCGTTGGGGGAAACGGAGGAGGCGGCGGCGGCGGTGGGGCGCGATCGCCTAGTTTCTGGAGCGAGGAGAAAACAACCGCCGCCTCCTCCGTTTACCCCAATCTAAACGCGGGAAGGGCATTCCGGCTCTTCCCTTCAGCCTCAGAAGCCCCCTCGACGCTTGGCGGGCTGGTAGCTACGAACGGGCATCCCCCCGCGAGCGGGGCGGCTGGTTATGAGGGGAGCGAGCGAGGAGAAGAAGACGGGAAAAGGTCTCGTCCCGCTCATCGCCCGTATCCAGCAGATAGGCTTTGAGTTTTTGGCTGGGGGGGGGAGAAGTAGGACCTTCCTAAGTCCCCCCCCAGTCAAAATCACAAAGCCAGGCAGCCCCCAGCCGCCAAAGGAGCCTCCTCATTCTCCCCGCCCTGTGGAGAAGTTTGGAGGGCTGCGTCACTAAGCTCCACCCCTCCATAACCCCACCCCCATATGACCAAAGCCCCCCCCCCCACCGGGCCGTAGAAAACTCGTCTAACTTAAAGCCGGTCCCTGGTGCTAAAAAGGTTGGGGACCTTTGCTCTGTAGAACTGTATCAGCAACTCCTTGGGCATGCTGTTGTGTCAATTAAATTAAGGTCATTGATTTAAATTAGATTAAATTCAGTCCTTGGCATGTTCATCCCCTCTTTCTTGGAATGTCATCCTCTCAATCAATCAATCAATCAATCAATCAATCAATCAATCAATTTATATGCTGCTCAACTTCCTAGGGACTCTAAGCAGCTCACAGCAAAAATACAAAACATCAATAATAGTACAAAAACCTCTAAAAACAGATTTAAAACAATTTACAATACAAACAGTTAAACCCCTGCATACCATTCATGGTTAGCGCCATAAGATCAATGGCCCCAGCCTGTCGGAAAAGCCAGGTCTTGGCATGATTGTTATTGTTTTTAGTTGTAAAGTTGTGTCTGATGCATCACGACCCCATGGACAATGTTCCTCCAGGCCTTCCTGTCCTTTACTATCCATTTATGCTCACGCCTACTGCTTCAGTGACTCTATCCAGCCAGCTCATTCTCTGTTGTCCCCTTTTTTTTTTGCCCTCAATCATTACCAGCATTAGGCTCTTCGCCAGTGAGTTTTTCCTTCTCATTAGGTGGCCAAAGTATTTGAGCTTCATCTTCAGGGTCTGACCTTGTAGAGATCAGTCAGGGTTGATCTCCTCCAAAACTGGCCGCTTTGTTCGCCTTGCAGTCCAAGGAATTAACAGTCTTCTCCAGCACCATAGTTCAAAGGCCTCAATTCTTTGGTGTTCAGCCTTTCTTACGGTCTACTTTCACAGCCCTACGTTGCAACTGGGAAAACTATGGCCTTGATTATATGCACTTTTGTTGGCAGGGTGATGTCCCTGGTTTTTAGTGTGCTGTCTAGATCAGTGTTTCCCAACCTTGGCAACTTGAAGATATTTGGACTTCAACTCCCAGAATTCCCCAGCCAGCATTCACTGGCTAGGGAATTCTGGGAGTTGAAGTCCAAATATCTTCAAGTTGCCAAGGTTGGGAAACACTGGTCTAGATTATGTTGTCTAAGCATGGTACTCAAGTTCAAATCTGATCCTCGACCCTGAATGACCCTATGGGTCTCTGCCACAGTCTTCCCCAAAGCTGCTTGCCTCCAATTTTCTGAGGTAACAGTTGCCAGAAATAGTACTTCTTGGATTACAGCCCATTTACAAAAAATAGTCTATAACTATTAACGGAGATTCTTTAATTTTATAAATCACATTGATATAGTAATATAATTTTAGGTTTTGAATTAAATGGTTTTAATGAGCCTGAGAAGAGGACAGACATTTCAAGGTTGATACTATAGAAACAGAGAAACATAGAAGACTGACGGCAGAAAAAGACCTCATAGTCCATCTAGTCTGCCCTTATACTATTTCCTGTATTTTATCTTACAATGGATATATGTTTATCCCAGGCATGTTTAAATTCAGTTACTGTGGATTTACCAACCACGTCTGCTGGAAGTTTGTTCCAAGGATCTACTACTCTTTCAGTAAAATAATATTTTCTCATGTTTTATTTTATTTATTTATTTATTATTCAAACTTGTATGCCGCCCCTCTCCGCGGAATCGGGGCGGCTCACAGCAAAATATAACAATCGTAACAAATCCAAATAAATGTAAAATATTTTAAAAAGTTTTTAAAAAAGAACCCTATTTACTAACAAGCACACACACAAACATCCCATGCATAAATTGTACATGCCCGTGGGAGGTGTTTCAGTTCCCCCATGCCTGACGGCAAAGGTGGGTTTTAAGGAGTTTACGGAAGGCAGGGAGAGTAGGGGCAGTTCTAATCTCTGGGGGGAGTTGGTTCCTGAGAGTCGGGGCCGCCACAGAGAAGGCTCTTCCCCTGGGGCCCGCCAACCGACATTGTTTAGTTGACGGGACCCCGAGAAGGCCCACTCTGTGGGACCTAATCGGTCGCTGGGATTCGTGCGGCAGAAGGCGGTCTCGGAGATATTCTGTTCCAATTTATTTTATTTATTTATTTATTTATTATTTGGATTTGTATGCCGCCCCTCTCCGAAAACTCGGGGCGGCTCACAACAAGTGAAAAGACAATCCAATACATTAATCCAATTAATTAAAATATTATAAATTTAAGAAAAACCCCTATACTAACATATACACACACACACAAGCATACCATATATAAATTCAACGCCATTCCAATGCCATGAAGGGCTTTAAAGGTCATAGCCAACACTTTGAATTGTGACCGGAAATTGATTGGCAGCCAATGCAGACTGCAGAGTGATGGCAAAACATGGGCATACCTAGGTAAGCCCATGACTGCTCTCGCAGCTGCGTTCTGCACGATCTGAAGTTTCCGAACACTTTTCAAAGGTAGCCCCATGTAGAGAGCGTTACAGTAGTCGAACCTCGAGGTGATGAGGGCATGAGTGACTGTGAGCAATGAGTCCCGGTCCAGATAGGGCCGCAACTGGTGCACCAGGTGAACCTGGGCAAACGCCCCCCTCACCACAGCTGAAAGATGTTTCTCTAATGTGAACTGTGGATCAAGGAGGACGCCCAAGTTGCGAACCCTCTGACCTTCTCCCCTAATGGCCCAAGTGATAATTGTCATGATATATAGTATTCCAGAGCAGAGGTCCCCAATATTTTCAGACCTCAGGGACCACTAAATTCATAATTTTAAATCCCGCAGACCGCTAATATGGTCTGCCAAATGACCAAATAGGTGGGCGTGGTTAGGTGGCCATGTGACTTAGTGGGCATGGCCAACTCAATGCCATTCACATCAAGGGATGCCTCTCTAGCCTCTACTCATCTCTCCTCCCCCAGCCAGAGGAGGCCAACCCTGTGGGCTCCTTAGGGTCCCAACAGGAAGCAGTTGTTGGAGCTAAGCAGCCACCATGAGAAAAAGTTGGCAAAACAGCTGCCTCAATTCAAATTGGATCTGACCAAGAAGGAAGGTCAGCAGAAGCGCCTCATTGAGGACTACGAGCATAGGCTTTCCAAGCAGAGGGAAGACTTGCAATAGTGCAAGGCCAGATACCGGCACCCTGGGCCTCAGCGGCTGAGATACTCAACCAGTTCCATGCCATGATGCGGTCCCATTGGAACAAGGTCCTCCGTCTCTTTGCCATCTGCTGCACTTTCCTCCAGCCTTCGTCCAAAGCCCTGCACTAAGAGGCTGAGGCAGACCCCAAATTGGAATTTCTCCCCCTCCCTCCAGCCCCCATGAAAACACCCCAAGGGTGGAGACTTTCTGCAGCAACACAAATGTTCACTGCACGTATTTGGCCCAGGGGTCATCGTTTGAGGACCCTGGATTTAGTGCAATATAAAAAATGGAAATAATTTTTCTGGTGGCCACCAAAATTTTCTCACAGATCACCAGTAATCAGTGATGGGCTCCTACGGGAACGGCCAGGAACGCAGTTCGGGTAGCAAAATTAGGAGGTCCACCCCAGAGCACCCAATTTGCACTGAAAGATGTTGAAACAAAATGCATAAGCCACGCCCACAGTGTGGTAGTAAAAATTTTGGAAGTCCATCACTGCCAGTAATCCACAGACCACCAGTTGGTGACCATTACTCCAGAGGACTGTTTGAAGCTTAGGAGTGATAACCACAATTTGCCCTCCCAAAAAGGCTCACCCTGTTGAGCATCTGACGCCCTTCACATTTGTGCTCTGACAAAACAACTTATCAGATCTTAATGTCATTTATATTTTATGTGTCTCTCATTTCCAGAAGATGTTTTTATGCCAGACGGAACAAAAGATCAGCGTCCAATAGGGTTATGGTATCTGCAGGAAATGATGATGGTGAGTTAATTAGGACTTTCCTCCATTCATAAAATTCTTCCTCAAGATTATGCTAATGTGCTTTTTTAAAATATATATATATATAATATTTATTGATTAAAATCAAACATAAATATTGTATTTACAGATGTAAGTATAAATTCAAAACGAACAGCATAAAAAAACATACAGAATGAAAAATACAAAAAAGTAAGATGATAATATGCATTTTGTGCATTTTCTACTACTGGAATTTGTGGAAAAGTATACCTACTAATGAAAGTTGCTTTAGGAATGCAGCACACTAGTGTTGTCCTTACAGATTTAATGCAGGAAAAATTAAGGGAAGTAATTGGCAGATCCTCTGGCTCCAACCAAGCATGACCTACAGTAGGAAAATTATCTCCCTAACAGTTATTTATTTATATATTTAATTTGACATATGTGCCACCCCATATATTGACATGTAGTAAAAGGGGTTCTAGTTTCACATAACTATGTTGTGTGGTACACAAAATGCTTTGGCGCATAAATTTAGCATTATTCTGAATTAGTGTTGCAAAATGATTAAAGATCTGAAAATTAAAACATGTGAAGAACCGTTGCTGGATTTGAGTTTGGCTAGAGAAGAGAAAAGGACAGGTTGAATGGGTGGGGGTGATGGCACGATAGCAGTATTCCAGTATTGGAGAAGCCACAAAGAGGAGGGGGTCAACTTATTTACCAAAACACCAGAAGGCAGGACAAGAAACAATATATGGAGAGAACCAACATGGAACGAAGGAGAAACATCTTACAGTGGCGATAATTAATCAGTGGAACAGCTTGCTTTCAGAAGTTTTTTGACTTGGATGGGAAAAGGGGAAAAAACATACTTACATATACATACTTAGGTACATACATTATTATTATTATTATTATTATTATTATTATTATTATTATTATTATTATGTCAATACAACACAGCAAATGAGATCACTATGCTGGATTTCGTATTTCATCACCAGTCGGGCGCTTCCCAAGCACCTAGGACTGCGTGATGTAGCGGCGAATTATGTTTGCCGATCCCAGTAAAGCAGCCTTTTGCAATTGACAGATGGAGATTTTGTCAATTCCTATGGTTTTCAAATGTCCGCTGAGATCCTTTGGCACTGCGCCCAGTGTGCCAAGTACCACTGGGACCACTTTCACTGGCTTATGCCAGAGTCATTGCAGTTCGATTTTTAGATCTTCGTATTTCACTAATTTCTCTAGCTGCTTCTCCTCAATTCTGCTGTCCCCTGGGATTGCGATGTCGATGATCCATACTTTCTTTTTCTCCACAATCAGGATGTCTGGTGTGTTATGCTTCAGAATTTGGTCAGTCTGAAGTTGGAAGTCCCACAGTAGTTTTGCTTGCTCATTTTCGACCACTTTTTCAGGCTTATGATTCCACCAGTTCTTTGCCACTGGTAAATGGTAGTTCCGGCACAAGTTCCAGTGGATCATCTGTGCCACAGCATCATGTCTATGCTTGTAGTCAGTCTGTGCGATCTTTTTGCAGCAGCTGAGTATGTGATCGATTGTTTCATCTGTTTCTTTACAGAGTCTGCACTTTGGATCGTCTGTTGATTTTTCAATTCTGGCTTTAATAATAATAATAATAATAATAATAATAATAATAATAACAACAACAACAACAACAACAACAATATTGTTGTTGTTGAGGGGCGGCATATAAATCCAATAAATCTAATCTAATCTAATAATAATAATAATAATAATTAATTAGATTTGTATGCCGCCCCTCTCCGAGGACATACATGTTTGATTTTCTGTTGAAATCCTTCCTTTTCACTTATCAGCAAAAATATGTTTACACACACACAGACACACGCACCTGTGAGATGTTTTCTTGTGTATTGACCATGTGCAATAGTGTGCATAATGCAATGACCTTCCCTCACACATGCGCACAATCCCCACACTGCCTCCCCACAGGCACACAACCCCCCACATTGTCCCCCACCCCTGTGCGTTTGCACAGGCTTCACTGAAAACTCTAGATTTCTGATAGGACCTCTCCTCAGGGTTCACAAAAGCATTTTGAAGCCTGAGGAGAGTGAAAAATGGGCCAACGGGCCAAACCAAATTTTGGAAACAAATTTCTGTTTGGCTGATTGGGCCATTTGTCACTGTCCCCAGGCTTCAGGAGGTTTTCTTGAACCTTGGGAAGAGCAAAAAACAGGCCAATGGGCAAACTGGCAGTTTATTTCCAAACTTCCAATTGGCCCATTGAGCCATTTTTAACTCTCCCAGGATTCAGGAAGCTTTCCTGAAGCCTGAGGAGATAAAAAAACAGCCAAAGCAAAATCTTTCTGGGATGCGTGCACACTGGCAATACGAAGCTCCATTTTCACTACCGGTACACAGTGTGGTCTGTACTGGCTAGCAACCCAATATTGCTGGGGCTGGGAGAATTATTCTGTTCTCCCTTGTTCCCCTGTTATCTAATCCCATGAAGCAATCACTGCAGGCAGTCAGAGAATGACAGCAGCAACCTGTGTGTTTTCAACTGCTAAGGGTTGGCCCCAAAGTTGGTGCCCCTCCCCGGCCTCTTTCCTCTCTCTTTGCTTTATGTGCAGACAGAAACCATATTCTTCCTGCTGAGTTAGAATAGAGACCTGATGTGCAGCCAAAAATTATTTAACCGAGTATACTTTTCTGCCGTCGTAGGCAATGTAGAACATTTTATTTGGCCAAGGGTGGAATTTGTCTCCAGTACAGAAGCTCTCAGTGAACACAAAAAGCAACATAACAATGACAACAACAACACAGTAGTTGACTATTGCTGGGCTTGAAAGCACCCTGCATCAACAGTTACATAATGAATGAGGCAGCCTTGCAACAGGAGCATTTATTCTTCAGGAAATGGGGACATAGACCAGTGATGGCAAACCATTTTTCCCTTGAGTGCTGAAATTGTATGCCCACGCTCATAATTTAATGCCCCCTCGCACCCCTCCCCCCTGCACATGCACATGTTACCCTCCCATGTTGCCCTACCCCTCCATGCGTGCATGAGCCCCTCTCCCATTATCCGACTTCTGGTGAGTCTGGTAAGCCTGTTTTTCACCCTTCCCTTGCTTCAGAGGCTTTCCTGGTGCCCAGGGAGGGTGAAAATGGCCACCCCTGCCCCCGGAGGACCATTGGAGGCTGGAATCAGCTCATTTCCCAACTTCCAGTAGGTCAAGTAGGCCAATTTTTCACCCTCTCCGGGTTCCAGAGGCTTTCTTGGAGCCTGGGGAGGTTATGAATGCCCACCCCCACCCTTGGAGGCCCCCTGGAGGCCGAAAACACCTCCCAGAGCCTCTGCGTGAATCAAAAATCAGCCAGCCTGTGCCCACATGCATGCTGGAATTGAGCTAGGGTGATGGCTCTCATGCCGGCTCCACATGTCATCTGTGGTATGTATGCCATGGGTTCGCCATCACGGACATAGACTAATAGGGTTGGAAAGGACCTTGGAGGTGTTCTAATCCAATCCTCTGCTCAAGCAGGAGACCCTAATACCATTCGAGACAAATGATTGTCCAATCTCTTCTTAAAAATCTCCAATAAGGGAGCACCCACAACTTCTAGAAGCAAGCTGTTCCATTGATTAATTGATCTCACTATCATGAAATTTCTCCTTAGTTGTAAGTTGGATCTCTCTTTAATGATCTTCCACCCAATTACTTCTATCTATCTATCTATCTATCTATCTATCTATCTATCTATCTATCTATCTATCTATCTATCTATCATATCTCTCTCTCTCTCTCTCTATTTATTTTTATTTGTTTCGTCTAGTACATAATGTAGGAATGTAAAGATATAATCATATTAATATACATGAATAAAAAATTAGAAAAACATTAGAAATGATAGTATTCATATACATGGTGCTAGTAAAACATAAAGAGACTATAGGACAGGGGACCGAAGGCACTCTGGTGCACTTATGCACACCCTTTACTGACCTCTTAGGAATCTGGAGAGGTCAACAGTGGACAGTCTAAGGGTAAAATTTTGGGGGTTTGGAGATGACAATACAGAGTATGGTAGTGAGTTCCATGCTTGTCCTGCCCCTAGGTACTTTGGAAGATAAGTCGACCCCCTCTTCTTTGTGTGGGTAATATAATAAGGGCACTGCTTATGTCTAAGTTCTGGAACATTTTCATAGACAGAACCAGAACATTTTTCTCATGAGCAGAATTAATAAAGTGTGGTGAAAATACCAAGTCTTGTGGCATTTTGAAAGATTACTTTTTTCTTAATCGCACAAGAAGGTGCATCTTCAAATGATTATGCACCATGTATCTTAATTTGGTTTTGAAACATTCTCCTTTGGAAGAGATCTTTTGATGCAATGTGCTTCTTCTCTCTAGTCATAGAACAAGTTGATGCCTATGAAAACATGCCTCCAGATATGGGTGCACAATGTGGCCAGAGGTTACTGCAGAAAGGAAAAATATTACCCAACACCCTCAAGATGGAAGGTAGGTACAGATAGGCAGGGCATAGAATTAGGTACTGTGTGTGTAATTGGTAACATGGGATTATTTGGCTGTCTGGCAGCCACACTATAAAAGGAGCTTTCGGAAGTCTGTTCGCTCTTCTATTTAAGCTGAGCTGGAGTGGTGCTTAAAATACCAGAATAAAAGTTCTTGACTTAAAAAGTCACGCCTCTGCTAAGTTCTGTCAGTGCAAAGACTCACCTATCTAACAGGAAGTGCCAATAATAAAAATGATATAAAGAGCAAAGACTGATTACGAATGGGGAAATGTTACAGTAATAGCAAACAATATAGCATAGCATAGCATAGCATAGCATAGCATAGCATAGCATAGCATAGCATAGCATAGAATAGAATTCTTTATTGGCCAAGTGTGATTGGACACACAAGGAATTTGTCTTGGTGCATATGCTTTCAGTGTACATAAAAGAAAAAGATACATTTGTCAAGAATCATGTGATACAACACTTAATGATTGTCATAGGGGACAAATAAACAATGAAGAAACCATCAATATTAATAAAAATCTTAGGATACAAGCAACAAGTTAGTCACACAGTCCTAAGTGGGAGGAAAAGGATGATAGGAATGATGAGAAAAAACTAGTAGAAATAGAAGTGCAGACTTAGTAAAAAGTTTGAGGGAATTATTTGTTTAGTAGAGTGATGGCATTCGGGATAAAAACTGTTCTTGTGTCTAGTTGTCTTGGTGTGCAGTGCTCTGTAGCGACGTTTTGAGGGTAGGAGTTGAAACAATTTGTGTCCAGGATGTGAGGGGTCAGTAATATTATATGATCAACTAAGGTACCAATAATACATTGCACTTTTTCTTCCTTTTTTTCTTTTTATGGCCCTGTAATCCCTTAATTTGCGATAGGGGTTGGGCCAGTATCAGGTTGCTACCCAGCACACGCCACACTGCGCGCTGGTAGCAAAAATGGAGCTGCGCTCGCAGTTCTGTGTTGCCAGCGTGCGCATGTGTGTATATCCCAGCAAGATTTTGCTTGTGCACATGTACTGTTTTTATTGTTGTGAGCTGCCCCAAGTCTTCGGAGAGGTGCAGCATTCAAATCAAATCAAATCAACTCAACTCAACTCAACTCAACTCAATAGACAAATAAATAAATTTTTGCACAGAAGCAAATAAAATTGCTGAAATTTCTCTTGCGCGTGTGTCCTCACAAGATTTTGCTTCTGCGCATGTGCAGAAGTAATATCTTGCTGGGATCCGTGTGCATGCATGCTGGCGATGTGGAGCTGCACGCACACCGCACCGGTAGCGGTGGTAAGTAGGAACCCCTACCTGGTTGGGGCCACTGGATGGAGCTGAGCACTGCCTGACACCAATGCGTAGTTTGCAGTAGATGTTTTCTTTTTGCCTCGTGAGAGATATTGCGCTTTATCTACATCCTATGAATTGCTTTTAAAGATCTGGCTTTGAGTTGCTAGTGGCTTGATTGTGGTTTAATTTCTGAGGGTGTGAAGCCAACGCTACAAAGCACAGAAGGGGAATCTGCATCTCAAGAGTTCTGAAAAAGTAAATGTTTTCAGAGGTGAGGTTAATGCAGTTTTTTAACACAGCCCAATCCATCACGATAGCTTCATAACTCTTTACTGCATGAACAAGGGTTGTAAGAACAAGACTGTAAATTATGATGCTTAAATATGTTCTACATTTATTTATTTTTATTTATTCATTTTGTCAAACAATTATAGGGTGGTAATTTGTACAAATAAAACATTAGATAAGTAATGATAAAAAGTAACAAAAGAAGACAATAGGACAGGGATGGTAGGCACAGTGGTGCGCTTATGCACGCCCCTTACAGACCTCTTAGAAAGAGGGAGAGGTCAATTGTAGATAGTTTTAAATGTACCTAGGTATTTATTTATAACTTTTCCTGTTATTGTAAAGCAACATTACAGTCACCTGTCACTAGTAAGGCTTCCTTAAATGAAGGCAGGATGCAAAAAATAATAATAATCAGCACAGGAAATGTGTAAAGCTGTTTAAAAATTGAACAAAAGAGGCCCTCCATCTTCCAACGTGGGGCACCTGCCTTTGCCATTCACAACAACAAACAAGACTTGTTATACTTTGAAAACACCAGAAATATTGGTGTGAATTTCTCATGTTTGACACTGTATTCCTCAGAATCATAGGGTTCTTCAAGAACTGGGTGAAGTTTTATAAGAGACTAATGGCAAAAAAATATATTTACAGACCACATTGTTCTCATAATGACCTGTTAAAAAAACAATTAAGCTGGCTATTTTGTGGATGGACCCTTCTCCATCTCCATTTTTATCTCTTCTTTCATGTTCTACAGCTTTACAGGTTTTAATCACTAGCAACAATAGCTAATGTGGTAGTAACCAGAATATGTTCATGCCTTGTGCCACCAGTAGAATAGAATAGAATGGAATGGAATAGAATTTTATTGGCCAAGTATGATTGGACACACAAGGAATTTGTCTTTGGTATATGTGCTCTCAGTGTGCATAAAAGAAAATATAGATTTGTCAGGAATCATGAAGTACAACACAATGATTGTCATACGGGTCAAATAAGCAATGAAGAAACAATCAATATTAATAAAAATCTTAATGATACAAGCAACAAGTTGCAATCATACAGTCATAAATGGGAGGAAATGGGTGATAGGAATGATGAGAAAAAACTAGTATTGCAGACTTAGTAAATAGTTTGACAGTGTTGAGGGAATTATTTGTTTATCAGAGTGATGGCATTTGGGGAAAAAACTGTTCTTGTGTCTAGTTGTCTTGGTGTGCAGTGCTCTGTAGCGTCCTTTTGAGGATAGGAGTTGAAACAGTTTATGTCCAGGATGTGAGATGTCAGTAAATTGATAGATGTCAATTCATGGCCCCATAAAAGGGCCATAGTTCCACCTTGAAACAGTTTATGTCCAGGATGTGAGGTGTCTGTAAATATTTTCACCAGCCTCTTTTTGACTCATGCAGTATATAGTCCCTCAGTGGAAGGCAGGTTGGCAGCAATTGTTTTTTTCTGCAGTTCTGATTATCCTTTGAAGACTGTGTCGGTCTTGTTGGTTGCAGAACCAAACCAGACAGTTATAGAGTTGCACATGACAGACCCAATAATTCCTCTGTAGAACTGTATCAGCAGCTCCTTGGGCAGTTTGAGCTTAATTTATGAAACAAGCTGATCAGCTAGGCAACTTTTTGACACAAGCAAGTCAGATGAGGAAGTAAATAACATTAACTCTTCCTCTTTTTGCATGATTAGACAAAGAGTTATTTCATTATGAGTGATTTACAACATCTTGCATAGGTGACCAATCATTGTGCCAAAATAGCATTCTACAGAGCATTCTTAAAATACAAGTTTTCAGGAGATTCCATGCCTGGCTGCCTGCCTAGTATCAGATAAACTGTCTTTAAAAATCATATAGAACTGTGTTTCTCAACCTCGGCAACATTAAGGTGTGTGGACTTCAACTCCCAGAATTGAATGCCAACCGCACATTTAACAATGAACTTTCCAGCCCTATTGCAGTCATGTCATGTATTATCATGATGCAGTCCATTCTTAATATAGGAAGCCAGTGCCTTAAAAAGAGCACTTTCAAATCTCTTACGCATGCATGCGTCCCCTCACAAGATTTTGGTGCGTTTTTGCTTCTGCTCATGCACAGAAGCAAAAAATTGCTGGGGGCACGCACGCATAGTGCATGCATGCACACAAGACAACTGAAGCTGCATGCGTAGCGCACTGGTAACGGCGGCGGCAGCAGCAATCCGCCCCTAGGTATGGCTTATTAAGGCTTTATAAATGGTACTAATACTTCATGTGATTTGGATTGCCTGATGTCAATCAAACAAATTTCTGATGATTTTTCTGATGATTTTCTTTTTCAATCAGAAAAAAGCTAGTCTGAGAATTGCATGTAACCATGTCTTCCTTTTCTTTCCATCAGATGAAGAAGAATACGAATGTCCTGATAGTGAAACTGAGCTGAAGTCAGATGGTAAAATGGGTCAAGGGCTGGGGGAGGGGCAGCATGAGATGGGAAAGGAATTTACAGTGGTACCTCTGCTTAAGAATGCCTCTACTTAAGAACATTTCTAGATAAGAACCGAGTGTTCAAGATTTTTTTGCCTCTATTTAGGAACCATTTTCTACTTAAGAACCCGAGTCTGGAAAAAATTTCCCAGGAAATTTGGCAATTTCCTGCCATCCCCCCTTTAATCCCGGCCATCTGGGCTGCCAGAGGAGACTTTTTGGTGGTGCTTAAGGAGGCTTTGGCAGTGCAGAGTGAATGAAGCATTTTTCTTTCTCTGGGCGCTTGGACAGGGAATAAACCTCTGACTGCGCCCAGATAAAAGAAATGCTCCCTTCACTCTGGGCAGCCGAGGAGTCACTACAGTGAAGGAAAGGCGCCGGCTACAAAGCGAGCGAGGGAGAGGAGAGCTCTTCAGCATGGGAAGGAAGAAGCAGCAGGTAGCAGCAGCCAGTGTATAGGAGGCAGTTTATGGGAGGCAACCTCGCAACGAGTGTATTGGAGGCGTGTGCTCCTCACCACCTCAGAGTCCTTTTTTTTTTAAGCCTTAAAGTTTTGGATTTTTTTGATTCCTCTCACCTCACCTTCTTCCTTCGGCAATCACTCTCCTCTTCCTCTTCTTCCTCCTCCTCCTCCCACCCAAATTCTAAGCTTTTATTTTTCTTTCCTAATGGGTTAGCACGCATTATTTGCCTTTTCATTGATTCCTATGGGAAAAATTGCTTCTACTTAAGAACGTTTCTACTTAAGAACCTGGTCACGGAATGAATTAAGTTCTTAAGTAGAGGTACCACTATATAGAACAATGGTTAGGTCTGAAGCCCTAGACACAGAGTGACCATCAAATGTACTACAGTCAACTGAGCGCTTAAATCTCTTAAATGGAAAAATTACCCTCTTTAGATATATAGGGCTGGATGTGTGGAAATTTTGGATTGGTTGGAATCATTATATATTTTTCTTTGGGGAAATGCACAAATGTGTCAAAAAATAAACCATTATTTACTTTATATTAGGAAATTCCAGTGAAATCTTACCATGCTGTAAATTATTAATTTTAGTTATGGTTGACATCAATTTACCTGGTAAATCTTATTCAAGTGGTACAGTGCTGTAGTGGGTTATAAAATATTTTGCCACATGTTTGCATGCACAAAGCGTCTGGGCATGTGCAAAAGCATCCCAGGCAGGTGGATGGAGCTTCCCGCCACCAGCGCTACCAGTTATAAGAACTGGTCCAAACCAGGAGCAGCGCACTGCTGGGGCAGTGTTCTGCGAAACTGAACATCTCATTGTTAAAATATAATATATGCAGCTAGAGGTAAAAACAGAAAAACAAAGAAAACCAAACTTTTAAATCGGGCAACTTTAGCCTCATAGTAGAATGTGGAAGAGGAAAATAATAGTGAAAGTGAGAAAAAAAAGTGGGCGGGGCAAAATGGCAGCTGCTTCTGGCTCGCTACTGTGCGGCCCAGCGACAAAGGGGAAAGATCAAAAGCAACATGAGAAAATATTATTTTACTGAAAGAGTAGTAGATGCTTGGAACAAACTTCCAGCAGACGTGATTGGTAAATCCACAGTAACTGAATTTAAACATGCCTGGGATAAACATAGATCCATCCTAAGATAAAATACAAAAAATAGTATAAGGGCAGACTAGATGGACCATGAGGTATTTTTCTGCCGTCAGTCTTCTACGTTTCTATGTTTACTAAGGTATCCTGATAAAGTGGGATCTCACAAGTAAAGGGCAGCCATTCGGGGCCCTACCGGAATGCTCTGGAGCCCCAACCCCGCTCCCACTCTGGTTGCACCGGGGCGGCAGGCACCTCACCTGGTTGAGCCAGTGTGAGAAACAGCTCGGAGAGGTGGCCAATGTAGCAGATGGGCAGGAGACGTGCCCGGCTCTCTGGCTGCTGGAGCCACCCTGCTCCCACTCTGGCTCCAGTGGGGCGGCAGGCGCGTCCTAGGAGCATGGCGGTTTGAGCAGGCAGGCGCTGGCTGTGTCTCATGGCTTAGCCAGCATGAAAAGTAGCTCAAAGAGATGGCTGCCATCCTCCGCGCCCGCCTGCCAGGCTCTCCCTGGAGCATTTATTCCTGCTGGCAGCTCCCAGCTGGCACTGACAGCCACCTCCACCTCTGCGAGTCGCAGGACCCAGCAGCGGTAGAGGCACCTCATGCTTGCCGGACAAGTGCCGCGCTCTCTGGGCCCGCGGGGGTCGCTGTTGCTGCTAGCCGGGGCAGCGAGATTCGGCTTCTGCACATGCACATAAGTCGAATCTCACGTGCATGGCTGACTGTGATGGACCTGTGCACGCAGGTCCATTTCCACCAGTGGAACAGGTGTTCCACGCCATTCAACCTCCTGCCCACCTCTGGATCTCACTATGAAATGGGAGAAGCTGGAGATCCCTTTTACATTCTTTCCCACAACAAAGAAAAATGAAAGAGGAAATTTGGTTGGACAGGATAAAAGTAACCCTTCCTCGCACAGTAAATTAATTATAAAGTTATGTAATTAATTATAATTATATAACTTTATATAATTAATTATAAAGTTTGTTTGATAACCAGATCCCAGTTAACACAAGGAATCTTTTTCTTATCAGGAGATAATCTCCAGACATCCTTCTGTAAATCAACTTTTCATTTTAGGAATGTTAAAAGCTATCTAATCAATTTGTACAACCACAGGATAAAGGTTTTACTACACTCCAGTCTGTCATGAGCTCAAATATCATTTAAAAAGAGAAAATAAGTCAAATTAAAATACAAAGCATCTATGACCGCCTTCTGCCCACTGACCGTTCAGGTCCCAGAGTCGGCCTTCTCCAGATCCTGTCAACCAGACAATGTCATTTGGCGGGACCTAGGGGAAGAGCCTTCCAGCCCTCTGGAATCAGCTCCCCACGGAAATTTTTACTGCCTCCACCCTCCTCGCCTTCCACAAGAATCTTAAGACTCATTTATGCCGCCAGGCTTAGGGCCACTCGATTCTTGCCCTCTGGCCAATAAATGTGTTGAGAGAAAAGTTGATCGAATGGGGATGACTGGTTTTTTTTTATGGTTTGGGTTTTTTTTTTTAGATTTTAAATTTAATTAATTGGATTTAGGATGTTATATATTCTTCTATTATATGTTGTGAGCTGCCCTGAGTCCTTAGAGAGGGGTGGCATAAAAGTCTAATTAATAAATAAAATAAATAAATAAATAAATAAATGTTACTTGGCAAGTTACAAAATCCATGTCAGGTGCCCCTCAAATCCATCTCATCTGCCCCTCAGGAGAAATGCAGTGAGGTGTTGCAGCATTCCTGTGGTCAGTCATAAGGGCAAACGACCACAGGGTGGTGCCATGGCCATAACTTTGAAATGGGGTCATAATGTAGTTTTTTCCCTGAGGGCATTTGTCCTCAGTTCAAACTGCAGGTAAGCGGCCTATCATATCTCAAGGACTACTTGTAACCTTTAAAATCTTGTTTTGCTACAGATGATGAAAATTATGAAAACACTCAAGAAGAAGTGAAACCGGGAGATGTAGTTTTGAATGGTAAACTAATTTCTCTTACAAGCTTTTCTTTTGTAATGTAAGTTCACATCAGATGACTTCATTGGTTTCCTACATTTAGTGAAGTGAACTGATGAACATCTCAGGGCAACTGCAGAAGGTTTTTGAAAAAGTTAAGATATAAGCCATGACCGTAGAGTGCAAATGTCCTTTTTGGTTTGTTTGACCATCTTGTACTGATCTCCTCTGGACCCTCATTCTTCAGCAGCTCATTGAATGAGTAATGTTGCCTGCATGAGAAATAAAACCCTATTGGATTTATGGGCAGAGAATTATAATTGTTAAGGGTAGCTGAAAAACAAATATTTGAGAATATTAAACATTCAGTTGTGTATGTATGAAAGAGGGGATTCTGAATTTTGTACAGATAATCCTCAATGTACAATCATTTGTTACTGACCACTCAAGGTTGCAATGGCACTGAAAAAAGTGACTTACGACTGGTCCTCACACATATGACTATTGCAGCATCTCCACAGTCAAACGATCAAAATTGGGCGCTTGGCAACCAGTATGTACAGTGTTCCCTCGATTTTCGCAGGGGATGCATTCCGAGACCACCCGCGAAAGTCGAATTTCCGCGAAGTAGAGATGCGGAAGTAAATACACTATATTTGGCTATGAACAGTATCACAAGCCTTCCCTTAACACTTTAAGCCCCTAAATTGCAATTTCCCATTCCCTTAGCAACCATTTAGATTATTATTCCTTGCCTTTCGTAAACTTTTTAAAACCCACCTCTGCCGTCAGGCATGGGGGAATTGAGACATCTCCCCCTGGCCTATATAATTTATGCATGGTATGTTTGTGTGTGTGTCTTTCTTTTAAATAAGGGGTTTTAAGAGACTTTTTAATATTAGATTTGTGATACATTGTTTTTTTATTATTGTTGTGAGCCGCCCCCAGTCTGCGGAGAGGGCGGCATACAAATCTAATAAATAAACAAACAAACAAATAAATAAACAAACAAATAAAAATAAATAAATATAAAAATAAATAATATCTTAACATCAGAATAAGATGGAGGCCTCATCACAGACCCAACAGAAAACACATGTTGCCAGAGCAGGTTTGTGCTTAAGTGAGGTAGAAGTTGAGACCAGTCCTTCAAATCATTGCTACAAGAGTGCTCCACAGTTCCTCCACAGATTTTAAAAAGAGGACCCACCCTTCTTCTCCAGATATGTTTCATGTACAGTATGCAAAACATGTGGATTAACAATGACAGCCATCCTTTACTTCCTCTTTTTTTAAATGACAGCTGTTCTTTCTTCTGCCCTAGATGTGCTCATTTACGAAAATAACAAGGACAAGGTGACGTTTGACCTTCACAATGGGAACTCAGGTATTGACAAATACATGAGTGGTCTTGACAGAATGAGAAATGAAGGTGCCATGATAAAAAGCCCTTCAGGGCATCGGACCAGAATATCTCCGGGACCGCCTTCTGCCGCACGAATCCCAGTGACCAGTTAAGTCCCACAAAGTTGTCCTTCTCTGAGTCCCGTCGACTAAACAATATCATCTGGCGGGACCCAGGGGAAGAGCCTTCTCTGTGGCGGCCCCGACCCTCTGGAACCAGCTCCCCCCAGAGATCAGAATTGGCCCCACCCTTCTCGCCTTTCATAAGCTCCTTAAAACCCACCTCTGTCGTCAGCCATGGGGGAATTGAGATATTCTTTCCCCCTAGGCCTATACTATTTATGCATGGTATGTTTGTGTGTATGTTCGGTTTTTAATAAGGGTCTTTTAACTATTTTAAATATTAGATTTGTTATACAGTATGTTGTTTCTTTTTTTTAAATAATTTTTTATTTTGATTATAATACAAACAAACAAGGGAACAACATAAAACATATATACATACCTATATATATGCATATTAATTTACTTAATGATTGATACTTTACAATTCTGTTTTGTTAGTTCATTTCTTTCCCTTTAATATTAGTTCAGTTTCTTATTTTTTTTCTATCCAGTTATACAGTTTCCCCCACACTCTATAGTAGTTGTTTCATTATTGTTGTTAGCCGCCCCGAGTCTACGGAGGGGGCGGCATACAAATCTAATAAATAAGTAAATAAGTAAATAAGTAAATAAGTAAATAAGTAAGTAAGTAAGTAAGTAAGTAAATAAATAATTGGTGGAATATTCTTAATTATTGTTTTTTTATGTCCCATAGCTGACTCTTGGTACTGCAACAAAACCGAACAGGTCCTTGAGAATTTGACCCAAGACCCAGACCCCATTGCTGAAGGTAGTGTCTGGTTTTGATATAGAAGTTGAATGGACAAGCATAACACCTATATAGACCAGGGTTTCTAAAACTTGTCAATTTTAAGATGTGGAGAATTCAATTCCCAGCCAACTGGGTTTCCAAAACTGGTGTTCTTCATGTCTTGAAACATATATTTACACATATCCAGGTGTTTTAGCTAGAGATAATGTATGTGTAGTGTTCTGCAACACCCTGTTTGTTGAGAACAGTTAGAAGTACATCCAAAGTGATTTTTATTTTTGAAAAGAGAACTCGGCTAATTTTTTGAGGAAAAACAAAACACACAATCTTTCCATTCTCCCATTACCACCAACCTGTCAGGACTTATCATTCCCCCCCAACTAATCTCAACAAATCAATAACTTTCCTTCCAGTTTCCCACGCCATTCAAAACAACTGATGAAGCTTCCAGGATAGGAAGCAAAACATCTTGTTTTTTTCTCAAAAATAATCAGTCTGGTTGCCTTTTCAAAAGTAAAAACCACTTTTGATACAACTATGACCTGGAAGATTGAGAATCTTCATAGACAGCTAGAAGTACAGTATTCTAAGTAAACATTATTGTATTGTGGATATATTTTCCCCCCTGGTCTAACATGCGCATTCTTGTTCTTTTTTCTAATCCAGACTAATTTTAAACAAAAGTAATTGAAACAAAGTTGTCTATAGAATTTTGAAGTTAACAAATATATTGAAGGTATTGATTTTTAAAAATTGTAAAGATACTAGTACTGGTGGCAAAACCTTGTGCCCAAGAGCCTTCATATGGGGACCAGGGACCCACAATCTTCATATCACTTCATTGTGGCAGTTGCATGTTACTACAGGAAAACTATTTTCCTTTCTTTTCCTTCTTATGGCTTTAGTTATTATTTATTTATTGAATTTATCTTCCGCTCCTCTCACTATAAAGCAACTTTGGATATCTTATGAGAACTTTCAGGGTATTTCTCATAACAAAAATTGTCTCTGTAAGATGCTGACAAATTTAATAAATCATGGGGCTGCTGGTGATGATCTACTGCAGTGTTTTTCAACCAGTGTGCCTCGAGACATGGTCAGGTGTGCCGCAAAGCTCAGAGAGAAAGAAAGAGCAAGAGAGAAAGCAAGCAAGAGAGAGAGAGAGAAAACAAGAGAGAAAGCAAGCAAGAGAAAGAAAGAAAGCAAGAGAGAGAGAAAGAGAACAAGAGAGAAAGAAAGAGAGAGAGAAAGCAAGCAAGAGAGAGAAAGAGAACAAGAGAGAAAGAAAGAAAGAGAGAGAGAGAAAGAGAGGGAGGGAAGGTGGGAGAGAAAGACATAGAGGGAGGGAGGGAGGGAGGGAGGGAGAGAGAGAAAAAGAGAGCAAAAAAGAGGAAAGAAAGAAGAGAGAAAGAAAGAGGGATGGAGAGAAAGAGGGGGAGAGAAATAGAGGGAAAAGGAGGAAGAGAGAGAATTTTTTTGTCCAAACTTTTTTTAGCCCCCCCCCCCATGTGCCCCATGGTTTTGTAAATATAAAAAATGTGCCACGGCTCAAAAAAGGTTGAAAATCACTGATCTACTGTATTTATTTAACAGACAATGAAAACTATATAAACTTGGAAGAAGAGTGCCCTATGAGCTCTGGTACAGCACGACTCATAGCAGGTATAAAATAGAAATTAAACAACAACAATAATTAAAAAAACCAAGTCCAGAATTTGTTATCTCCAAATGTATGACATTTCTCCATCTTTCTTCATCAGCGAAAGCCAACCTATTTCTAGAAGGCATATTTATTATTGCTATTATACATAATCTTCAATTTACAATGACAAAGGGACCAAAATTTCTATTGCTAAGTGAGGCACTTCCTGAATGAGTCACGCCCAATTAATTATCTTTTCTGAAGTTAAGCAAATCACTGCAGTGGATAGGGTAGGGTAAGGTAGGGTAGGGTGGAATGGAATGGAACAGAACGGAACAGATCTGATCCCTTTTGGGATCTTCTGACAAGCAAAGTCAATGGGAAATAAAAATAAAAAAGCAGATTCACTTAACAATCAGGTTCTAACTTATCCACTGCACTGGTTCATTTAACAACAGAGGCAAGAAAGATAATAAAATGGGGCATAATTCACTTAACAAATATCTCACTTAGCAACAGAAATTTTGGCCTCAATTGTGGCTGTAAGTCACCTGTATTTTTATGTCATATCTAGTTAAGGAAATTCATAACATCAAATCAGTGCAGTTGGAAGTTGAGATTTCTTTAGACTGGTAAAATGAGTTATAGCTGTGATATATATATACAGTGTTCCCTCGATTTTCGCGGGTTCGAACTTCGCGAAACGTCTATACCACGGTTTTTAAAAAATATTAATTAAAAAATACTTTGCGGTTTTTCCCCCTATACCACGGTTTTTCCCGCCCGATGATGTCATATGTCATTACCAAACTTTCGTCTGCCTTTAAAAAACATTTTTTTAAATAAACTTTAATAAATAAACATGGTGAGTAATAATATAAATGGTTGCTAAGGGAATGGGAAATGGTAATTTAGGGGTTTAAAGTGTTAAGGGAAGGCTTGGGATACTGTTCATAGCCAAAAATAGTGTATTTACTTCCGCATCTCTACTTCGTGGAAATTCGACTTTTGCGGGCAGTCTCGGAACGCATCCACCGCAAAAATCGAGGGAACACTGTATATATATATAATTGGCAAGCTGAAATCACCATGTCACAGTGATTCCAAATGGATTTTATCAATATTAAATACTCAAAATATAATTAGAAACTGGCTGCTACTTAAGTATTAAGTCTTGTGTAAGAGTCAGTCTATATCACTTCTGGGAAACACAATTAGTTAAGTGACATTCTTTTTATATAGTACTTCATTTGTGGAAATCTTTGTTTGTGGATGAGTTGGGATGCTCAGAATAAAGATTTCTAGAGAAGAAGCCTCTGTTTTTAAGATTTAAATGAATATTTATGTAATCGCAGTATAAAATGCCATTTAGCTACTGGTATCCATCTCTGCTTCCAGGTTTACGCTTCCAGCTGGCTCTGGAAATCCACAAGGACAGGCAGGATGGAGGCAGTGAACCTTCTACAGGTAAGTAAAAAGTAGAACTTTAGTGAACCATAAAATCTTCAAACTTCTCCTGGGTCTGTTCTCCTAGCTACCAGACTGATGCATAGCATGATGTCTACCATCTTTTTATTTTTAAAACTACCCCCCTACATATCAGAGGTGGGCTGCTCCCGGTTTGGACCGGTTCTATACAACTGGCATTTTCCCCTGTTTGCCCAACTGAGAGTGTGGTCATAAGTCGAGGACTACTGTACTCTGATTTATTCTAATCTCATTCTATTTCCAACTCCAAATGACTACGACAGCTGGCTTGGCCCATCCCCTCCAAGAGCTGATTGTTGCCCTGTACGACCATGACATCATTGGGCTGCTTGGATACCGTTCTCAGGCTGGAAAACAAACAGATCAGGTTGCCATGCAGAATTGTTGATAACATCAATAAATACGTTTATTGCTCTAAAAATAGGTCATAACAATGCCATAGCATAAAATGCAATAAGCCGAATCAAAATAGAATAATTAAAAGAATTAGATACAAACAACTCAAAACAAGGTAGGCCAGATTTATTACTTTTAAAAATATATATTTTTGAGATTAAATGACAGTAGAGCAACAGCAGCAAACTAACGGCTAAGAGTTAGAAACATTTTGCAAGAATATAATTCAACGATTCAAAGTTCCCAGCCTTTGAATACACACTTGAATTGATCTACCATCAATAATTTGGCCCCAATCCCATTGCATATGGGGCACTGGAGAACATAGTAAATGATGTCCTTCTTGGACCAAGAGGCCAAGATACTGTTCAACAGAGTCCTTCGAGAGTTGGGGGGCATACAAATTTAATAAATAAATAAATAAATAAACAGGAAGCTTGCGAAACCTTTCTTCAAGACATGAAGAAGAAATGGCTGAAAGGCTTGTAGTATTTGCCAGATAAATAATATCAGGAGTAGAATAGAATAGAATAGAATAGAATAGAATAGAATAGAATTTTTATTGGCCAAGTGTGATTGGACACACAAGGAATTTGTCTTGGTGCATATGCTCTCAGCGTACACAAAATAAAATATACATTTGTCAAGAATCATGTGGTACGACACTTAATGATTGTCATAGGGGTCAAATAAGCAATGAAGAAGCAATATTAATAAAAATCTTAGGATATAAGGAGCAAGTTACAGTCATACAGTCAACATGGGAGGAAATGGGTGAAAGGAATGATGAGAAAAACTAGTAGAATAGAAGTGCAGATTTAGTAGAAAGTCTGACAGTGTGGAGGGAATTATTTGTTTAGTAGAGTGATGGCGTTCGGAAAAAAAACTGTTTTTGTGTCGAGTTGTCTTGGTGTGTAGTGCTCTGTAGCGACGTTTTGAGGGTAGAAGTTGAAATTAATTAACATAGCCCTATTTTGAGAAGTTCTTGCTTTGTTCATCAGGGTCTCAATCCTATGAAGAAATGAATGGATCCTTGTGTCCCACTGCAAGCAAACTGTTTTACCTCCATGCCAACACAAGCAACGAAGAAGGTGAGTATCAAAACTCCTGGATTCTATAGGAAGTAAGTTGGTGGCAGGAAACTTCAGGGACTACTTTCATAGAATCTGAGAAAGGATTGCTAACAAACAAGCCAATGTCCAATTTGTGATAATGGTTGAGGCTAGGATCAAGGAAACCAAGGTACAAGTTGGATGCCAGCGGTGAAAGATATCACTTAGGTGACTTTAAGCAAATCATTCACTCTCAACCCAACCTATCCCATCAACTTTTGTTTTTTTTTCTGGAGAGGAAGTGCTTGCTGTGCATGCCATCTTGAACCCTTGAATAAGAGGCAAGATAAAAATCCAATAAATAAAATAGATATTTTTCATCTTTACAGCTACTTGCAGTAGATGTCGGAACAAAACTCAGGAACTGTTCTTCTGCATTTTAAGGACAAGCAGTAGAAAGGGAGGGATGTTTTTCAAAGCCATAGTATTGCAGCAGAGGCGGAGTAACGACACGGACACAAAGAGCTGGATTTAAAATGGGTCATTTTTATTAATTAAATTTGCATAATTTATTCATTAAATTAGCATAAATTTAACTATAACCCTAACAAGGACCCGCAGGGTCAAACAATTGCTTCCGAGGCGGAAAATGACGTCAGAAAAACTTCCGGGGCAACTTATGGGCGTAGCTTCATGCTGATCCAGGTGAAGGGCCCCGCCCTCACCTGGATCTCTGCCATGCACCTGCATGTGGGAGGTCTCGCTGTCTAACCCCTACAAGGGGAAAGAAATGGGCGGGACCCAAAGACAGGTTCCCCCCAATTGCTCAGGCCGTTAGCACCATGAGCCTTTGGAGAGAACCTGTCAATCATCCCCAAAGATGCCCAACGTAGAACATGCAGTTGCTAAACACCACCCAGTTTTCCGCCCCTAACCTGCCTACCCAAATGACCAGAGGTAAGCCAATTAGCCTAAACAGGGGACAAAGTATCCGTCACCACAGTGTGGAATAGGCGAAAAAACGGTCGCAGAAAATACTGAGACCGCCAAAAATTCCTATTCGGCCCCCTAAGGGCGACCCACAGTGGCACACTGAAAGATAGGGAGGGCGGGTGGGTGTTCGCTCTGTCGTCGTCGGGGCGAAAAGGAGGCCCAAAGCCTGCACAGCCCTTTTTATAGGGCTGGCAGGCTCCGCCCCCGACGACGTCATCGGCTATGGCCGATGCTCCCAAAATGGCCGAGATCTCACGAAATCTCGCAAGATCTCGGCCCCCAAGATGGTGGCTACGCCGAAAGGCTGTGTCTCCCTGGCCCTGCGGCAAATCTGGGCCGGAGAGTAATTCACCGGCCAGGCATTGCAATGAATTACAATGGGTGATTTTTTTTTCCTCAAGAGGGACTCTTTTGCATTTAAAATTGTGTGGCAGATGGAGAAAAATCTTCTGCTTGGCAAATGCAATAAACAGCTGCTGTAGTGTGTATTGCGGGTTTATTGATCTATGAACTTAGGATATTTTACTTGAAGAGCAGAAAACATTTGAATGCAAACAAGCACACTTATCAAATTAATTACATGGCGTATGTCATTTTGCTGGCTTTCTTACTAAAGGAATAGTAGCAGATTTGGGCGGGGGAACAATCTTGTCCTTGACTAAGCATATTTATTTTTAACTTGCCCCTTTCCATAGAAACTTGGCCAAGACACCAAATATGGAACAAAGAGATTTTTTTTCCTAATTGCTTTATCAGAAGTCTTCAAACTTGGCAACTTTAAGACATGTGGACTTCAACTCCCAGAATTCTCCAGTCAGGATAGCATAGCTGGCTGGAGAATTCTGGGAGTTGAAGTCCACAAGTCTTAAAGTTGCCAAGTTTGGGGACCCCTGTTCTATATAGTCTATGCTTGCTATCGTTGATTCTCTTTTCTCTGATAGAACTTCTGTTTCACAATACTGTACAGTGATATCTCGTCTTACAAACCCCTGGTCATGCAAACATTTCGAGATACAAATCTGGGGTTTAAGATTTTTTTGCCTCTTCTTCCAAACTATTTTCACTTTATAAACCCAAGCCACAGCCACTGGGATACCCCGCCTCCAGACTTCTGTTGCCAGCGAAGCACCCATTTTTGCACTGCTGGGATTCCCCTGAGGCTCCCCTCCATGGGAAACACCACCTCCAGACTTCCGTGTTTTTGCGATGCTGCAGGGACGCTTCGCTGGCAACGGAAGTCTGGAGGTGGGGTTTCCCAGCGAGGGGAGTCTCAGAGAAATCGCAGCATCACAAAAACAAAGAAGTCCGGAGCTGGGGTTTCCCATGGAGGGGAGCCTCAGGGGAATCCCAGCAGTGCAAAAACGGGCACTTCGGCTGGCAAAAGGGGTGAGTTTTGGGCTTGCACGCATTAATCGCTTTTCCATTGATTCCTATGGGAAACATTGTTTCGTCTTACAAACTTTTCACCTTACAAACCTCGTTCCGGAACCAATTAAGTTCGTAAGATGAGGTATCACTGTAGTTTCTATCTTACAGCTAATCCTTGACTTACAAACACTATTGAGGCCCAGAATTTTTGTGGCTAAGCAAGACAGCTGCTGAATGAGTTTTGCTCCATTTTACAAACTTTCTTGCCACAGTTGTTAAATGAAACATTGCAGTTGTTAGTAATGTGGTTATTAAGTGAATCTGGTTCCCCCATTGACTCTGCTTCTCAGGAAGTCACAAAAGATGATCCCATAACCCCAGGACATTGCACAAATGTCCATCATAAGTACCTGCCAATCAGTAATGGGCTGCTGCCCCCACGGGGAGGGGGACTGAGTGGGGGTAGTATATTTATGCACTATTTATTGAATACTTAATAGGTTTTTTTAATTGTCCTTCTATCTCTATTACCTTAGTACGATCCTTAATTACTTTTAAAATAGGAAATAATTAAATAGTATACTTTTACCCATAAACACTTTAATCATTTTAATTATTATCTAGAACTGAACTTTTATAGCAATTAAAGAAAATTGAGCTACTTGCCTAATCTGTTATCATATGAGCCCTGTGGGTTCAGTAGAAAACCTTAAAATAAAACTGTGCTCCTTAACAAATAATGCTGTCTATCATTTGTCCTTTTTGTGGCAATTCAAATAATGTGACTTAATCAATTGAAAAAGAAGCCATTCCCACCCAATCACATGACTTTTAAGCCATCTTGGTCAAATGATTGTCAAGCCACTTCCACCTGGTCACATGACCATCAAGCCACACCCACAAAGTAAGCCATGCCCACAGTGGCAATAAAGATTTTGGCAGCGCATCACTGATGCCAGTTGCCAAGATCCAAATTTTGATTGCACAATTAAGGGTGAAAAACAGTCATGACACATTTTTTTCAGTGACATTACCACTTCAAACAGTCACACAAATGTAAGTCAACCTTCCCAGCATGGCTGGCTTCCTGTCTGTTCTCCACAGCTGCTCCCTCCTTCCTATAGCAGTACACTGAATACTAAAAGAGGGTTCCTACTGGTTGTGACGGGTTCTATAGAACCTTTAGTAACTTGGCAGCTTGGCTCGCTGGAACCAGCAGTAACCCAGGCCTGACACATCCCTGAGTCAGTTCTCTTGGCAGCACCTTAGACGGCGCCATCTTGTTTTTTATAGTACTGCATCTGCGCGTATGCATGTGTGGCACAAAATGCCCGCCTATGCAGCGCATCCCTGAGTGAACCGACAGTACCAGAATCCAGAACCCACCCCTGGGACAACATTTCTGCAACAAAATGGGCTGAGAACCAAATTCAACAAGTTTTAAAGCAGTCACTATACTTGGAAAGCCCAGCATAGTATTAAAGACAGGACGGGAAGGCGGGGGGGAATGGCTAACTCTGAACCATTTGGATATCTCCAACTCTCCCAAGTTCCAGAAATCTTATTGTCATAAATTGGGACTGGGAATTCAAATAATCTGTAACAAGTTTCTCACTGCAGATGCCGACTCCTATGAAAATATGGAAAGCCCCACGAGCCTCAATTCACGCAGAGACGGGATCTTGGATCCACATGGAGAAGGTAAGTTGAGAGGAGAGGGAAGTTATGGAGTTGGAAACATTTCCATAGGAATGTTGCCTGATCAAACTTGTTGTGGCATTCCCAGAGTTAGAAATTAATCTGTTACCGGGGAAATAAATCATTTGGGTCTAGTTGTTGTTATTTTTTTTTTGCTAACTAAAGAAAACATTCTATTTAATGAATTCAGAGTTCTATATTATCTTTAAATCAGTAGTGGGTTCTAAAACCCATTGCTACTGGTTCGCGCACACGTGACATTTTTGCACATGCCCAGAAACATCCCGGGTGGGTGGACGAAGCCTCCTGCCACCACTGGTTAGCACACATGTGACACTTCTGCACATGAGCAGAAGCATCCTGCCGCCACTTCTACCAATTCACAAAACCGGGCCAAACCAGGAGTAACCCCCCTTTGGTTTAAATTGCTGCAGATCACATAGTATGCATGAAATGTTGCTTCTACAGGATCTAGATCATGGGTTTTGTTACTTTCTCCAGCACCACAGCTCACATTAGAGAAACATCTTTCAGCTGTGGCGAGGCGGGCGTTTGCCCAGGTTCACCTGGTGCACCAGTTGCGGCCCTATCTGGACTGGGAGTCACTGCTCACAGTCACTCATGCCCTCATTACCTCGAGGCTCGACTACTGTAATGCTCTCTACATGGGGCTACCTTTGAAAAGTGCTCGGAAACTTCAGATCGTGCAGAATGCAGCTGCGAGACCAATCATGGGCTTCCCTAAATATGCCCATGTCACACCAGCACTCCGCAGTCTGCATTGGTTGCCGATCAGTTTCCGGTCACAATTCAAAGTGTTGGTTATGACCTATAAAGCCCTTCATGGCACCAGACCAGATTATCTCCGGGACCACCTTCTGCCGCACGAATCCCAGCGACCAGTTAGGTCCCACAGAGTTGGCCTTCTCCAAGTCCCGTCAACTAAACAATGTCGTTTGGTGGGACCCAGGGGAAGAGCCTTCTCTGTGGCAGGCCCGGCCCTCTGGAACCAACTCCCCCCAGAGATTAGAATAGCTCCCACCCTCCTTGCCTTTCCTAAGCTCCTTAAAACCCACCTCTGCCATCAGGCATGGGGGAACTGAGATATTCTTTCCCCCTGGGCTTCTACAATTTATGCATGGTATGTTTGTATGTATGATTGATTTTCTAATAAAGGTTTTTACTTGTTTTAGTATTGGATTGTCACATGCTGTTTTTTATCACTGTTGCTAGCCGCCCCGAGTCCACGGAGAGTGGCGGCATACAAATCCAATAAATACAAATACAAATACTACTTACCCAATCTTCATTTCTTCCACAGATTCTCCCTCTGGGTCCAGATGGCAGCACATTTCTGTTCCTTTTGGAGGCGATCTTAGAAGTGGGCTGCTATGCTCAGACTAATATTGCCACAGCCTGAGAACAAGCTGGGGTCAATTCCTTTCTTCTCCAAATTAAAGATATTTCTACCCAGAATTCTACTCTGTTGCCCCAAGGAAGGAGAAAGGTTAATGTGTTAGATGTCAGTTCTTTTACAAGAGAAGGAACCCCTGGCAGATTAGAATTGTGTCTGATGTCTAGCCATTGGAGCAGTGGAGAATGGCACAGGGATTTCTGAAGGAGTTGTGGTGGGTAGAAACTTGCATTTTTCAGTTGCTCAGAGACTCCGAAAAATGTCTCTTTTGTTTCACAATTACTTCCAAGCAAACTTGGACATTTTAAGAAAAATAAATAAAAAGCAGTTTATGGATCTGATGAATTAACAATCAGCAAACGTATAATATTCCTCAGAGAACCCAGCTCTGGAACAAAGAATTTGCTTGGTGATTTATTAATTCTTTGGATAAGTATGAAAACACCCCTTCTTCATTTAAGACTGTGTTGATTGGCGACATGACAATCACAAAGCTACAAAGTCAAAATGCTTTTGAAACAGCATTTTAAGGAAGAAGCATATGATTATAAATGCTCTTTCAACAGGTAATTGTTTTACTTGTTTAATTGTTTTAACTGGAAAAGATATTCAACTGCAGTGATGTGCTTATACTTGCAAAGTTCAGAACTGTGCAAAGCTTAATATCCTCAAAATATTCTAAGAAAGTGAAAGTTGGAGTTTAAAAAAAACAGGGCAGGACGAGAAGTGATGTTTTGGGGATCCTTGTGTTGAAGAAGCCTCCTGAAAATACTGGGACTAGCCAGGAAAATAAATAAATGAGTCCAGAAGTCTCACTGTTCTGTCTGGGTCCCCCCAGATGCCAACACCAACCAAAAAGAGTAGTCAGACACACTGGTAAAAGGCAAAGGCAGTTTATATAATTCAAAGAAAACACAGGTAACAAAAACTGTTCTTACAGACAGGACCACTATGAAGCTTCACAGAGGTTTCACGAAGGCCAGGCAATAAAACAGGATTCTTGCTGGCAAAAACAACGCTGGAGATAATAAAACCCACGCCTCCCCCAAGTCTTCCAGACTTCTAGGCCACAAGCCAAGATCAGAGATGCCGAGGATCGAAGCAAGGTCACAGGACTCCCAATTGATAACTCTTCACAAGACTGTAAGGGCGGGCCGCCTTTTCAACCCTGCTGAGGAGAACCACACCCAAACCCAGCTGTTGCCAATTCAGGGATGGAAATACCTTTCTAATTGGCCCCGTCTTTGAGCTGCTCGTCGCTGCCTCATATCTATTATAGCCTGTGCGTCTTCATCCAATGAATCCAGGCTACTAGCTGGGGAGAGCCCCCCCCCGGGGGTCTCAGGCTGCTCTCCCTCCTCCTCTTCCTGACGTTCCTCTCCCCCATCTGCCTGGTCCTCCCCCTCCTGTTCACTGTCCTCCTCCTCTGGGCATGGATCCGGCAGAGCTCCAGCCGGTGCCTGAGGAGCCTCAGGCTGAATCACAACACTCACTTAACCCACAAATGACCAGACTCTACTTTGTTCTTCTTTGGACACACTATGTGAACATCTGACTCTCTTGAAGACAGCTGTAATGTTGGGAAAGGTGGGAAAAACCAGAAGAAGGGAATGACCAGGAGTAAGGTGGATGGACTGAAAGTGGTGATAGGATCATCAATGGAAGATTGAAGGGCTGGATGATGGATAGATCTTCATACAGAAAATCGGTCTATGTGGGTGTTAAGTGGAACCAACTTGATGGCACATGATCAAATCAATTTTTAAAGGGCAAAATCTGCGAGGGATTTTGGTGAAGGGCATAAGATGCTACAGTCATTAGACATGCTTATGTCAAGAAAAACAAGAACTTTGTTATACCCAGTAGGGAACAAATGGGTTTTATTTCTGCACATTTATCAAAAAAGGACACATTTGTCTGGCTCAGACATCCTATTTAGCCATAATTTAATGAAGATCTACAATAATAATAATAATGCTAAACTATAAATGATGTCTAGGTCCATATAGTATGTTACAATATATCAATATCAAACTTATTCCAGTTGTGGATTGTTGCCAATTTGGACCGCTTCTTTAGAACTGGTAGTGGAAATTTCCCACCATTCACTGAATCGGCAGCAATGACCTTTGGTTGCCACGGATTGCCAAAAACCCCTCTGAGCATGCAAAAAGGCTTCTGGACATGCTCAGAGGGTCATTTCTGGGAAGGGATGCACAAAACATGCACTTCTCTTGCAATGAGAACCAGTAGGGAAGGTAAGTAGAAGACACCACTGACTCATTCCATTATAATTTAGTACAGTGTAAAGGCCTGTGGTTTATTTGTCTCCTGGCTATATAAAAATGATTTCATTGCACTGTTAATAAACTGGGGAAACTTGTCCCAGCAAATTATTGTTCTTCTTTCTCTTGCTATCATATGTTTTATCGGGTCTTATATCCCATAATATAAAATATTATGTATTAGACTGTTTTCTGCTTCTCGTCATCTTGTGATTTCAACGAGCTCACTTTTAATTTTTTATTTGAATCCAGGTCAGGTAGTTGTAAACTTATGCAGAAATGAAGACATCTTTCTTTCTTTTTTTAATATATTTTTTATTGTTTTTTTAAAAAGACAAACAAAAACTAACTCAAGGAGCTACCATTGCTCCGCTTGTCATAGAAGTCTAACTAATACAAAAAACAAAACCCTAACTGTGGTCAGATCAATACAGAAATATCACACGTATACATTACATACTTGTTAAATTTAACTCTGTATTCTTATGTTAATTAAATTTCTTTATCTATAAAATACTTATTCAAAAAATAGAATATAGTAAATAACACATCTAACTTTATCATACTATGAACAAAAAACAAACAAACAAAAATTCTATGTTTATGTTATTTTTAAACTGTTTCACTGTTTCATAAGATAGAGTGAAGACATCTTTCTTGAAAATATTTCAACAGCTGTTGCTGGTACATAAAGGCAGTCCTCAACTTACAATTTGTTAAAATTGTAAAACTGTAAAACTGAAAAAAGTGATCTATGACAATTTTTCACATTTGCGACCACTGTAGTATCCCTATGAACATGTAAACAACATTTGGACACTGGAATGTATTGATGACGGTTGCAGTTCCCAGGGATCACACAATTATTTCTTGTGAACCTCTGACAAGCAAAGTCAACGGAGAAGCCAAATTCTCTTAACAATCATAGTCATTCACTTAACAATGGCAGCAAGAAAGGTTGTAAAATGGGGCAAAACTCACTTAACAGTTATCTTGTTAAGCCACAGAAATGGGCTGAATGTGGTCATAAGTAAAGGACTACCTGTAACTGTTTCTAGTCTTATACAATTAAAATTAAATGGAAAGAGCAGTGATCTCGAATGAGGGAAATACTGCTGCACATCCACACATTTTCTGATATATTTGAGGTTTATAGTCCTGATACAACTCCGGGCTTCTAGATTATCAAAATAACAACAACAATTGTTGGAAGGGACCTTGGAGGTCTTCTAGTCCAACCCCCTGCTTAGGCAGAAGACCCTACACTACTTCAGACAAATAGTTATCCAACATCTTCTTAAAAACTTCCAATGTTGGAGCATTCACAACTTCTGGAGGCAAGCTGTTCCACTGATTAATTGTTCTAATTGTCAGAATATTTCTCCTTAGTTCTAGGTTGCTTCTTGTTTAGTTTCCACCCATTGATTCTTGTTCTACCTTCAGGTCCTTTGGAGAATAGCCTGATTCCCTCTTCTTTGTGGCAAGCCCTGAGATATTGGAACACTGCTAAAATGAAATACAGCTTGTCCTTGACGAAAATCTATACCTGGAATTAGGATTTCTATTGCTAAGCGATGGGTAATTAAGTGAGTCAAGCATAATCTGTTGACCTTTTTTCCATGGTTCCTGAATGAATCACGGTAGTTATTAAGTGAAGCACCCACTGACTTTGTTTGTCAGAAGCCAGCTACGGAAATTTTTAAATAGTGATCATATGACCTTGGGACAACCATTGTAAATACAGGTCTTTTGCCAAGTGCTCAAATTTTGATGCTGGGGATGCTGTAATTATCATAGGGGTGGGTGGGACATTTATTCTATTTTTTATTCTATTTTTAAATTTACCTATTCTGATTTTATGTATGGTGGGACTGGTCTCTGGGTGTCACACGACTTTCGTTGCCAATGACAATTCGTTGTTTTTGACAATGACAATAAATTTATTATTATTATTATTATTATTATTATTATTATTATTATTATTGTTATTATTGTTATTATTATTATTATTAATGCAAAAATCAGTCACATGCTCCTTTTTCCATGCCATTGTTATTTCGAACAGTCATTAAATGGATGGCTGCAAGTCACTGAGCAGTATGATGTTTCTATAGATCCTGGATTTTGCTCCAACTTCAATCCTATCAGAAATAAATTTTGGGAAATAGGACAAGACTCAAAAAAAAAGTAATTTTAAAAATTACTCAGTGGTCTCATTTTAGATTTCGTGTCATCTGAGTCAGCATTCACCAATGTTGGTGGCCCGGCACAAGAGAAGATGGGGTGAAGAGAGGATGGGGTTTGTGGGGGGGGGCAGGTCCATGCATGTGTATGCGCACAAAGCTTCATTTGTGTGAGGAGTGAGCTTGCACATCTGCCACTCACGCGAGTGGGGCTGTGAGCACTGGTGCTCGCTGCTTGCGGGAGTGGGGCTGCAGGCATGCACTCTGGCCCAACATTCATAAGACCTAGTTGAGAATAGGACATGGCCTGGTAGTAGGCCACAGCCCACAGGTTGGGGGGCCCTGATCTAAATTGCACGGTACATTACAACCTCTGAAACAATGAAGCCCCAATGGAGGAATTTTGGTCTGATTTCAGGAAAACACAGAAGGCCAGGAACTGCAAATAGAACAGGAAGTCCTGAGACAAAAATTTGGCAAATAACTTGGAAAGGAGCACGTAGAAGAACCAGTGGGAAATATTGTGACTGTGCTGCATAAAACTTTCAGAAGCCGAACGTTAGATTGTAAATTACACCAGGAAATGAGAGAGCAGATATGACAAGCAAAGCTATCATGTGTTTGGAAGATAAGCCAGTGGAGAACATGTAGAACATGAACATGAAGAAGACAGGGGATGTGAGGGGAAAACCATGTCTCTTCCTCTTCTCCATCTTTTTTTAACCCAGGGTGGGTTTCTTTCTCCCTTATTTGCATAAAGATGAAAGCACAGGCATATATACCTCATCATATACATATTTATTGATTGATTGATTGATTGTTAGAGTTGAAAGGGACCATGAAGGCCATCTAGTTCAACCCCCTGCCCAAGCAGGAACCCTATAGTACACCAGTCAAGTGGCAGTTCAATCTTTTCTTAAAAATTTCCAGAGTGTTGGAGTTCACAACGTCCGCTGGTAGGTTGTTCCATTGGTTGATTGCTCTGACCGTCAGGAAGTTCCTCCTTATCTCCATGTTGAATCTCTCCTTGGTCAGCTTCCAGCCGTTGTTCCTCGTCCGGCCCTCAGGTGCCCTGAAGAATAAAGTGATCCCCTCCTCTGTGATATTCCCTCGTATACTTGTAGACTGCTATCATGTCCGCTCTGGCCCTCCTTTTCTCTAGGTTATCCATGCCCAGTTCCCTCAGTCTCTCTTCGTAAGGTACATATACATATACAAATATACAGGGGTGGTCTACTAGCCGGAACACCTAATTGGGCTCGCCTCCACAGCTCAGGAGGTACCGTGAGTTCAAGCAGAGTTATGCTGCTGCGCCCATGCAGGTAGCAAAATTGTATACAGAGACACAAGTGCGCCCATGTTCCAGCATGCACAGAAGCAAAAAACCTCACTGGAACATGGGTGCACCTGCGCTACCTGCACGGGCGCAGCAGCATAACTTCACTCGAACTCATGGGACTTCCAGAACCACGGAGACAAGCCCAATTAAGTGTCCTAGGTAATAGCCCACCCCTGCATATACATATACAGCACATATATATATATGTGGGAAGCATCTGGTACGCTCAGGTGCATGGCTCCGGTAGGTCGGCTATGCCCAGGGTGTGCAGCTCCGGTAGGTCATTGGCTGTGCACATGCACAACCAGCAAGATACCGGCGATTTTCGCCTTTTTTTGCCTCTGCGCATGCTGGAATTAAGGAGAAACCAGGGGTGGGCAGCAGGCAGGACAGAGGTGGAACACAGTTCCACTGGCAGAAATGAAGATGTGTGCACAGCTCCAGCTGATCAGCGGCTGTTAGTTCCTGGATTATTGGTCTCAGTTCGGCTCGGTTCTCCTTTTCCCCCTGTTGCTGCTGCATCTGCGCTCCTTGCTTTTTTCCTCTTTCCTCCTTCCTGACCTGGGATGAGCTTCCCTCTCTCCTGCCCGGTTCTCCTCCAGCTTCCCGTGGCCACCTCCTGCCTGAGGTGCAAGCAGAAGGCGTGGGTGGAAGCGGCGCTGGCAGCATTTATGCTTCAGGCAGCATCCATTCGCCTAGCTACCCAGCCTGAGATGGGGGGGGGCACCCAGGAAGGAGAGTGTAAGAAACACAAAGTAAATTGTCACCCCAGGGAACGACACTGGTAAGGTTGTAATTCAATGATTTAACAGTTCACTTGAACAATGATGATTGTTCAAGCCACTCCCACCTGATCACTCCTACCCAGTCACATGGCCATTAAGCCATACCCACAAAATAAGCCACACCCACGGTGTGGCAGTAAAAAATTTGGCTGCCCCTTACTGGGAGAAGCTTCCTAACAGTGAGAACAATAAATAAACCAGCTTGCCTTCAGAAGTTGTGGGTGCTTCATCACTGGAGGTTTTTAAGAAGAGACTGGACAGCCACGTGTCTGGAATGGTACAGGCCAGAGTCTCCTGCTTGAGCAAAGGGCTGGACTAGAAGACCTTCAAGGTCCCTTCCATTTCTATTCTGATTGAACTGTCTATATATACAGCCAAGATACTGCAATAGAATTTGGACCACAGAAATTGTACCATGGCCACCATCAAACAGGGGGGGGGGAGTGAAAATTTAAAATTCCCTATGAAAACAATATCAAGAGTCTGAATGAAGTTGATCACTACAGATATCCAGGCATCATTCAAGAGGATGACCTAAAGCCCATTGAAGATGTGAAGATCTCAAAGTCCAAAATTCAATGGAGGAAATGCCATGAAGGCAATTAATATCTGGGCAATTCCAGTTATTAGATACACAACTGGAATAGTAGAATCAAAACTAAAAGCCTTGAATAAGATGATTAGAAAAATATTGAATCATGCCCTTCATCTTAGCAACAGTGTTGTCGGATTCTATTTACCAAGGAAAATAGGTGGATGTGGAATGTTGCAAGTACTTTAGAATGTTGAATATGAAAAAAAGGGCATTGAAAGAATATTGGAAGGGCAGTGAAGAAGATGCACAAAAGCTAATGTACCAGGAAGGGTTACTAAGCACTGGAGAGAGCAAGCTGGCCTACAAGAAAGACTAAATATAGAACAGAAAAAGAGACATGGGAAGATAAAGTATGTGATATATGATCAGTACATTAAAAAAAATAGCAAACAAAGCAAATAACAAGACACAGCAATGGCTGAAAGCAGAAAAATTGAAAAAACAAAGAAGTCCAAGCTGGAGCTTGGATAAAAGATAAAGAAGCTGAACACCCTTGAAAATGTCCAAAGATACTTCACCAGAAGAGCCCTTCACTCCTCCACTCGAAATAGAATACCCGACGAGACGAGACTTTCAATCCTGGGCCTAGAAAGTTTAGAACTAAGACGCCTTAAACAAGATCTAAGTATTGCCCACAAGATCATATGCTGCAACGTCCTGAGTGTCGGTGACTACTTCAGCTTCAACCACAACAACACAAGAGCACACAACAGATTTAAACTTAATATTAACCGCTCCAAACTTGACTGTAAAAAATATGACTTCAGTAACCGAGTTGTCGAAGCGTGGAACTCATTACCGGACTCCATAGTGTCATCCCCAAACCCCCAACACTTTACCCTTAGATTATCTACCGTTGACCTATCCAGATTCCTAAGAGGTCAGTAAGGGGCGAGTACAAGTGCACTAGAGTTCCTTCTGTCCCCTGTCCTATTGCTCTCCTATATCTCCTATGCCTTTCTTCTATTCCTATATCTCTTCTTCTATTCTTTCATTGATATATTCTATTACTATATCTTCTTTTCTATTCTTTCTTAGATATATTTTACTATGAGTATCTCCTCTATAACCTTCATCAGGTATTTTACTATGTGTATATAGATGTATACCCACTAAAACCCTCATTGTGTATTGGACAAAATAAAAAAAAATAAAATTAAAAAGTTGAAGAAACAGTGGTCACCTGGTTAGTTGTTGCAAAAAGATGGCCCAGACTGGTTACAAGAAACAACTTGAAAAAGAAGCAGTAGTGGTGCATATCCAAAAATACGAAGATTTGCAAATAGAAACAGAACAACTGTGTCAAAAGAAAGCAAAAATAGTGCAACACAAGAGTTCCAGTTTTCCTTGGCAATTACAAAGAAAAAATTAATTAAAATCAATCAATTGGCAGAACAATCCCCAAACATCTGGAGCACCATTTGAACACATCAACACTGACAAAATTAACAATTGCCAAAGTACAGTTTGGGACAAAGTACAGTATTTGGGACAGTTTTCATCCTGTGAGGATGCGTTTAAATCTATGAATCATCAATGAACCCTTTCAGATTCTTGGGAAGTGGATAAAAATGCCAAATCTAATTGACAGAAGGAAAATCTGGTCCAGTTCCAAGCCAGGAACTGAAAATAGAATGGAGACAGGCTGCATTTTGGAAGGGAAATATCTGTTTATTTATTAGCCAGAAACCTGGGGAGCAAGGTTTCGTTTGGGGTTACCCCTGGGGTGAGGTATCAGTAATATGCTGTTGATACCCAGTTGTATATCTTCACTTCATATCAGTACAGTGAAGCAGTGGATGTGATTTGTCGGTGCCTGGAAGCTGTGAGGGTCTGGATGGGTGTCAACAAGCTCAGACTTAATCCAGACAAGACTGAGTGGTTTTGGTTCTTGCCTCCTAAAGACTGTATAGACTGTCCATCCTTGGTTTAAGGAGGAGAGGGAAATGGTCCTCCTCTGAATAGGTCCACAATTTGGGTATCCTCCTGGACCAGTGATGGTGAACCTTTTTTTCCTCAGATGCTGAAAGAGCATGTGTGCAAGCTATTGCTCAAGTGAGAGTGCCCACACCGATAATTCAATGCCTGGGAAGGGCGAAAACAGCTTCCCCTGCCCCCCTGAAGGCTGGAAATGGACTGTTTGTCATCTTCTGGTGGGCCCAGTAGGCTCCAAAGGCTTCCCTGTGGCTCCCCATCTCCCAGAGGCTCTCGGGAAGCCAAAAATGTCCCTCAGAGCCTCTGTGTGAGCCAAAAATCATCTGGCTGGCACACACATGCAAATTGGACCTGAGCTAGGGCAACAGCTCGTGTGCCAGCAGATATGGCTCCGCGTGCCACCTGCGGCACCCGTGCCATAGGTTCGCTATCACTCGTATAAACTGTCCATCCTTGGTTCTAGGGCAGGGGTGGGCAATTAATTTTGCCATAGGGTTGCATGAGAAATTGAGATGGTTTTAGAGGGCCGGACTAATATAATTAATTCAGTTCTACCCAACGCTGTATTTTGTTGGGTAGAACTGAGTTAATTATATTATAACTATAAATTATAATTATATATTATATTATATTATATATTATATATATAGTTATATATTATATATCATATCTTGAACACCTAGTTCTTATCTAGAAAAGTTATATATTATATATTATAATTATATTTATTGGTTTGACCTCTATGCTGCCTAACCCTGAAGGACTCAGGGCGGTTTACAAAATAATATAATACAATACAAAATGATACAAGCAATAAGAAGAAGTTGAATATAATATCTAAAATTAAACCCTGTAATAAAACCCATTTATATAAAAGACAGACATATGCATAAACACTATTCATACATTTTGGCCATAAAAGATGTACAATTCATGGCCCGCTGGCCTGCCGGCAAAGCTAAGTTTTCATGGCCTTACTCCATGAGCCTCGACTTGCTCTGTCAGTAGAGTGGGAGCAGTATGGGCATCAGGGGGTAGTTGGTTCCATAGAGCTGGGGCAACCACAGAGGAGGCCCTCCCCCATGGTCCCGGCAACCTGCATTGCTTAGTCGATGGGACCTGGAGGAGGCTGACTCTGTATTGGTCTCTGGGAGGTATGTGGCAAGAGATGGTCCTGTAGATAGTTTGGCCCTGAGCCATATAGGGCTTTATAGGTAATAACCAATACCTTGAATTGTGCCCAGAGACAAATAGGAATTCAATGCAGCTCATGGAACGTAGGTGTTATATGGGTATATTGAGGGATACCCCTGACAGCTCTCGCGGCTGCATTGTGGACTATTTGCAGTCTCCGAACATTTTTCAAGGATAGACCCCTATACAGCGCGTTGCAATAATCAAGACATGAGGTGATTAGAGCCTGAGTGACTGTGCGGAGAGCCTCCTGGTCCAAATAGGGCTGCAACTGGTGAACCAGGCGAACCTGGGCAAAGGTCCCCCTGGCCACAGACGAAAGATGATGGTCACGACTCAGCTGTGGGTCCAGGAAAACACTCAAGTTGCGGACCCTATCTGAGGGAGACAATGTCCCCCCACCCTAAACAATGGACGGAGAGATCGAGGAGTCCTTGGGAGGAAATGCCCACAGCCACTTGGTCTTGTCTGGGTTGAGCTTGAGCCCGTTGGCCTCCATCCAGACACTTACAGCTTCCAGGCACTGGCACATCACATTCACCACTTCACTGAATTGGCGGAGATGTATAACTGGGTATCATCAGCGTACTGATGATACCTTACCCCATGCTGTCGAATGATCTCGCCCGGCAGCTTCATGTAGATATTAAATAGTAGGGGAGAGAGGACACATCACAAAGGAGAGGCCAAGGGGTGGACCTCTGCTCCCCCCACTAACACTAACACTGACTGCAAATGACCCCAGCGATAGGAGGAGAACCACCATAAAATGGTGCCTCCCACTCCCAATCCCTCCAGTCGTCGCAGAAGGATACCATAGTCAATGGTATCAAAGGCTGCTGAGAGGTCGAGGAGCACCAGGATAGAGGAATGTCTCCTTTCCCGGGCCCACCAGAGATCACCCATCAGCGTGACCAAAGCGGTTTCCGTGCTGTGACCGGTCCTGAAACCAGTCTGAAAGGAATCTGGATAATCTGCTTCATCCAAGGACCATCGGAGCTGGAGTTGCCACCATCTTCTCAATAACCTTACCCAAAAAGGGCAGGTTAGAGACTGGCCTATAGTTCTTCAATTTGGATGGATCCAGGGAAGGTTTCTTGAGGAGGGGTCACACAACCATCTCCTTTAAAGGCTATGGGAATGACCTCTCACTCAAGGAAGCATTAATCAATGCCTAGATCCAGCCACGTGTCACCTCCCGATTGGCCGAAACCAGCCAGGAAGGGCACGGGTCCAGTAAGCAGGTAGAGGAACTCACAGCTCCCGTGGTCTTGTCCATTTCCTCAGGGGTTACCAGCCCAAACTCTTCTCATATGATGGAACTAAGACCTGACCCTGTCACCTCGGTTTGACTTTCTTATTTTATTATTTATTTATTATATTAATTAGATTTGTATGCCGCCCCTCTCCGTAGACTCGGGGCGGCTAACAACAGCAAAAAGACAATATGAACAAATCTAATATTAAAAGTAATGTAAAAAACCTCAATTTAAGAAACCAATCATACATACAGACATACCATGCATAAATTTTATAAGCCTAGGGGGAAGGGAATATCTCAATTCCCCCATGCCTGACAACAGAGGTGGGTTTTAAGGAGCTTACGAAAGGCAAGGAGGGTGGGGGCAACTCTGATATCTGGGGGGGAGTTGGTTCCAGAGGGTCGGGGCCGCCACAGAGAAGGCTCTTCCCCTGGGTCCCGCCGAGTGACATTGTTTAGTCGACGGGAGCCGGAGAAGGCTAACTCTGTGGGACCTAACCAGTCGCTGGGATTCGTGCGGCAGAAGACGGTCCCGGAGGTATTCTGGTCCGATGCCATGAAGGGCTTTATAGGTCATAACCAACATTTTGAATTGTGACTGGAAACTGATCGGCAACCAATGCAGACTTGCCCAATTGGAGTCCAGATTGTTCTGAATCTGAGCTACTTAATCTGCAAGAAACTGAACAAATTCCTCAGCCCACCCCTGTAAGGGCTCCACCGTTGCCTCCCTATTCAGGAGAGAGCGGGTTACCCTAAACAGGGCAGCTAGGTGAGAATCTGCAGAAGCAATAAGGGCGGTAGCATACACTAACTTTGGCGCCTCTATCACCATAAGTTAAGTCCTAATGTAGGCTCTTACCCATGTTTGGTCAGACTCAGAGTTACTGTTCCTCCATGTTTGCTCTAGCGTTTCATCCCCCGGAGTTCCTTAGTAAACCAAGGAGATCTCCAGGGTCTATTACCTCGGAGAAGCCGCAAAGGCGCAATCTGGTCCAGAGCCCCCAAATGCAGCCTTATTCCAAGCTGTACATACAGTAAATAAATAAATACAATAAATTAAATTAAATTAAAATTTCCCATGTGTTATAATACTGTAATTTGAATCTTTTTGCCTGCTTAGCTCTACAACAAGTTTATCCATTTCCGCGCAGTCATAATTTTAAAAAAAATATTAAGCTTTCCATAGATGATTTGGGTTTTTTCCAGCACTGTGCATATGCGAGTCTTGATGCAGTAGCAATGTGTAGGAACAGATATTTAATGTTCTTGTTATATTGGTTTTTGAATATTCCCAGTAGTAAGAGCTCTGGGGTGAACTCTATTATTTTTTGTTTGTTTTGCTTTGTTTTTTTGTTTTGTTTTGTTTTTCTTGTAGCCATTTGTGTACTTTGGACCAATATTTTCTCGCTTTGGGACATAGCCACCACATATGAAAGAAGGTGCGTTTCTTGGAAATTCTTGAATGCACAGTCATAGCTCAATGGAATTGAATACATTCTCACGAACATTCTCATGAACGTAGACCAATGCTACCTTAGTAACAATTGCATAGTAACACAGTGGTCAGGCCCAAAGACTGAACAGAGTTCTCTCCAGACTGTAGACTTAAATACTATCCATCCCCAAATTTTCTTAATTAGCTTTTTTAAAAAATTGCTTCTTCCTCCCTCCCACCCCTTTATACCTGAAATTTATTCCTAGTTGCGTGTACGTTTTTCTCTCCGTTTCTCAGTTAATCAAGCAAATATTTCTTTCAGTAATCTGGGGGAAAAAACCAAAACTTTGGGTGGATTTCAGCCCCTGAATAAAAGGAAACTTTAACATTGGCTTTTAAAAATGTTGCTCTCCTTCGGATGCGTCACCTGCCTGTTGCTGTATCTGCCATTTACACGTAAGTAACCAGAAAACTGAAGAACACCAATCAACAACAGGGTGGGAGACTTGGGTTGTGAAAAGCTTTGGGTGGTGCCCAGTATCTTAATCAGCTTCTCATGGGAAGATCTCTTTCAGGGTGGGGAACTATGGCCTCTTTATGGACTTTATGGCTTATGGACTTCAACTCCCAGAATTCTTGAGGTGGCTCAGGAATTCTGGGAGTTGAAGTCCACAAATTTATTTGTTTGTTTGTTTATTTATTTATTTACAATGACATAAAATATAAATACAATACAATGAAAGAAGTCAAACATAGAAATCCAAAACTCTAACTACCAAACTATTAAAAACTATAAAACCCCAATTAAAACCCACAGTTTAACAAACCAATCAACATACATGCATACTGTTCACATAATTTGGCCATGATAGATGTCAATTCATGGACCCATAAAAGGGCCATAGTTCCACCTCTGATCTCTTCAGGTGGGTTGATCTCAGTTAGTCAGTTAAATGTTTGTTACAGTTAAAGATCAGTACATGAGTTGATCCCAACTGAAAAGATCTCTGCTCCCAAGTAAAGTAAGTTTACAAAAAAGCCCTATATGGCTTAGGACCAGATTACTTATGGGACCATCTTCTGCCTCATGTAAGCCAGGGACTGGTTAGGTCCCACAGAGTCAGCCTTCTCCAGGTCCTGTCAAATAATGGCGCCTGGTAGGGCCTAGGGGTAGAGCCTTCTCTGTGATGGCTGCAGCCTTTTGGAACCAACTCCTTCCACAGATTCATAGTGCCCATCCCCTCCTGGCCTTCGGCAAGACTCTAAAAACCTATCTCTGTTCGCAGGCTTGGGGCCATTGAGTTTTATCCCTAGTTCCGTCCATTGGTTAGAATGTATATATGGGATGAATGTGAATGAACCCAGTTTTAGATTATATTTTTAAGTATAGATTTCTTATTCATTGCATTTTTGTATTTCTCTGCTATGAGTTGCCCTGAGTCTGCAGAGAAGGCCAGCATAGAAAACAAATAGATAAGTAAGTAAGTAAGTAAGTAAGTAAGTAAGTAAGTAAGTAAGTAAGTAAGTAAGTAAAGGTAAGTAAGTAAGGAATAGAGTACAGTAGAGTACAGTAGAATAGAATAGAATAGAAATCTTTATTGGCCAAGTGTGATTGGACGCACAAGGAATTTGTCTTTGGTGCATATGATCTCAGTGTACATAAAAGAAAATGTACATTTGTCCAAATTATGAGGTACAACAATTAATGATTGTCATAGGAGTCAAATAAGCAATCAGGAAACAATCAATATTAATAAAAAATCTTAAGAATGCAAGCAACAAGTTACAGTCATACAGTCCTAAGTGGAAGGAAATGGATGATAGGGATGACGAGAAAAAAATAATAGAAATAGTAGTGCAGAGTTAGTAAATAGTTTGACAGTGTTGAGGGAATTATTTGTTTAACAGAGTGATGGCGTTCGGGGGGAAAAACTGTTCTTGTGTCTACTTGTCTTGGTATGCAGTGCTCTGTAGCGACGTTTTGAGGGTAGGAGTCAGTTAGAATAAGTGAGTGAGTGAGTATGTAAGTAAGTAAGTAAGTAAGTAAGTAAGTAAGTAAGTAAGTAAGTAAGTAAGTAAGTAAGTAAGTAAGTTAGTAAGTTAGTAAGTTAGTAAGTAAGTAAGTAAGTAAGTAAGTAAGTAAGTAAGTAAGTAAGTAAGTAAGTAAGTAAGTAAGTAAATCAATCTTGAACTTAACCTACCACTAGTTACCAGGCTACATAATGTTTTATGTGATTTTCTAACAGAAATTCTTCCTGTTTCCTTTCTCTTTCAGAGGCAGCTTTGACCGTTACAGTCCCCGAAGGCCCAATCCAAGCCAAACCAAATTCCGATGTCCTGCTGCCTTGTTACTTTGAAGACTCTTCTGGGTCCATAGATCCCAAACGCCTGGCTGTGAAATGGCAAGTGGTTCAAGAGTTATGGCTGCATTTGAAGATGACTTAAAAGTCTCTCGCCCAGGGGCAAAGATGTCCTCCTGAAGCATTGCTACGGGGCAATGCCAGCCTTCTGCTTCCAAAAGTGCAAGACGCAGATAGCAATACTTACACTTGCTTTGTTATCCACAGCCCTGACAATGAACACAAGTCAATAGAGTTGAGAGCGGAAGGTAAAGGAAACCCAAGGGAAACGGATGAGGGTCATATGATAACCTTAAAAATATTTATAGTGTGAAGGCATATATATATATATATAATTTTCAAATTCAGCTTAAACATGTGACATATATATATATATATATATATATATCTCACATGTTTTTTTGCTGAATTTGAAAATTAAAATTTATATATATATATATGTTTTCGTAAATTTTCACGGGTATATGTATGTAGATTGTTCTGAGTTCGGGTTTTGCCCTGTGTAATATTTTGCATGTCTATGCGACGTTTCGGTGAAATCACATTCACCATCATCAGGCTGAAGTTTCCAAGCTTCGTGCTGTTGTAAAATTTTAGATTTTCACGGGTACAGGTATGACGGTCTTGGCATATTCCGGTTTCCTCCCTTATAGGATTTGGAAATTTCTGGCGACGTTTCGACGAGGTCCCACTCGTCATCTTCAGGCTGGTGATTCTGTCCTTGTTCTAGGACGAACACAGCGGGACCTGAGCTGCCTTCTTTCTATAAATACTGGTGGCTGGGTGTGGTTTGATGGCTCAGCAATTGTCTGCTGTGTAGAAACTTCCTGGTGAGTCAGTGGGGTAACACCTGGGGTCGTTGATGTAACTGAGGGTTACAGCCAAGAAACCCGAATCTATCAAGACCGTCATACCTGTACCCGTGAAAATCTATGAAAACAAATATATGTGTGTGTGTGTGTGTGTGTCAAATGTTTTTTTTTAGCTGGAATTTTTTTTAAAATTTAATTTTTTTTAAATTAAGGGAGACTAGGATGGTCTCATTTTGGCCTTGTTCTGGCCTCATCAGCTAGCCACACCCTTCCTTACTGGGATTTGATCTGGTGGACTCTGCCTTGTAAGGCAGAGAATTAGCAGTTGAGCTATCAGACCTGATCCCTTCCAGCTCTGTACCAGGGAGGGGCTATATATATATATATCACATGTTTTTTTGCTGAATTTGAAAATTATTATATTATATATATAATGGAATTATATATATTATATATATAATATATATATAACATGGGGCAAAATCAGAACTCAGAACAATCTACATACATATACCCGTGAAAATCTACGAAAACAAATATATATATATATATATATATATATATATATATATATATATATCACATGGTGGTGTTTGTTTGTTTTTTGCTGAATTTGAAAATTAAGGGAGACTAGGATAGATCTATTTCGGCCTTGTTTTGGCCTCATCAGGGTTACATATTTTTGTGTCGAATCACCCTGGTGTATTGAAGGAACATCACAGCTCCTTATTTGCCTCTCGGCCCAACCCATGGCCATTTCCAAGGCAGTTAATTTTATTGATAGCCGACAATTCTATCTGTATGTGTCACATGGGTTTTGGGGTTTTTTTTTTTGCTGAATTTGAAAATTAAGGGAGACTAGGATAGATCTATTTCGGCCTCGTTTTGGCCTCATCAGCTAGCCATACCCACTGGGACTTGAACCTGCAACCTTTGCCTTGTAAGGCAGAGAATTATCCTCTAGGCTACAGTATCCAATCCCTTCAGCTCTGCACCAGGGAAGGGTTACATATTTTTGTGTCAAATCACCCTGGTGTGTATATACAGTGATCCCCCGTTTATTGCGTCCCCAACCATTGCGAACAGGGTACTTCGCTATTTTTCAACCCGGAAGTCAAAATACCATCTACGCATGCGTGTATGGGCACGCATGCGTAGATGGCAACCGGGAGATCAGCTGCTGGGCGGCTTTCCTGGGTCTTCCCCCTCTTGCTGGCGTCAGCGAGGAGTTTCCCCACCGCCCACGCAAACTCCTCGCTGCCGCCCGCCCTTCGCCAGCCCACGCCGTTCATTCTCGCCGCTTTCGAGCTGAGTCCGGGAGCGAATTCGCTCCCGGACTCAGCTCGAAAGCGCCGAGAGACAGCGCCAAGGAACGGCTTGTCTCGGCGCTTTTTCGAGCTGAGTCCGGGAGCGAATTCGTTCCCGGACTCAGCTCGAAAGCGCCGATAGCAAGCGCCAAGGAACGGCTTGTCTCGGCGCTTTTTCGAGCTGAGTCCGGGAGCGAATTCGTTCCCGGACTCAGCTCGAAAGCGCCGATAGCCAGCGCCCCCCCGGACCCCCAACCCGGGTTTGGGGGGCTGCTAGGAATCCCTCCATGCCGGCGGCAAACAGCCGCGCCGCCCCCAATCTTCGGCTCCTCGCTAGCGCTGTGGGAGTAAAAACACCACCTGCACATGCGCAGATGGTGTTTTTACTTCCGCAGCGCTACTTCGCGAAAACCCGCTCGTTGCGGGGGCTCCTGGAACGGAACCCTCGCAACGAGCGGGGGATCACTGTATATATATATATATATATATATATATATATATATATATGTCACATGTTTTTTAGCTGAATTTGAAAATTATTATATTATATATATAATGGAATTATATATATAATGGAACTGGAAAAGGTGAAAAAAGGGCAACAAGAATGATCAAGGGAATGGAGCATCTCCCTTATGAAACCAGGTTGCAATGCCTTGGTCTCTTCAGCCTTGAAAGACGGCATTTAAGGGGTGACTTGATCGAAGTGTATAAAATCAGGCATCGAATAGAAAAGGTGGATAGAGAAAAATTCTTTTCTCTATCACACAATACTAGGACGAAGGGGCCCTCCCTAAAGCTCATAGGTAAGAAAGCGAGGACAAATCAAGGGAAATATTTCTTCACCCAGAGGGTCGTTGGTTTATGGAATTCACTTCCAGAAGATGTCGTGACAGCTGTCAGCCTGGATAGCTTCAAGGCAAGATTAGACAGATTCATGGATGCCAAGCATATAGATGGTTATTGAAACGGATGTCCAAGTGCTGCCTCTATGTTGGTTGAGGCAGGCAGGATTCCTTTGAGTACCACTTGTTGGGGGTCAAGGGAAAGGGAGGGTCTTGCCTTCTCCTTCTGCTCAAGATCCCCATGGACAATTGGTGGGCCACTGTGTGACACAGAATGCTGGACTCGATGGGCTTTGGCCTGATTCAGCATGGCTCTTCTTATGTTCTTATGTTCTTAAGGCAACAGAGGTTAAAAGTTTTGATCTGGAATATCTGACCAACTGTAAGAATGGTATGTATGTATATGAGTGTGTTTTTCTTTTTATAATAACTGTATGGGTTTTTTTTTTTAGTTTGTTATGTTTTAACCTCAGTAACTGTTTGACTTCTTTTACTGTTTTGTATTTATTCTTATTGTATTTGTACTGATGTTGGAAGCCACCCTAAGTCCTTCAGGATTGGGGGGCATAGAAGTTGAATAAATTATTATTATTATTATTATTATTATTATTATTATTATTATTATTATTATTACTCAATATAATAATAATGCTAATGCCCCATTTTCCCAGCAGGATGTGGCCTGCAGGCCTTAAAATTCCCAGAAATAATAATAATAATAATAATAATAATAATAATAATAATAATAATAATAATAATAATTCTGGGCATTTTAAGGCCTGCAGGCCACATCCTGCTGGAGAAACGGGGCACTGGCAGCAGAGTTGGGTATGGTAGGGGGTGAAGGGTGGCAGTGTGGGGTGGCTGGAGGGCAGGGAATGGTGGTGGAAGCCCTCCATAATAGTCCCAGTTTTTAATGTGGCCCCTTGAAAAAGTAATTGCATACTCCTGATCTAGGCCAGTTTTAAAAGTATTATGGGGGGGGGGGATTAGGGGCCACTGACTATTAATGTTGCTAAAACATAATCATAATAATAACAACAGAGTTTTGAGGGGACCTTGGTGGTCTTCTAGTCCAACCCCTTGCTTAAGCAGGAACCCCTACACTACTTTAGACAGATGATTATCCAACATCTGCTTAAAAACCTCCATTGTTGGGGCATTCACAATTTCTCGAGGCAAGCTGTTCCACTGATTAATTGGAATGACTTGGAAAGTTCTCCTAAGTTCTAAGCTACTTCTCTATATCATCATTGCCATGTACCAAGCTGGCGTATGAGGCCTGAGTAGGTTAGCATGGAGGATAGAGTATTATCCAAGCAGCAGATTCCCCCTCTCAATGTTTCTGAAATAATCCAGTGGAATGGCAAAGCCAATACAATTGGTTCCAGCTTTGTTGCAGGAGTTATCAGAACGTGGCTGTATACCGTCACAAACTACTTTCGGGACTCCAGCTCTGAAACATACTTATTCAGTAATAAGCACTTGTGGGCTTTTTGCTGGAAAACATTTTCAATTACAGGTTGTCTTCAACTGTGACCACATATGACATTGGAATATCTGTCACTAAGAAAAGTTGGCATTGCAATTTTACAACTTGAGTTTTTTTGCTGCAGTCATTAAGCAAATCACTGTGGCTGTTAACTGAATCACATTAGTGTTAAGCGAATCTGGCTTCCGTTGACTTTGCTTGTCAGAAGCTGGATATAAAAATCAGAAATGGCACTCTTCCGGCTCTGGGACATTGTTAATGTCACAGACACTCACACACATATATATATGTACAAGGCCAAAATGGTGCCATCCTAGTCTCCCTTAATTTTAAAAATTCAGCAAAAACATGTGATATATATGTACAATATATATATATACAATCTCCACAGACAAACTGTCCCACTGTTTGATTGCTCTCATTGTCAGAAAGTTTCTGCTTATTTCCAGGTCGAATCTCCTCTTAGCCAGTTTCCATCCATTATTCCTTGTCTGATTTTCTGGTGGTTTGGAAAATAGCCTGACCCCCTCCTCTTTGTGGCAGCCCCCTCACTGTCATCATGTCACCCTTGGTCCTTCCCTTTGCCAGATTGACCATGCTCAGTTCCGGCAACCTCTCTTTGTATGTTTTAGTTTTCAGTCCCCTTATCATCCTGGTTGCTCTCCTCTGCACTTTCTCTAGAGTTTCCATGTCTTTTTTGTATTGTGGTGATCAAAACTGGATGCAGCACTCTAAGTGTGGTCTAATTAAGGCTTTATAGAGTGGAATTAGTACCTCCCCAGTCCTAGATTGTATCCCTTTATTAATGCAATTTAGGATTGTATTGGCCTTTTTTGACTGCCGCTGCACATTGCTGGCTCATATTTAGTTGGTTGTCCACCAAAACTCCAAGATCCCTCTTGCAATTTATTTTATTTATTATATTATATTATATTATTTTTTTATTTTTTTTATTTTTTTTATTTTTTTTATTTTATTTTATTTTATTTATTTTATTTTATTTTATTTTATTATTTTATTTATTTTATTTTATTATTTTATTTTATTTGTATGCTGCCCCTCTCCGTAGACTCGGGGCGGCTCACAACAGCAAAAGAACAATTCAAACATTTTAAAAACCCCATTATTAATCAAACATACATACAAACATACCATACATAAATTGTATAGGCCCGGGGGAGATATCTCAATTCCCCCATGCCTGGCGGCAAAGGTGGGTTTTAAGGACTTTACGGAAGGCAAGGAGGGTGGGGGCAGTTCTAATCTCCGGGGGGAGCTGGTTCCAGAGAGTCGGGGCCGCCACAGACTAGGCTCTTCCCCTGGGACCCACCAAACAACATTGTTTAGTCGACGGGACCCGGAGAAGGCCAACTCTGTGGGACCTAATCGGTCGCTGGGATTTGTGCGGCAGGAGGCGGTCCAGGAGATATTCTGATTCCATGCCATGAAGGGCTTTATAGGCAATTGCCAGACACCAGAATTTTGATCACCTGATTAGGAGGAACACTGCAACCGTGATAAAGTACAAGGACTGGTTGCAAGCATAGTTCCCTCTAAGCTGAGCAGTGAGCAATCGCTCACTTAAAAATCATCATCAACTCAGAGTTTTCCAAACCTGCCCAGAAGCCGAGAGGGAAAGAGTGAGAGGGAAGGAGAGAGAGAGGAAGAGAGGGAGAGAGAGAAACAGATAGAAAAAAGAGAGGAAGAAAAAGAGAAAGAAAAAAATGGGAGTAAGGAAGAGAGAAAGAAAATCAAAATCTAGTTTGAAACTAGCTCAACTATTTAAGTGGCATTTTGATATTGATAGAGTTGCCCTATTATGAGCTCACTGTTATAGACACACAGTACAGTATTTTATTTTGAAATTCTCTGAGGCAAAATAGGGTGGGTTTTTTGTTTGTTTGTTTATTTATTTATTTATTTATTTATTTATTTATTATTTCTGTGCCGCCCAGTCCCGAAGGGACTGCCGCTCAGACACTATACTTTTCCGCCCACCGCCCCAAAAAATTAGAGGGAACGCTGGTTGCAAGTATACTTTTCATTGCCATTGTAACTTCCAACGGTCACTAAATGAATTCTTATAACCTGGGGACGACATCATGTGCTTCTTGCTTTACCAGGATGATGCAATCCCTTCGATGTTACATACAGTGCTTGAGTCACAAGGATGGAGAGTAAATCAACTAGCTTGCATTATCTCCCCATAGACCTGTTAGCAGGAGGTATCTCCTGATAAGACACACAGGGCAGTAGATCTGGCAGAAGCAGGAGGACTTTCACTTCAGCTAAGCACCACTTCTTCCTTGTGAAATACTCACCCAGTTGTTAACAAGATGGGTGGGAACTTGTGAGGCCCCCAAGTGGGAGAAGGGATTGCCTGCAGAGCAGTAGTGGGTTCTAAAACCCATTGCTACCAGTTTTCACGGTGCTTCTGTGCCTGTGCAGAATAAATAAATGAATAAATAATTGAATAAAATAAACATATTTAAATTAACATTTAAATATGTTAAAGAGTTAAATAAGGTTCAGAAGGGAAGTGTCTTTAATAGGAAAGTGAACCCAAGAACAAGGGGACACAATCTGAAGTTAGTTGGGGGAAAGATCAGAAGCAACAGGAGAAAATATTTGACTTGAAAGAGTAGTAGATGCTTGGAACAAACTTCCAGCAGCCGTGGTTGGTCAATCCACAGTCACTGAATTTAAACATGCCTGGGATAAACTTAGATCCATCCTAAGATAAAATGCAGGAAATAGTATAAGGGCAGACTAGATGGACCACGAGGTCTTTTTTTGCCCTCAATCTTCTATGTTTCTATGTTTCTATTCCAATGAATAAAATAAATGAATAAAATAAAAACTGGGCTGGACCGGGAGTAATCCACCAGTGCCGCATAGAGCAGGAAGAAATACCCTCCTTCAGCCCAAACCCCTTTGCTGCCTATCAACATAGCAGACATGTCATCAGCAGTTGTGGTTTGTCAGAGGGTGGGAACCAAGAGGAACAAAATCAGAAACATTTATACACCCCACCCAAAAACGTACAGAGTGCTATTTATTGCTATACAAGCTGAATACACAATGTATTTACAAGAATCCCAATAAATGTATGTTTGTTTTTATCTATACACATCCATGTTACCTAGTGTATATGTAAATATATATAATGTCAAAATCTAACTAGGAAATATACTAACAGAATTTAAATAAGTTTTGCTTCTTTACTTTATGGTACAAGACACTTACAGTAGCTGCTGGGGTTTTCTTCCTCCCACACGAATTTATTTTTAGTATGCCCACAGCGTTTCTCGTTTTTGTCCAGTTACTGTACTCGGTAGTCGTTCACTTACAATCACAATTGAGCCCAAGATTTCTGTGGTTAAGTAAGAATTATTAAGTGAGTTTTGCCCCATTTTATGACATTTTGCCCCATTTGTTAAGTGAATCACTGCAGTTGTTAAATTAGTAACACAGCTGTTAAGTGAATCTGGCTTCCCCATTGACTTTGATTGTCAAGAGGTTCCAAAAGGTGATCACATGATCCTGAGACACTGCAACCATCAATAAATATGAACCAGTTCTCAAGCACCCGAATGTAAATCACATGACCATTGGAATGCTGCAACAGTCATTAAGTGAGAAAAATGGCCATGTCACTTTTTTCAGTGCCATTGTAACTTTGAACAGTCACCAAATGAACTGTAGTAAGTTGAGGACTAATTGTATTTATACCTGAACTGTTGTACATACTCCTGGTCAGTTGGAGGATGATGAAGAACTTGAGGACTCGGATACAGATAGTGTTTATGAATTAGTGGTGGGCCTGGGGTTACAGGTAGTAGAACAGGTGAGAGGCCAGCCACAGGATGTTGCTATGAGTCCAGAATCTAGCGAGGAAGAATCAGACGTTCGCTGGGTCAATCCTAAATTCAGAAGGGTCCAAAAACGTAAGGAACAGGTGTTTGGAAGAAGATATTAAGGGGAAGAATGGGTTAAATACTGGAGTGATGTATTTGGTACGTCAGGGGGTCAGTGGGGAAGAAGGGTGGAGTTTCAATGTTGTAGGGCTAAAATGAAAGGTGTTTCCGTTCAGCTCCCAAGCAAGCAAATGCATTCTGTGTTATTTTACAGTCATTTCTGCTGTTTTTGAATCATGCTGTGAGTACATAAATCTTGTTAAACGGAGGAGGCTGGGAGGAATGTATGAGGAATGCAATTAAGAAAGATAATGGGAGGAAGAGGAATGTGCTAGAATGAACTGTATTTTGAATACGGAAGGGAAGAGAATATAGATGGAGTTTCTTTGTTTATGAAATACTGCATTTAGTAAGAGTTATTTGTAATAGCTAAAGTTCTACATGAACCACTTGAGATTTTTTTCTGCCTATAGTCCATTTTCCTTTCCACTGCCACTTTTTATTTATTTATTTATTTCGTCAAGCAAGTATTAGATTATTATTATTATTATTATTATTATTATTATTATTATTATTATTATTAATTAGATTTGTATGCCACCCTTCTTCGAAGATTTGGGGCGGCTCTCAGGATAGAATGTAAACAATACAGCAACAAATCTAATCAATTAAATAACAGATAACAGATATAAGTATAGACATGATTATGAATACACAAAAAGGTGTCTCAACTCCCCCATGCTATGTCACATTGTCCCTTTTTCTCCAGCATATCTCCTGCTACACCTGGACAACTTGGAAAGTCCTCAGAGAGGGGCGGCATATAAATTTAATTAATGGGGGGAAACGCAGTGGGGTAGCAAAAATGGAGCTCCCAATTTGCTCTGAAAGATATTGAATGAAAATGCAGGGCGTCCTGTATAAGCCACGCCCACAGTGTGGTAGTAAAATTTTTGGTAGCCCTTCACTGCCTATACCAGCCATGCAGGTGGGGGTTCCACTTACTGGCCGCTGCCGGTATGTTCTCCAGAATCGTCTCAGGCATGCGCAGGTCCGGCAGGCGGGAGTGCACCCATCGGCGCGAGAGTTGGCTTCCGCTTATGCGCAGCAAGTAAAATCTCACGCGAGGACACTCTCATGCAGATTTTGCTGATTTTCGGCAATTTCTTTCCATGCATGCACAGAAGCAAAAGCCGCCTCCGAAAATCAGTGAAATCTCACACGTGAGAACATTGTCGTGAAAAATTTCGCTTTCTGCGCATGCGCAGAGGCCAAATCTCACGTGTTCACACACATGCATGTATCAGGGGCCTGGAGATGCATAGGTATCTCAATTACCACCACTGGAAACCCGATCCCAGCCTTACTGGCTGCAACCCATTACTGGCTACCTGCCTGTGCTTTATACTTAACTATAAGACTGCCAAAGAACGATGAAATGCCAATGACTTCAAAAAATCGCACATAACGTTTTCTTGTTTTAGAGCAGCTCATTTTTCCAGAGTGGGGACAGTGCGACTGATGGGAAAATGACAACCTGAATGTGTACTCTCAGCAATCCTAAGTTTCACAAATGACTTAGAGAGAGAGAAGGTAGCAATTGTAAAGTAATAAACAAAGTAAGGAAGAGGATGTTTAGCACACCCTCTGACCTCCATTTCTATGACAATATAAATAAAATATGGATATACCGTATGTGTGGTACATAATGAATGAATATGTAAATAAAACAAGGCCCTGTCATCATCATCATCATCATTATTATATTTAATTAATTAAATATAATAATAACTACTATTACTACAACAACAACAGCAACAACAATAATAATAATAATAATCCCATGCTTTTTATACCATCTGAAATTATCATTAAATTTTGCAGTCTGGAAATTAGTCATTATTTGAGCTGGACTGTTGGCCATTGGAGAGATAATTATCAGCAGTTTCTCCTTTTCCTCTGAATTTCTTTGAATTTCCTCCCTAGAAATGTTTGCCCAAAGAATTACTTGTCAGCCAAAATCCTTCTTGTTAACAGACTGTGTCTTTTCACTTTACTACACCTTGTCTCTGGAAGTAGCTATGTATTTTATTTCCTCCATACCAAATAAATGTGTGCCATCCAATTTGTAAATAGTGTCCTTCTAATATTAAAAGTCTCTTATTTCTCAATCAATAAAATCCATTCTTTTAGCCATGCCATTGCTGCTGCTTGGCAATACAACTCCCAATTGGGAAGGTGTATTGGGAAAGCCAAAGCCACCCCTAATTCTTGCATCTTGTAGCATCTTCAAACTCATTCACATCATTAAAAGTTTTATCTATTTTACTGGTATTGTCGAGAATAAAAATAATAAGCATGGTAGTATATTCATCTTAACTAGCGCTAATTTGTAATAGCTGAAGATTTTAGTAATAGCTGAAGTAATGCAAAATGCAGCTGCGAGAGCAGTCATGGGCTTACCTAGGTATGCCCATGTTTCACCATCACTCCCCAGTCTGCATTGGCTGCCGATCAATTTCCGGTCACAATTCAAAGTGTTGGTTATGACCTTTAAAGCCCTTCATGGCATTGGACCAGAATATCTCCAAGACCGCCTCCTGCCGCACGAATCCCAGCGACCAATTAGGTCCCACAGAGTGGGCCTTCTCCAGGTCCCGTCAATTAAACAATGTCGGTTGGCGGGTCCCAGGGGAAGAGCCTTCTCTGTGGCGGCACCGGCTCTCTGGAACCAACTCCCCCCGGAGATTAGAACTGCCCCTACTCTCCTTGCCTTCCGTAAACTCCTTAAAACCCACCTTTGCCGTCAGGCATGGGGGAATTGAAACATCTCCCCCTGGGCATGTTTAATTTATACATGGTATGCTTGTGTGTGTGTCTGTTAGTTTATGGGGTTTTTTAAATTTCTAAATATTTTAATTAATTGCATTATTTATGATTTGTTTCACTTGCTGTGAGCCGCCCCGAGTCTTCGGAGAGGGGCAGCATACAAATCCATATAATAAATAAATAAAATAAATAATAGTATTACTTAGTAATAGCTGAAGATTTTTCCATTTTAGTACTGTATTAGCTGAAGAGTTTTAGTAGTAATAGCTGAAGATTTTACCATTTTTCTCAATCTTTCTCAATCTGCTTTCTAAGTCTTATGTAATTATCTTATTTAAGTGTTGTACTTCTTGCATTATATGTATGCAATTTTTAAGTGTGTGTTTGTGTGTGTTTCAGTAAATTTATGAGAAACAAAAGTGGATGAATCCTCTGCCTGGTACCAAGTTAAACGCATCTTTCTACAACTTGAACATGTGTTTGTTACAGTGTTTATGTGCATCTGTTTATTGACCCTGAGAAGAAACACTTTCAAAAGAAGCGGGGAAATACATCCCCATTTTATGTTTAATGTTTGTATGTCTGTATGTTTATTTTATGAAAAATAATAAAAAATTAAAAAAAAAAAAGTTGAGAAGGGCAGGTGCAGATGTTTAGACATTCTTTCCATCAGTGCCACCTCATTTGTCACAAAATTATAGTTTTGCAATATTTCCTGTAGGAAACGAACAATCTTTCTATTCTTGTTTTTGGAATCTTCCCACTCTCTCTTGTATGTGTCTTCCAGATGTTGACTTGCACATTTCCAAGCAGTATTGAATAGCAGTGGATGGTGGATGGTGAATCACAGCTGTTGACCTTCAATGCTGATTAATAGATTTCATTGGGTCGCCAGATAGTAAGAATGTTTTCTTCTATCCTCTCTGTTCCCAGCTCCCCCACTTGTTAAACTTGGCTCCACAACAGTGCAGTTGAAAGAACCAAGCACAATTAAGTGTACAGCAACAGATTTCTATCCTGGCAATATATCCATCACGTGGTTCCGAAATGACAGCATTTTCAGAGGACCCGAACGACCTGCTGTTCAGCCCAGCACCAACAATTTGTTCAGAGCAGAAAGTGTCTTGATGTTCATACCACAATTACCGGATGGCAACGTCAGCTTCTCTTGCCATGTTAATCACCAGGCACTCAAAGAGCCAAAAGTAATAATATTCCAGCTGCACTTGCAATGTGAGTATAACTTTTTGCTCAGAAAGTTAAGGAATCCAGGCAGTTTTTCTCCAGCTGTCCAGTCACAGCCTCTTTATTTTAAGCTGTTTCTTAAATTTGGGCTGATAGGCAGAACTCGGTTTCCAAAATGAAGAAAACATCATCTTGTTTATTTTTTTATTTTTTTAAAAAAAATCCTAGTTGATTCTATTTATGTGACCCAGCCAGTTAGAAACCCTTATTTTACAAACCTCATGTGGCTTGGTTATCGTGACATCTTAAAATCGGTACCAAACAAACCACACTGTTGTGTATTAAGAAGCAGCCACTAACGTGTCTCCTCAGAAGGTTGAAAGCTAGCTTTAGTTTCAACTTGGAGACTTTTTCTGCCTTATAGATAATTCACTCTTTCAACTACAGTGTTCCCTCGATTTCCATGGGGGATGCGTTCCGAGACCGCCCGCGAAAGTTGAATTTCCGTGAAGTAGAGATGCGGAAGTAAATACACCATTTTTGGCTATGAACAGTATCACAAGCCTTTCCTTAACACTTTAAGCCCCTAAATTACCATTTCCCATTCCTTTAACAACAATTTACTCACCATTATTACTGGTACTCACCATTGAATAAGACACTTAGTGATCCTGATATTTATAAACATAATTATTTATTAACAATAATTAATTTTTTTGTTATTTATTTACAAAAATTATTACTTTGGCGATGACATATGACATCATTGGGTGGGAAAAACCGTGGTATGGGAAAAAAACCGCGAAGTATTTTTTAATTAATATTTTTTGAAAAACCATGGTATAGGCTATTCGCGAAGTTCGAACCCACGAAAATTGAGGGAACACTGTAATCTGTATTTAATGGAAGAAAAGAAGCTCTTGAGCACTTGTATATTTTCTCATGCTAAGTTGAAAGATACTGTCAATACAATGTACATAACTTTTTTGTGTAATACAATACATGATAAGCCAGCTATGCATGTTTCTTCAAGGGCAATGAAGCGATTGGCCATTAGAGGGAGCCAGTAGAGTTCTTCTCGCGGGAGTATTATTGCTTAGATACTGTGTGTATAGAAATAGTGTGCTGATATCTGGTTTCTATATGATAGGTTGTTTTATATATGAATGATTTGGACTGTGTAACGATTACTCTACTGAATACTTGACCCCGTCAGATAGGGTCCGCAACTTGGGTGTCCTCCTGGATCCACAGCTGAGCTTTGATCACCACCTTTCGGCTGTGGCCAGGAGGACCTTTGCCCAGGTTTGTCTGGCTTACCAGTTGCACAAAATTGGGAGTTCAGCAACTGTGTGATCTTCTTTGAGTATCTTTTGGAAGGTGAACAGCCGCTCCCCGCCATGACTGCAAGACTCAGCCGGCCCGGGTATGGAGGGGAGATGCCCTTGGGGGTCACCCACCGCATGCTCAGAGTCAAGTACCAGGGTGGATGAGCCTCCCCACACGCAAGGGCGTGGCAGGGAGCAAAGGTGGGAGGTCAAGTTCAAATCCAAGTTCAAGGGGACCTCCCCCTTTTGCTCAGCAGGAGGCTTCGCCCATAGTTGCTCAGAAATTGTTGATTGGCTTTTCCGCTCTCTTTCGTTTTACCTCTGCAGGTTCTGTTTGATTATAATTAATGTGACCCATTTTATAACCCATTTTCTGTGTCCGTGTGCTTACTCCGCGTCCACCGCAAATACTGGCCTATTGGATGCAGGACTTCAATTTTCCTTCCTCTCTTTGCAGCTCGGCCCATCTTTCGGGTGATTACAAGGCCACCAGGAGAGAGATTTATAGTAGGTGTGTGCAACCTGACCTCATTTTATCCCCCCCAAATCAACGTTCAGTGGTTGCAAAATGGAGTGCCAATACAGCAAACAAAGTCGGAGGTGAGCCGCATGAGCAATGGGCTGTTTTCCATCCACAGTATCTTCTTGCCACAGAAAAGTAATATTAAAGTCACTTATGTTTGTCGGGTAGAACACGAAGCTTTGAAGACCGCGTGGGAACAGTCTGTCGTTTGGTGGCCAGGTGAGGGAAATGTGATTATCATCCCGATTTCCAAGATACCCAAAGCACTAGGAATATATTTTTTCTCTCTCACTTTCTTGGTCAACAGAAACAATTACACTGGTTTCTTGGCTGCTGGGATTCATTATTGGACTTGTGTTTGGAATGGGACTAGGAGCTAGAATGACATTCTTTAAAGGTAAGCTTTCACACATACAAAATGAAGGGTTTAATGGCAGTGAAGAAGAAACTAGGATAAAAGGGTTGGGGTAGGGAGGTACCGTACAGCTAGTCCTTGACTTATGACTATAATTGAACATGCAAATATTGTGGTCCTAAATTAAGGCAACACATGACCATTTGGGGGGGGGGAATTTTTGTGGCAGGGGTTAAGCAAATACAGTGGTCGTTAGGAAAATCCATTTCCCCAATGGCCTTTCTGAGTCAGAAACTGGAAGGAAATGCTGGCTACTGTCAAACAAGTTGCAAATTATGGTCATGTGACTAAGATGCTACACAAGCAGTAAAGGAGAATCAGTTGCCCAGTGCCCAAATTTGACCACATGACCATGCCAAATATAGTACAGTGATACCTCGTCTTACAAACACCTCGTCATACAAACTTTTCGAGATACAAACCCGAGGTTTAAGATTTTTTTGCCTCTTCTTACAAACTATTTTCACCTTACAAACCCACTGCCACCGCTGGGATGCTCCGCCTCCGGACTTCTATTGCCAGCAAAGCACCTGTTTTTGTGCTGCTGGGATTCCCCTGAGGCTCCCCTCCATGGGAAACTCCACCTCCGGACTTCTGTGTTTTTGTGATGCTGCAGGGGAATCCCAGCAGCGCAAAAACGAGCGCTTCGCTGGCAACGGAAGTCTGGAGGTGGGGTTTCTCAGCGAGGGGAGCCTCAGTGAAATTGCACAGAGGTCCGGAGGTGGGGTTTCGAGGACTTCGGTGATTTTGCAATGCTGCAGCAGAAAAATGGGCGCTTTGGCTGGCAAAAGGGGTGAATTTTGGGCTTGCACACATTAATCGCTTTTCCATTGATTCTTATGGGAAACATTGTTTCGTCTTACAAACTTTTCACCTTAAGAACCTCGTCCCGGAACCAATTAAGTTTGTAAGACAAGGTATCACTGTATATGGCTTTCCTAATTGAAAACAAATTATAAACAGCTCTGTGAAGATCTGTAGTACCTTTTAGAGGTAATTAAGGGACCAATGGTAAGTAAATTATCATGTACCTTGTAAGTATACTTTTTAAAAAAAATCTCTATTTTACAGCCAGGAGAAACTCAGTTGCAGTAACATGTGATCATTTAAAACCTCTTCAAAACATAGATGAAGAGAAGGTGACCTCTCAAAACCTAAGACTGGATAGACTACAAGTGAATTAATACATACTGAAGAGTTTGAAGAGCAGGAACAACGACTTTGACAGGATGATTACCATATATATTTCACTGAAAAGTCTGATCTCTGTAAAGCAAAGCACAGGTTTCTTTTTGGTGATCTGTATAATGCATTGTTTCCTTTCGTGACTTAAGGAAACCACAAATATGTGAAGGCGAGGCATTGTGGAAGACAAGAAGTAGAAATTGCTCTTTGGAGTAAGTCTAGATTTCTACTTTTTTTTTTTTTAAATCAACTATTTTACAAATTATGTTGTGAATCAGAACACTAACCCTCTCTTTTAGTTAACTATTGGAAAGGGAGGGGATGGGGAAAGCTTTCTGTTTTCTTTTAACTTTCTAGCTAGGTGTATGCAAAAGATTTAGAAATGGAAAAACCTCAAATTTGAACTACTCTATTTTAAGAATGAAACAATTATTTCAAGTGGAAAAAAAGACTGCTTCGATCAGTTTGGAAGCTTTTCCAACTCAAAATAGTTCTTTGGTATTCCAAATGGATCTGTTTCAATATTAAAATATTTTATTCATTCATTCATTCTTCATGTCTGATTCCTGATGGTTTTGCAGGCAAGTGCTCTCCATGCCAAACTTGATTTAAGATATTGTGTACTGTATATTTTATATATTGTGAGCTGCCTCGAGTCCTCGGAGGCATAGAAATCTAATTGATAAATAATAAATTAATAAATAAACTTTACAGAGTTGGGGATTTAACCTACACTTAGGTAGGACGGATCGGAGGCGGGTAACGAAATCGTTGGTTGACTCGCCTTCAAATTGGTGCATTTGAGCAAATTGGTGGCGGTAGACTCGAACAGGAGTTGTGGGTTGAAAGTGAGCAGCAAGCTTGGCTTGAAGTGTTGACCATGCGACTGTTTCTAAGGTATCTGGGTTGACAAGAGTGGAGGCTAAGCTGTAAATTGCTGGTCCGCAATAGCTTAGGAAAATAGCCCGTTTCCTGTCGTCATCTGCATCTTGTAGGTTGCTTGCCTGTAGAAAGATTCTAAATTTGGACATGTATGATGTACAGGATTCCGAGTCCGAATTGAAGAAAGGTGGTGGTGGAGCCATGACCAAACGCATGGTTGCTTGGCGGGAGTTCGACCTCCTCGTCGCCACTGTTAAATCACTGCACCGGAGACTTCTGTTGAACCATAACACGTTTATTCAATGAAACACAACGAGCAAGCGTTCTTCAGCAAGACAATTCCCAATGCCCTAATTATACCTTCTCTTAAGCGCGGGCTTTTCCAACTGACAACCGTTTAACTTTGGCGGCAACTTACATTAAGCCGCGTCTTAACCAATCAGTGAATTTCTTCAATTATTTAAACGAACACAACAACTTCAATTCCCAGAATTCCTCAGCCAGCAATGCTGAGGAATTCTGGGAATTGACGTTCCCAGCTGGCTGAGGAACTCTGGGAGTTGAAGTCCAAGACTCTTAACGTTGCCAAAGTTGGAGACCCCTGCTCCATGCTATCCTATCAAGCACAGCTCCCACCCACCACCCCAATTATTCGATGTTCATCTTTGTATCAGGTTTGGAATAAGCCATCAGTGCAGATTTCTACTTTTCATTTTAAAAAACTCTTTTACGAATTATGTTGTAGTTAGTTATTAGTAAAGGGGGGAATAGGAAGAAACCCTGCCTGTTTTCTTTTAACTTCCTAGCTAGATTTATGCAAAAGATTTAGAAATGGGAAATTTCAAAATTGAACTACCGGATTTAAAATATGAAACAGTTACAATAGTGTAATGCTTTTTTTATTTATTTTATATTTTCTCCAGTTCATCCAACGTTTTATTTATTTATATATTAATACTATAAGATACAAAAATACAAAAGAAAATAGTGGGAAATTTAGAGGAGGAAAAAGGGAAGTAAAAAATGTGGGGGAAAGAAGGGGGGAAATGGCATTAACTTCCAGCTTCCTTTGGTGCAACAGAATAAAAGAACATCAAATCTCAACTTTTTATTTTTTACATGATAGTATAAACCAGTGTTTTTCAACCAGTGTGCCGGGGCACACTAGTGTGCCGTGAGACATGGTCAGGTGTGCCGCGAAGCTCAGAGAAAGAAAGCAAGAGAGACAGAAAGAAAGCAAGAGAGAGAGAAAGAAAGCAAGAGAGAGAAAGAAAGCAAGAGAAAGAAAGCAAGAGAGAGAGAAAGAGAACAAGAGAGAAAGAAAGCAAGCAAGAGAGAAAGAGAGGGAGGGAAGGTGGGAGAGAGAAAGACATAGAGGGAGGTAGGGAGGGAGAGAGAAAGAGAGCAAAAAAGAAGAAAGGAAGAGAGAAAGAAAGAGGGATGGAGAGAGAGAAAAAAAAGAGAAAGGGAGAGAAAGAGGAAGGGAGAAATAGAGCGAAAGGCAGGAAGAGAGAATTTTTTTGTCCAAACTATTTTTAGCGCCCCCCCCCCCCTCAATGTGCCCCATGGTTTTGTAAATGTAAAAAATGTGCCGCGGCTCAAAAAAGGTTGAAAATCACTGGTATAAACTAATCATTTCTATAAAAACAAAACTATCCAATCAGTAAAATCCCAAATCAAAGTTTCCCTTTTTTTCCTACTTCAAGTCCAGAAGTGGCTTCTCACAGAAACAAAAGTAGATACAGTGTTCCCTCGCTATATTGCGCTTCACCCACCACGGCTTTACTTCATCGCGGGTTTTGAAGTCAGCGTTGGCACAGATACGGCGCTTAGAAGTTTGGAAGGGCAGGACAAGCCAACCAGCCCGCGGCTGGGCGAATGATGAGCGGGGCGGGGACTGAGCTCCGGCGGAGGCCCGTCCCCTCGTTCAACCCGCCTCGCCAGTGCTGAGAAGGCAGTCTTTGGAGGCGCGCTTAGTGGTTGGCGGCGGTGGTGGTGTGCTTGGGGTTGTAGAAAGAGCTCCCGGCAGCGCGCAAACGAGTGAGCGCGAGCAAAGAAAGGAACGCGACGCGGCGGGGATTTCCAGACTGGGCTCGAGGGCGGGAGAGGAAGTGCTGGGCGGGTGGAGGGGGAAAAAAAGAAAAGAAAAGAGAGAGAGAAAAAGAACCAGCCGGGGCAGCTCACCAGGGACTTTCCAGCAAGGCAAAAAAGACAACGTTTGGCCGAACTGCTGCAAAGAATAGCAGTGGGTCGGGAATGCTCGGGGGCGGCGATTCTTTTGCCCCCTCCCCTTCTTTTCCTCAGGCGCAGAGTAAGTAGAAGTGGGGGGGGGAAGGTTAGCTGGCCGTTGCTCGCCTCCAGGCATCCGGAGCTGGTGGGAAGGAGGAGAAATTCCCCATCGCGGTTTTCACCTATCGCGGCCAGGTCTGGAATGTAACAGCAGCGATAGGTGAGGGACTACTGTACAATCAATTTAGGCATCTCTGTTAACTCCAACTTCTGCCCCCATTTATCCATTGTAGGAAACAAAAAATCCTTTGTTTTTTGTGCTTAAAGTAATCTCGCTGCCATCAACATATATAGGATCTGTGTGGTGGCACAGTGGTTAGAATGCAGTACCGCAGGCTACTCCTGCTGACTGCCAGCTGACTGCAATTTGGCAGTTCAAATCTCACTAGGCTCAAGGTTGGCTTAGCCTTCCATTCTTCCAAGGTGGGTAAAATGAGGACCCAGATTATTGTTCACAATAGGCTGATTCTGTAAACCGCTTGGAGGGGGGTGTAAAGCACAGTAAAGCGGCATATGAGTATTGATACCAAAATTTCAGATTATTTTTCAAAGTCTTTTTCCATTGCAGTGTTCCCTCGATTTTCGCGGGTTCGAACTTCGCAAAAAGTCTATACCACGGTTTTTCAAAAATATTAATTAAAAAATACTTTGCGGATTTTTTTCCCTATACCACGGTTTTTCCCGCCCGATGACGTCATATGTCATCGCCAAACTTTCGTCTGCCTTTAATAAATGTTTTTAAAATAAACTTCAATAAATAAACACGGTGAGTAATAATCTAAACTAATCCTGAAGGACTCATACTGGCAGGACAAGAAACAATGGATGGAAACTAATCAAGATGTGAAGCAAGCTGGAATTAAAGAGAAACTTCCTAACAGGGAGGACAATTAACCAGTGGAACAACTGGCCTTTTCAATCAGTATGTTCTTCATCACTGGAGATTTTAAAGAAAGGACTGAAATGGTATTGGTCCCCTGATTGAGCTATCAATCTAATTTGGTTGATAGTGTCAGCTCGTCCCCTAGCTCAGTGTTTCCCAACCTTGGCAACTTGAAGATATTTGGACTTCAACTTCCAGAATTCCCCAGCCTGGCTGTGGAATTCTGGGAGTTGAAGTCCAGATATCTTCAAGTTGCCAAGGTTGGGAAACACTGCCCTAGCTATATAAATCCAATAAACAAACAAACAAACAAACAAACAAACAAACAAAAAGGTTCTCATTGCATTGCTAACAAACTGGAAAAACTTGTGCAAGCATATTATTGTTCTCATTTCTCTTGCTGTTATGTGTCTTATCAGGTCCTACATCCTGTAAAACGGTGTTTCCCAACCTTGGCAACTTGAAGCTATTTGGACTTCAACTCCCAGAATTCCCCAGCCAGCAAATGCTGGCTGGGGAATTCTGGGAGTTGAAGTCCAGATAGCTTCAAGTTGCCAAGGTTGGGAAACACTGCTGTAAAAGCAAACGTGTTCGATTGTCTTTTGTTTCTCATCACTTTCTGATCTCGACAAGTTCGGTTTTATTTTTTATTTGAATTCAGGTAATTCGGATAAGCTACTAATTTTTGTCTTTACTTATTTTTTTTTAAAATAAAAAAACCCATTCCTCCTTTTTTTCGCGGTGTAACTAATCGTTGATTCCTTAAATTTATTCCTAGTTGTTTACATGGGTTTTTTTCCCGATTGATCAGCAAATATTTGGTATTTTGGTGACCCCGAAAAACAGGAAGCCTTGTGCAAGGGCGGATACAACTGCCGAGGAAAGCGAAACTAACATTGGGCTTTTTTAAAAAAAAAATGTCGCTCTCCTTCGCAGACTTCGCCTACCTTTTGCTGTTTCTCCCGGTTACACGTGAGTATCCAGAAAACCGAATCATCCAAACTCCCATAGGTGTCAGGAATGACCCGGGGCTGAAAAAAGCGCTCGCTTGGAGGGAGCAAAGCGAAACTTGGGACGGTAGAGGGACAATGTTCTGCCTGAAGGCTGGACTGAAGGACTTTTTGCTTTTTAGCTTCCTCTCATCTTCTAGGCAGAAATACAGTAACTCCGTCCCACACCTTCCCCCGCGCAAAGGGAAAAGGCGCAGCGGGTTGTCCTGGGAAATTGCCACGGAGCCTTTTGAATCTAAGAAGAGTTGCTTAAAAAGGAAGAAAAACGGTCCCGTTCAAACTCCCGCCGTTGCTCTTCTGTCGACTAGGCGTTTGAGGCAGGAAAAAAAGTAGTTCAGAAAAGCGTTTAGAATAGAATAGAATAGCATAGCAGATTTGAAAGGGACCTTGGAGGTCTTCTAGTCCAATTCCCTGCTTAGGCGGGAAACCCTGCACTATTTCAGACAGATGGTTAGCTAACATTTTCTTTAATAAAACCTTCAGTGTTGGAGCATTCGCAACTTCTGGAGGCAAGTTGTTCCATTGATTAATTGTTCTAAGGGCCAGGAAATTTCTCCTTAGTTCCAGGTTGCTTCTCTCCTTGTTTAGTTCCCATCCATTGCTTCTTGTTCTACCCTCAGGTGCTTTGGAGAATAGGTTGACTCCCTCTTCTTTGTGGCAACCCCTGAAATATCGAAACACTGCTATCATGTCTCTCTTAGTCCTTTTCCCCCCCCATTAAACTAGACATAGCCAATTACAGCAACTGTTCTTTATATATTTGAGCCTGCTTTCCCCTAATCTTTTTTGTTGCTCTCCTCTAAACTGTTTCTCCTAAGTCTAATAGAGACCTGGGTATTAACTGAGGTGGGACACAAGATATTTTATTTTATTTATTTTTATTTATTGATTGATTGATTGATTGGATTTATATGCCACCCCTCTCTGAGGATACTGTAACCCTATAACTATTGGGACACAATAGTAGACACAAGAACAGTTTTTCCCTGAACGCCATCACTCTACAGTACTAAAATAATTCCCTCAACACTGTCAGACTCTTTACTAAATCTGCACTTCTATTTCTACTAGTTTTTCTCATCATTCCTATCATCCTTTTCCTCCCACTTAGGTCTGTATGACTGTATCCTAAGATTTTTATTAATATTGATTGTTTCTTCATTGCTTATTTGACCCCAATGACAATCATTAAGTGTCGTACCACATGATTCTTGACAAATGTATCTTTTTCTTTTATGTACGCTGAGAGCATATGCACCAAGACAAATTCCTTGTGTGTCCAATCACACTTGGCCAATAAAATTCTATTCTATTGAACAGCATAACGAAAATTTGAGAGAAACACTTAAATACAAGTAGAATAAAACAAGGAGCCAATCAACATTTGCCAAAACCTCTGCTCCTAGAGCGCCCCCTAGTGAGCGCCCCCTATTGTGGTACCGGAACACTGCACCTCCTACAGTCTCAATGACTTTTTTACATCGTGGCAACCAAAACTGAATGCAGTACAGTGGTACCTCGAGATACGAGTTTAATTCGTTCCTGACCTGGGCTCTTAAGTCGAGCAGCTCTTATCTCGAACGGCTTTTCCCCATAGGAATTAATGTAAATAATTTTAATTGGTTCCAGCCCTCAAAAAACTCACAAAGTTAGTCTAAATTATGCAGAAAGACAAGTTTTTAATGAAGAAATGTACATGTACATATAAATGAATAATGAAGTTTCTTTCACTTAACTTGTAAACTTTCTTAAACTTTTAAATTTACATATGTTCAACTTCTCTGCCACCCAATCCTGTAGGACAGAGGTCCCCAACCCTTTTTGCACCAGGGACCGGCTTTAAGCGATCAAGAGAGGAATGGGATAAATGAATGGACGGAGGGTGGGAAGGAAGGAAGGAAAGAGGGAAGGGACAGGAACAGAGGAAGGAAGCAAGGAAACTTATGAAAGGGGAGAGTAAGAGAGGAATGAGTGAAGGGAGGGAGGGAGGGAAGAAGGTGGGAAGGAGAAAGAAAAGAAGAAATAGAGGAAGGGAAGGTAAAAGAGAGAAAGAAAAAGAGCTAACTTCCGCGTTCAGCTTCAGGAGACAGCTGCGAAGCCGCGCGCGTGTTTTAAAAGGTTGCAGCCGGCCTGGGGGGCTCGGGGGGGTGCTGGCAAGCCCCCCAGGCTGGCTGCAAGCACCCCCCGAGCCCCCCAGGCTGGCTGCAACCTTTTAAAACACGCGCGTCGCTTCGCAGCTGTCTCCTGAAGCCGAATGCGGAAGTTAGCGTTCGGCTTCAGGAGACAGCTCCTTGGCGCTTGTATCTCGAATTTGGGCTTGTAAGTAGAACAAAAATATCTCTCCCCTCCCAGCTCTTATCTCGAGTTGCTCTTAAGTAGAGCAGCTCTTATGTCGGGGTTCCACTGTATTTCAGGTCTGGCTTTACCAAGGCATTATAAAGTGGTATTAGCATTTCATGTGTTTTTTATTCTATCCCTCTGTTTATGCAGTCTAGAATGGTGTTGCCTTTTTTGGTAGCTGCAGCACACTGCTGGCTCATATTTAAATGAGTGTCTGCTACGATTCCCAAGTTCCCTCTCACAGTCTTTATTTATTTATTATTTATTTATTATTTAGATTTGTATGCCGCCCCTCTCCGCAGACTCGGGGCGGCTCACAACAATGGCAAACAATACATAGTAACAAATCTAATATTTAGCAATCTAAATTACAGTTTTAAGTTAAAAAATCCAAAAGAAACCCCAATATATAAAAAACAAGCACACAATCGAATCATACACAAAAACTACATGGGCAAGGGGGAGATGTTTCAATTTCCCCATGCCTGACGGCAGAGGTGGGTTTTAAGGCGTTTCCGAAAGGCAAGGAGGGTGTGGGCAATCCTAATCTCTGTGGGAAGCTGGTTCCAGAGGGTCGGGGCCACCACAGAGAAGGCTCTTCCCCTGGGTCCCGCCAGATGACATTGTTTAGTCGACTATTAAGCAAGGTACCGAAAAGTACTGTACTGTGCATTTTGCTTTTCTTGCTTAAATGTAGAACCTTACTTTTTACACCATTGAATTTCATTTTGTTAGATAGCGCCCAATGTCAAGATCCTTCTGTATCTTAAGCGTATCTTCTATCCCCATCTATCCCCTCGTCCAAGTCATTGATGAAGATGCTGAAGAATATGGGTCTAAAACAGAGCCTTGGGGTACTCCACTGCATACATTCCTCCATGCAGATGTAATTCCATCTGAATCCATCTGGTGGTGATGCTGTCTAACCCACATTTTTCTACTTTATCTATTTATTAGAATTGGAAGGGACCTTGTAGGTCATCTAGTCCGACCCTCTGCTTGAGCAGGAGATCCCACACCACCCCAGACAGATGACAATTTAAAGTATTGAGTGTTGCAGTGTTCACAACCTCTGCAGGCAAGCCGTTCCACTGGTTGATTGTGCTCACCATCAGAAAGTTTTTCCTTATTTCCAGGTTGAATCTCTCCTTGGTCAGCTTCCATCCATATCTATCTATCTATCTATCTATCTATCTATCTATCTATCTATCTGTCTATCTGTCTATCTGTCTATCTGTCTATCTGTCTATCTGTCTATCTGTCTATCTATCTATCTATCTATCTATCTATCTATCTATCTATCTATCTATCTATCTATCTATCTATCTATCTATCTATCTATCTATCTGATTTATATGTTGCCCCTCTCCAAGGACTCACGGCAGCTTACAACATATAAAAACAATACAAAAATACCCTAAATCCAATTAAGTTTAAAACTAGCTAATCTAAAACCCAGTTACTTAAAAATCAATCATTCCCATTCGAACAGAAGAACATACACTTCATTCATCAGCCATGGGGCTAGAATCTAATGGACCGAAGCCTGGCGGCACAGATGAATCTTAAGACTCTTGCAGAAGGCGAGGAGTGTGGGGGCATTGCAAACCTCTGGGGGGAGCTGATTCCAGAGGGCCGGAGCCCCCACAAAGAAGGCTCTTGCTCTAGGCCCTGCCAAGCGACATTGTCTATTTGATAGGACCTGGAGAAGGCCAACCCTGTGGGACCTAACTGATCGCTGGGACTCATGCGACAGAAGGGTGATGGTCCTCGGTAAAATCAAGTTTGACACCTCTGGACTAAGTCATTAGTTTTTTAATATCCCTTTGCAGCTCTCGGCGCACCAATCAAATGTCAAAGGTCAAAAGATGCCTCACTTAGAAGTATTTTACTGCTATTGGTTAATATGGTAATAGATTATGAATTTCAGAAGGAATCTACTTTCAAATTTGAGCTAGTTTTATCAAGGAACCTTTATAATTGTAGTTCAGTCAAAAAATAAACCTTCCTTTACAAACCTACTCTTCACACGAAGGATATATAGTATAGACCCATCCCAATTGTGTCTTTATTTGTCAGACATATATGCATAATAAATTTAGTGCAAAAAGATCAAAATGAGATGAAACAATAAATAACCATACACTAATAATGAATTACCGGTAAGCAATAAAGTTTTGTTTCAGATGGTGCATTTTGTACTATCCAATAGAACAGGGACCCTCAAATCTGGCAACTTTAAGAGTTATAGACTCCAACTCCCAGAATTCTCCAGCCAGCATAGCTGCACACAAAATCCAACCACGCCTTCTACAACTTCGTAAATAACAAACTCAAGTACTCGAGACCCCTCTCACTGCTAAAATGACCAAACAATAAAACATGCTACGATGAAACAGTCAAAGCTAACCTCTTCAACACATTATTTGGCTAGTTGTAAATAGCAACAGCTCATACCCAAAATTCCCTAGATATACCACAAATACAGTGATTTAACCTAAATAGACTTCACTGAAGACAATGTTGAAAAAGCATTGCATGACCAAAAACTTTCTCTGTCAATCGAACCTGATGGGCCATGCGCATACTTCTTAAAAAAGCTCTCCACAGCCGTAGCTGAACCACTAAGCATAATCTTTGAAAAGTCCTACAGGACTAATTCCCTACCAAACCTACAGTCACTAGCCACAGTCTTCCCCATATTCAAAAAGGGTGATCCCAGTCTAGTAAAAAATTACAGACCAATCTCTCTATACTGTGTCATATGCAAAGTCATGAAATCAATCATAAACCAGTCCATTACCCTCCACCTAGAAATTAACAACCTACTTTCAAACAAGTAACTTGGTTTCAGGAAAAAAAATATTCTGCAATCTAGAACTATTACACTGCAAAAACATATGGACCTCAAAACATGGGCAGAACAATAGACACAATTTACACAGACTTCCGTAAAGCCTTCGACTCAGTGGTTCACGATAAACTATTTCTGAAACTGAAATCCTATGGCATCTTAGGATCCCTCCATAGCTGGATAACTGTGTTCCTATCAAACAAACAACAAGTGGTCAAAATAGGGAACACCCTATCTAATCCCATTCCTGTTAACAGCGGTACACTCCAAGGCAGCGTACTAGGACCAACACTATTTATACTCTATATAAATGACCTTTGTGATCAAATTACAAGTGACTGTGTTCTCTTCACTGATGATGTAAAAACCTTCAACACCACCGACAACACTGCTGCTCTCCAAAAAGACCTTGACTTAGTGTCAGAATGGTCAAACATCTGGCAACTCCAAATCTCAACCACCAAATACTCTGTCCTACACATTGGCAAAAAGAATCAGAACACCAAATACAAATTGAATAAACAAGACCTTGCAGATCACCCTCACTCTGTCAAAGTCTTTGGAATACTCATATCAAATGACCTAAGTGTCAAAGCCCACTGAAATATCATCGCCAAAAAGGCTTGAAGAGTTGTTAACCTAATCTTACGTAACTTCTTCTCTGGTAATATCATGCTACTAACCAGACCATACAAAACATTGTCAGACCAATCCTTGAGTACAGCTCATTTTTCTGGAATATTGCATATTGGACATAAATGCATTAGAGTGTTCAGAGATATTTTACGAAAAGAGCCCTCTACTCTCAACAGTATACTTTATGCAATCAGACTTGAAATCCTGGGCTTAGAAAGTTTTAAACTATGTTGCATTCGGCACAGCCTAAGCATAGCTCATAAAATTATCTGCTACAACATCCTTCCTGTCAATTACTCTTCAGCTTCAAACACACAATACACAAGCTCACAACAGATACAAACTCAAAACTTGACTGTAGAAAATACGACTCTAGCAACAGAATGGTTAATGCCTGGAAATCACTACCTGACTCTGTAGTTTCGTAACCTAACCCCCAAAACTCTACTCTTAGGCTTTCCACTGTTGACTTTACCTGATTCCTAAGAGATCAGTAAGGGGTGTGCATAAGTACACTAGTGTGCCTACCATCCCTATCCCTCAGTATTCGTCTTATGTATATAAACAAGGTTATATCTATGTATATTACTATTACCTACTTGACAAAATAAATAAAATAAAAAAGTCTTAAGGTTTGAAGACCTCTGCAATAGAACAATCTTCACTTTTTTACAAGGCCATTACTGAGGGCCCAGCCTGCCTTCTGAAGAGGCACCATGGGGGGCGGGGAAGCAATATTTTCTGGCTTCAACCCCTTCCCAGCTCACAGAAGAGCTTCAGTGATACAGTGGTTAGAGTACAGTACTGCAAACTACTTCTGCTGATTACCAGCTGCCAGCAGTTTGGCAGATCGAATCTCAGTAAGCTCAAGGTTGACTCAGCCTTCCATCCTTCCAAGGTCAGTAAAATGAGGACCCAGATTGTTGGGGGCAATATGCTGACTCTCTATAAACCGCTTAGACTCCCTCCTAGTGACTGCTTTGCTTAAAGGTGGAATTACCAATCCCACTGGTCTTTGTTAAGTGAGGATTTCCTGGCAGTGGTTCTCAACCTGGGGGTCGGGACCCCTTTGGGGGTAGAACGACCATTTCACAGGGGTCACCTAAGACCATGGGAAAAGACAAATTTACAATCTGACCAATCAAAGCATTTACGGTGGGTGTGTCCCTCTGACCTCCAGCTTAAAATACTATTAGAATTGGTTGAGAGTCACCACGACATGAGAAACATAGAAGACTGACGGCAGAAAAAGACCTCATGATCCATCTAGTCTGCCCTTATACTATTTTCTGTATTTTATCTTAGGATGGATATATGTTTATCCCAGGTGTGTTTAAATTCAGTTACTGTGGATTTACCAACCACGTCTGCTGGAAGTTTGTCCGAAGGATCTACTACTCTTTCAGTGAAATAATATTTTCTCACGCTGCTTTTGATCTTTCCCCCAACTAACTTCAGATTGTGTCCCCTTGTTCTTGTGTTCACTTTCCTATTGAAACCTTATTTAACCCTTTGACATATTTAAATGTTTCGATCATGTCCCCCCTTTTCCTTCTGTCCTCCAGAGTCCAGACTATACAGATGAGGAACTGTATTAAGGGGTTGCAACATCAGAAAGGTTGAGAACCATTGCCTTAGCGAAAGCTGTAAAGCACTGTGAAATGATACAAATGCTATTCCTAAAAGCTTGGAGAACAAAATTAGATTATCATGGGAAAATCTCTTCAGATGGGTTGATCTCAACTGAAAAGACCTCTAGATACAAAAACTAGAGGCAAGGACAGTTCCCCCCTCCCCATATCATGACTCTGCTATACAACTATTTCCCACAACAACTATAACTTTGTGTTTGTATCTTATGATTTATGATTATTTTTTCGATTAGTATATTTATTATTTATCAGTACAGTATAACTACCGGTAATTATAAAATTATGTTAATTGATTATTTAGTATCCTATGACTATCACTGAGTGCTGTCTGTTGCAATTTATGATTATTGTGTTTTATGATCATGATCATGATTTATCCCTTGTTGCGGACAACTTATGCACCAGAGACAAATTCCTTGGGTTTCCAATTACACTTGGCCAATAAATAATTCTCTTCCCTCCCCTCTTCCTCTTCCAACTAAAATAGACAATCTTGACCTTATGTGGATGCCAGGCCACATACAGAGAGTTCTTGACTTATGACCATAATTGAGCCCAACATTTCTGATGCTTAGTGAAACATTTGCTAAGTGATTTTGCTCCATTTTACGACCTTTCTTGCCACAGCTGTTAAGTGGATCACTGCAGTTGTTAATAAAACAATTGTTAAATAAATCTGATTGGCTTTCTTGTAAGATGTTCGTAATCACGGGACTCCAGGGCTTTGCAACCATAATAAATATGTGTCAGTGACCAAATGTCTGCAACAGCTATAAGTGTGATAAACAGTCAATTTCAGTACCATTGTGATTTTGAACAGACACTGTGAACTGTGAGGACCATCAGTAGTGCCTGGTTGGTTTTCTAACAGAAATTCTTCCTGTTTCCTTTCTTTTTCAGAGGCAGCTTTGACCGTTACAGTCCCCGAAGGCCCAATCCAAGCCAAACCAAATTCTGATGTCCTGCTGCCTTGTTACTTTGAAGACTCTTCGAGGTCCATAGATCCCAAACGCCTGGCTGTGAAATGGCGAGTGGGTTCAAGAGTTATTGCTGAATTTGAAGATGACTTAAAAGTCTCACGCCCAGGGGCAAAGATGTCTCTTGAAGCATTGCTACGGGGCAATGCCAGCCTTCTGCTTCCAAGTGTTCAAGACGCAGATAACAGTACTTACACTTGCTTTGTTATCCACAGCCCTGAAAATGAACACAAGTCAATAGAGTTGAGAGTGGAAGGTAAAGGAAACCAGGGGAAACGGGATGAGGGTCATATGATAACCTTAAAAATATTTATAGTGTGAAGGCAACACAGGTTTTTAAAAATAGGTTTTATTACAGTGTTTTATCTTTAAAAACAACATTAAAACAACCACAAAAACAAAACATAATAGAGTAGTACCTCTAGATAGGAGCTGCTCCACATGCGAGTATTCCATTACGAGCCGAGACGTGAGCAAAGTTTCTGTTTGACACCTGAGCTCAAATTCGGGATATGAGCCGAGCTTCCACTAGGTGGCGCAAGAATTCCTTGCTTCCAGTTATCTTGGCACGAAAAACAAAGTCTAAAGGCATTCGTTCGAGATGCGAGTTGATCAACATACGAGCTCGGGTCTGGAACGAATTAAACTCTCATGTCGAGGTACCACTGTATAACATACCATACCATATCATACATACCATACCATATAAAAACATTTTCATTTTATAGCATTGGTGTAGGATGTCTCTGTGACGTCAAAGCTCCGCCCTTAGGATTCCCCACCTCTGAGTCTCCCGACCGGCCGACAGCTCCACGGCTCTTCTGCGAAGGTCACAGCCTGGCGGTGGCGCTTCTCAACATTCAAGAGAACGCCGAACCCGAACTTTTGCTGAACTTCCGGGTTCGGTGTTCGGGAGAAGGCTGAGAAGCCCCCTGGCTGTTTCAGAAGGTGACAGACGGGCGGCGGCACTTCTGGGCATTCTCGTTCTCTCTGAAATCCATATTGTGTCATATCTTTTTTATATCTGGAATTTGCAGGTAGGGCCACCGGTCTATTTTTATACCAACCAAAGCAAAATCCTGATTTGATTTAAGATTATCTTGGTCATCCAGCACTTTATAGGTCACTTTCTTATCCAAATCTAAAACATTAGCATACATTGTTGCTTCCATGGGGGATTACCATTTTGGAATTTTAATATAGTATTTTTCTTTAATTTCCAGCCAATCTTCTAATAATGCTCCCCTTATGTAGATCATGAACCTCTATAATTAATATTCTTTTATTGTTGAGTAAAATCCATTGCCTCAGCCATATTACTGCTGACGCTTGGAGGTAAAATTCCCAATCTGAGTGTCCAAATCCTCCTCTACTTCTCTTATCTTATAATTGTTTTATTTTTATCCTAGCCTTCTTCCCATTCCAAATAAATTTTAAAATTGTTTTGTTTAGATCTGTATAAAATTTTTTCCCTAGTTTTATTGGAACTGTTTGAAATAAATAAATAATTTTTGGTAATATATTAGTTCTATGGTGGCTATTCTCCCAATTAAATAAATTTGTAATTTGGTCTAATTTTCCTGATTTTTCTGGAATAGAATAATTATCTTATTTTATTGAAGAATATTTTGCCGTCATCCAAAGCCTAGATCTGGAACACACCTGGGCATTTTACAGTCTGCAGGCCACATCCCGGTTGCGGAAGGAGCATTGGCAGCAGGGTTAAAGGGGGCAGAGATTGGGTGGCTAGAGGGCAGAGGGTAGCAGTCGTTGGCTCCTTAGAAAAAGTAATTGCCTATCCCAGGGGTAGGCAAGGTTGGCTCCTCTATGATTTGTGGACTTCAACTCCCAGAATTCCTGAGCCAATCATGCTAGCTCAGGAATTCTGGGAATTGAAGTTCACATCTCATAGAAGAGCCAACTTCGCCTACCCCTAGTCTATCCCGATCAAGGCCACAATTTTAAAAGCGTTTCGGGGGAAATTAGGAGTCACTGACTATTAATGATGCTAAAAGATACATGACTTAGAGAAGGAAGGTAGCAATTATAAAGTAATAAACAACAAAGGAAGAGGATGTTTCGCTGTTCTAGACCACCTTTCTTTTTGTAAGGCATACCCTCTGACCTCCATTTCTACCAGAATATAAATAAAACAAGGAAATACTGTACTACGTATATGTGCATTCCTACTGGTTCTAACTGGTTCTTTAGAACTGTTAGTAACTCAGTGATGACATCATGTAGCCAGCTCTGTTGGTGTCCCCATGTGCGCCGCCATCTTGGATTTTGCTTTTATGCATGCATTGAAGCTATTTTTTGATTACTCTACGCATGGCATGACCTAAGCGAATTAGCAGCAAAAGGATCCAGAACCCAAAACACACACACACACACACAATTAGAATGAATATGTAAATAAAACAGTGTCCTAGCATATATACCTATGCTATCTGTATCACCTGTCATTAGATTTTACTGTTCTGGGGATTAGCCATTATTTGAGCTGGGTTGTTGACCACTGGAGAGATTATTATCAGTAGTTTCTCCCTTTTCTTTGAATTTCCTCCCTAGAAACGTTTGCTAGTTTGGTTTGCCCATAGAATTACTTGTCAGTCAAAACCCTTCATGTTGTTAGACTCTGTCCTTTGACTTTACTACAGTGTTTGTTACATACTAATGCTGTAATCATACAACTTTTATAGTACATATTTTGTACACATGAATATAATTTTTTAATTTGTGTCTGTGCGTTTCAGTAAATTCATAACAGAAATAGATGCAACCTCTACCTTTTACAGAGTTAAATGCATCTTTCTATAACTTGAATACATGTTTACTGCAATGTTTATGTGCACCTGTTTATGTGCACCCAGAGTAATAGCACTTAGACTTATATACCACTTCACAGTGCTTTATACCCCTCTCTAAGCAGTTTGCAGAGAATCAGCATGGGTCCTCATTTTACCCATCGCGGAAGAATGGAAGGTTGAGTCAACCTTGAGCCGGTGGTGAGATTTGAACTGCTGAACTAGAGCCAGCAATCAGCAGAAGCAGCTTGCAGTACTGCACTCTAATCAATGCGTCACCAAGGCTCAACTAAGAAAGTTGGGAAGGGTAGGTGTAGATGTTTAGACATTTCGTTCCTTCAGTGCCACCTTCTTTGTGACAAAATTATAGCTTTGCAATATTTCCTGTAGGAAACGAACAATCTTTCTATTCTTGTTTTTGGAATGTTCCCATTCTCTCTTGCATCTGTCTTCCAGATGTTGACCTGCACATTTCCAAGCAGTATTGAATAGCAATGGATGGTGGATGGTGAATCATGGCTGTTGGCCTTCAATGCTGATTAACAAATTTCATAGATAGATAGATAGATAGATAGATAGATAGATAGATAGATAGATAGATAGATAGATAGATAGATAGATAGATAGATTTTTTTTGGCCAAGTGTGATTGGACACACAAGGAATTTGTCTTGGTGCATATGCTCTCAGCGTACATAAAATAAAATATACATTTGTCAAGAATCATGTGGTACGACACTTAATGATTGTCATAGGGGTCAAATAAGCAATGAAGAAGCAATATTAATACAAATCTTAGGATATAAGGAACAAGTTACAGTCATACAGTCAACATGGGAGGAAATGGGTGATAGGAATGATGAGAAAAACTGGTAGAATAGAAGTGCAGATTTAGTAGAAAGTCTGACAGTGTTGAGGGAATTATTTGTTTAGTAGAGTGATGGCGTTTGGGAAAAAACTGTTCTTGTGTCTAGTTGTCTTGGTGTGCAGTGCTCTGTAGTGACGTTTTGAGGGTAGGAGTTGAAACAATTTGTGTCCAAGATGTGAGGGGTCAGTAAATATTTTCCCCGCCCTCTTTTTGACTCGTGCAGTATACAGGTCCTCAATGGAAGGCAGGTGGGCAGCAATTGTTTTTTCTGCAGTTCTGATTGTCCTCTGAAGTCTGTGTCGGTCCTGTCAGTCCTATGACTTCAGCAACAGAGTGGTCAATGCCCGGAATTCACTATCCAACTCTGTGGTTTCTTCCGCAAACCCCCACAACTATAACCTTAGATTGTCTACTGTTGACCTATTCCAAAGAGATCTGGACGGGGCATGCATAAGCGCACGCACCAACATGCCTGCCATCTTTATCCTATTCATATCCTTTTCACATATTCAAAATCATGTTTATACTCTTGTCTATTATCTTATGTTTTTTCTGCAGTTCTGATTATCCCCTGAAGTCTGTGTCGGTCTTGTTGGGTTGCAGTACAGATTTAAGAGATTTCATTGGGTCGTAGTAAGAATGTTTTCTTCTATCCTCTCTGTTCCCAGCTCCACCACTTGTTAAACTTGGCTCCACAACAGTGCAGTTGGAAGAGCCAAGCACAGTTGTGTGTACAGCAACAGATTTCTATCCTGGCAATATATCCATCACGTGGTTCCGAAATGGAAGGATTATTCAAAGACCCGAATCGCCTCCTGTTCAACCCAGCACCAGCCAATTGTTCAGAGCAGAAAGTGTCTTGAAGCTCACACCAGTCTTTTCGGATGCCAACGTCAGCTTCTCTTGCAATATTGATCACCAAGCACTCAAAGTGACAAAAGTACTAATATTCCAGCTGCACTTGCAATGTGAGTATAACTTTTTACACAGGAAGTAAGGAATCCAGGCAGTCTTTCTCCAGCTGTCCAATCACAGCCTCTTTATTTAAGCTATTTTAAGATCACGTGAAGTGTTAACACCACTTTATAAGGCCTTGGTAAGGCCACACTTGGAATAATGCATTCAGTTTTGGTGGATGCAAAAAGGATATTGAGACTGTGGAAAAAGTGCAGAGAAGAGCAACAGAGATGATTAGTGGACTGGAGGCTAAAACATATGATGAGTGGTTGCAGGAATTGGGCATGGCTAGTTTAATGAAAAGAAGGACCAGGGTAGACATGATAGCAGTGTTCCAATATATCAGGGGTTCCCGCAAAGAAGTGGGAGTCAACATATTCTCCAAAGCATCTGAGGGTAGAACAACAAGCAATGGGTGGAAACTAAACAACGAGAGAAGAAACTTAGAACTAAGGAGAAATTTCCTGACAGTCAGAATGGTTGCCCAGTGGAACAGCTTGCCTCCAGAAGTTGTAAATGCCCCAACACTAGAAATTTTTAAGCAGATGTTGGATAACCATCTGTCTGAGGTAGTGTAGGGTTTCCTCCAGGGGGTTGGACTAGAAGACCTCCAAGGTCTCTTCCAACTCTGTTGTGGTTGTTGTTGTGGTGGTTGTTGTTGTTGTTGTTATTATTATTATTAAGGCAGCGCTCAGTTCACAAAATGAAGAAAACATCATCTTGCTTATTTTTTAATTTTAAAAAAATCTTTGTTGCCTCTATTTATGTGATCCAGACAGTGAGAAACCCTTATCTTACAAACCCTTATCAAAGAAACCACACTGTTGTGTAGCAAGAACCAGCCACTAACGTGACTCCTCAGAAGGTTGAAAGCTAGCTTTAGTTTCAACTTGGAGACATTTTCTGTCTTATAGATAGTTCACTCTTTCAACTAATTTGTATTTCATGCTAAGTTAAAAGATGCCACATGGTGTTTTTTATAAGGTTGCCCCAGAGAATATGCACAATTTGGATATCTGCTGAAGGGGTGAAAAAAGATTATAATACTAAATTGTGCCTCCTATAAAATCAGAACACGGCACACACCATTTTGACAAGATTGCACCGTTCAGACACAGTGGTACACAATCTAAGGTCCCAGTGCTACCTATAGCTCCCCAAACATTGGATGTGGATCCCAAAGCTGTTGCTGTGGGTCAGGGGAAGAGAGAAATAAAAATACAGTGATACCTCGTCTTACGAACTTAATTGGTTCCGGGAGGAGGTTCGTAAGGCGAATCGTTCGTAAGACGAAACAATGTTTCCCATAGGAAACAATGTAAAGGGGATTAATGCGTGCAAGGAAAAAAAATCACAAAAACGGTACTCTGCTGGGCACCGCCGCCTGGCTGTCACCTTTTGAAACAGCCGGGGGGCTTCTCGGCGTTCTCCCGAACCCGAAAGGTTCGGCAAAAGTTCGGGTTCAGGTTCGGGAGGCTGGCCAGGAAGGACGTCTCCGTGACGTCAAAGCTCCACCCATGGAATTCGCTATTGGGATTCCCCACCTCCGCTTGAGCCTCCTGACTCGCCCACAACTACGTGGCTCTTCTGCAAAGCTGACAGCTGGGCGGCGGTGCTTCTCAGCGGCCACCCAAACACCAAACTTTTGCCAAGTCTACGGAGAGGGGCGACATACAAACTTTTGTTGAACTTCTGGGCTCGGCATTCGCGGTGGCGGGTTCGTAAGGTGAAAAAAGTTTATAAAAAGAGGCACAAAAGTCCTGAACCCCGGGTTCGTATCTCGAAAAGTTCGTGAGACAAGGGGTTCGTATCACGAGGTACTACTGTATAAGAGTATTGCAGCAACTTCATATATCTCTAATGGTACCGTGTTTCTGGCCCAGCTCCTGCCCCAAGGACTGTGGATGTGGGGGAGACATCCACATGCTGCAGGTCTGTTTTGCCCCCGGTGGAATCTGATGATGAAGGCTCCTCTGACCAAGAAGACATGAGTGAAAGGGAGGAGGAGAGTGTGGCAGACAGCTGAGAAGGAGATCAATTATCTAGCTCCTCCTTGGATTCAGGACAAGAGTTAATGATACAGCCACGCATGCAGAGAGCGATGCATAGGCAACAACAACTGAGAGATTATTATCAAAGAAAATGAGGCCACCTGTGGTTGGGTGGGGCTGTGGTAATTAGTGAGGCTGCTATAAATAGCAGCTTGTGGGTTTGGCCATTGTGGAGGATTATCTGATCGTTATGACTGCTTTCCTGACTTTGACTTTTTGTGTGCTGATTTTTCCCTGCTTTGAACCTAAACCAGAGCAAAGTGTGTTTCATTTTGTGAAAGAAGGACTTTGAATTGCCTCACAGCTGCAAGCTAAGTATCACAGGACTGATAAGGGACTTGTATAAATTACCAGTTTGTTTGGAGACCAGTGCTCTTTGCTATACCAAAAGAGGGCTTAGTTTAAGTGAATTTTCATTATAAAGAACATTGCTTTGAATTTTCAAACGTGTGTGTGTGTCTGAAATTTGTACCTGTGAATTTTTGGGAGGATTCTACCACAGAGCCCGACAGAACACCGGCTGACTGAGGAAGTCCGGGAATTGAAGTCCATTCATCTTCAGGTTGCCAAAGTTGAGAACTACTGGCCTATTGGAAGCAGGACTCAAATTTTCCTTCCTCTCTTTGCAGCTCGGCCCGTCCTTCGGGTGATCACAAAGCCACCAGGGGAAAGATTTGAAGTAGCTGTGTGCACCCTGAGCAAATTTTATCCCTCTCGCATCAACGTTCAGTGGTTGCAAGACGGAGTGCCACAAGACCAAGTGAAGTCGGAGGTGAACCGTATGAACAATGGGATGTTTTCCATCCGCAGTGTCTTATTCCCACAGAAAAGTGATGCTGAAGTCACTTATGTTTGTCGAGCAGAACACGAAGCTCTTGAGACCCCACTGAAAGAGTCTGTCCTTTGGCAGCCAGGTGAGGGAGATGAGATTGTTCATGCCAGCCTCCCAGTTACCCAAAGCACTAGATATACATTTTCTCTCTCACCTTCTCGGCCCACAGTTACTCCTAACATTCCATTAACTTCAGTGACTCCTTGGCCGGGTATTGCTATTGGTTTCGTGTCTGCGTTCATACTGGGAGTTGGAATAGGATACTGTATATCTAAAGGTGAGCTTTCACATGTAAAAAATGAAGGGTTTAATGGCAGTTGTGAACCGCGGGAACAAAACAAAGCCAGTGAAAAAATTAGAATAGAAGGGTTGGTGGTGGTGGTGGGAAAACTGTACAGCTAGTCCTTGACATGACTATAATTGAGCCCAAAGTTATGTCCATAGGTTGTTGTAGGCCTAGGTTAAGGCAACACATGACCAGACCCAAATTTTTGGGAAAATTTTGTGGTAGTTGTTAAGCGAATACACTGGTCATTAAGAAAATCCATTTCCCCAATGGCCTTTCTGAGTCAGAAACTGGAAGTAAATGTTGGCAACTGTCAAACAATTTGCAAATTATGGTCATGTGATTGAGATGCTATACAGAGAGTAAAGAAGAGTCAGTTGTCCAGTGCCCAAGTTTGATCACATGACCATGCCAAATATATGGCTGTCCTAATTGAAAACAAATTATAAAGAACTCTGTGAAAGTCTGAAGTACATTTTAAAGTGAGTTTCTCCGAGTCCATGGAGAGGGGCGGCATACAAATCTAATATATTGTTGTTGTTATTGTTGTTATTGTTGTTATTATTATTATTATTATTATTATTAATTAAGGCACCAATGATAGATAAATTAACACGTGCTTCGTAATTACACTTTTAATTTTTTTCTCCTCTATTTACAGCCAAGAATAAAAGAGTTACAAACTCATTCAATGAGAAAAGCTCTATCCAAAAGACCGATGAAGAGCAGGCACTTGACAGGTACTCAAAATCCAAGACAGAAGAGACCAGGAGTGAATTCATACGTACAGATGATTCAACAGATTTGGAAGGGTCCGCCTTGTAGGTCATCTAGCCCAACCCCACCCCTCAGCTCAAGCAGGAGACCCTGCACCATTTCCGACAAAATAGTAGTCTGTTCTATTCTTGAAAGTCTCAAGTGTTGAAGCTCCCACAACTTCCAAAGGCAAGCTGTTCCATTAGTTGATTGCTCTCACTGCCAGAAAGTTTCTCCTTATTTTCAGGTTGAATCTCTCCTTATCAGTTTCCATTCATTATTTTTTGTCTGTCCTTCAGGTGCTTTGGAGAATAGCTTGATTCCCTCCTGTCTGTGGCAGCCCCTCAAATATTGGGACACTACTTTCATGTTTCCCCTGATCCATCTCTTCACAGGAAACTCACATGCCCAGTTTCTGTAACCATTCTTCATATGTTTCAGTTTCCAGTTCCCTAATCATCCTGGTTGATCTCTGCACTTTTTCTGGAGTCTCAATGTCTTTTTAATAGCTTGGTCAACCAAACTGGATGCAGTACTCTGGTGTGGTCTAACTAAGGTTTTAAAGAGTGGTATTAGTACTTCACTACTGTGTTTCCCCGAAAATAAGATCCTGTCTTATACAGTGATACCTTGTCTTACAAACTTAATTGGTTCCGGGATGAGGTTCTTAAGGTGAAAGTTTGTAAGACAAAGCAATGTTTCCCATAGGAATCAATGGAAAGGCGATTAATGCGTGCAAGCCCAAAATTCACCTATTTTGCCAGCCGAAGCGCCCATTTTTGCACTGCTGGGATTCCCCTGAGGTTCCCCTCCATAGGAAACCCCACCTCCAGACTTCTGGGTTTTTGCCATGCTGCAGGGGAATCCCAGCAGGGGAATCCCAGCATCGCAAAAACAAGCGCTTCGCTGGCAACGGAAGTCCGGAGGTGGGGTTTCCCATGGAGGGGGGCCTCAGGGGAATCCCAGCAGTGCAAAAACAGGTGCTTCACTGGCAACGGGAGTCTGGAGGCGGGGCAACCCAGCGGCGGCAGTGGGTTTGTAAGGTGAAAATAGTTTGTGAGAAGAGGCAAAAAAATCTTAAACCCCGGGTTTGTATATCGAAAAGTTTGTATGATGAGGCGTTTGTAAGATGAGGTATCACTGTATATTTTTTAATCCTGAAATAAGCACTTGGCCCTATTGCCATGCACTCAGAAGCCTGATTGGGCTTATTATCAGGGGATGTCTTATTTTGAGAGAAACAAGGTAGATCTAGATTGTATCTGTCTGTTAATGCAATTTATTTATTTATTTTTATTTATTATTTAGATTTGTATGCCGCCCCTCTCCGCAGACTCGGGGCGGCTCACAACAGAATACAACAATTCATGACAAATCTAAATTATAGTTTAAAATATTTAAAAAATTTAGGATTGCACTGGCTTATTTTTGGCTGCCACTGCAGACTACTGGTTCATATTTAGCTGGTTGTCCACTAGGACTCTAAGATCCTCCAAGATGATGTACATGAACAATGACTTTGGATGATTACTATATATATGTATTCCACTGAAAAAATGTGATCTGTCTAAAGTAAGCTACAGATTTCTCTTTGGTGATCTGCATAGTCCATTGTTCCCTTCCCTGTTTTAAGGAAACCCCAAATATGTGAAGGCAAGGCAGTGTGAAAGAAAAGAAGTGGAAATTGCTCTTTGGAATAAGCCATCAATCCCAGATTTCTACTTTTCATTTAAAAAAAAATAATAATCAAGCTATTTTACAAATTATGCTGTGAAACAAAACACTAACCATCTCCTTTAATTAATTATTGGGAAAGGATTAGATGGGAAAAGCTTTCGGTTTTCTTTTAACTTTCTAGCCAGATGTATGCAAAAGATTTAGAAATGGAAAAACTTCAAATTTGAACTACCCTATTTTAAAGATGAAACCATTTTTTCAAGTGGAAAAATAGACTGCTTCGATCAGTTTGGAAGCTTTTCCAACCCAAAATAGTTGCTTGATATTCAAAATAGACCTGTTTGAATATCAAACATTTTATTCATTCATTTGTTCTTCACCGTTCATGTCTGATTCTTCGCAACTTTACAGCTAAGTGCTCTCCATGCCAGGGGTCTGAAACCTTGGCAAAGCTGGCTGAGAAACATAGAAACATAGAAACATAGAAGTCTGACGGCAGAAAAAGACCTCATGGTCCATCTAGTCTGCCCTTATACTATTTTCTGTATTTTATCTTAGGATGGATATATGTTTATCCCAGGCATGTTTAAATTCAGTTACTGTGGATTTATCCACCACGTCTGCTGGAAGTTTGTTCCAAGGATCTACTACTCTTTCAGTAAAATAATATTTTCTCATGTTGCTTTTGATCTTTCCCCCAACTAACTTCAGATTGTGTCCCCTTGTTCTTGTGTTCACTTTCCTATTAAAAACACTTCCCTCCTGAACCTTATTTAACCCTTTAATATATTTAAATGTTTCGATCATGTCCCCCCTTTTCCTTCTGTCCTCCAGACTATACAGATTGAGTTCATTAAGTCTTTCCTGATACGTTTTATGCTTAAGACCTTCCACCATTCTTGTAGCCCATCTTTGGACCCGTTCAATTTTGTCAATATCTTTTTGTAGGTGAGGTCTCCAGAACTGAACACAGTATTCCAAATGTGGTCTCACCAGCATTCTATATAGTGGGATCATAATCTCCCTCTTCCTGTGTTCTGGGAGTTGAAGTACAAGGCTCTTAAAGTTGCCACGATTGAAGACCCCTGCTTCATGCTATCCTATCAATCACAGCTTTTTCCCCCCCAATTCTTGGATGTTCATCTTTGTATCAGCTTAGATTGTATTAAGCCAGCGAGTTCTTTGCAGCCCCTTTTTTCTAACCTTTTCTAGCATCTTTGACTTGTCCAATGAATTTGCACGCATGACATGGCCAAAGTAAATCAGACATTGTGCTGTTGCTGGTTTAATACGATTGAAAACCTTTTAGTTAAGTTAGTTAGCTTCTATTAGCTGCTCTGGCTGCCCATGGTATATAGAATAATTTATGCCAGCGAGCATCTGTTTTATAAACTCCTGTTTTACAACCAGAGAGGCTGTGATTGGCATGCACCTAGATTAAAGTACAGGTACTTGCAACAGTTCATTTAGTGCAGTGGTTCTCAACCTGGGGGTCAGGACCCCTTTGGGGGTCGAATGACCGTTTCACAGGGGTCACCTAAGACCATGGGAAAAGACAAATTTTTCATGGTGTTAGGAACTAAAGCTTCTATTCTGGCACCTTGTTTACAATCTGACCAATCAGGTGTTTACAGTGGGGGTATCCCTCTGACCTTCCTGCAAATCAGCTTAAAGATCTGTGGGGAGAATTGGCGCTAGACTTATGGTTGGGGGTCACCACAACATGAGGAACAGTATTAAGGGGTCGTGGCATTAGAAAGGTTGAGAACCACTGATTTAATGACTGTTCAAGGTTACAATGGCTTATGGCACAACTGTGACTTATGACTGCTTTTCAGAGTTATGATCTTTGCAGCATTCCCGTGATCATGTGATCAAAATTCAGGTGCTTGGCAGCTGGTTCATATCCATAACTTTTGCTGTGTCCCAAGGTCATGTCATCACCTTTAGTGACCTTCTGATCACAAAAGTCACCGTAGAAGCCATGGTTCACTTAACAAGTGTGACAAGAAAGGTTGTAAAATGCAGCAAAATTCACTTAACAAATGTTTTACTTAACAATAGAAATTTTGGGTTCAGTTTTGGCCATAAGTGAAAGATATACTTCTACAAACTTACTGAACTATTTTTCTTTTCTTTTTTTAAAATTCCTTAACGGGTCTTGTACATTTTTTAAAAAAAACAACAGAAATTTAAGATGTTTTAGTGTTATTTTATCTGCCAGTTGAGCCTTGAATGAAAAATATTTCATATTATTTTAAATTAAAATAAGAATGATGTGTATAAAGGTAGGAAATCAACAAGAAAATTATGTTTGGGTGGAGTTAATGAGTTTCTGAAAAAGAAGGAATTGAGTAGTTTAAAGAAGGGAATATAATGTATGAAAGGGATGTGGAAGTAAGGTTTAAAGATTAGAAAGGAATGAAAAGATATAATAAGTGTTGCTGATATAAATTTAGCTACTTTCCTGCTTTTGCATGCTTACTATTGTTTTTTATATTTTTTGTGCTTTGCATGAAACTGCTTCACCCAAAATATAATAGAAAGAAAGTATGCTGTGTATTTATTACATAGAAATAAATAAATACCTGAGTTTCTATATGTTTTTCAAAATAATTCTACCAATGTTCATTCTATCATGTTCTATCATGTTCATTATTAGAACCATGTCGCAGAAAGTTGGGAGTAAAAGTGGGAAATATCAATGTAAATTACTTTTCTGTACTCCTATGCATCATATCCTACATAGCATCAGACCAGATTACTTGCAGGGTCATCTTCTGACTCATATATCCCAGCGGCCAGTCAGGTTCCACAGAGTTGGCCTTCTCCAGGTCCCGTCAACCAGGCAATATCATCTGGCGGAGCTTAGGGGAAGAGCCTTCTCTGTGGCGGCCCCAGCCCTCTGGAATAAACTACCACCCCCTGCCGAAGATTCGTAATGAAAACAGCCTTCAGCCTTGCAACACTGACGGCCAGGATTCCCCCGGACTGCCAGTGCAAGCAAAAGGAGGTGGAGAATCCCGGCGGGGGGCGGCAAGCAAATGGGAAATCCTGGCGGTGGCAGTCACAAGGCAGGGGAATCCCTGCAGCAGTATGGGAGCGCACGCACCCAGGCTCGGATTCGTAAAGTGAAAAAGGTTCATAAGACGAGACAAACAAATCTTAAACGCCGGGTTCGTATCGTGAAAAGTTTGTTTGAAGAGGTGTTCGTAAGACGAGGTATCACTGTATCTGCAAAAGGAAATAGACCATGGCAGCAGCAGCGGTGGCGGCGCTCGAGAGACTGAGTCTGTATCCCAGGTCCTGCCACTCCTGCCATGGAAAGGCAGTGGAAGAGGAGGTCTGGCAAGTCCTGGAGGGTGGGCTCGTTCAGTCTCCTGAACGCCGCCACCGCTGCTCCTGCCATGGAAAGGCAGCAAAGAAGAAAATAAGCCTGTTCCTTGGAGGTGCCTTTCCATGGCGGCAGCAGGGCGGCGGTGCTCAGGACACTGAACGAGCCTGTATCCCAGGACCTGCCAGAGAATAAAACATGGGCACTTCATGCTGCCATAGATAAAAGCGCACAGCCTGCACTGTTCCAAGCACATCCGGTCCGAAGCCAGATGGTTTTCTCACCCAAGTGGCCCAACCGAAACAGTGGATTGTCGTGGGAACGGAAAGAGGCAAATAGATAAGAATAGATAAGTGGGGGAGGGAATAAGATGTGTTTCCAGTTTATAATGCTTGAGACCGTTGGTGCTGCAAGGCTGAAGGCTGTTTTCATTGCGAGAGGACGGTCCCGTGGAAGGGTCGCTGTTTCTTCCGCTCCAGTTGATCCAAGCGTTGGCAGGGAAGACACAACGACCCTTCTACGGGACCATCGTCTTGCAATGAAAACAGCCTTTAGCCTTGCAGCCTCAACAGTCTCAAGTGTCCGTACCCCCCCCCTCCCAGTGTCCCTGACTGGGCTCCCTTCTCAGGCATAAGAGATGGAGCTCTCAGGAGCCAGCAAAGGCGCCCCTTGTTATCTGTTCTTAGCCGCAATTCTGGTCGCCAGGCGTCTGAGCGAGAGAGGGGGGACAATTGCTCGAAAGGCAAAGCTGTGGTTGATCCAAAGTGAATCGTGGCTCATCTCGGCTCCAGTGTGGTCTCTTATTTTTATCATCTCTGGTTTGACTCCGCTTCACCACCGCAAATCCTCTCCCCTAGAAATCCAGACAAAGTGTTATAAAAAGGTCCCCACGAAACTCCTTTCGCTCTGGACCCCGTGGAGGGAGGGAGGGAGGGAGGAAATGGGCCTCAAGAAAAAAGGGAGACCTATCTGTAATTATTGAGCAGGTCGTGCATGATACATGCCTGTCAAATGACCGACGGGCTCTGGGAAGCCTACATCATCTCCTAGCCCACTGCCACAGTCTGGGTCGGTTTCTATCCTGCCACTTACTCCACCCGCAGCCTCCCCAGAGAAAGCCAAAGTGCGGGAAAAAGAGCGACATCCCCCCCTTTTTTTCCATCATAGTCTCTGTGGCCTCCGCGTCTCACTCCAGAGTCCAATCCTCTTGTCCTCCGGGCCCACCTGGCCTTGGACTTTCCCCCCCTTCGTCTACTCTCAACCCTCCTGGTGAAGACACTTCTGGGACCACCAAAGGCAGCGAAAGCCAGAATCCTGTTCGCTGAGGCGGAAGGCTTCCACTTGGGCATGTTTCCACGCGGTGCCTCTGCATGTGTGGCTGCGGTAAATCCTCGCCGCTTGCCTCCCAAAGGTCACGCAACCGCCAGCACGTGAGAATGTCCATGGGATTCAAAGATTTCCCCCTCAAACGCGCTGGAGCTTTTCCCGGTACGGCAAGGACGAAAATAGGATTCCCCTTTGCTGCCGCCACTGAAAACACACCCACAAGGCTCCCTTCGGGCAGCCTCCGCTGTCTTTCCCCTCCCCACCTTCTCTACCCATGCCCACACAAAGATCTGAATGCTGGCAGTAATGAGGAAAAAGGGGTGAGTTTGGGGATTGCACGCATTATTCGCTTTTACATTGATTCCTATGGGAAACATTGTTTCATCTTACGAACTTTTTTTTCTTTCGAACCTTGTCATGGAATGAATTAAGTTCGTAAGATGAGGTACTACTGTATCTAGAAAGTTTTACATACATTATTATTATTATTATTATTTATTGGATTTGTATGCCGCCCCTCTCCGCAGACTCGGGGCGGCTAACAACAATGATAAAAAACAACATGTAACAATCCAATTTAATAAAACAACTAAAAACCCTTATTATAAAAAGGCAAACATACACACACACACACAAACATACCATACATAACTTGTAATGGCCTAGGGGAAGGAATATCCTAACTCCCCCATGCCTAGCGACAAAGGTGGGTCTTGAGTAATTTGCGAAAGACAAGGAGGGTGGGGGCCGTTTTAATCTCTGGGGGGAGTTGATTCCAGAGGGCCGGGGCTGCCACAGAGAAGGCTCTTCCCCTGGGGCCTGCCAACTTATCCATTAAGAGTGGAAGGGGAAGCCTATAATATTTTAGTAATGCACCCAATTTTTGACAGGGACATCTATCTACAGCACTGTGAATACCTTTATCCATTGCTTAATATCATATGTTTTTGTTTTCCAAAAGTGAATAAATGCTACACAAATTTGTGTAGGAATAGCCCTTGATTTACAATTATTCATTTAGTAATCTTACAAAGTTACAATGGCATTGAAAAAAATTACATGAGTATTTTTCACATAGCCATTATTGCATCCCCTTGGTCATGGGATCAAAATTCAGAAGCTTGGCAACTAACTGATATTTATAACAGCTGTAGAGTCCCAGGGTCATGTGATCACTTTTTGCAACCTGACAAGCAAAGTCAATAGAAAAACTGGATTCACTTAACAACCATGTGACTGACTTAGCTGCAGTGATACACTTAACAGCTATATTAGAAAAAGCCGTAAGAAGATGCAAAATTCACTTAACAACTGTCATTTAGCAACAGAAAGAATAAGATCTCTCCTGGGTGAGGAGGATCTTGCAAGGTCGTTGTGTGAAGACTATTCAGATAAAAATCCCTAGATTTGGCAGGAAAAGGGACCCTAGCCAGGCAGACTCCTTGGAGGAAACACAGCCGAGAGTTGAGCTTGGAGGAAGGGGCTAGGCCCTTTGGAGCCGTGGGCTCAGCCGTTTGTGTTCTGGATCCCATGCCCATCCTGGCTTGTTTAAGGACTCCCGTGGATGTGGCCAAGTAGTAATAAGTAGCATCTCCAAAACCGACGCCTCGCCGCGAGGCTTAAGAAGGTGCAACATACGTATCTAGAGGTTTACTGCGTCGGGGGGGGGGGGGGTGTCCCTCAAGAGGGAGCGTGCAAGCCCACATTCCTCCTCCTCTTTTTCCGCCCCGAAGAAGGAGTTGCAGCAGGAGCGGAAGCAAAACAAACCCACCCCCTGCCCTCTCCGGATTGCGTAGTCCTGCAGAAGGGAAGGCGCTCCTGTGGTCCAGGCCAGCTCTCGCTGCAGGTTTTATCGGAGGTGCCGTGAGTGCTTTTTGTGGGGTGGGGGTGGGGTTCGGAGCTTCTTTAGGTGCGGAGGAGAAGCGGGAGAAAATAATAATAGGAGGAACGAAGACCTTTGTCTGCAGCCATAAATTGTACGGCACAACGTCCTGTCTAGGTTAATTCTCGGCGGGGTGAAGAAACAAAGAGGTTCGCGTGGAGCCCAATCGGAGCCTAAGAAGTCGGAACGCCGTGCATAGTGAAACCGATAGAAACGTGTGTTGGCCATCGATGGCGGAGACGGTAAAGAAGGAGCCGGGCGGGAAGGGGACGTAGGGAAGCGGGGTGGCGTTTCGTCCCGCGGCGGGTGATGGCCTTTCCAGCGTTTCTCATGCCCTCCTCAGCAGGTGATTATAAGCAGCGACTCGGAGCCAGAGACGCCCCCCAGGAGGCCCTTCCCCAAACGGCGGCGCATTCTGACCAGCTCGCCCATCCCGGTCTATTCGACTCAGGTATGTGCTTGTAAGGATATTTGTACATTTATTTATTTATTGGTTTGCCTTATTTATTAATTTGTCAAGCATGAGGAAGGTAGCAGGTATTGACCCTAACCCTAACCACAACAACACAAGAGCACACAACAGATTCAAGCTTAATATTAACGGCTCCAAACTTGAGTGTAAAAAATATGACTTTAGTAATCGAGTTGTTGAAGCATGAAACTCATTACCGGACTCCATAGTATCATCCCCTAACCCTGAACACTTTTCCCTTAGACTATCCACAGTTGACCTCTCCAGATTCCTAAGAGGTCAGTAAGGGGCGTACATAAGCGCACTAGAGTGCCTTCCATCCCCTGTCTTATAGTCTCTCCTATATCTCGTATTTCTTCTCTACTATATCCTCTATTCATTGTGTATTATTGTGTATTGGATAAAATAAATATATATATATATATTAGTCAATGGGGCAGTGGGCACAGTGGTACACTTATGCTCGCCCCTTACAGACCTCTTAGGAATGGGGTGAGGTGAACTGTAGATAGTCTAAGGTTAAAGTTTTTGGGGAATTTAAGATTAAGGGGAATTTAAGATTAAGTTTCTTCCCCTCCCACTTCCCCCACCCCCGAAAGTTCACTCTATACCTTACTTTGTTTTTCTGGACCCGGAATCACACATTTAACACATTTCTCAAAGAAATTCTGAGCTGAGTTGTGCTGGTAAATTGAAGATTACCTGTAGTAATAATAATAATAATAATAATAATAATAATAATAATAATAATAACAACAACAACAACAACAACGGAGTTGGGAGGGACCTTGGAGGTCTTCTAGTCCAACCCCCTGCCTGAGCAGGGGACCCTCTACTATTTCTAACCAATGGTTATCCAACATCTTCTTAAAATCTTCTAGTGTTGGGGCATTCACAACTTCTGGAGGCAAGCTGTTCCACTGATCAATTGTTCTGTCAGGAAATTTCTCCTTAGTTCTAAGCTCTTGATTAGTTTCCATTCATTGCTTCTTGTCCTACCTGCAGTGCTTTGGATAGTTAATTAAACTATCCCCTTCTCAAACCTAGTTTGTCAGGGAAAGATAAAATTGTCAGAGGAAACCTAAAACATTTCATTGCAAAGCGTGTGATTAGAAACTGTTGGGTAACAAGGGATGTAGGGAGATAATTAAGGTATCCATGTAATTCTTAGTCAAAGGAGAGACTTTCCCTAACCTTGGAATTTATTTATTTTTATTTTATTTATTTATTTTGTCCAATACACAATGAGGGTTTTAGTGGGTATATATCTATATACACTTAGTAAAATACATGATGAAGGTTATAGAGGAGATACTCATAGTAAAATATATCTAAGAAATAATAGAAAAGGAGGTATAATAATAGAACATATCAATGAAAGAAGAGAAGAAGAGATATAGGAATAGAAGAAATGTATAGGAGATATAGGAGAGCAATAGGACAGGGGACGGAAGGCACACTAATGCACTTGTACTCGCCCCTTACTAACCTCTTAGGAATCTGGATAGGTCAACCGTAGATAATCTAAGGGTAAAGTGTTGGGGGTTTGGGGATGACACTATGGAGTCCGGTAATGAGTTCCACGCTTCGACAACTCGGTTACTGAAGCCATATTTTTTACAGTCAAGTTTGGAGCGGTTAATATTAAGTTTAAATCTGTTGTGTGCTCTTGTGTTGTTGTGGTTGAAGCTGAAGTAGTCGCCGACAGGCAGGACATTGCAGCATATGATCTTGTGGGCAATACTTGGATCTAGTTCTAAACTTTCTAGGTCCAGGATTGAAAGTCTAGTCTCATAGGGTATTCTATTTTGAGTGGAGGAGTGAAGGGCTCTTCTGGTGAAGTATCTTTGGACATTTTCAAGGGTGTTAATGTCTGAGATGCGATATGGATTCCAAACAGATGACCCGTACTCGAGGATGGGTGTGGCAAAAGTTTTGTAAGCTCTGGTAAGTAGTGTGAGATTGCCAGAGCAGAAGCTACGTAGGATTAGGTTTACAACTCTTGAAGCCTTCTTGGCTATATTGTTGCAGTGGGCTTTGGCACTTAAATCTTTTGTTATTAGTATACCAAGGTCTTTAACCGAGTGGGGATTATCTGTGATAATTTGATTATTCAGTTCGTATTTGGAGTTCAGATTCTTCTTCCCAATGTGTAGGACAGAGCATTTGCTAGTTGAGATTTGGAATTGCCATGTGTTAGACCACTCAGAAACAGCGTCAAGGTCTTTTTGGAGAGTAGTTGTGTTATCGGTGGTGTTGAAGAGTTTTACATCATCGGCAAAAAGGACACAGTTGCTTGTGATGAAGAGTGTTGGTCCCAGTACACTACCTTGGGGAACACCACTTTTAACTGGGACGGGGGTGGATATGGTGCTTCCTATTTTGACCACTTGTTGTCTGTTTGACAGGAGTGCTGTAATCCAGCTATGGAGGGATCCTGAGATGCCATAGGATTTGAGTTTTAGGAGTAGTTTGTCGTGGACCACTGAATCAAAGGCTTTGCAGAAGTCAATATAAATTGCATCTGTAGATTTCCCTTGATCTAGATGAGTTGTCCATATATTTTTGCAGTGGAGGAGCTGTAGGTTGCAGGATAGTTTTTTTCTGAAACCAAATTGTTTGTTAGAGAGCAAATTATTAGTTTCTAGATGGAGAGTAATTGATTTGTTTATAATCGATTCCATGACTTTGCATGGGACGCAGCATAGTGAAATTGGTCTGTAGTTATGTACAAGAGATGGGTCTCCTTTTTTGAAGATGGGGATGACCATTGCTTTCGACCATAGCTTAAGAAGTGTGCTGGTTCTGAAGGATTTTTCAAAAATTATGCTTAGTGGTTCAGCTATGGCAGAAGAGAGCTTTTTTAGGAAGTAAGCACATAGACCATTTGGTTCGACTAATAGAGAAGGTTTAAGGTCACATAATGCTTTTTCAACTCGGTCTTCAGTGAAGTCTGAACTTGGGTTAAGTTGTTGAGGGAGTTTGAGGTGCGATTGATGAAATTGGGGGATGAGCCATTGCTGTTAACAAAGACAGAGCCAAAGAAAGAATTGAGGAGGTTGGCTTTGGATGAATCATTATGGTATTCTTTGTTGTTGGGTCCTTTGAGAGGTGGGATAGGTCTAGAGTCTTTGAGTTTATTGTTGACAAAGTTGTAGAAAGCTCTATTAGATTTGGCGCGTAGGAGATTTTCCTCTTGTTTGCTGTAGTAGTAAAGGCATTCTGTTTTTATTTGACTGCAAATGCTTTTATATCAGCTTTTGAAGTTGGAAACTTGTCCTTTTTTGTTTTTCCTCCAGAGATATTTTTTTCTTGTTTGTAATTTTCTTATTGAGATGGGGAGGTTATTTATTTTGTTTATGGTACATGTTAGAGCTACATGAAGTCTGATAATAATTTTCATTTCGAGTAGGATTGTGTTGTAGAGGTCATCAGTAGTGTAGCATTCAGAGAATAGAGTTTTCCAGTTTAATGTTGAGAGGTGGGCTTCAATGAGTTCGTAGTTCGCTTTTTTGAAATTGAATTTTGGTGTTGTATTATTTTGGTGGATCATAGTGTGGCTTAAGTTGAGACTGAAGTTTATCATGCTGTGGTCGCTGTTGGAAAATGGTTCTGTTATTTGTAAGCCATATATTGTACTTTTGCTGTTGCAGAAGATGAGATCCAGACAGTTATCAAGTCTGGTATTGTTAGTTACTAGTTGTTCGAGTCCCAGATAGGTGACGGTATTATATATAGTAGAATGGATGGGTTCCATGCTGCATTCATTTAAGGACCAGTTAATGTGTGGTAGGAATCCAGGGCTTTCTTATAGTTATTGTTCTGCTCTCATTTCCTCATTGTCTTTATCACAAGTACATTTCCGGTTAAATTACTGTATGCTGCTGTATCCAATCTGTATACTGTATTATTTGCATTGTAATTGATACTAATCTGTATAATGTGTCTGAGTGCCAGTTTAGTGCAATGGTTTAAAGCAGTGATCTCTGAGAGAAAATTTTGATCTCAGCCCTAGGAATAAAATAATGACGGCACTATTGAAAAACTTGTCAAAAATGTGTATGGGCAATCACAGATAATCAATATTAACTCAAAGACATGACTATTTATGTCTGAAAATAAGATTGTTAGCCTCTGCTGCCACTTGTTCTGTATGGAAAAATATGTAAGATGAAAAGGTATATTGCAGTATATTGCAAACATATTAGTATTCTTTGCAGGGAAAAGAGAGCACTTAATTTAATTGTATCCCGCACTGTCTATTTGCCAGTTTTCCTATGTTTTTTTTTAATGCTGCCACTTTTACCACAGGTCTGCAACCTTGGCAACCTGCTGGCTGAGGAATTCTGGGAGTTGAAGTCCACAAGTCATAACGTCGCCATGGTTGCAGACCCCAGCTTACATTACTGGGGAAAATAGTGCTGTAATTGTCCTTTGCCAAGTTTTTATTTACCCTTTGCGAAACTGACAGAAGAATCCATCTCACATGTAACTTGCATAATGTGATGCAACCAACCGGCTACTCGTTGGTCATATCCATGTACAGTTCTTAGCAACAGTATATAAATTATTTGCCACTGCTGTCTTCTGAGGGTTTTTCTTCCCTCCTCTGCTGTCTCCTCTAGAACTATTGAGATTTCCACCAGGTGACTTGCTTAGACTAGGTCTTGCAATTTTCTTGGTATATTTTTTAGTAGTGTGCCATTGCTCCCTTACTATGGTTGAGAGGGCGTAACTAGCCCAGTGCTTCTCAAATAGTGGAGTGGGGTCCATGGGAGGGACGGAGCAAAGCTGGGGGGGAGCGCGTGTGACCCCGAGGAACATGGATGGTCCCTCTTGGTGGATTCCTCCAAACGGGGAGCGTTTTCCCAGTTGCACGCTGCTCTCAGCCCAAAACAGAAGGTGACCGGAAGGACGGGGGAGCTGCATGGGTTCTTCTTGTTTTTGTCGGGCGCTGCAGTAACCATGAACAGTGTGGAAAACCTAGCTGGACATGACGGAGCATCCTCTACAGCTGGGCGAAAGCTTTGAATGGCGCTCTAAAGCTTCCTTCCACACCAGGAGTAAGCAAAGTTGGCTCTTCTATGACATGTGGACTTCAACTCCCAGAGTTCTTGAGCCTAGCATGATTGGTTCAGGAATTCTGGGAGTTAATGTCCATAAGTCATAGAAGAGCAAACCTTGCCTGCCCTTGTTCCACACCATTCTCTTGAGTGCCCAACAGAGGCGGCACTTATGGGCCAGGTTGGCAATATGAGTCAGCAGAGAGACGTAGTAACCATCGGTCTTAAGTTCCATTAAAAACATGTACAGATAACAGAAAAAGTGATTTAGTGTTCATGTGTGCATTATTTCTTCTTTGTCTTTTTTTTAAACTGATGATTATACAAAATATTTTTTTAACAATTCTGGATGTTTTTTAAAGAGAAGGGCATTTTAATTATTTATAGTGCATGCAATTAAATGATGCTCTCAAACTTATCTTGGTTACCTTCCATTATTGTCACATTTGTTTCTTATTCTCATTAGTACCCTTTGTCTAAGACAGTGTTTCCCAACCTTGGCAACTTGCAGATACTTGGACTTCAACTCCCAGAATTCCTCAGCCAGCATTCGCTGGCTGGGGAATTCTGGGAGTTGAAGTCCAAATATCTTCAAGTTGCCAAGGTTGGGAAACACTGGTCTAAGAGAGCAAAGAACCACAGCATCCCACTTTATCTGTGATGGATCATTCATCTAGTAATCACTGACTCCTATATATTGAGTGATTAATTCTTGTTTCTCTTTCTAGTAACCTGATAAATCCCACCCCCTTTTTGTTTCTTATCTGCAGGTTGAAAGAGGCTTAAAGCTCTTAGACAATCCTATGGAGCTTCCTGCTGAAATCAAAGCACGTTGTAGTAGCAACCTGCCCTTTAGCTCAGAAGAAGATGAAGATGAGGAAAAGCCAGTTCCTTTAAAGCAATTGAAGTCAAGACCAAGGTTTCAGTTCTCTTCTGCCTGACTTTCCAGAAAAGCTGAATTTAAACCATTACTTTGTTCTCCTTTTGACAAATGTCAGGACCTTTCATATTCCACTCCACCTCCACCACTGCAAAGGAAGAGTCCCAAAGCCCAATTAGAAATTGGTATTTCTGGAAATGAGGTGGAAGTATAGTGGATTGATAAGAATGGAGAAACAAAATATTTAGGAAGGATTGGGGTCTCTGGGGCATAATTGATTTAAATTGGGTTTCTTTCTCTATCTTGCTCCTGCTAGAGTGTTTCAGATAGCTGAGCAATTATTTAATGTGCATAGGAAGAAAGTTGGCAGATGTAGCAAGCACATTTTGATTAAGGTGGTTATCTGAGTGCAGCATATCAAGTCCAGCAAAAATTTTGCTGATCTGCTTATGTTGATATCATAATCTCTTTTGACAGTGATTAAAAGTCAGCATGAGCAAAGCAATATTGTGCTGAAAGTAACAGTTACACAGGGTTGAATAAACAGTTATGTTCTATACAGTTTTGCAGCTCCATTGCACAATTTCAGTGAATTGGCTGATATAACTGATGAGGCTGATCCATGCCAACCTGTTCTTTGTGTATGTAGCTTGCTTTTGTGGTATACAGTGATCCCTCGAGTTTCGCGATCTCGAGTATTGCGAAACGCTATATCGCAAGTTTTCAACCCGGAAGTAAACTCCACCATCTGCGCATGCGTGCCCTTCCACGCATGCGTAGATGGTGGAGTTTCCCCGCCGGGCAGAGGCTTCCCTGGGTCTTCCCCCACTTGCCCCGGTAAGACAGCGGCGGTGCGAGCAACGGGGCGGGCGGGCGGCACGCGCGCGGGAAACCCCTGCTCCGCTTCCCAGCTGAGAAGCGGAGCTAGGGTGTCCCCAAGCGCGCGCGCGCTTCGGGACACCCCCTGCTCCGCTTCCCAGCTGGGAAGCGGAGCTGGCAATGGTGGACGGCGCGCGCGAGCGCGGGGATACCCCAGCTCTGCTTCCCAGCTGAGAAGCAAAGCTAGGGTGTCCCCAAGCGCGCGCGCGCTTCGGGACACCCCCAGCTCCGCTTCTCAGCTGGGAAGCGGAGCTGGCAATGGCGGACGGCGCGCGCGAGCGCGGGGATACCCCAGCTCTGCTTCCCAGCTGAGAAGCAAAGCTAGGGTGTCCCCAAGCGCGCGCGCGCTTCGGGACACCCCCAGCTCCGCTTCTCAGCTGGGAAGCGGAGCTGGCAATGGCGGGCGAAGGGCGGGCGGCGGTGGAAGTAAAAACACCATCTGCGCATGCGCAGATGGTGTTTTTACTTCCGCACCGCTACTTCGCGAAAAATCGATCATCGCGAGGGGTCCTGGAACGGAACCCTCGCGATGATCGAGGGATCACTGTATGCCAATTTGATTAATACTTGGAGCCAGTAATGGGCAGCCAAATATTTTTCTGCCACACTATGTGTGTGGTTTTTTGTGGGTGTGGTTTAATGGTCATATGACTAGGGAGGAGTGGTTTGCCAGCCATGTGACCAGGTGCTTCCCGTGCTCTCCTTCCTGGGTCGCCCTCCCTCCGCCTCAGGCTGGGTAGATAGGCAAACTGGTGCTTCCAGAAGCATAAATGCTGCTAGCGCCACTTCCACCCATGCCTTCTGCTTGCACCTCAGGTGGGAGATGGCCACGTGGGACTGGAGGGGAGCCGGACAGGAGAGAGGGAAGCTTGTGCGTTGCCAGGAAGGAGGAAAGAGGAAAAAGGCAAGGAGCGCAGATGCAGAAGAAGCAGCAGGGGAAAAAAGGAGAGCTGAGCCGCGACCAGTAATTCAGGAAGTGACAGCCACCAATCAGCTGGAGCTGCGCACTCATCTTCATTTCTGCTGGTGGAACTGCGTTCCACCCCATCCTGCCTGCTGCCCACCCTTGCTTGGAGCTCTTAGGCTCTCCAGGGCTGGGGAGGAGGACTGGTTTCTTGGTGGTGAACTTAGGTTAGGAGCGACAGAATAATACAGATAGCTCTAGACCAGACCTGGGCAAGGGGCGGCTCGCGGGCCACATCCGGCCTGCCCGCTTTCTGTGATGGCCAGCCCGCTATCTGACCGGCTTACTGGAGGAGGAAGCGATGGAGGGTGGGGGGAACAAGCGCCTCAAATTAACAGGACAAAAAAGCACCCACCAACAAGGCTCTCTTAGAGCCCCACCATCATGGGACAAATCGGGGTCACCCTTTTTATTCCCGTTTTGCCATAGGAAAGCAACAATGCCTCCTTCCTCACGGTTCTCTGCGGTGCCGGAAAAAAGGCAGCGGGTTTGGAGGGGGGTAGTTGCTGAGGCTCAGGGCAGCAGCAGCAGCCCAACTGCGCCTGGAACAGGCTGGGCAGCCAAGAAGGGTGGGGGACAACAGCCCAGAAGATAGGATGCAAGGGCGGAAGGCTGCTGGGAGAGGCGTCGGCGGGCCGTCGCAGAAGGAAGGAAGGCGGACGGGCAGCTTCATGCCATATTGGGTGTTATTGTGCCATAAGTGAGTGTTATTGTAATAATGTGGGGGCGGGGCCAGCCGGGAGTGTGGGTGTGGGCTGCTGGGGAGGGGCAGCGCCAGTGAAGAAGTGAAGGGAGGAGTGGGAGGAGAGCAGAGGGGCAAATAAATAAATAAGGAACAGGGGGGAGGTTTGCGCTCTTTATGTGTCTGTGTGTATTGGGGGGGGGTTAATTGAGAGCGACAGAATAATACACTCAACCGTTTGATTACTGACTATTTAAAGATACAATGGCACTGAAAGTAATTGACTTGGCTCACACAATAGTCACAGCCTTCCCCACAGCCATGTGATCAAAATGTGAGTGCCTGGCAACCAGGATGTATTTATGATGGTTGCAAGGTCCCAGGTGACGTGATTGTTATTTGCAACTTTCCCAGCTGATTTCCAAGAAGCGGAATCAAGGGGGGAAACTGGGTTTGCTTAATGACCACTTGATTCACTTATGTATAATAATTTGATTAATTGGATCATGTGACTCTCTTAACAGGTACGTTAATAATGGAAATTGTGGTTGTAAGTCAAGACATGTATACCATTTTGTCTCTACCTTCAGACAGTGTTTTTAGAGCACAGTTATAAAAAAGGCTAAACTGGTTCCTGTTTATTAAAAAAGGTATGAAGAAAGCAAATTAATTCAATAAGAGCTCCAAGACAAATGTTAATCTTCCCATTTCCAATTATGCTGCAAATGTTAGACTTTGGGAGTAGAGGCAGGTATGGGAAATGTGTTCAAATTTTTTAGAGAAATATTAAATTGGGAGAGAATTGTGGCTCATTGTCTCTTGGGACAGGCACCTTGTCTTTTCTATGCTATATTTTTTTAAAGAAAAATTTCAGCTTTTTGGGGATTTACAGAGTATCTGTGCAGATAATTCTTAATTTCAGGTGGCCTTATGAAGATGGCAAAACCTTCATAACTCCTTGTGAAGGATGAAATTGCTGAATCCAATGCATACAAGTGCGGCCACAGTTGAGCCCAAAATTTCTGTTGCTAAGTGAAACATTTGTCAAGTGAATTTTGCCCCATTTCACAACCTTTCTTGCCACGGTTGTTAAGTGAATCAGTGCAGTTGTTAAGTTATTAACAGGGCTGTTAAAGGAAAACGGCTTCCCCATTGACTTTGTTTGTCAAAGGTTGCAAAAGGGGATCACATTGACCATAGGACAGTGCAACCATCAAATATGAGTCAGTTGTCACACATCTGAATTTTGATCACGGGGTTCTGAAAAAAGTTGTAACTGAAAAACCGTCATAAGTCACTTTTTTCAGTGCCATCGTAACTTTATAAACGGTCGCTAAATAAACTGGTGTAAGTCAAGGCCTTCTCCGGGTCCCGTCAACTAAACAATGTCGTTTGGCGGGACCCAGGGGAAGAGCCTTCTCTGTGGCGGCCCCGGCCCTCTGGAACCAACTCCCCCCAGAGATTAGAATAGCCCCCACCCTTCTTGCCTTTCGTAAGCTTCTTAAAACCCACCTCTGTCATCAGGCATGGGGGAACTGAGATATTCTTTCCCCCTAGGCTTCTACAATTTATGTATGGTATGCTTGTATGTATGATTGGTTCTTTAAAAAAGGGTTTTTAGCTGTTTTAGTATTGGATTGTCACATGTTGTTTTTACCACTGTTGTTAGCCGCCCCGAGTCTATGGAGAGGGGCGGCATACAAATCAAATGAATGAATGAATGAATGAATAATAAATAAATAAATAAATCTATATTTTCGTGAATCTGCTGTGATTAAGTCAACATAAAGTGCTTTTTCCTTAAGGTGCCTTCAATACAGAAAGGGTTTCCATAACAGATCCCAAGTACCCTGGCCTGCTTCAAATTGAGTAAAACATATGTCTAAATAATGGTGTCCCAAAGCAGAATCCAGCATATGTTTGTCTTTGCTTTCTCGGCAGAATCTTCGATCAGAATCTTGGAAATATCAGTAAAGCCTTCATGAACTCAATCTGTATAGTCTGGGGGAGAGAAAGGAAAGGGGGGGGGACATGATTGAAACATTTAAATATGTTAAAGGGTTAAATAAGGCTCAGGAGATAATTGCTTTTAATAGGAAAGTGAACACAAGAACAAGGGGGAACAATCTGAGGTTAGTTGGGGGAAAGATTAGAAGCAACGTGAGAAAATATTATTTTACTGAAAGAGTAGTAGATGATTGGAACAAACTTCCAGAAGATGTGGTTGGTAAATCCAAAGTAACTGAATTTAAACATGCCTGGGGAAAAAATATATCCATCCTAAGATAAAATACAGGAAATAGTATAAGGGCAGACTAGATGGACCATGAGGTCTTTTTCTGCTGTCAATCTTCTGTGTTTCCATCTTCTAAATTTAAGCAACTCCCTATCAACTGCTAAGAAGAGCTCACCGAATGAAGTGGATGAGGATGATGTAGTTCTTCTTGATGTAGTTGAACCCCAGGAGCTGTTGCTGAAAGTCCGATGCCGAGATGATCTTTACAAAGTTTGTATTCTCATGGTATGAGGCTTTAGTATTTGATATCCCTATTCACTTCCCTTTGCCGTCATAATGTGGGTTTTTCTCTTTTCCTCCCACTTGTCTAGGACTTAGTCCTGACATCTGCAATAGACACTGGGTTCTTTTTTAAATGAGCTTCAATATAGAAACAGCCATCTTGTGCTTTGGAAGCTTATTTTTCACTACTGTATTAGATATTCCCCAACTAATAAGTGGACATGCATATACAGTGTTGCATAAATCCATCATTATATGTGAATTCCAATAACCATACTATTAATTTACAGCCTGTGACGCTGTAAGAAAATTGTGTTTGTGTGTGTGTAACATATTTTTCCTGAATTGAAAATGAAGGGAGACTAATATAGATCTATTTCGAGCTTGTTTCCTCTCATCCCGTGGCCATACCCTCATTGGGATTTGAACCTGCAGCCTCTAAATTAATCTTTAGCCCACAGGATCTCATCCTTTCACCTTTGTACCAGGGAACTGTTATATATGTTGAATGTGGGATTTGAGGGTTGAAAACATGCCTACCTCAAAATGTTACTTCTGAATCCACATGTCACAGGAGTGGACAATTTGCAAATTCCTGAAATCTCTTTGTAGCCCCTTGAAGTTTTTGTTTGCCAAAAATTGGAGGCCTAACTTCAGTGGAATAAAATTGCCACATGTCTCAGCTTAAAAAAATTCTGAAACTCTGTTACAAATTTCTGTTTACTTTGTTTATAAAGCCATAGCTACATACTATTAAAATTCTCATACCCGGAACCTTCATCAATGCAAAATCATAGGCAATAATTTTTGAATTGGGAAGTACTGTCCTTGAGGTGGATCAGTAACCTATTGTACCCTATTATTACTCTCTTACAGCTACTTTTATTGTTGTTTTTAAAATAAAAGATAAAAGGAAGAAAACAATGATAATGGTGATTATCATTATGATAATACATCATCAAACAAAAAAAATGCATAAGTGCTCTAAAAAATAACTGGAAAATAAAATAACATTTTGTTACAACAGCAAAGAGTTTCAGTTCTAGGTATGTAATGCAAATATGCCTGTATGTTCATAAAGGGCTAGTATTATCATATCATTGATCCACTGTGTAACTGGTGCCATATATTTATTGTCCCAATGGTGTAATACAAGTTTTTTTAGCCATTCTTAAGGGCAGAGAGAATCCATTTACCTTGTTCTCTAACACAGCTACTTCACCTTTTGTAGACAGAGCCTCTTCGACGAGTGGTTGACTACATGTCCATGAGACTGAAGATTGATCCAAACAGAATCATCCTTCAACATCATGACCATAAGCTTTCAGTTGATGCAACTCCTGCTAAGTTGAATCTTGGTGTTTCCAACATCATTGGTGAATAGCTTAAGGACTTTTATTTTTTTTACTTCAGATCATCATTGCTTCCAGTCTGATTGACTGTTTTAAACTCCTCAAACCTTTTGCCTCCCAAATGAATTAAACTTCTATACTGTGAAGTATTATACAACTATTTTCTAGTGTCTAAACCTGTTTGTTTGCTTTTTTTCAAAATTAGAACTATGGTAGTTTTGGAGATACTAAATTCTAATCCTCTTTCAGACACATACTCTCAATTATTGTGGCCCGGCTCTACCTTTATGGGGGAGTTGGTTAGGATAATATTGGGGTAAATAATTATTTTGCTGTTTTGAACTCAGTGGAGAAAAAGTAAGTTGAACATTCTCTGTGTGATAACTTCCAGATTGTGTAGTGAAGACCGAACGGGGTGATGGTTCTGGAACCCTGTTGCTTCAAGTGTAAGGAAAAGACAGAAGCTCTATGGTGAAAGTTACCATCCAGAAGGTAAAGGAACTAAGGTGTGGATTGTAGGATATCTGCTGTGAGAGGAAGCATTATAGTATTGTAATTCTGTTCTCTTTTTTGCAGGGGGAGCCCTTAGTATCCCTTATGAACCAGTATAAAAAAGCTCAAGGCTGCAGACGATGTTTCTTCTAGTTTGATGGACATCGTTTGAAAGAAACTCAGACCCCCGAACAGTTCGGGATGGAATCTGGTGATGTTATTGAAGTGTGGAAGTAGCATTTCCAAAAATATCCATACGTAGATTTGATTATTATTATTGCAGGGTTTTTCTATACATGTATTTACTCACTCTAAGTGACTCACCTGTATGATATTTGCTATTTACCCAAAGTTATATTTTGATATTTACCCAGTGTCAGTGACTACTTTCTTTGATTTAATTTTCATTGAGTCTGATATTAAATAAATACAGGCCTTTTTATTCTTCTATGTCCTATAAAATTTAGAATTTGTAATAAAATTGAATTGTGTCACTGGTCCTGGTGCTTGCAGACCAACTTTGAAAAGGAATAATGTTAAATATTAAGAGAATACTATATTATTAATAATTCTATTTCAATAAATATTAATAACACTATAACAATATTTGCCTGTCCCAAATTCTTGGGAACGATTTGATAGGTGTATAAAAATGCCAAGCAGTCTAAACATTCGGCTGACTTCAACCAACAAAGACTGCAGAACAGAAGAGAGAGAACTGGAGCATATCCCAAAATATAAAGTCCTATAAGTATAAATAGAACCATAAAAGTAGGCAAAGATATGACCAATTGCAATAAGACTTATATACTGCCTCACAGGGCTTTACAATCCATTCTAAGCAGTTAAAAACTGACTATATTGCCCCCAACAATCTGGGTCCTCATTTTACTGACCTCGGGATTATGGAAGTGAGTCAACCTTGAACTAGTCAGGATTGAACTGCTGGCAGCAGAGTCAGTAAAAGTAGCCTGCAGTACTGCATTCCAACCACTGTACCACACTGCTCATAAGAGATATTTTGGTTGTAATTCCAAAACCGGCAACACTTGGAATATTTTCTGCACTAACAAAATCACTAGTCATTTGGAAAAATTAATTTTACTTGGAATAGCTTACAACCTGTAACATTATTATTATTATTATTATTATTATTATTATTATTATTATTATTATACGTCATCTGCTTATCCTTGGGAAGGGCTCTAGGTTGGAAGAAAAATAATCAAATCCAGTCTTCTTTAGCTGTTTAACCAATTATAATATCAAAAACAAAGCAGTACAATCCCAATATGACATTTCCTAACTTTCCATGCTATTAACAAGGTTTCCTAAATATAATCGCCTCAATTACAAAAGATCTAATTCTGTTGTCTTGGATTAAGAGATGTGTGTTCCATTTCTCATAATCACCACGTATGGTGATTTGGAGTCCAACAAGACTCGAATACATCAAGTCTTATTGTAATGGCCTGAAATCCCAGTAACTTCAAGGGATCAACTTGTGTTTTTCTTGACAACACTATTGAATTATTAACATTATATTGATACTTTTCATTTTACTCACTGAATCCTGATATTTTCTAGTAGATACCCACAGAAGTGCAAATCAGCTCACCATCCTTAACTTGTCAAGAGCGCTGATCATGTGCTGGCCTCCAAAAAGGCATGGGGAGAATACCAACTTGGAAGAACTGCTTATGCTTAAAACATATGCACATAAATAATTGCCAATTCAAGGTGTTGGTTATTACCTATAAAGCCCTACATGGCTTAGGACCACATCATTTAGGGGACCATCTTCTGCCTCATACATCCCAGTGACTGATCAGATCCCACAGTCAGCCTCCTCCGGGTCCCGTCAGTCAAACAATGCCGGCTGGTGGGACCCTGGGAAGGCCCTTCCTGGGGAAGGGCCTTCTCCATAGTGGCTCCAGCACTCTGGAACCAGCTTCCCCTGGAGATTCGCACCACGCCCACTCTACTGGCCTTCTGAAAGGCTCTAAAAACACGGCTTTGCTGGCAGGCCTGGGAGGGTGGTTGAGCACCAACATCTTGCTCGAGCCAAATTGTTGAATGATTGAAGGGTGAATGTTTTACTATGTGGTTTTAACTTTTGTATCTTATTTTATTGTTAGCCGTTCTGAGTACACGAGGAGATGGGCAGGATATAAATGTAAACAAACAAATAAATAAAATAAACAAATATGGGTTTCTTCAATAAAACAGCTGACATTTTAAAAGAAGGGTAAATCATACATTGCATGTTATGAACAGCTTCTAATGACATCGATGTTGAAAAATAACATTCCAAAATTGTATGTAAGCCACTGACAATTTTTTTACAAAAAGATTTGCTTACCTTTTTAAAAAAAATCATGATTTGCAGAACTTTTGTAAACCACAGTGAATACACTAAGAAACCAATCACTTAAAGGAGTTCAGTAGGAATCTTTTATCTTTATATGTCCTGGATTCCTTTCTCCTGAGCAATTGCAATTATACAGTATCCTGCAAGGTGCTGAGGATGTATTTTGCCTATCTTCAAGCAAATTCTAATTAGATACAAATCACACAGTAGGTTGAAGTAGAAATTTATTTATGCCAGTATTTGTACTGTTGAGCTCACAGGATCTACATATGGATGAAAGCAACATTACATCCTGCCCTCCTTTGTCGCCTTCTACCTGTATTTGCCTCTGTTCTTTCCGAAGAAGCCAGAGAATGTGTGTGTGTGTGTTTAAGGTGTGTGTGTGTGGGGGGGATGTAGTTCTGTGAGAAATTTCTAGCAACAACCCTATAGAGTAGACACCAGTTAAGAACCTTTCTGCCCCGCTTTCTTAAAAGCAGGTGTGCATAGGAAATTGATCGGCTGGGAGGTATCAGGAATTTGTGGTAAAGAGTTGGTAAAGATCCTGAGGTTCGGTTGCGAAATGAAGCCATCCGCCAAAGGAATTTGCAACTTTTCCCACTGTTGAATGAGAATTCTTGATTGGCCAAATGTGATTGGCCACACACGAGGAACTTGCCTCCGAGTGCATAAGTCTTCAGTGTACATACAAGCTACAAATCATCATGTACAACACAATGATAGTCATAGGGTACTGAGACAATCGACATAAATCATAACAGGACACCAAATGAAGGTTTATGATAAGTGTGACAAGTATCTTCTTTGTCTCGGTTCTAAATTGTCCAGTGCCTTTAATAATAGCATTTGTTTTTCTACCATGCTTCAGTGGATTGATTGAAGAAAATTTATAGGGCCTCTCACTCACATTCAATGACTCTGAATGGCTTACAAAATTAGATAGGCCTTCTGGGGTTTTTTCTCTCTTTAATAATTAATATTTATTTGACTTCTATGCCGCCCGATCCCCGTTCAACGATAGCCCTTGTTTTTCTGTAATTGTACTTGTTTTGCAAATGTAAAGTCTGTTTCCCCTGTAATTGGACTTCTTTTTTCTTTTTACAGTGGATCTTTCTTCTTTTCAGCCATGGGATCCCAGCAGCAACCTTATGGTGACACAGCTCCAATTTTGACCCAGGCAGATGATATTGAAGGTGAAGGAAAAGATGATCCTCAGCCAGAGCACATAGGGGAAGAAGAAGTGCGTGCCCTGACAGGGATAAACTCTAAACATGCTGGCCTTATTGTGGGTGTGCTCTTTTTTATTAATCTACTGAACTACATGGATCGCTTCACTGTGGCTGGTAAGCATAATGGAATGGTAGCTGAAATTCCTCCAGTTTCTTTTTTGAACTGATGAAATAGGTGAAGGTATATAACTTTTAAAGCAAAGTTAAATGGATTCTCTCCATTTGTTCCTGGCTTTGGTTAGATCAGGGCTGTCAAACTTGGAGCCCACCCGCCGGATGGATCATATGCTGGCCACGCCCATAGTGGATGATAGTGTGGCCAATTATTTTTGTGTTGCTCACCCACCATCCAGTCAAAATTCTGGACACGCTACTCCTTCGTCAACATCAAATGGTCACAAATTCAATTCAATTCATTAGATTTGTATGCCGCCCCTCTCCAAAGAAACACACTACCTACTCCATAATATATTCCCTGGGATCATATTAATATTCAGAGAGGAAATGGACAAGAGACTCTCAGTCCTCAGCATTGTCATAAGGAGACTAGACAACGGAGAACTGGAAACCTGCATCTACCACAAAGCCACACACAGAGACCAGCTTTGCAAGTAACCATCCCACAGCACACAAAAGAAGTTATGTCCAAACCAGAAACTTGATTTTATAGAATAGAATAACAGAGTTGGAAGGGACCTTGGAAGTCTTTTAATCCAACCTCCTGGTCAGACAGGAACACCATTTCAGACAAATTGTTGTCCAATCTCTTCTTTAAAACTTTCACTGTTAAATTCCCCACAACTTTTGGAGTCCATTTGTTCCACTGAATAATTGTTCTGTCAGGAAATTTCTCCTTAGCTCTAGGTTGCTTCTCTCTTTGATTAATTTCCACCCATTGCTTCTTGTCCTGCCTTCAGGATAAAAAGAATAGTTTGACTCCTTCTTCTTTGTGGCAACACCTGAGATATCAGAACACTGCTATCATGTCATCCCTAGTCCTTCTTTTCAATAAACCAGACATAACCCAATTCCTGCAAATGTTCTTTGCCTCCAGTCCCCTAATCATCTTTGTTGCTCTTTTAAAACACAGGTGTCGACTTCCGGGACGGCACTGTGTTGACATGGAGCTGGAGGGTGAGCTGCTGTTCTCCCAGCATGACTTTTTCTGCCTTTAAACTTTAAGATTGGGTGCCTACTTTGGAGGGGAGAGTGTCGTAAGAGGAGGTGATACTGTACCCGATGAATGGACCGCAATCCTTCAACGGAGTAGGCTTTTAATCCTCCCGAACCAGGCAGAGAAGAAGCTCATGTTAGCTAGCCCAAAGACATGTCCACCTAAACATCGAGGAGGGGAAAATCAGATCAGTAATCAACGGCATCCTATCCTGACAAGTTCTTTCCGCGGAGTCTTCTTGGAATCTTTCTGAGGATCTGATTATTTGGAAGGACAGAGAAGTTCCAATTTGAAGTAAGCGGCACCTTAGAGGTTTTGAGCGAAAACACGGACAAGACTGGTGAGTCAGCAAAGAGGGAGGCATGACAGTCAGTTCCCATGCTGCAGAGAAGATACAGGAGAGAACTAAGAGAGAAAGATCGCCCAAAATTAACTTGGATTCATGACAGAACTTTTATACCTGTGAGGCTGAACAGATTGATGGATTAACAATTGAGCGAACAGAGTTTAGTAGAAGGGGAAAAATCTTTTTTTTTTTTTGCAGGATCACATACTGACGCTGAGAAACAACAACGGGAGCAGTCACCATTCCATCTTCATTACTTCCGCTTTTCTTTTCTGCCGAGCTTCGGGTCGTGGAAGATTTAAGGAATACTGTACTATCCCAACTTTTTTTTTTCAGGTTCAACTCTACTAATTTCATTGAACTTAGTATGGTGAGATTCATTTATCTGGGTGAAGAGGATTGATACGAAACTGGACTGAACTTTGATTCTGGATTTAAGAATACAAAACTGGATGTAAATTGGACATAAAGAAGGAAAACCTTAATGAACTTTAATGAACTGAACTTTAATAGACTAGAAATATTGATCCTCCTCATTTTAGAGGAAATATTGAGAATAGTTGGTTAATACAAAGTTATAATAGAATATTTGCTGGTTGACTTGGGATTAGTATATAATAATTGAGCTGTGACTGACAGTTGATTATTTGGGTAATATTTTCTTAAGGGAAATTTTTTTAAAACTGTAGAAGAAGGAACGGCAACTCAACAAACGATAACCAAGTCAATGAGAAGGGGTAATTTAACTCTATCATCTTCTGCTTCTGATATTACTACAACAGAAAGTAAAGAGCAGACCCCCACCTTACAAACATTACAGAACCCTTTAGATAAAATACAGGAGATCATACTCAAACAACAAGAGACCACAAACAAAACCCAAGAAACAATCTTGCAAAACCAGCAGGAAACAAAAGAAAAATTTGAAGAGGTGTGTGAGAATTTTGTTAAACTTAATGCTATAATAGAGGGAATGCAAAAGGCAGTAGACAAACATGAGAATAAAATTAAAACGATTGAGACAACAGAAGATAATAGACTAAGATTAAATAAAAGTGCAGATGAACTCAAAAGGGTTAATAAAGATCTTGAATTTGAAAAACCCTCCTTCTACTTAAGGTTACAAAATGTACCAGAAGAGAAAGGGGAGAACCTATTTGTGACAGTTGTTGAAATTTTTGCAGAGGAATTAAAATAGATAAGGATGAGCTGATTAGACATATAGATGAGATATACTGAGTGCAAACTAATTACACCCGACATCACCAACTCCCTAGGGAGATTCATATTAGCTTTACTAAGAAAACATCAAGGGATGAAATTTATAAAAGTACTAGAGGTACTTTTCTGGCTTACTGCCTCTGATTCTGTGCTACTTTCCCGTTCTTTGTTCAAGTGTTCTAAAATAAATTGATTCGCCTGTTCTAATATCTCTATTGAAATCATTTCCCCTTTTCAGGTGACCATTACCCCTTCGGGCACAAGCCACCTGAACTCTATTTCTTTCCTTATTAACTTAGCTGTAAAATAATGGAAATCCCTTCTTTTCTCCCTATTCCTTCTAGGAATTTGTTTTAATACCATAATATCTTTTCCTTTGTAAGATAATACACCTCTAGTACTTTTATCTGAATCTGAAGAACAGAGAGTTAACAAATCAAAAAAAGGAAGAGAGGAAAGAACAGAAACTAGTCGAGAACTAAGGAGTAGCAAAAGAACAAAATAGCTAATAGGAGAATGTACCAACAGATTAAATTATTTTCTGTAAACATTAATGGTTTAAATTCACCAAAAAAAAGAGGACAAGTATATGGTAAATTGAAGAAGCAAAATGCGGATATTATATGCCTTCAAGAAGTACAAGTTTAAAAAAAATGATAAATCAATATTGGAAAAACCTATGCTGGAGAAGTTATTTACTTCTCTAGCAGAGGAAAAAAAGGGGGGGGGGAATTGCAGTTTACATTAAAAATTGGCTAAACCCTATAATGATTTATAGAGATTAGGAAGGGAGGATTCTGAGAATAGAAATTGAATTTAATCGAAAAAAGATAACATTAATTGTGATCTATGCACCTAATATTGATCAAAAAGCTTTCTATAAAAAAAACTATCAAAAAATAATAAAATTTGAGAAAGAAAATATTTTGCACCAGGGACCGGCTTTAAGCTAGACCAGTTTTCCATGGCCCGGTGGGGGGGGGAGAGCTAGCTGTCAGCGGCGCCGTAAAAGGGGCGATCAAGAGAGGAATGGGTGAATGAATGCATCTCTCACTCTCTCTCTCTTTCTATCCCTCTTTCTTTCTTTCTCTTCCTTTCTCTCTCTCCTCTTCCTTTATCTCCTCTCTCTCTTTCTCTCCCCCCTCTCTCCCCTTTTCCCTCTCTCTTTCTCTTTCTCCCTCTCTTGCTATCTCTCCCCCCTTTCCCTCTCTCTCCCTCTCTTGCTATCTCTCCCCCTCTCCCTCTCTCTTTCTCCCTCTCCCTCTCTTTCTCTCTCCCCCCCTCTCTCTTTCTCTCTCCCCCTCTTTCTCTCTCTTCTCACTTTCTCTCTCTTGTTTTTCCGGCGAAGGTTTTTCTTATTTTGAATATTCCGAGTGGGCTAGCAGGGAGATAGGGAGCACGCGCAACCGCCCGTGCGCCCCCGACATTGAATATCACCTTCGCTGGCCGCCGCAGACTGGCTGAAAAACCCCAACGGCCTGGTCCTGGTCCGCGGACCGGCGGTTGGAGACCTCTGCTCTAAGGCAATAACAATTAAAGAAGATCAGGGGACTAATTTTAAAAATTCAAATGAAACTGGAAAAATGGAATAAGTTACCGATTTCCCTCATTGGAAGAATTTCAGCAATAAAAATGTCCATCCTTCCTAAAATATTATCTGTTCTGAACTAATACAACTCTGAAGAAAGATTTATTTCAACAACTGAATAGAATCATAACGAAATTTATTTGGGCAGGAAAAAAACAGAATTAAATTACAGTATTTACAAGACAATAAAAAACAAGGATTCAGATTACTCGATTTCGAATTATATTATCATGCATCAATTATAGATTGGCTAAGAGAATGAATCAAACTTGAGAATAAAAAAATATTGTTACTAGAAGGCCACGATCTGATGTTAGGGTGGCACGCTTTCTTATGGGATGAGAAAGACAGAACCCACAAATATTTTAGACACCATATTATCAGAAACTCAATATATGAGGTATGGACCAAAATTAAAAGAGCTCACTACCCACAAATTCCGAAATGGTTTTCCAGCATGGAAGCCACGATGCATCTGAACACTAAAGATTTAAATAGAATAGTTAATTATTACCAACTATTGGACAAGAGAGGTAAATTGAAGACCAGGGAACAATTAGAAAAAAACGAGATAAGAATGGATTGGTGGCCGTATGCCCAGATAAAATCAAGATACCAAGAAGATAAAAGAAAAATAGGGATACAAAAGGGGGAAACAGAACTTGATAAAATAATCTTGGGACAAGATAAAAAAATTATCTCCCAAAATAAATTATAAATATTTATTGAACTATAAAGTGGAGGATTATATAGTTAAAAATAATATTCATAGTTGGAATAGGAATTTTGGTTATAGTGTAAATCTAGATAAGTGGGATCTGATCTGATCAAAAACTAACAAAACCAGCAGCATACAGGGAAAACTTATACAAAATGTAGTATATATGGCACCTCCCCCTGGCAAGATTAGCTCAGATGTACACTGGAATAAAGCCATAGTGTTGGAGATGCAAGGAAAACATGGGGACTTACTACCATATCTGGTGGACCTGCCCAAAAATAAAGGAATTTTGGATTAAGATACAAAAATGGATAATGGATATACTTAAAATTAAAATAAACAGAAGACCCAAAGCGTTCCTCTTAGGAATTATAGATCAGAAATTAGACAAAGATAAATATTATTTAATGAGAAACATTGACAGCAACCGGAATGGTGGTAGCCCAATGTTGGAAGCAACCTAACTTGCCAGATGACTAGCTGATTTTAAAAAAATTATGGATTGCACAGAAGCAGACGCATCAACTCTTAAATTAAAAAAAATAAAGAAGACTGTTTACTATAAAATCTGGAACTCTTTTTACGATTGGTTCAAGAGAAGGAAAGAAAGTTTAAATTAAACTACGACAATAACAATTCATTTGTTTTTTTAATTGGTATAATAAATTTGGTATGATATGGGCGTAATAGGTACATGGAAATAAAGATCTTTAGGAAATTAAATACTCAATAAAGAGTGCATAGAAGGCAGGGAGGAAATAAATTACTATTGACAGAATATGGATAACCAAAATGATTAATAGTGGATACCGGCTCTATTTACCAGAACATGAAATATTTAACAATAGAAATATTTTCCCTCTTCATGATGATGTAAAGTATACTTTGATTGTTATTTGTTATGGTGGTGGTGTTTTTTTTCTTCGTTGTTGGTGTCATTTTCGTTTCTTTTTTCTTTTGTTTTTTTTCTTTAGTTGTTATGTTTTTTTAAAGAATTTAAATAAAAACTATTTTAAAAAAAGATAACTCCTCCCCCCAAAAGAACACAGGTGTCAAACCTGATTGCATGATATAATGTGATATATCACAATTTTTTTACCTTTGTGTGTGATGCATCTGGCCCGCGGGCTGACAGTTTGACACCCATTATAGATTTTTTACAGTGGCAACAAAAACTGGGTGCTGTATTCCAAGTGTGGCCCTAACAAGGCATTATAAAATGTTACAGTATTAACACTTCACATAATCTGAATTCTATTCCTCCATTAATGCAGTCTTGAACAGTGTTTGCTTTATTGGCAGCGGCAATACACTGCTGGCTCATTTTTTTAAAAAATATTTTTTTAAAAAATGTTCTTTCAACATGTAAAAAACAAGAGAAAAGTCAAGCAAATGATTGGTCCATTAATAGGAGAACGTGGCAAGAAGATGGCAAGCAACGGGGAGAAAGTAGAACTATTTAATTCATTTTTTGCATCCATCTTTACACAGAGGAAAAAGCAGTGCAACTTACCAAAAACAGTACTGTAAAAAACAGATTAAATGGTGAGTACCTGTTCATCCTAGACGAGTTCAGATCACTAGGACCAGAAGGATGCACACAAGGTTCTGAATTATTTAATAATGGAGATCAGACACATTCTTCCATAACCCTAACTCTTGGTGTGTATTCAGAGGTGTGGTTTGTGTACATGCAAGTTTATTGAGTCCGTCCTATGCGGTTTGGGATGCTCCTGCCTTAATCCTGAAGTGCATGAAATATGAAAAGAAAGATTATGCTCAGATATATAGCTCTCTTTTTTCACCTGGTGCTTTCCTTACCCTGAGGGAATTCCTCTTCTTTGATGTAGGATCCTAGTCTTAAGTGCTAGGATTGAATGGTGATCTGCAGATCAGAAGGCTGCTAAAAGAAGTGTGGAGAAGATCAAAGGCCTTATAACTTCCAACAGGTAGACAGATAAAATATAGCAAGCAGCTCTATCATTCTAATACAAGACATGTCTACAGCACTGCTTTGAGGAAGATAAAGTGTGAGGCTGACCACACACAGGAAAAAGTCTGTATTACTTGTTGGTTTTGACCTCCAAGCTTGGCAATTAGGTTGCAAATGTTCCAGGAAACATCTTCAGTGCACTGGCCATTTTAAAAAAAGCTAATTTTTTAAAAGGCCAATGCTCCCTCAGACAAGCACAATGCAAAGAATGTCTCCATGAATGGGGACCATCAACCAAATTGCCAAGCTCGGAGCTGGAACCAACAAGGTAACTACCAATCTGAGCTAACAAATATTCAAGGACAGTGCAACCTGTATTAGTGTTTATCTCGCAGGGGGATACGACCTGTGAAGAATAACGACTTTATTGCTGTTATTTATTTCTGGGTGAGGAGAATCTCGCAAGGTCGCTGTGTGAAGACTATGTACCTAGATTTGGCCGGAAGAGGGACACTGGCCGTGGGCTCAGCCGCTTGTGTTCTGGATCCCATGCCCATCCTGGCTTATGGCCAAGTAGTAATAAGTAGCATCTCCAAAACCGACGCCTCGCCGCGAGGGTTAAGAAGGTGCAACATACGTATCTAGAGGTTTACTGCGTCGGGGGGGGGGGGGGGTTGTCCCTCAAGAGGGAGCGTGCAAGCCCACAGTACTCCTCCTCTTTTTCCGCCCCGGAAGAAGGAGTTGCAGCAGGAGCGGAAGTCTGGCCTTCGAAAGCAAAACAAACCCACCCCCTGCCCTCTCCGGATTGCGTAGCGGTGCGGAAGGGAAGGCGCTCCTGTGGTCCAGGCCAGCTCTCACTGGAGGTTTTATCGGAGGTGCCGTGAGTGCTTTTTGTGGGGTGGGGGTGGGGTTCGGAGCTTCTTTAGGTGCGGAGGAGAAGCGGGAGAAAATAATAATAGGAGGAACGAAGACCTTTGTCTGCAGCCATAAATTGTACGGCACAACGTCCTGTCTAGGTTAATTCTCGGCGGGGTGAAGAAACAAAGAGGTTCGCGTGGAGCCCAATCGGAGCCTAAGAAGTCGGAACGCCGTGCATAGTGAAACCGATAGAAACGTGTGTTGGCCATCGATGGCGGAGACGGTAAAGAAGGAGCCGGGCGGGAAGGGGACGTAGGGAAGCGGGGTGGCGTTTCGTCCCGCAGCGGGTGATGGCCTTTCCTCCGTTACTCATGCCCTCCCCAGCAGGTGACTATAAGCAGCGACTCGGAGCCAGAGACGCCCCCCAGGAGGCCCTTCCCCAAACGGCGGCGCATTTTGACCAGCGCGCCCATCCCGGTCTATTCGACTCAGGTATGCTTGTAGGGATACTTGTACATTTATTTATTTATTTATTGGTGTGCCTTATTAATTTGTCAAGCATGAGGAAGGTAGCAGGTATTGACCCTAACCACAACAACACAAGGGCACACAACAGATTCAAGCTTAATATTAACTGCTCCAAACTTGACTGTAAAAAATATGACTTTAGTAATCGAGTTGTCGAAGCGTGAAACTCATTACCGGACTCCATAGTATCATCCCCTAACCCCCAACATTTTTCCCTTAGACTATCCACGGTTGACCTCTCCAGATTCCTAAGAGGTCAGTAAGGGGCGTACATAAACGCACTAGAGTGCCTTCCGTCCCCTGTCCTATAGTCTCTCCTATATCTCGTATTTCTTCTCTACTATATCTTCTATAACATTCATTGTGTATTATTGTGTATTGGACAAAATCAATCAATCAATCAATAGTCAATGGGGTGGTGGGTACAGTGGTACACTTATGCTCGCCCCTTGCAGACCTCTTAGGAATGGGGTGAGGTGAACTGTAGATAGTCTAAGGTTAAAGTTTTTGGGGTTTGGGGAAATTAAGATTAAAGGGTGAGCCACGTAGTTTCTTCCCCTCCCACTTCCCCCACCCCCCAAAGTTCTCTCTGTCCCTTACTTTGTTTTTCTGGACCCGGAATCACACATTTAACACATTTCTCAAAGAAATTCTGAGCTGAGTTGTGCTGGTCAATTGAAGATTACCTGTAGTTATTATAATAATAAGAACAACAACAGAGTTGGAAGGGACCTTGGAGGTCTTCTAGTACAATCCCTTACCTGAGCAGGAGACCCTCTACTATTTCTAACCAATGGTTATCCTACATCTTAAAAACTTCTAGTGTTGCGGCATTCACAACTTCTGGAGGCAAGCTGTTCCACTGATCAATTGTTCTGTCAGGAAATTTCTCCTTAGTTCTAAGCTCTTCTTGATTAATTTCCACTCATTGCTTCTTGTCCTACCTGCAGTGCTTTGAATAGTTAATTAAACTATCCCCTTCTCAAACCTAGTTTGTCAGGGAAAGATAAAATTGACAGAGGAAACCTAAAACATTTCATTGCAAAGCTTGTGATTTGGAACTGTTGGGTAACAAGGGATGTAGGGAGATAATTAAGGTATCCATGTAATTCTTATTCAAAGTAGAGACTTTCCCTAACCTTGGAATCCAGGGCTTTCTTATTGTTATTGTTCTGCTCTCATTCCCTCATTGTCTTTATCACGAATACATTTCCGGTTAAATTACTGTATGCTACTGTATCCAATCTGTATACTGTATTATTTGCATTGTAATTGATATTAATCTGTATAATGTGACTGAGTGCCAGTTTAGTGCAATGGTTTAAAGCAGTGATCCCTGAGAGAAAATGTTGATGGTCCGCAGAAAATATTTTTTACATTTTATATGTTGCACTAAATACTATTTATCTTTTTAAAAAATCATATTAGTGGTCAGTGGGATTTAAAATTATGAATTTAGTGGTCCCTGAGATCCGACAGGTTGTTGAACCCTGGTTTAAAGGCATTGGAATAAAAATCAGATTGTCTAATCCCGGTTTTAGACATGAAATCTCAGCCCTAGGAATAAAATAATGACGGCGCTATTGAAAAGCTTGTCAAAAATGTGTATGGGCAATCACAGATAATCAATATTAACTCAAAGACATGACTATTTATGAAAAATACATAAAAATAGCCAAACTGGTGAATTAGCAGTCTTTATTTTTCTTTAGTACAGGCAAAGGAAATAGAGCAGTCAAAAATACAGAGAATTTCTCTCTGAGGGAAAGTGGCGTGTCTCTAACTATTTATATGTTTCGCCAAGTAACAAACCCCATTTGACATGGCAACAAGCCTCCCGCCAGAACGAACAGCCAATCAGAGGCCAACATGCGTACCCTTTCTTCATGGATATGCGCATATTTAACAATTTATATCTAAAAATAAGATTGTTAGCCTCTGCTGTTGCTTGTTCTATATGGAAAAAATATGTAAGATTTCCTTATTAAATAAATTGATGAAAAGTTTTTTTTTAATATACTGCAAACATATTGGTATTGTTTGCAGGGACAAGAGAGCGCTTAATCGTGTCCCCCTATTGGCCATTTTCCATTTTTCCTAAGTTTTTTAATGCTGCCACTTTTACCAGAGGTCTGCAACCTTGGCAACCTGCTGGCTGAGGAATTCTGGGAGTTGAAGTCCACAAGTCTTAACATCGCCATGGTTGCGGACCCCACCTTACATTATTGGGGAAAATAGTGCTGTAATTGTCCTTTGCCAAGTTTTTATTTACTCTGTGAAACTGACAGAAGAATCCATCTCACGTGTAACTTGCATCATGTGATGCAACCAGCCGGCTACTCGGTGGTCATATCCATGTACAGTTCTTGGCAACAGTATATAAATTATTTGCCACTGCTGTCTTCTGAGGGTTTTTCTTCCATTCTCTGCTGTCTCCTCTAGAACTATTAAGATTTCCACCAGGTGACTTGCTTAGAATAGTTCTTGCAATTTTCTTGGTATATTTTTCAGTAGTGTGCCATTGCTCTCTTACTATGGTTGAGAGGGCGTAACTAGCCCAGTGCTTCTCAAATAGTGGAGTGGGGTCCCTGGGAGGGACGGAGCAATGCTGGGGGGGAGTGCATATGACCCCGAGGAATATGGATGGTCCCTCTTGGTGGATTCCTCCAAACAGGGAGTGTTTTCCCAGTTGCACACAGCTCTGAGCCCGGAACAGAAGGTGACCAGGGGAACGGGACAGCTGCATGGGTTCTTCTTGTTCTCGGCAGGTGCCGCAGTAACCATGAACGGTGTGGCAAACCTCAGCTGGACAAGGCGGAGCATCCTTTACAGCTGGGCGAAAGCTTTGAATGGCGCTCTAAAGCTTCCTTCCACACCATTCTCTTGAGTGCCCAGCAGAGACGGCACTTATGGGCCAGGTTAGCAATATGAATATGAGTCAGCAGAGAGACATAGTAACCATAGGTCTTAGGTTTTATTAAAAACATGTCCAGGTAACAGAAAAAGTGATTTAGTGTTCATGTTTGCATTCTTTCTTCTTCCTCTTTTTTAAAAACAAAACTGTTGATTATACAAAATATTTTTTAAAAGACTTCTGGATGTTTTTTAAAGAGAAGGGCATTGTAATTCTTTATAATGCATGCAATTAAATGATGCTCTCAAACTTATCTTGGTTACCTTCCATTATTGTCACATTTGTTTCTTATTCTCATTAGTACCCTTTGTCTTAAAACAGTGTTTCCCAACCTTGGAAACTTGCAGATACTTGGACTTCAACTCCCAGAATTCCTCAGCCAGCATTCGCTGGCTGGGGAATTCTGGGAGTTGAAGTCCAAATATCTTCAAGTTTCCAAGGTTGGGAAACACTGGTCTAAGAGAGCAAAGAACCACAGCATCCCACTTTATCTGTGATGGATCATTCATCTAGTAATCACTGACTCTTATATATTGAGTGATTAATTCTTGTTTCTCTTTCTAGTAACCTGATAAATCCCACCCCCTTTTTGTTTCTTATCTGCAGGTTGAAAGAGGCTTAAAGCTCTTAGACAATCCTATGGAGCTTCCTGGTGAAATCAAAGCACGTTGTAGTAGCAACCTGCCCTTTAGCTCAGAAGAAGACGAAGATGAGGAAAAGCCAATTCCTTTAAAGCAATTGAAGTCAAGACCAAGGTTTCAGTTCTCTTCTGCCTGACTTTCCAGAAAAGCTGAATTTAAACCATTACTTTGTTCTCCTTTTGACAAATGTCAGGACCTTTCATATTCCACTCCACCTCCACCACTGCAAAGGAAGAGTCTCAAAGCCCAATTAGAAATTGGTATTTCTGGAAATGAGGTGGAAGTATAGTGGATTGATAAGAATGGAGAAACAAAATATTTAGGAAGGATTGTGGTCTCTGGGGCATAATTGATTTAAATTGGGTTTCTTTCTCTATCTTGCTCCTGCTAGAGTGTTTCAGATAGCTGAGCAATTATTTAATGTGCATAGGAAGAAAGTTGGCAGATGTAGCAAGCACATTTTGATTAAGGTGGTTATCTGAGTGCAGCATATCAAGTCCAGCAAAAATTTTGCTGATCTGCTTATGTTGATATCATAATCTCTTTTGACACTGATTAAAAGTCAGCATGAGCAAAGCAATATTGTGCTGAAAGTAACAGTTACACAGGATTGAATAAACAGTTATGTCCTATACAGTGGTACCTCTACTTAAGAACTTAACTCGTTCCGTGACCAGGTTCTTAAGTAGAAGCAATTTTTCCCATAGGAATCAATGTAAAAGCTAATAATGCGTGCAAACCCATTAGGAAAAAAATTTGGGTGGGAGGAGGAGGAGGAAGAATAGGACAGTCACTGCCGAAGGAAGAAGTTGAGGTGAGGTGAATCAAAAAGATCCAAAACTTTAAGGCTTTAAAAAAAAAAGAAGGACTCTGAGGCGGCGTGGAGGAGCACGTGTCTCCAATACATGGCGCCTTTCCTTCGCTGTGGTGACTCCTCGGCTACCCAGAGCGAAGAGAGCGTTTCTTTTCTCTGGGCGCTGGCAGAGGTTTATTCCCTCTCCAAGTGCCCAGAGAAGGGAAAGTGCTTCGTTTGCTGTGGGCTGCCAAAGCCTCCTTAAGCACCATCAAAAGGCTCATCTGGCAACCCAGAAAAGCCCAAGATGGTCAGGATTAAAGGGGAAATGGCAGGAAACTGGCTGGGCCTTCATGCTGTTCTCAAATTTCCTGGGAAATTTTTCCGGGCTTGAGTTCTTAAGTAGAAAATGATTCATAAGTAGAGGCAAAAAAATCTTGAACACATGGTTCTTATCTAGAAAAGTTCTTAAGTAGAGGCGTTCTTACGTAGAGGTACCACTGTACTTATCAATACAGCTCCATTGCACAATTTCAGTGAATTGGCTGATATAACTGATAAGGCTGGTCCATGCCCACCTGTTCTTTGTGTATGTAGCTTGCTTTTGTGGTATATGCCAATTTGATTAATACTTAGAGCTCTTAGACTCTCAAAGGCTGAAGAAGAGGACTGGTTTATTGGTGGTGAACTTAGGTTAGGAGTGACAGAATAATACAGATAGTGTTAGAGTCAACCATTTGATTAGTGACTATTTAAAGTTACAGTGGCACTGATAAAAATTGACTTGACAAACTTGACTCACACAACAGTCACAACATCCCCAGAGCCATGTGATCAAAATTTGAGTACGTGGCAACCAGGATGTATTTATGATGGTGACCTGATAGTTATTTGTGACTTTTCCAGCTGATTTCCAAGAAGCAGAATCAAGGGGGAAAGCTGGATTTGCTTAATGGCCACCTGATTCACTTATGAGCAATAATTTGATTAATTTGATCATGTGACTCACTTAACAGGTACCTTAATAATGGAAATTGTGGTTGTAAGTCAAGACATGTATACCATTTCGTCTCTACCTTCCTACAGTATTTTTAGAGCAGTCTTACAAAAAAGGGTAAACTGGTTCCTGTTTATTAAAGAAGTTATGAAGAAAGCAAATTAATTCACTAAGGACTCCAAGACAAATGCTAATCTTCCCATTTCCAATTTTTCTGTAAATGTTAGACTAGGAGTAGAGGCAGGTATGGGAAATATGTTCCAAATTTTTAGAGAAATATTAAATTGGGAGAGAATTGTGGCTCATTGTCTCTTGGGTCAGACACCTTGTCTTTTCTATGCTATATTTGTTTTTAGAAAAATTTTGGGGATTTGTCTTTTCTATGATATTTTGTTTTTAGAAAAATTTTGGGGATTTATAGAGTATCTGTGCAGATAATTCTTAATTTCAGGCGGCCTTATGAAGGTGACAACACCTTCATAACACCTTGCGAAGGATGAAATTGCTGAATCCCATGCATACAAGTGCGACCTCAGTTGAGCCCAAGATTTCTGTTCCTAAGTGAAACATTTGTTAAGTGAATTTTGCCCCATTTCACAATCTATCTTGCCACGGTTGTTAAGTTATTAACATGATTGTTAAAGGAAAACGGCTTCCCCATTGATTTTGCTGCAACCATCAAATATGAATCAGTTGTCACATATCTGAATTTTGATCACGGGAGTTCTGCAAAAAGTTATAATTGAAAAACAGTCATTTTTCAGTGCCATCGTAACTTTATAAACGGTCGCTAAATAAATTGGTGTAAGTCAAGGACAACCTGTATTTTAGTAAATCTGCTGTGTTTAAGTCAACATAAAGTGCTTTTTCCTTAAGGTGCCTTCAATACAGAAAGGGTTTCCATAACAGATCCCAAGTACCCTTGCCTGCTTCAAACTGAGTAAAACATACCTCTAATTAATGGCGTCCCAAACCAGAACCCAAGCACATGTTTGTCTTTGTTTTGTTGGCAGAATCTTCGATCAGAATCTCATAAATTTGAGTAACACCCTCTCAGCTGCTAAGAAGAGCTTACTGGATCAAGAATTGGAGGAGGAGGATGTAGTTTTGGTTGATGCATTTGAACCACAGGAGCTGTTGTTGAAAGTCCAATGCCGAGCTGATCTTTACAAAGTTTGTATTCTAATGGTATGAGGCTTTGATATCCGTATTCACTAACCTTTGCTGTCATAATGTGGTTTTTTCTCTTTTCCTCACACTTGTCTAGGACTCAGTCCTGACATCTGCAATAGACACTAGAGTTTTTTTAATGAGCTTCAATATAGAAGCAGCCATCTTGTGCTTTGGAACCTTATTTTTCATTATTAGATATTCCCCTACTAATCAGCGGACCTGCATATACAATCTTGCATAAATCCATCATTATATGTGAATTCCAATAACCACACTATGAATTTACAGCCCGTGACAATGTAACAAAAGTTTGTGTGTGTGTAACATATTTTTGTGAACTGAAAATGAAGGGAGATTAGTATAGATCTATTTCGAGCTTGTTTCCTCTTATCCCCAAGCCATACCCTCACTGGGATTTGAACCTGCAGTCTCTGAATTAACCTTTAGCCCACAGGATCTCATCCTTACAGCTTTGTGCCAGGGAACTGTTGTATGTGTTGAATGTGGGATTTGAGGGTTGAAAACATGCCTACCTCAAAATGTTACTTCTGAATCCACATGTCACAGGAGTGGACAATTTGCAAATTCCTGAAATCTCTTTGTAGCCCCTTGAAGTTTTTTGTTTGCCAAAAATTGAAGGTCTAACTTCAGTAGAATAAAAATTGCCAAAAATTGAAGGCCTAACTTCAGTGGAATAAAATTGCCACATGTCTCAGCTTAAAAAAATTCCGAAACTCTGTCACAACTTTCTGTTTGCTTTGCTTATAAAGCCATTGCTACATACTATTAAAATTCTCATACCTGTAACCTTCATCGACGCAAAACAATAGGCAACAATTTTTGAATGGGGAAGTACTGTCCCTGAGGTGGATCAGTAACCTATTGTATCCTATTCTTACTGTCTTACAGCTACTTTTATTGTTTTAAAAAAAAAGATAAAATGAACAAAACAAAGATAATGGTGATTATCATTATGCTAATACATTATCAAACAAAAAAGTGCATAAGTGCTTTAAAAAATAACTCGAAAATATAATAACATATTGTTACAACAGCAGAGAGTTTCAGTTCTAGGTATGTAATGCAAATATGCCTGTATGTTCATAAAGGGCTGGTATTATCATTTCTTTGATCCACTGTGTAACTGGTGCCATATATTTATTGTCCCAATGGTGTAATACAGTTTTTTTAGCCAGTAAGGGCAGAGAGAATCCATTTACCTTGTTCTCTAACACAGCTACTTAACTTCACCTTTTCTAGACAGAGCCTCTTCAGCGAGTGGTTGACCACATGTCCACGATACTGAAGGTTCATCCAAACAGAATTAAACTCCTGCACAATGATAAGGAGCTTTCAGTTGATGCAACTCCTGCTAAGTTGGACCTTGGTGTTGCCAGCATCATTGGTGAATAGCTTAGGGACTTCTTTTTTTAACTTCAGATCATCATTGCTTCTAGTCTGATTGACTGTTTTAAATTCCTCAAACCTTTTGCTTCCCAAATGAATTAAAGTTTTGTACTATGAAGTATTTTACAGCTATTTTCTTGTATTGTCTAAACCTGTTTGTTTGCTTTTTCAAAATTAGAACTATGGTAAAGCTTGGGAGATACTAAATTCTAATCCTCCTTCAGACACATACTCTCAATTATTGTGGCCCGGCTCTACCTTTATGGGGCAGTTGGTTAGGATAATATTGGGGTAAATAATTATTTGGCTGTTTTGAACTCAGTGGAGAAAAAGTAAGTTGAACATTCTCTGTGTGATAACTTTCAGATTGTGTAGTGGAGACCGAACGGAGTGATGGTTCTGGAACCCTGTTGCTTCGAGTGCAAGGAAAAGACAAAAGTTCTGTGATGGAGATTACAATCCAGAAGGTAAAGGAACTAAGGTGTGGATTGTAGGATTTCTTCTGTGAGAGGAAGCATTATAGTACAGTGGTACCTCTACCTAAGAACTTCTAACGCCTCTACTTAAGAACATTTATAGATAAGAACTGGGTGTTCAAGATTTTTTTGCCTCTTCTGAAGAACCATTTTCTACTTAAGAACCCAAGCCCGGAAAAATTTCCCAGGAAATTTGAGGACAGCACGAAGGGCCAGCCAGTTTCCTGCCATTCCCCCTGGGTTTCTCTCTCTGGCGTAGTGTATAGGATACGCTGGGTGCATGGGAGGCATGTTCTCCTCCTCGCCACCTCAGAGTCCCTCTTTTTTTTTTTTTTAAGGCTTAAAGTATTGGAGTTTTTTGATTCCCCTCACCTCACCTTCTTCCTTCGGCAGTGACTGTCCTCCTCGTCTTCTTCCTCCTCCTCCTCCCACCCAAATTCCGAGCTTTTATTTCTTTTCTAATGGATTTGCATGCATTATTTGCTTTTACATTGATTCCTATGGGGAAAATTGCTTCTACTTACAAACTTCTCTACTTAAAAACCTGGTCACAGAATGAATTAATTTCTTAAGTAGAGATAGCATTGTACAGTAGAACCCCGACTTACGAGACTAATTGGTTCCGGAAGGAGGCTCGTAAGTCGGAACGCTCGTATGACGAAACATTGTTTCCCATAGGAAACAATGTAAAGTCAATTAATCCGTGCAACAACAAAAAAAAACCGCTGCCGCCGAACGCGGAAGTTAGCGTTCAGAGACAGCTGCGAAGCGGGGCGGGTGTTTTAAAACGTGGCAGCCGGCCTGGGGGGCTCGGGGGGGTGCTGGCAAGCTTCCCCCCGAGCCCCCCAGGCCGGCTGCCACGTTTTAAAACACCTGCCCCGCTTCGCAGCTCTCTGCTGAATCCGAACGCAGAAGTTAGCGGTCCGGATTCAGCAGAGAGCTGCGAAGCGGGGCGGGTGTTTTAAAACGTGGCAGCCGGCCTGGGGGGCTTGCCAGCACCCCCCCGAGCCCCCCAGGCCGGCTGCAACCTTTTAAAACACGCGGGATACGAGCGCCAAGGAGCTGTCTCCTGAAGCCGAAAGCGGAAGTTAGTGTTCGGCTTCAGGAGACAGCTCCTTGGCGCTCGTATCCCGAATATGAGCTCGGGAGGCGAACAAAAATGTCGCTCCCCTCCCAGCTCGTATCTCGAGTAGCTCGTAAGTAGAGCTGCTCGTATGTCGAGGTTCCACTGTATTGTAATTTTGTTCTTCTTTTTGCAGTGGGAGCCCTTAGCATCCCTTATGAACCAGTACAAAAAAGCTCAAGACGGCAGACGATTTGTGTTCTATTTTGATGGGCAGCGTTTGAAAGAAACTCAGACCCCTGAACAATTGGGGATGGAATCTGGTGATGTTATTGAAATGTGGAAGTAGCATCCTTGCATTTCCAAAATAATCCATATCTAGATTTTATTATTATTATTGTTTTTATTTTTATATATATATCTATCTACTGTAAGTGACTCATCTGTGTCCACTTGTTTGATATTTGCTATTTATACACAGTGTCATATTTTTTAAACTTTCTATGCTATTAACAAGGTTTTCTAAATATAATCTCATCAATTAGAAAAAATCTAATTCTGTTCGATTTCCAGGCAATAAATGGACAATTCTCTGGATGGAAAGAAGTGAGAAGTGGTGTACCCCAAGGTTCAGTTTTGTGTCCTTTACTTTTTAATTTATTCATTAATGATCTGGATGTAGAAGTAAATCGTGAGATAGCAAAGTTTGCTGATGACACTAAATTGTTCCGGGCAGTGAAAAGTGAAACTGATTGTCGGGAGCTCCAGAAGGATCTCTTGAAATTGAGTGCAACAAACTGGAAAAAATGCATTTTAACCTAAAGAAGTGCAAAGTTATGCATATAACTATCTTTCTTGTCCTCCCCTCCTTTGGTGGGGGAAGCACGGGGGGGAGGCACGTTGGGGGGGTGACAGGGCTAAGGAAAGGGGAAAAAATTAAACCAAGGGCAAAACAAGAAGGGAAAAGGGTTATTTTGGTATATTATGATTGAGTGTAAGATAATGGTTTTAAATGTGAATGGTTTTGGATCAGATTTGAAACATTTTAGGATATTAAGGATGGTTAAGCAACATAAGGTGGATATTATGATTTTGACAGAAACACATAAAAGACGGGGAGGAAGGGATAAATTGATTAATGATAGAAATTGGAAATGGGTGTATGAATCTAGAGGAACGCAAAATAGTAGAGGTACAGCGATTCTTATTCATCAGAGGGTTCCTTTTGAAGAGGTTGGAGTTCAGAAAGACAGAGAAGGAAGGTGGATATTTGTTAAAGGGAAAATAAATCAAAAGAAGTTGACATTAGCAGCAATTTATGCCCCAAATACGAAAACAAAACAATTTATAATAAATACTAAGAGGCAGTTAGACAACTTTATGGAGGGCTCAACTTTTTTGGCAGGAGATTTTAATATGCAATTAACAAATGGGATTGGAAACAGTAGGACGTTACATTTAAACAGACTTAATATGGTGGATCTTCATGCAGATATTTCAAACAGAAGTACATATTATTCAGCAAGATATCATACATTTAGCTGCATAGATTATATATTAAACTATACAAGTTTAAAAAGTAGATATTAAAAGTATTTGGCTATCAGATCATGCCCCACTATTGGCAGAATTGGAAATAGGTCAGGAACACAATCAAATAATTTGGAGAAATAATGCAGGTGTAACTGCTAGTGAACAAGATAAAGAGAAATTGCAAACTGAGTTACGCAAATATTTTATAATTAATGATGTGGGTGGTATTAAACAATTGTGTGGGATGCATGTAAGGCCTTTATGAGGGGACAATGTATATGTATGGAAGCAGATATTAGGAAGAGATGGGGTAGAGAAAGGGAAATAAAGATAAGGGAAATAGATTTGATACAAGAGCAGTTAAGATTAACTAAAAGTAGAGATTGGAATAGTTTATTGAAATTGAAAAAGAAACAATTGATGGTGTATGATGAGATCAAATGGAACAAGATGAGAATGATGATGCGACAAAAAATATGGAGCTGTGGGACAAAATCTTCGGAGAGGGGCGGCATACAAATCTAAATAATAAATAAATAAATAAAATAAATAAAATAAAATCAATGCAGCAAATGGCCAGATATCTGAAGAAGAGGAAAGAAAAATCATGTATTTTAGCATTGAGAGACTCTACTGGAGTGGTTAGATATGGTAATGAGCAGCTAGAGAAGATAATGGGGAAATATTATGAAGATTTGTATAAAGAGGAGCAGGTGAAGATAGGAGTCCTCAATGTTGGGAAAATAGTAAGTGAAGAAAATAAACAAATATTGAATGCAGAAATTACACAAGATAAAATTGCTAGAGTAATTAAAGGGTTAAAACAAGCCAAAGCACCGGCCCTGATGGGTTTATAGGGGAATTTTACAAAACTTATATGAATGTATTATTGCCGCATTTGGGGAAACTGTTCAATAATATATTGTTAAATTGTGATATCCCGCAGACATGGAAACTTTCAGAAATTGTTACTATTCCGAAGATGGGTCGAGATTTAAGAGAGCCTGGGTCCTACCGTCCTATCAGTTTGGCAAATCAAGATTAGAAAATATTTATGAAAATATTGGCAAATAGATTAGAAAATATTTTACCAAAAATAATTGAAGAGGAAATTGAGTGCAACAAAGTGGCAAATGCATTTTAACCTAAACAAGTGCAAAGTTATGCATATAACTATGTTGCCCCAAGTCTACAGAGAGGGGCGGCATACAAATCAAATCAATCAATAATATATCGGGGCAAAGAACCCCAATTATACCTACCAACTGATGGGGATGAAGCTTTCTGAGACAACCCAAGAAAGGGATCTTGGGATTTTGGTGGACAGCTTAATGAAGTGTGCAGCAGCAGTAAAAAAAAGCAAATTCCATGCTTGGCATGATTAGGAAGGGAATCGAAAATAAGTCAGTAAGTGTTATATTGCCTCTGTACTTGGAGTACTATGTACAGTTCTGGTCACCTCACTTCAAGGATATAATGGAACTGGAAAAGGTGCAAAAAAGGACAACAAATATAATCAAGAAAATGGAACACCTCCCTTACGAAACCAGGTTGCAACGCCTTGGTATCTTTAGCTTTGAAAGACCACGTTTACGGGTTGACTTGATCGAAGTGTATAAAATCATGCATGGGATAGAAAAGGTGGATAGAGAAAATTCTTTTTTCTATCACACAATACTAGGACGAGGGGGTAACCCCTAAAGTTCACAGGTAAGAAAGCAAGGACAAATAAAGGGAAATATTTCTTCACCCAGAGGGTTGTTGGTTTATGGAATTTACTTCCAGAAGAGGTTGTGACAGTTGTCAGCCATGGTAGCTTCAAGGCAGGATAAGATAGATTCATGAATGCCAAGTGTATTGGCTGTTATTTAAATGGATGTCCATGTGCCGCCTCTATGTTGGTTGAGGCAGACAGGATTCCCTTGAGTACCATTTGTTGGGGATCAAGGGAAAAGGAGGGCTCTTCTTATGTTCTTAGGTTGTCTTGGATAAACAGATGTTTGTTCCATTTAGCTACTGTTACTTTGAATTTCTCATAATCACCAAGTATGGTGATTTGGAGTCCAACACAACTCAAGAATACATCGTCTTAATGTGTAGAGCTGAAATCCCAATACAGTAACTCTGAAGGATTAACTTGTGTTTCTCTTGACAACACTATATTGTTGTCAAGAAATCCACAACATTATATTGATACTTTTCCAGTTTAGTCACTGAATCCTGATACAGTGGTACCTCTACTTAAGAACGCTTCTACTTAAGAACTTTTCTAGATAAGAACTGGGTGCTCAAGATTTTTTTGCCTCTACTTAAGAACCATTTTCTACTTAAGAACCCGAGCCCGGAAAAATTTCCTAGGAAATTTGAGAGTGGCACAAAGGCCCGGCCAGTTTTTGCCATTCTCCCTTTAATCCCGGCCATCTCGGATTTTTCTGGGCTGCCAGAGGAGCCTTTCAGTGGCACTTAAGGAGGCTTTGGCAGCCCAGAGCAAGCGGAGCGTTTTCCTTTCTCTGGGCGCTTGGGGAGGGAATAAACCACTTCGCTGTGGTGACTCCCTCACGCTGCCTCCCATACACCCAGCGTGAGGTTGCCTCTCAGAGCATCTGGGTGTGGAAAGGCAAAAGGGAGTGCTCCCCTCACCTTCCTTTGGCAGTGACTGTCCTCCTACTGCTTCCACCCAAATTTCAAGCTTTTATTTCTTTCCTAATATTGCATGCATTATTTGCTTTTACATTGATTCCTATGGGAAAAATAGCTTTTACTTAACGTTTCTACTTAAGAACCTGGTCACGGAACGAATTAAGTTCTTAAGTAGAGGTACCACTGTATTTTCTAGTAGATTCGCACAGTTCACCATCCTTAACTTGTCAAGAGCGCTGATCATGTGCTGGCTTCCAATAAGGCATGGGGAGAATACCAACTTGGAAGAACTGCTTATGCTTAAAACATATGCACATTAAAAATTGGCAATTCAAGGTGTTGGTTATTACCTATAAAACCTACATGGCTTAGGATCAGGTCACTTAGGGGACCATCTTCTGCCTCATACATCCAAGCGACTGATCCGATCCCACAGTCGACCTCCTCCGGATCCCGTCAGTCAAACAATGCCGGCTGGTGGGACCATGGGGGAGAGCCTTCTCCATAGTGGCTCCAGCACTCTGGAACCAGCTTCCCCTGGAGATTTGCACCATGCCCACACTCCTGGCTTTGCTTGTTGGCACAACATCTTGCTCCAGCCTAATTGTTGAATGATTGAAGGATGAATGTTTTACTATAGGGTTTTAACTTTTGTAAGCTGGTCTGAGTCCACGAGGTGATGGGCAGGAAATAAATGTAATTAATTAATTAAATAAATAAAATAAACAAGTATGGTGTTCTTCAATAAAACAGCTGACATTTTAAAAGAAGGGTAAATCATATTGCACGTAGAAAACACAATATTTTAATTTATGAACAGCTTCTAATGATATTGATGTTGAAAAATAACATTCCAAAATTGTATGCAAGCCAAGTGAAAAAGCCTTTCCTACTTTTTTCTTTTCTTGGATATGCACACTGATATTTTTTTAAAAAAAATTACTTAGCTTTTTTTTAAAAAATCATAATTTGCAGAACTTTTGTAAACCACAGTGAATACACTAAGAAACCAAACACTTAAAGGAGTTCTGTAGGAATCTTTTATCTCTATATGCCTTGGATCCCTTTCTCTTGAGCAATTGCAATTACAGTGATCCCCCGTTTATTGCGTCCCCAACCATTGCGAACAGGGTACTTCGCTATTTTTCAACCCGGAAGTCAAAATACCATCTACGCATGCGTGTATGGGCACGCATGCGTAGATGGCAACCGGGAGATCAGCTGCTGGGCGGCTTTCCTGGGTCTTCCCTCTCTTGCTGGCGTCAGCGAGGAGTTTCCCCACCGCCCACGCAAACTCCTCGCTGCCGCCCGCCCTTCGCCAGCCCACGCCGTTCATTCTCGCCGCTTTCGAGCTGAGTCCGGGAGCGAATTCGCTCCCGGACTCAGCTCGAAAAAGCGCCAAGACAAGCCGTTCCTTGGCGCTGTTTCTCGCCGCTTTCGAGCTGAGTCCGGGAGCGAATTCGCTCCCGGACTCAGCTCGAAAAAGCGCCGAGACAAGCCGTTCCTTGGCGCTGTTTCTCGCCGCTTTCGAGCTGAGTCCGGGAGCGAATTCGCTCCCGGACTCAGCTCGAAAAAGCGCCGAGACAAGCCGTTCCTTGGCGCTGTTTCTCGCCGCTTTCGAGCTGAGTCCGGGAGCGAATTCGCTCCCGGACTCAGCTCGAAAAAGCGCCGAGACAAGCCGTTCCTTGGCGCTGTTTCTCGCCGCTTTCGAGCTGAGTCCGGGAGCGAATTCGCTCCCGGACTCAGCTCGAAAAAGCGCCGAGACAAGCCGTTCCTTGGCGCTGTTTCTCGCCGCTTTTTCGAGCTGAGTCCGGGAGCGAATTCGCTCCCGGACTCAGCTCGAAAAAGCGCCGAGACAAGCCGTTCCTTGGCGCTGTTTCTCGCCGCTTTTTCGAGCTGAGTCCGGGAGCGAATTCGCTCCCGGACTCAGCTCGAAAAAGCGCCGAGACAAGCCGTTCCTTGGCGCTGTTTCTCGCCGCTTTTTCGAGCTGAGTCCGGGAGCGAATTCGCTCCCGGACTCAGCTCGAAAAAGCGCCGAGACAAGCCGTTCCTTGGCGCTGTTTCTCGCCGCTTTTTCGAGCTGAGTCCGGGAGCGAATTCGCTCCCGGACTCAGCTCGAAAAAGCGCCGAGACAAGCCGTTCCTTGGCGCTGTTTCTCGCCGCTTTTTCGAGCTGAGTCCGGGAGCGAATTCGCTCCCGGACTCAGCTCGAAAAAGCGCCGAGACAAGCCGTTCCTTGGCGCTGTTTCTCGCCGCTTTTTCGAGCTGAGTCCGGGAGCGAATTCGCTCCCGGACTCAGCTCGAAAAAGCGCCGAGACAAGCCGTTCCTTGGCGCTGTTTCTCGCCGCTTTTTCGAGCTGAGTCCGGGAGCGAATTCGCTCCCGGACTCAGCTCGAAAAAGCGCCGAGACAAGCCGTTCCTTGGCGCTGTTTCTCGCCGCTTTCGAGCTGAGTCCGGGAGCGAATTCGTTCCCGGACTCAGCTCGAAAGCGGCGATAGCCAGCGCCCCCCGGACCCCCAACCCGGGTTTGGGGGGCTGCTAGGAAGCCCTCCATGCCGGCGGCAAACAGCCGCGCCGCCCCCAATCTTCGGCTCCTCGCTAGCGCTATGGGAGTAAAAACACCATCTGCACATGCGCAGATGGTGTTTTTACTTCCGCAGCGCTACTTCGCGAAAACCCGCTCATTGCGGGGGGTCCTGGAACGGAACCCTCGCAACGAGCGGGGGATCACTGTATACAGTATCCTGCAAGAAGTAATTCAGGAGCAGCATAGGTGCTGAAGATATATTTTGCCTACCTTCAAGCAAATTCTAATTAGATACAAATCTCTCCATAAAGTAAGTTGATGTAGAAATTCATTTATGCCAGTATTTGTACTTTTGAGCTCACAAGATCTACATTTGGATGAAAACATTACAGCCTTGCCAATGAAAATGAACATTGATCCCTAAAGAATCTTGTGAATAAGTCAATAAACATATCTACAGATAACAGGAACAGACAAATACAATTTATTTCCTAACTAGAATAAACCATGCCTCTCAAGTAAACTGATGGTAGAAGACTATCTGGGATTTTAGGTCGTGTGGCAGAAAAAGACTAAAGTGGTCTAGAAAATGTTTTAAGATTCATCATTTCAGAGCTATTTCTTTACCCTCAATCCTTCAACAATAGCAGAGTCTAATGTACTTGAAAAGTACTTAAAAATTCAGGGAGATATTCAGAGGCATCTGCCTTGAAATAGCCTATGTTGAACATCAAGGCAGAAAATAGTTCATGATATTTTATAATGTCACAAATTGATAATTTTTATGTTATAAAACATTTTATAGTGCAGTGATAACTTGATATACTCAACTGTTTTTAAGCTAATTGAATTTGGTATGCAACACATTTTGATGTGAAAATTCTGTCCCGATACTGATAAGTTTGCTTGATATTGAACATACCTGCTAGAACTTGGTGGTGAGGGATGCCATGAGACTCATTACATTATTTCTCATGGGAAAAAATTGATGCACATGGTTTTTGGTATTCATCACATCTCCCGGAACCATAAGATGAATACCGAGGTACCACTGTAGTTACCAAATTTCAATTCCACAGAGTTATAGGTATTGGATTTTGGATGCATGCTGTAAGTTAGTTCATTTGAGGTATATTGGTTCAAAAATTGTTGTCCTGTCATGCGTTGTTTTGGTTAGAATTCACTTCCAGAAGGGGTTGTGACAGCGGTCAGCCTGGATAGCTTCAAGGCAGGATTAGATTCAAGGATGCCAAGTGTATCAGTGGTTATTGAAATGGATGTCCAAGTGCCACCTCTGTTGGTTGAGGCAGACAGGATTCCCTTGAGTACCATTTGTTGGGGATCAAGGGAAAGGGAGGGTTTTGCCTTCTCTTTCTGCTCAAAATCCCAATAGACAATTGGTGGGCCACTGTGACACAGAAAGCTGGACTTGATGAGCTTTGGCCTGATTCAACATGGCTCTTTTTATGTCTACAGATTAACAGAGTTGGGAGAGCCCTTGTAGGTCATCTAGTCCAGTGTTTCCCAACCGGTGTGCCGCGAGACACGGTCAGGTGTGCCGCGAAGAAAAAAGCTCAGCTTCTGGTCTCACAACTTTTTGCGAAGATCGAAAAGTTGTGAGACCGGAACCTGAGCTTCATTATTTGTGCCTTCCAAGTTTTCCGGCAGCTGCAGCGCCCCGCCTGGCTGGAGTATCCGTGGCGATGGCAGCAGGTGAGCTTTGGGGCCTGGTGAGAGGGTGGCGCGCAGCGGGAGAGTGATGGCAGCGGCAGCGGGCAGTAGCCGTGTGGCGGCGCCAGGGTGGACAGCTGTGAGGCGGAGCTCCGGGACGGAGGCTCCGACCGGCGGCTGGACATGCTGGAATTGCGTGGCTGGCACTTGCCTGCTGGCTGGGCTGGGATGGAGGCTCCAGCCCCACGTCCATGCCCAGCGCAATGCCAGCATGTACGGCATCTAGCAACATGTCTAGCCGCCGCCGTCGGTGCCTCGGTTCCGGAGCTCCGCCTCACAGCTGATCACCCTGCTGCCGCTGCTGAGAGAAAAAGAGAGGGAGAGAGGGGGGAGAGAAAGAGAGGGACAGAGAGAAAGGGGGGATAGCACCAGAGGGAGAGAGAGAAAGAGAGGAGGGGAGAGAAAGAGATAGCAAGAGAGGGAGAGAGAAAGAGAGAGGGAGGGGGGAGAGAAAGAGAAAGGGAGGAAGAGAAATATTTTTTTGTCCAAACTCCCCCCCCCCCCCGCTCAATGTTTCCCAGGATTTTGTAAATGTGAATAATGTGTCGCGGCTCAAAAAAGGTTGGGAAACATTGATCTAGTCCAACCTCCCCCCACCAAGCTGGAGATTCTAACTATTTCTGACAAATGGCAGTCCCATCTTTCTTGAAAACCTCCAGTGATGAAACTCACACAACTTATGAAGACAAGCTGTTCCATTGGTTGATTGTTCTCATTGACAGAAAATTTATCCTTATTTCTAGGTTAAATCTTTCCTTGATCAGTTTCCATTCATTATTCCTTGTCTGGCCTTCAAGTGCCTTGAAAGATGCCCTATTCTTCATTGCTTATTTCAGTGATTTTCAACCTTTTTTGAGCTGCGGCACATTTTTTACATATACAAAATAATGGGGCACCTTGAGCGGGGGGATGGGGGGATGGGGAGGCTAAAAAAAGTTTGGACCAAAAAAATATATCTCTCTCTCTCTTCCTCCCTTTCGCTCTATTTCTCTCCCTCTTTCTCTTCCTTCCTTCCTCTCTCCATCCCTCTTTCTCTCTTCCTTCCTTCCTCTCTTTTTTGCTCTTTCTATCTCTCCCTCCTTCCTTGCCTCTCTTTCTCTCTCTCTCTCTTGCTTTCTTTCTCTTTCTCTCTCTCTTGCTTTCTTTCTCTTTCTTTCTCTCTCCCTCTTGCTTTCTTTCTCTTTCTTTCTTTCTTTCTCTCTGTCTCTCTTGCTGAGCTTCGCGGCACACCTGACCATGTCTCGCGGCACACTAGTGTGCCACGGCACACTGGTTGAAAAACACTGGCTTATTTGACTCCTATGGCAATCATTAACTGTTGTACCTCATAATCTGTGACAAATCTATCTTTTCTTTTATGTATACCGAGAGCATATGCACCAGACAAATTCCTGGTGTGTCCAATCACACTTGGCCAATAAAAAATTGTATTCTGTTCCTATAACGGTTCTTTGTATGTTTTAGTCTCCAGTCCCCTAATTATCCTGGTTGCACTTTTTCTAGAGCAAGGGCAAAACTGGTAGTAATAAAATAAAATGTGATATTTTGTAAATTGGGGCACACTGAATGTCATACAGACAGTGCAATGCAATGAAACAGCGCTAGGCAAAAAAGCAATACTCCGAAACCATAACAACCGACAAAGACACGCCACCCGCTGCTCGAGGGGAGAAGTAGGAGGAGCCTGCGCCCGGGATGATAACGAGCGCAACAGAAACTACCATTTTCCTTTGCGTCTTCCAAATAAAGAGCCCATTCTATTGGCTGTCATCGGAGCAAATCGTCCTCGCACCCCCACACCAGGGTGAGGCTCCGCCTCTCGAACGTTCTGAGTCGCAGCGCGCAAGGCGGAGGGGAGGCGGGGGCGGAAAAGGCGGGGAAAAAGTCATATGATAAGGAAGGTGGTCCTTTAAAGAAAAAGAAACAACACTCACGTGATCTGAATCGGCTGTTCAAACCGAGGGGAGGAAGGCCGGGTAAGTTTATGGAAGAGGAATATTACATCGAATTTGGAAATGGAGAGAGGGGGGACTTTGGCACGCGCTCATTAAAGAGTTCCTCCCCCACTTCATTTCTAATGAATCCTTCTAAGCGGGAGGTTGAGTGATCGAGGGAGGAGGGGGCGCTGTGGCTAAATTATACCTGCAGGATGAAACCAGCATTTAGGGTTTATTCGGGGGACAGTTAAGCCTCCCACAATCATGATTAGATGTAGTTCGTATTTTGAGAGAATCATCCTGCCTTCCTTTACCTTTTTCCACCCGTATTTCCCTCCGTTCTTTCGGAAGAAGCCCGAGAATGTGTGTGTGTTTTTAAAGTGTGTGTGTGGGGAGGGGAATGTAGTTCTGTGAGAAATTTCTAGCAACAACCCTGTAGAGTAGACACTCCAGTGAAGGACCTTTCTGCCCCGCTGTCTTAGAAGCAGGTGTGGGTAGGAAACAGATCGGCTTTGAGGTATCAGGGATTTGTGGTAAAGATTCCTGAGGTTCGGTTGTGAAATGAAGGCATCCGCCAAAGGAATTTGCAACTTTTCCCACTGCTGAATGAGAATTCGTGATTGGCCAAATGTGATTGGCCACACACAAGGAACTTGCCTCCGGGTGCATAAGTTCTCAGTGTACATACAAGCTACAAATCATCATAAATTAAAGGTACAACACAATGATAGTCATAGGGTACTGAGACAATCGACATAAATCATAACAGGACACCAAATGAAGGTTTATGATAAGTGTGACAAGTACTTTCTTTGTCTGGGCTCTAAATTGACCAGTGCCTTTAATAACAGCATTTGTTTTTCTACCATGCTTCAGTGGATTGATTGAAGAAAGTTTGTAGGGCCTCTCACTCACATTCAATGACTCTGAATGGCTTACAAAATTAGATAGGCCTTCTGGGTTTTTTTCTCTCTTTAATAATTAATATTTATTTGACTTCTATGCTGCCTGATCCCAGTTCAATGATAGCACTTGTTTTTCTGTAATTGTACTTGTTTTGCAAATGTAAAGTCTGTTTCCCCTGTAATTGGACTTCTTTTTCCTTCTTACAGTGGATCTTTCTTCTTTTCAGCCATGGGATCCCAGCAGCAACCTTATGGTGACACAGCTCCAATTTTGACCCAGGCAGATGATATTGAAGGTGAAGGAAAAGATGATCCTCAGCCAGAGCACATAGGGGAAGAAGAAGTGCGTGCCCTGACAGGGATAAACTCTAAACATGCTGGCCTTATTGTGGGTGTGCTCTTTTTTATTAATCTACTGAACTACATGGATCGCTTCACTGTGGCTGGTAAGCATAATGGAATGGGAGCTGAAATTCCTCCAGTTTCTTTTTTGAACTGATGAAATGGGTGAAGGTATATAACTTTTAAAGCAAAGGTAAATAAATAGATTATTTCCATTTGTTCCTAGCTTTGATTAGATCAGAGGCATCAAACTCAAAGCCCACGGGCGGGATGGATCATATGCTGGCCATGCCCATGCTCAGTTTAGCGAAGGGGAGGGGAATCATACATCATATGATGCTGTTGTGATAGTGTGAGTTTGACATCCCTTGGTTAGGTCATTAAGAATGAAATTGATGAAAACTACTATATTTGTCTCCTCATCTAAAGCTCTGAATTTCTTTTGCCTTGTTTCAGGTGTTCTTCCTGACATTGAGAAGTTTTTTGATATTGATGACAGCAAATCAGGACTGCTACAGACAGGTGAGGACTGATGCAATAGCTTTGCTTGTCTTTTCTATCCCCTCTGTAGCCATTTACACAGTTGATATGGAAAAGAAATGGAACATAAAACTTTTTTCTCCCTAACAGTTTTTATTAGCAGCTACATGGTACTGGCACCTATTTTTGGTTACCTGGGTGATCGTTACAATCGCAAATACCTGATGTGTATAGGAATCTTCTTCTGGTCTATTGTGACTCTAGGAAGCAGTTTCATCCCCAAGCAGGTATTTATTGGGTGTTGAAGATGGGACGTCTTGTAAATTAAAATTACAGGGATAAATAAATTGAATAAATATATATATATTAATCTTCTGTCTGTTGCTGTTTTCAAGTAGTTGCATTTCTTGCTCTCTTTTAATCAAACCTCAAATTATCCAAAATTAGAAATAATATTTCTAAGGTTACCTGTTTTTTTGCTGGAGGCGCTTTTGTTTTAAGTAAGCAATAAATAAATAAAATCTGAACAGAGTTAAAATATTTAACTCATAACTCACAACCAGAAGTTTCAAGGTTCCCATTGAGGGTATTTTAGATTTAAAGCTTATGTCTGCTTCTCTATTGTTCATACACTGTTTTTTATCTCCTCTTCAGTTCTTCTGGATGTTGCTACTTACACGAGGCCTAGTGGGTGTGGGAGAGGCTAGCTATTCAACTATTGCCCCCACCATTATTGCTGACCTATACTTGGGTGAACGGAGATCCCGCATGCTTAGCATCTTCTACTTTGCTATACCTGTAGGCAGGTGGGAACATCCTGTGCTCTATATATGGAGGGAGGGTGAAAGATAGGTGTTTAAGGAGAGATCGTTGTTGAAAATTAAAAACTAACATTACATTATATAGCTTGCATATCTATATTCCAAAAGACTAAGCTGATAAAGTGTTAACTAGTTTTGGTGGACGTTGGAAACCCTGCCAGAGTATAGATTTGAATGCTCTCCTGGTTTTCTTCTGCAGTGGACTGGGTTATATTGTGGGGTCAAAAGTGAAAGATGCGGCTGACGACTGGCATTGGGCCTTGCGGGTAAGTAGAATTATAGCTACTTTACTCAATGCTTGTTATGTTACAACTCTTTTAAAATCTAATTCTGAAACTTCTTTTTACCTAAAGTTAGACAGCAGCCTGTTCTCCACTCATTCACATATACTTTTCTCTCTTCAGAATGTTTCACACTGGATTTTTTTTTAAATTATGTTCTCCACAGGTGACTCCAGGTTTGGGAGCAATAGCTTTGCTATTGTTGATAATTGTGGTGCGTGAACCACCCCGAGGAGCTGTAGAAACACGCACTGATGCCCCACTTCATTACACTTCATGGATAGCTGATTTGAAAGCCCTGAGCCACAAGTGAGTCATGTGACCGAAAGAGATCTTGTTTCCTGAATTATCTTCTAGCCCTCATTTTAATGGTTCCAACTCAATGCAAATATTCATAAATGAGAGTTAAAAACAAGCTTTTATTTCATAAGTTGCAGGATTGCCTGAAGTGACATGAAATTTTGTCCCTCCATGTGAAAGGGCTAGTGCAGAGGGCTGGATCACTGACATTTCTTTGGGAAACATCTTTTTTATTTATTTATTTATTTATTTTATTTGTTTTTATTTGTTTGTTTTGTCAAGTACATATTAGTGGTGTACAAATATATAATAATATTTATATGCATGATACTAGTACAGTGGTACCTCTACTTAAGAATACCTCTACTTAAGAACGCCTCTACTTAAGAACTTTTCTAGATGAGAACTGGGTGTTCAAGATTTTTTTGTCTCTACTTAAGAACTGTTTTCTACTTAAGAACCTGAGCCTGGAAAGATTTCCCAGGAAATTTGAGAGCGGCATGAAGACCCGGCCAGTTTCCTGCCATTCCCCTTTTAATTTAATTCCAATATTTTGATTCACCTCATCTCACCTTCTTCCTTCAGCAGCGACTGTCCTCATCCTCTTCTTCTTCCTCCTCCCACCCAAATTCCGAGCTTTTTTTCTTTCCTAATGAGTTTGCATGCATTATTTGTTTTTACATTGATTCCCATGGGAAAAATTGCTTCTACTTAAGAACCTGGTCACGGAACAAATTAAGTTCTTAAGTAGAGGTACCACTGTTAAACATTAGGACAGGGGACGGAAGGCACTCTGGTGCACTTATACACATGTATTCTTCAAAAGAATACAAAACTTGGTTTTTTATTCTTTTGAAGATGAGGAGCTCACTCCTGAGTATGAAATTCACATGCTGACAGAGAACAATAGATTGCTATGCTCTACTGGTATTCTTGGTAGGAGATTTCTACAACATGTCTGGCCAAGGAACTACACATTTATGTGTAGATTGTAGAGTATTAGATTTTTTTAAATAATTACCAGGGAAGTGGTCACTACTTTGGTGTAGTGGTTAAGATACTGGCCCTAGAAACCAGCATACCATTCATTTAAGGTATTATTATTATTATTATTATTATTATTATTATTATTATTAATTAGACTTGTATGCCGACCCTCTCCGAGGACCAGAAGCGGCTGACAACATGCAATACAAAACAATTTATATACAAATCTAATAGTTAAAACAATAAGCTAAGAATCCCATTATGTTAAAAAACAGTCAGCCTACTCAATCACATCCACAAATAACAGTTAACGGTCAAAGCAGAAGGGTACGTGGTCTAGCTGCCCATGTCTGGTGACATAGATGGGTCTTTAGGGTCTTGCGAAAGGCGAGGAGGGTGGGGACAGTGCAAATCTCTGAAGGGAGTTGATTCCAGAGGGCCGGGGCTGCCACAGTGAAGGCTCTTCCCCTAGACGACATTGTCTGGTCGACGGGACCTGGAGAAGGCCAACTCTGTGGGACCTGATCGTCCGCTGGGATTTGTGCGGCAGAAGGCGGTCCCACAAGTAATCTGGTCTGATGCCATGTAGGGCTTTATAGGTCATCACCAACACTTTAAATTGTGTCCGGAAACCAATCAGCAGCCAATACAGGCTGCAGGTGTTGGAGAGACATGGGTGTATCTGGGAAGACCCATGACGGCTTGCATTCTGCATGATTTGAAGTTTCTGAACACTCTTCAAAGGTAGCCCCATGTAGAGAGCATTGCAGTAGTCAAACCTTGAGTTGATAAGGGTGATAAGTGACTGTGAGCATGGACTCCCTGTCCAAGTAGTCCTCGGAGAGGGGCGGCATACAAATCTAAATAATAAAATAAATAAATAAAGTAGGGCCACAACTGGTGCACCAGGCAAACCTGGGTAAATGTCCCCCTCGCCACAACCAAAAGATGGTTTTCTAATGTCAGCTGTGGATCAAGGACCACAGTTGCGGACCCTCTCTGAGGGGGTCAATGATCCATCCCCCAGGGTAATGGACGGACAAATGGGATTGTCCTTGGGAGGCAGCTACTCCGTCTTGTCAGGTTTGAGTTTGAGCTTGTTGGCACCCATCCAGACCCTAACAGCCTCCAGGCACCAGCACATCATTTCCACTGCTTCACCGAGTGGACATGGGGTGGAGATGTACAACTGGGTGTCATTAGCGTACTGATGGCACCTCACCCCATGTCCTTGGATGATCTCACCCAACGGTTTCATGTAGATATTAAAAAGCAGGGGGAGAGGATCGACCCCTGAAGAACTCCACAAGGGAGAGACCTAGAGGTCGACCTCTGACCTCCCACTAACACTAACTGTGACCGACCGGAAAGGTAGGAGGAGAACCACCGTAAAACGGTGTTCTCCCACTCCCAACCCCTCCAGCCGACGCAGAAGGATACCATGGTCGGTGGTATTGAAAGCCGTTGAGAAGTCAAGGAGCACCAGGATAGAGGATAAACCTCTGTCCTGGGCCCGCCAGAGATCATCCATCAGCGCGACCAAAGCAGTTACCGTGCTGTAGCCAGGCCTGAATCCTGACTGCTGCAGGCCTAGATAATCGACTTCTTCCAAGGACCATTGGAGCTGGAGTGACACCACCTTCCCAACAACCTTCCCCATAAAGGGAAGGTTGGAGACTGGACAGTAGTTATTAAGTATGACTGGGTCCAGGGAAGGCTTCTTGATTAGGGGGTGCACAAGTGCCTCCTTGTAGGGAGCCAGAAAGGACACACACACCCTCAAAGAAGCATTGACAATCTCCTGGACCCAGCACCATGTCACCTCTCTGCTGGCCGAAACCAGCCAGGAGGCACACGGGTCCAGCAAACAGGTGGCGGAACTCACAGCTCCAATGGCCTTGTCCACTTTATCAGGTGTCACCAGGTCAAACTTCTCCCAGACAGATGGACAAAGACGGGCCCCTGTCACCTCGACTGACTCGTTGTCAGCCGACACTCCTTACCCATGAAAGCCTGCTAGGTGAATTCATCCCAATCATTTGGATCAGCTCATTGCACAGGGTTGTTTTGGAGTAAATAGGCAGGTGTAAAAGGTACATTCACCACCTTGAGTTATACATTAAAAATATGTATATGAGATAGAATAATAACAAAGAAGTGCTGATTACTATAGGAGGCTCATGTGGGTATTTTTTCAAGATAATCCTTTTGATATTTTATCAGCAGGAAGCTAAAGAGCTTTTTAGCAGATTTGTCATTTTGTTCAAGCCAATTTTGACAGACACAATTGCAAAGAAATTTATTTGTTTGTTTGTTTGTTTGTTTGTTTGTATGCCACCCTTCTCCGTAGACTCGGGGCAGCTTGTAAGAGATGTTGGGTGTGACATAGAGTATCCACTAAGTTTTGAAAGGTCTGGTCAGTTTTCTCAAACTATGAAATTCTACTCCTAAATCTTCTGCAATAAACAAGTAGGATAGCAAGTCAATATAGAAAATGTTCTTTGAAGATAATATTCGAATGTTCTTGCCTTGGCCTTTGATTTATAGTTTTAATCTTAGGTTAAATGTCATCAGCAGGGTGTTTTTCAAAGAAATGAGCTGCTGAGCTGTTTTTGTTTTACCATGATATGTGAATAAACCACAATAGACAGGTCTCTAAAACAAGCCATATTCTGCTTTAGTCTGTTATATAAATTTGATTCATGGAGTTTGCATGTTGTACAAAGCCACAATGTAGGTTTTGCTTAATAAATATTGAATTAATTTGAGATTTATTCAATAAACAATGACTAAAAACCCTGGTATAGTAGGAAGCACTACCAGAGTTCCTAGTACTCTTTTAAATAGCCTAAATAAATATCACTTTGATAGGGGTTGGATTTGCTTTTCTTTAATCTATTGAATTTGTATAGGTAGCACTACAGGAGAGAGGGAGTATGGGATGCCAGAGTCAGAAATGTTAGCTTACAAGACTTCTGCAGTTAGATAATGCTTATCAGCCTTGTGCTGTTCATGTAACAAATTGATTACCCATGGCCTAAGATAGTACTTCCCAAATTTTACATAAAATTGAGTAAAAGCAATTTTTATTTAGGTAAAGGTAAATGAACTAATCACCTATTACAACAGGGACATTTAAATTAACTCAACATTGCAATTTTTATTAAAATATATTAGAAAATCTCCCAATGTATTCTTTTTGAGATGAAAATTGATTGAATTACCAGTGATTCTTTGTTGAAGTGGCATAAAGGTTATTCAATGATATTGTTTGCCAGGAGTTCTAGTGCACTGATAAAATTTACTTAGTTGGGTAATGAAGTCTCTCTAAGCAAACAACCAAGTTCAGAAAACACCAAGCACACCAAAACCCAACCCCTGCCTATATATGTTATCTTCTGTTGATATTGATTTCACAATGTAGATAGTTCTCAACTATTCATTCAGCAACATTTGAAATTATAGTGGTGCTGAAAGGACTTAAAAATGCTCTTTGAAGTGGTATTGGAGTGGTAATGAAGAGAAAAAAATTGTGAAAGACTGGCCTAAGATGTATACCATCAGAAAAGTGCCATTTATGACTGCTAACATGTGTTCAGGTTGTGTCATCTATAGTCATTTTTTGGACAACTTGTGACTCAGTTGTAAATCATTAGGTATGAACATACTGCATTGGCTGCCGATCAGTTTCCGGTCACAATTCAAAGTGTTGGTTATGACCTTTAAAGCCCTTCATGGCACTGGACCAGAATATCTCCGAGACCGCCTTCTGCCGCACGAATCCCAGCGACCGATTAGGTCCCACAGAGTGGGCCTCCTCCGGGTCCCGTCAACTAAACAATGCTGGTTGGCGGGCCCCAGGGGGAGAGCCTTCTCTGTGGCGGCACCGACTCTCTGGAACCAACTCCCCCCGGAGATCAGAACTGCCCCTACTCTTCCTGCCTTCCGTAAACTCCTCAAAACCCACCTTTGCCGTCAGGCATGGGGAAACTAAACATCTCCCCCTGGGCACGTTGAATTTATATATGGTATGCTTGTGTGTGTGTATGTTAATATAGGGGGTTTTCTTAAATTTATAATATTTTAATTAATTGGATTATGTATTGGATTGTTTTTTTTTTCACTTGTTGTGAGCCGCCCCGAGTCTTCGGAGAGGGGCAGCATACAAATCCAAATAATAAATAAATAAATAAATAAATAAATAAATAAATAAATAGAGGACATTCTGTTTAGGTGACAGATCTCTTGACAGCTCAGATCTGTTATCATTTGGTTCTGGGAATCCAGAAGGCTATAGTACATACTGACATTACTTCTTCCTTTCTTTCTGTCCTCCAGCCGTAGCTTCGTGTTATCATCACTAGGATTCACAGCCGTGGCATTTGTAACAGGTTCCCTAGCGTTGTGGGCACCTGCATTTCTGTACCGCTCACGGTTGGCTACTGGAAATCTCCCACCTTGCCCAAGTGGTAAGGTTTGTCAGGGAGACTCTGACAGGTGAGTTAACAATGCGCACTGTCTTATGTCTTGATTTCTTGTTTAGTTTATTTTCCTGGTCTCTTGAAGAACCTCATGACAACTCATTTCCGAGTTCTTCTAAATACTTTGTATCGCTTTTGAAAAGATTTCCAACTTGCTGATTATTTAACCATTTTGAACCATTTCTGAAAAGCCTCACCAGGCCATATGTAATTATCTCTGCAGTCTCATCTTTGGTATTATCACTTGTGTGACTGGTGTCCTGGGTGTTACTGCTGGAGTGGAAATTTCAAGACGCTGGCATCGCACCAATCCCCGTGCTGATCCCCTGGTGTGCGCCATTGGACTGATTGGCTCTGCCCCCTTCCTGTTCCTGGCCGTGGTCTTTGCTCAGCAGAGCATTGTTGCCACTTATGTGAGTTTCTTAAATTTCTCCTTGATTTTATAAGTATAAGTGTTGGGGGCATGGAAATGAGTGTTTCTATGTATGGCACTTCATGAAAAATGATGTATCATCATAACTAAAAGATTCTTCTTCCTTCTTCCTTGTAGGTATTTATTTTTATTGGTGAAATCCTCCTCTCCCTCAACTGGGCCATAGTGGCAGACATGCTTCTGGTGAGATAATGGGGAAGGCAAAACACATACATTTGCTCAACAAACAGGGTCTGAGAATTGGAAATTAATAGCATCAGTGCAAGCTTTTAAGTAGAAATAGAGAAATAATCAGCGGTAGAGTTATATCACTAGTAACTGTTGTACCCTAAGGACCTCTGATAGTTCATGTGACCAATCTGATATTTAGTTCCCTTCCCTGGAGAAAATGTTGCAGAGAGGTTCATCACTGAATCTATGTTTAATTTAGCCGCCCCGAGTTTTCGGAGAGGGGCGGCATATAAATCCAATAAATGAATGCATGAATGAATGAATGAATGAATGAATGAATGAATGAATGAATGAATGAATGAATGAATGCCTCATACCTTAATGGTAGCAGTGCCAATTCCCCCTATCCGCCTTTCTTGGCTTTCCCCTCTTCTGATAAGAAGTAGAAGGGCTAGTAGCTCCAAGCCTGTAGAATCAAACTCCCTGCCACTGGTTTGTTTGTTCATTAAATTTATTTTCTATCCCTGGCATGGAGTTACTTTGGGTACAACAATATAATGGGAAAAAATATATAAACAGTTGCAGCTTCGGGGGTGCAGTAGTTAGAGTGCAGTACTGCAAGCTACTTCTGCTGATTACTTGCTGCCAGCAGTTTGGCCGATCGAATCTCAGTAGGCTCAAGGTTCACTCAACCTTCCATCCTTCCGAGGTTGGTAAAATGAGGACCCAGATTGTTGGGGGCAATATGCTTACTCTCTGTAAACTGCTTAGACAGCGCTGTGAAGCATTGTGGAGGGGCATATAAGTCTAAATGCTATTGCTAAGTGGTATTGCTATTTATCCATTTCTTTTTGCAGTATGTTGTCATCCCAACTCGCCGTTCCACAGCTGAAGCTTTTCAGATTCTGTTGTCCCATCTCTTGGGTGATGCAGGGAGCCCTTATCTTATTGGTTTGGTAAGCATTTGAATATAAGGCTTAAACTGGAGTTGTAGGACTGATATTTCTGCCATCTGTTCCACCTCCTAATCAGCTTTTCTCCCTCCCTCTCTCTCTCTCTCTTTCTCCTTCTTTCTCATCTCTTTCTCCCCCCACCCCCTGCCCTTCTCTCTGTCTCTGTTTTTCCCCCCTGTTCTTTCACCCAATTAGAACAGTCCTTACCAAATCGAAACAATTCACAAAATCTCTTGGACTACCTGGATTCCAGGTTCACCTTGTAATTCCTTTTTAATTCCTATTTAAAAGTAAACATTCCAGCACAGTCGTATACATTGTAGCCTTCCTAGGATTGCAAGGTCATTGCAGATGCTGGGTTTTGGGATTGGAATTACAGTGGTCCCTCGATCATCGCGAGGGTTCCGTTCCAGGACCCCTCGCGATGATCGATTTTTCGCGAAGTAGCGGTGCGGAAGTAAAAACACCATCTGCGCATGCGCAGATGGTGTTTTTACTTCCACCGCAGCAGCAGCGAGGAGCCGAAGATTGGGGTTTCCCCGCCGCCTCGCTGCTGCTGCTTATCCGCGCGCGCCGCCGGGGCTTCCCCCACCCACCCGGTTAGTGTTGTTGCTTCCCAGCTGGGAAGCGGGCCTCGCGCGCGCGCCGCCGGGGCTTCCCCCACCCACCCGGTTAGTGTTGTTGCTTCCCAGCTGGGAAGCGGGCCTCGCGCGCGCGCTGCCGGGGCTTCCCCCACCCACCCGGTTAGTGTTGTTGCTTCCCAGCTGGGAAGCGGGCCTCGCGCGCGCGCCGCCGGGGCTTCCCCCACCCACCCGGTTAGTGTTGTTGCTTCCCAGCTGGGAAGCGGGCCTCGCGCGCGTGCCGCCGGGGCTTCCCCCACCCACCCGGTTAGTGTTGTTGCTTCCCAGCTGGGAAGCGGGCCTCGCGCGCGCGCCCACGCCGTTGCTCGCGCCACTTACCGGGGCAAGAGGGGGAAGACCCAGGGGAAGCCGCTCAGCCCGGTGGGGAAACTCCACCATCTACGCATGCGTGGCCATAGAAAAAAAGGGCACGCATGCGCAGATGGTGTTGTTTACTTCCGGGTTGAAAACTCGCGATATAGCGTTTAGCGAACATCGAGATCGCGAAACTCGAGGGATCACTGTAATAGATAAGATTAGAGAAGGGTACATTCATGTGGTTTTGTTTTTGACGCAATGTAAATTCCATACCATTCTTGCTTAGAGATACCTAACTATGTTTCTTTTCTTCAAAATGTGAGACTTACCGGTAATTGAAAACTTGTGTGGAACTGCTGTTGTAAAATCATGTTTATTTCTTTTATGATTTGCATGCAGTCGGCTGCTATTGTTCAGATTTCAGATATGGAGTATTCCATATTCATGAATTTCATGAAATCAAATTCTTATTTTCATATTTTCCATTGCAAAGAAAAAATAAACTATGGTGTGTGCCTGTTTAGCTATTTATTTCAAATGGGATGAAATAGCAAGAGAAGCAAAATAAAAATAATATCCTGGTTCTAAAGACTTTCTGTAGGGAATTACCTAATAGATTGCATAATAATATATATTTTTTTCATAGATTAGTGACCGAATCCAGAGTGATCGTCCCGTTTCATTGCTATCACAGTTCCGAAGCCTGGAATATGCACTCATGGTCTGCAGCTTTGTGGGTGTTATCGGTGGTGGTTTCTTCCTAGCTACAGCTTGTTTCATTCAGGCAGATCGTAAACGCACAGAATTGTATGCACAAGGTAAAACCTTTTTCCTCTGCCACTTCCAGATTCTGTTGTCCCATCTCTTGGGTGATGCAGGGAGCACTTATCTTTTTGGTTTGCTAAACCTCCAGGGTTGGAATTAATGCCTCAGGAATTCAGGCTGTGTCTAAATTCAGTGCTATGTCATAAAAGCACATGCTGCTAGTAAAATAGCCGTTGGTTTTATTGTATGCCACACATGAAGGAGGCAGTGCTAGAAGTGCAAAAATGAACCAACTATCCTGAAATGTTGAGTGTTTGGGAACGTTTTCAATGTGATGTCCTCAGGAGATAGTCGCTGGTATTGAATAGTATGCCCTGGAAGCATTCTTAACCTTGGATGTTTCATAGATGCTTCTTTCAAAGTTATTCTCAAAATCTACAAAGTATTGAATCACATGAATAAGTTTTCTCTTTTTTCCTAGCACTGTTTTTTTCCCAGCACTGTTTAGTTCCCTACTTTATCTACTTTGTCATTTTCTTATTATTATTTGTGTGTTTCTTTTTTTCCTTTTTCTTTC